>NC_056071.1:11917500-12542500 GCF_016772045.2 Ovis aries | reverse complement strand
TTAACAGCTTCTGGCTCCTGTCACTCGGGATTCACTCATCCCAATATTTTCCCCGGCATCCATATTTTCCAAGATTCTTAAGGAATAGCTGGAGTTACTGCCACAGAGAATCCTTCCTGAGCTGGAAGCATCTTGCCACATGGTCATATTCACACAGTGATACACTGCTGCCTTACTTCTATACAGAATTACAATGTATGGAGCAAGCTGGAAATATTCTTGCTGATGCATCAATTTTTTGCTCAACTCTTCCATTTCTATTTTTGAAAGTGTTTTCAATCATTAAAGGAAAACACTAAATGGTGAAACTTTAAAAATTTTAACCAGAGTGATTTTTTGAGAAGCTTAGGCTGCATCCAATAAATCTTCCACTATTATTTAAAATAAGAGATATTACAAAGAAATTGAAAACACTTTGCAATTGCTAACTCCCTTCAATAAGCGATGACAGTTTTTCCAGATAGGTTGGTCTTTAACTTTAGCCTCTTCACGTTTCCAATCCAGATCAATTCTGCAGTTAAATTTTCCACAGTATAAATTAACATACTTGGATATTTCAAAGAAGTATGTGTGCACTCAGTTGCTCAGTCAGGTCCGACTCTTTGCAACCCCATGGACTGTAGCCCAGCTTCTCTGTCCAGGAGATTCCCCAGGCAAGAATACTGGAGTGGGTTGCTATTTCCTTCTCCAGGGGATCTTCCCAACCCAGGGATTGACCAGGGATTGAACCTGCATCTCCTGCATTGGCAGGCAGATTCTTTAACCACTGAGATACCTTAGAAGCCCATTTCAATGAAGAGGGAGATATTACTCACTACAGTGATGCCAACACAAAGTTGATTTCGTTTTTATCAAGAGCTGTTTTATTATTGTCTTGAATGTCCAGATTTGACATTTTAGCATCACATTCTCTTAGTCTCTTCCTTTCTTGATTGCTGGATCCAAGACTGAGGGTGGGTGATTGTTTATCTGCTTGTGTATGGAAGGCAATTGCTTTTGGCACTTCATTTGTAGTATTGTCAGATCTGATCACATCACAGCTGTGCCTTCCTTTCTGGTCTGCACGCTGGGAAAATGTGTGGCTGTTCCCAGCTTTATCAGCTCACTCCTTTTAGCCTGCTCAGAAATCCCACAAACACATTTGGTGATACAAATTCTGTCCCCATTTTTACCCAGAACTGTATGTCTGGACCTTATAGCCCCATAACCTCTCCTAACTGGAGTGTGTATCAAGAACAGATAAGTAGGCTTGATAATGGTTTTTTTAACAATCTGAAAACACACCCATAGTCCAACAGCTCAGCAGTAAAGAATCCGCCTGCTAACACAGGAGATGCAGGTTTGAGAAGATCCCCTGGAGAAGGAAATGGCAACCCATTCCAGCAATCTTGTTTGGAGAATTCCATAGACAGAGGAGCCTCGTGGGCTGTTCCACAGGGTCGCAAAGAGTCAGACACGATTTAGTGACTAAGCAATAACAACAAAAATTGCAACAGCCTTCTGAAAAGAGGTTTCATGGTTTCTTTTGACATGAGACGGTTGGATAGCCTTTGGTGTATGAAAGATTTTGGCTGCACAAGCCTAATTCCTCCTGTAATAGTTCAGAAACCAAAGGGATGTCCTACAGGCAACAGGGAAAATGCCTACAATATGCACTATTGTGGAAGGATTAAGACATAGACTTTGAAGCAAAAACTATATGGGATTGAATTCTGGCTGCACTAGTTAGCATATGCAAAGTTATTGGCAAGTTGTTAAACCGTGCCTGACTCAGTTTTTCCATCTGTTAAATGGAAGAATAGTATTTAACCCATAGTTGTTAAGAACATTCTAGGTGTTATTACATTGAAAGGACTTGGACAAGTGCCTTCACACAGTAATTGTTCAATAAATATCTGCTGGAGACTTTTGGTTCCCATTTTCTATTTCCCCCACTCCAGCCCTTAACAACAATTTGTTGTTGGTGTTTGAGTCTGTTATCAAGAGTTTTCATTTCTCATGAATTTGTGAGTTTCCTAGGTGATATCTCTCTGGCCTTGCCATAGCTCATTTATACAGCAGGAGGCTCAACCCTGGGGGTCTGTAGGACTAGCTGTGACAGCTAAGTGTTTTCCCATGTGCGCTTTTCTCCTGGACTCCTTCCCAGGACCGTTGTTTCAGATTCCAAGTGAAAAAAGAAACTGCAACAACTTATTAAGCCCAAGGCTCAGAGGTTACATAATATCTCTCGAAACATGTTCTCTTGATCCAAGTAAGATACCAAGGTGAGCCCAAATTCATGAGATAGAAAACATCTCATTTTTGTAGGAGTGGCAAGATCACATGGCAAGGGTGTATGCACACAGAGAAGAGCAGGATCATTGCAACCACGTTTGTAAACAATCTGCAAAACCTCAGATAGTACCAAGCCTCCCTTTTCTATCTATGCTCATTACTATACAGGTAGTTGAAAGCTAAAAACCGACCCATAAAAATCCAAGCATCACCCTCTACAGCGCACACATTGCTGCCTCCTGGTTGCTCATTATAGCCTGGCTCTTGCAGTTCTTCAGGCATCACCAGTAACCTATGCAGCCCCAGCCACTTCTCAGGGTGACTGGTGACCAGAGTCACACAGAGGTGATGCCTCACCTAGGGTCAGACCTCATAATTAACAGGGCTTGAGCCCAAGTCTCCTCATTGCCTGTATCAGCATCTTTTCAGCATGACGTAATTATCTCCTTAGCATAGGTATATTTTCCCTCTGAGCTATATTTTCCCAAATTCAGAATTAATATTAGAGAGTAATAAATAGAAATTGCACCTGAGAGTGTGGCCAATCCCAGTGCTTTATGCACAGGAGATAGACAGGGTGGCAAGTCAGTGCATGTTGGTTCAATTAAATGCACACCTAGGCTTCAAGAATCAAGGACCTGCTTGTGCTATCCTGCTGTTTGTGTGTCCCTGCTGCGGTGCCACCATTTAGACTTGCACTGCTTGGACATTAAAGTGATTGTGAATTGTGTGTGGTTTCAGAATGAGGCTGTGATTTAGCCATCATCTCAGTTTTAGTCCAGAGCAAGAGAACCATTTGAGATAATAATATTAGCATATACATAGAACTTTTGATCTTTAAACCTCTTTAAAGTCATTAGCAAATTAATTTTCCCAGAACTCTCAGGAAGCAGGTAATTATTTTTACGGTTGGAGAGAGTGAATCTGACTATATAGTTGACCTACAAATGCTACCCAATGGAGCAATGCCAGCTCGAGCCAGAGTCCTCCTCCTTGTCAGTTTCGGTTCATCAGCACATCTGTCACAGGGCTCTCAAGTGTCCCCAGATAATAATGATGAGATTTCATCTCACTGGCACTTATGGGAAATATTTATTATAGACTCAGCACTCTTTAGTGTTCTAATTGGGTGAAGGGGGAATTCAATCAAGAAGATATGGCATCTGATTTTAAATACCATAACCACCAAAAGCAACCATGCTGCTGCTGCTGCTAAGTTGCTTCAGTTGTGTCCAACTCTGTGCAACCCCATAGATGGCAGCCCACCAGGCTCCTCTGTCCCTGGGACCATAGATACATGGAAAATGACTGAGTCTAGGACTGGCACAGGAAAAGTATAGTTTGACCCTGGAACATCTTGCTGTGCTGGAAATCAGTGAGTACCTCAAAAACTAATGCAAGGACTTCCCTGGTCTCGTGGTTATGAATCTGCCTGCCAATGCAGGGCACATGGGTTCAATCCCTGGGCTGGGAAGATCCCACAAGCTACGGAGCAACTAACCACATGCACCACCATTCCTGAAGCCCACACACCTAAAACCCATGCTCCACAACAAGAGAAACCACCACAACAAGAAGCCCGTGCAACAACGAAGAGTGGTCTCCAGTCCCTGCAACCAGAGAAAACCACACACAGCAAGGAGGACCCAGCACAGTCAAAAATAAAAGAAATAATAATAAATTTTAAGAAACTGATACAGACAAGTACAAAGGAAAATGTGCTGACTTAAGGAGACTAACCTCGTCAAATTTAGGACAATAGGAACGTAAGATAGAATCATAAGAATGAATTATAATATACTGAATGCAGAAGAAGAAAGGCGTCCATTGTGATAGGCAAAGAAAATAGAATTGAGACTGAACTTTTCTTTATGGAAGGGTGCCAGCTGACAAACTTGAAGAAGAAATTTTAAATATTATATAGCAAGCATTTTGTTGAGAACAAAGTATCAAAACATCACCCCTAGATTAGTTGTTAATTATGCAAGAGAAAGGTATCTTGCAGTGGATACATCTAGTAGGTAGTGCCTGACCAAATGATCAAATAAAAAAACAGGGAAAACCAAAATCATGTGCCCCTGAGTGGTTGCAATGAGAAAAATCCAACATCATTTATGGTGAACATTTTAAAACTGTGAAATGTACCCAATTTGTGGTTCAATGATTTTTAGTAAACTTATGGAGCTATGAACCCATTGATAGGGTCCAATTTTACAGCTTTCTATATTCCAATAGTCTCCCTAGACTGTGCAGTCAATCTATGATCTCACTTGAAGCCACAGACAAAGACTGATCTGCTTTTGTCTCTACAAATTTGCATTTTCTGGATATTTTATACAAATGCAACATACTACACATGATCTTTTTTGTGTGCCAGACTTTGTACAATTGCAAACTATAGTTTTCAGGTTCACACATGTTATAGCATGCACTAATATTTCACTCATTTTTATTTATAAATGGTATTCTATTGCATAGATGTTGTTGATATTCACTCCATAAGTCATGTCCAACTCTTTGCAACTCCAAGGACTGTAGCACACTGCACTCTTCTGTCTTCCACTTTCTCCCAGAGTTTGCTCAAAAACTGTCCATTGTCAGTGATGCCATCCAGCCATCTCATCCTCTGTCGTTTCCTTCTCCTGCCTTCAGTCTTTCCCAGCATCAGGGTCTTTTCCAATGAGTCAGTTCTTCACATGAGGTGGCCAAAGTATTGGAGCTTCAGCTTCAGTATCAGTCTTTCCAATGAATAGTCAGGGTTAATTTCCTTTAGGATTGTCTGGTTTGATCTCTTTGCAGTCCAAGGAACCCTCAAGAGTCTTCTCCAGTACCACAATTTGAAGCATCAATTCTTCAGCACTCAGCCTTCTTTATCGTCCAATTCTCTCATCAATACATGACTACTGGTAAAAACCAAGCATTGACTATACAGACATTTCCAGGCAAAGTGATGTCTCTGCTTTTAAATATGCTCTCTAAGTTTGTCATAGCTTTCCTTCCTAGGAGCAATCATCTTTTAATTTCATGGCTGCAGTCCCCATCTGCACTAATTTTGCAAGATGTACTCTGCATATAAGTTAAATAAGCAGGATGACAATATACAGACTTGACATATTTCTTTCCCAGGTTTGAACCACTCTGTTGTCCCATGTCCAGTTCTAAGAGTTGCTTCTGGACCTGAATGCATATTTCTCAGGAGACAGTAAGTTGTCCTGGTACTTTCATCATTTAAGAATTCTCCACAATTTGTTGTGATACACACAGTCAAAGGCTTCTGCATAGTCAATGAAGTAGAAGTAGATGTTTTTATGGAATTCTCTTGCTTTTTCTGTGATCCATCAGATGTTGGCAATTTGATCTCTGGTTCCTCTAACTTTTCTAAGTATAATTTGTACATCTTGAAGTTCTCAGTTCACATACTGTTGAAGCCTAGCTTGAAGGATTTTGAGCATTAGCTTGCTAGCATGTGAAATGAGCACAATTGTACTATAGTTTGAACATTCTTTGGCATTGCCATTCTCTGGGATTGGAATGAAAACTGACTTTTTCCAGTCCTGTGACCACTGCTGAATTTTCCAAATTTTCTGGCTTATGAGTGCATCGCTTTAACAGCATCATCGTTTAGGATTTGAAATAGCTCAGCTGGAATTCCATCACCTCCTCTAGCTTTATTCGTAGTGATGTTTCCTACAGTCCATGTGACTTCACACTCCAGGATGTCTGGTTCTAGGTGAGTGAGCACACTATCATGGTAACCAAGGTCATTAAGACATTTTTTGTACAGTTTTCTGTGTGTTCTTGCCACCTCTTTTCATTATCTTCTGTTCTGTGAGGTCCATATAATTTCTTTCCTTTATTGTGCCTGTCTTTGTATGAAACGTTTCCTTGATGTCTCTGATTTTCTTGGAGACCTCTAATCTTTCCCATTCTATTGCTGTCTTCTATTTCTTTACTTTGTTCTCTTGAGAAGGCGTTTTTGTCTCTCCTTGTAATTCTTTGGAACTCCACACTCGGATGGGTGTTTCTTTTCTCCTTCGCCTTTTACTCCTCTTCTTGTCTCAGCTATTAGTAAGGCCTCCTCAGACAACCATTTTGCTTTGTTGAGTTTCTTGATGTTCAGAGTATATGACAAATGTTCAAAGTTGGGTGGGAATCAAAATTCATGGGGCAGAAATAGGAATTAAGTCAAAGAATTTTATGCCCTTTTAAATGTGGGAGTTGAGAAGGAAGGAGTAACATGAAAACTCAGTTGCTTTAGTGTATTTTGTGGAAACACTGATAGATAATGAGATCATCAGTATATTAAAGGTGATGGTACTGATAAGATTTAAATGCTGTATAGGAGAAGTAGCATAAAGTTCAGTCATCTGAAAAAGGGACTGAGAAATGGGGAGAGAGAGTCCATACTCCTCTTTCTCTCTTTGCTTAATTTTATCAAAAGAGTACTGATCCCATGAGTTTCCCAGGTGGCTCAGTGGTAAAGAATCCGTCTTCCAATGCAGGAGATGCAGGAGACACAGGTTCGATCCCTGCATCAGGAAGATCCCCTTCAGGAGGAAATGGCAACTGACTCCCGTCTTCTTGCTGGGAGGGCCCCGTGGACTCTATGTCCCTCATGGATGCAATCAATTAACTCAGCTTCCTGTATGACTTGTCACGTCTCATTACGCCTCTTTCCTATATGTGGGAATCTCACTCAGTCATGGACTCATATTACTGTTGTCATTTGCATGAACCTTTCCCATGACAAGTTAGAAAAACCTTCTCCGGGCCAAGGAAACAAAGACCACAAAATCTATGTTCTGCCAGAAGTTATTCTCTCTAAGTCCCCCAGACACAAGTTCATGGATTGACTATAATGGGAAGCAGAAACCTATTAGATAGCTATAACATTATTTTCAAAATAGTTCTTTAAAAAATGACTAGCATATATTTTATATATATTGAATTTTATATACGCTTTATGTTTCATGCAAAGATTCTAGTATATGTCCAACCAAAAATAATAACTTGCACAATAAAATAAACTGGCACAGATAACTTATTCCTGCCATCTATAACTTTTCTTTATTTAACAAATAAAATTTAGGTACTGTTTAGGTCTGTGCTATCTACATACATGAATATATCACAGTCCTTATCTTTGGGGAGCTTGGGAAAAATATATTTTCTGAAGTAAAGAAGACAGGAGAGATTATTAACAATATGTGTAATTTTATTTCTTTTTTGTGTATCCATAATTGATTCTTAATATATATAATAGAACTGACAATAATTCAGTGATGTGGTCATAACTGTTCCTGGTTAGAATATGGACACAGTACATCCACCTTTCAGGGGATTATATTACAAGCTGGTTTCCACTCTATTTCCGGTTTATTAAACATGTGAGAGTCATGTAAAACACAAGAGGCCAACCACAGGCAATAGCACATCTCATGTTTCATACAACCCAGTCCTCCGCCTGGCATGTTGCTTTCTGCTTCTTCAGATCCCAAAGTATATGAGCTCTGTGTGCACTCAGTCGCTCAGTCAGCTTTGACTCTTTGGAAGCCCATGGGCTGTAGTCCACCAGGCTCCTCTGTTCATGGGATTTTCCAGGCTAGAAGACTGGAGTGGGTTGCCCTTTCCCCTACCAGGGAATATTTCTGACCCAGGGATTAAACCCATGTCTCCTGCATCTCCTACGTTGGCAGGGAGATTCCTTACCACTAAGCCACCTGGGAATCCCCATAGGAACCCTACCTCTGCGTTTTAGGTTAGATACTGACACCCTGTCTTGTTCCTCTCTTTGACTAAGTGATCCATTCAGCATCCCCTTCTTTTTCTTTTTTTTTAACTGGTGGAAAATTGCTTTAAAATATTGTATTGGTTTGTGTTGTATAACAACATGAATCAGTCATTATTATATATACTCTCATAATTATATATCATATTATATATGATTATATATATGATAATCATATATATTATACATATAAACATATATAATATGATATATAGTTATATATTATATATAATCATATATAATATGATATATATAATTATGAATGTATATATATATACATACCCCTTCCCTCCTGAGTCTCCCCTCATCCCCACCCCACCACTCTAGATCATCACACAGTCCCATCACTGTGTGTTATTTAGCAACTTCCCACTAACCATTTATTTTAGCTTTCTACCTGATGCTCTACCTTACAAAGACCCTTGAAGAATTACCTATAGGTTTTAGGTAAAACTTGACCTTAGTCCTGACTCTGTGGAACGTCTGACCAACTGACTGATCACCCTTCACTGACTGCCAGTCAAGGCAGGGACATTCAGAAAATGGCAGAGACTCAAGATTATTGAAACATTGTAGTTTGTGGCAAACATGTAGAATCAATATTTAAATGCACTAATGCACCAGTGCATGGCTCCTTATATAATGATCCTTTAAGACTATTTATGTTCTATTCATGAAAAGGGATTCCTTTTCATCCATGGTTGATGAAACAACCATCAAACATCATTTATAATTCAAGTTATTGAGGTTTTCCATTGTAACTAGCCAGATTCACTTAGACTTGTAAATTTAATAGAATCCATCTGCCATACCTAGTCCATCCTGCCATATTTGTCTTCCAGAAGAAATAATAACCAATTTGCCTGCATTAGCTGCAAGAATTTAAAGCCAATTTGTCACAGTACCCAAAAGTTAGTAAGTACTATAAAGTCAGTTAAACTGGAAAGATTAAATAAAGTTGGATGCTTGGGGCTGGTGCACTGGGATGACCCAGAGAGATGGTATGGGGAGGGAGGAGGGAGGGGGTTTCAGGATGGGGAAGACATGTATACCTGTGGCAGATTCATGTTGATGTATGGCAAAGCCAATACAATATTGTAAAGTAATTAACCTCCAATTAAAATAAATAAATTTATATTAAAAAATAAATAAAGTTGATTCTTGTTTATGAGGCACTCTAAAACTCTTTCATGAATACACTTTGTTTTTTTTTTTCCTTGAAGCATAGACATTTTAATAGAGAAGTAGATGATCTGTTCTTAATTCTCCAAATTGTCTTTCCCATTACACTTGGTGAATTGTACCCTCAAGGCACAAAAATTCATTTTAATCTTAGTATAGTCTGTGTGAGAGAGACAGTGCCCAGTGTAAGTATATGGGGGTAGGAATGAGGGCTAGACATGGAGCTTATTCTCCCAAATTAGGGCCAAAGCAAGAAGTGTTAGTTATTGGTTTGATATTGAGTGCCTTGGAGAGATCTGAGAAAAGAAACTTAAGTGGCTCTTTAATTATGGAAAACATTTTCCTTTTATGATTGCCTAAGAGAAAAAGGGTACTTCAGTTCAGTCGTTCAGTCATGTCCGACTCTTTGCGACCCCATGGACTGCAGCATGCCAGGTTTCCCTGTCCATCACCAACTCCCGGAGTCTACTCAAACTCATGTCCATTGAGTCAGTGATGCCATCCAACCATTTCATCCACTGTCATCCCCTTCTCCTCCTACCTTTAATCTTTCCCAGCATCACAGTATTTTCCAATGAGTCAGTTATTCACATCAGGTAGACAAAGTATTGGAGTTTCAGCTTCAACAACGGTCCTTCCAATGAATATTCAGGACTGATTTCCTGTAGGATGGACTAGTTGGATCTCCATGCAGTCCAAGAGACTCTCAAGAGTCTTCTCCAACACCACAGTTCCAAAGCATCAATTCTTCAGTGCTCAGCTTTCTTCACAGTCCAACTCTCACATCCATACATGACTACTGGAAAAACCATAGCTTTGACTAGATGGACCTTTATTGGCAAAGGTCTCTGCTTTGGTCTCTGCTTTTTAATATGCTGTCTAGGTTAGTCATAACTTCTTCCAAGGATCAAGTGTTTTTAAATTTCAATGTGTACTTAAAAACTAATAAATTGGTTGGCCCAAAACAGGTGAGATAGGAAAAAATATCTAATTCTTATGGAATCTATATGAAAAGTTGGAAAATATTTCAGGTACTTGTATATGTACATATACTCATGTAATCATATAGTAACCTGTGATGTAAGTAGAAATATTATTCCCATTTTACAGGTCTGGGATATATTTATGAAAATATGAAACTAATCTTGATAACAACACTTATTGAGCATTTAGTAACTAGCAGACACCATAATAATTACTACATATGAATTAGCTCTAGGTCTCAGAGAATATTTATTAGGTAGGTACTATGCCTACTTATTTTATCAACCAGAAAATCTAGACTCAGTGATTTTAAGTAAATTGTCCGATGGTCAGCAAGCAGTAGCTCTTATAACACTGTAGATGTCTTACACTTTATCATTTTTCTATACTGTTGAAAGAGAAAGAAACTTTAGAGAATTCAAATGTAGGTCAAACTTAAAAGTGACAAAAATAACCTATATATAGTCCATGACTTATAGAACCACAGAAAGTGGTCTCTTAAAAAATGCATGTGTGTATGTGTGTGTGTGTGTATATATGTGTGTGTGTGTATATATATATATTTACTGTCATTAAAACACTTTTTTCATATTGAACTGCTATTAGCAATTTATTTCTATGAGTTTTGTCCTCTTTTTTATTGGAAATACATTTAGTTTAAACTTTCAGTGGTTAAAACTGGGAGTAAGATGTTTGCCAATTGAGAGTGAGACCCTGGAATAATTAAACATAGGGCCAGGGGCTCTGGGAAATAGGTATGGCAAGGCCCAGGAGATAAACACAAATAAGACAGCAAGGACAATCTCTGGGTCCTCAGTAGTTTTGAGAAAATGAAGTTTCTAGTACAAAGCACAAGCCTCCTCTCCTATCTTTAGCCTGGCTGCTAAGCAGTTGGGTCCCATCTAATTACTTAGCTTATCTTCTTCTCTCCAGGCCATGTGGATTCAATTTTCCTCATATGAGTTTGCTGAGAGCAAAAGCAGAGATCCCAAAGGACTATTTCTTAAACAAAAGGAGATTTATTACTTTTCACTGAAAGGGTATTTGTTATCGTTGGAATTGTGTGTGTGTCGGCTGAAAGGATGAGGGTCCTGGCTGTGGACTAGAAGACTATAGAACAGCTCCAAGCAGCTCTTTCACCTCTCACAGTTTTTCCGTTGTCATAGATGTAGCATTTGACCTTCAGAGTTCAAGCTGGAAAGGGAAGCAAGACGTCAGGGCTCTGATGGCATAGTGACACGTATACCTATAGGCTCTGACCTTGGCAGCCCCAATCAGTCCCCTCTCTGTCCTACAGCTCTGAAAGGTCAACTGTTTTCGTTGATAAGTGCCACGATGTGGACTTTTGTTCTTCTAGTTCCTGGGAATGGAGTGGAGGGCGTGAAAGCCAACTCTTGGCTGGATTTCAGGTAGCAGGGAAAGTCTGGGATTAGATGTTCCTTCTATGAACTAAACTGTGTCCTCCCAAAATTCATACACTGAATCCTTCACCCTCAGTGTGCCAGTTGTGGAGACAGGGCTTTCAGAAGCTCATAAAAGTTAAACGAGGTCATGAAGATGAGGTTCTAATATGGTTGTATTTTTTGGTTTTATTTAAAAAAAAAAAAAGAAAGAGAACAGAGAGATCTCTGAGTGTGCACAAACAAAGAAAAGGCCATGTAAGAAGACAGAAGTTAACTGTGTACAAGCCAGATCAGGGACCTCACCAGCTCAAAGCACACCAGCAACTTGATAAAATGTGAAATCACGAAATGAAGATGTCCACTCAGGGAATTATAGATAGAGAAGAAATAAAGCCCAAAGATTGCAACCCTGGATATTTTACAGATCCAAGACAAGTAACACAAGCTGAGGAAGGAAACAATGAGTGAGGAGGAGCAGACGGTGAGGTGGAAGGATCAGCAGTAGAGACGGGGAGACCAAAGAAAGAGCTGCAAGAAACTGAGAATGGTAGGCTCTGTCAAATGTGCTGATGGCGCCAGGTGGGATAAGGATTAAGAATCTGCCAGCTTGTGCAACTGACAAGAGCATTTTCAGGGGAGGTTCGGAAGCAAAGAGCTGATTGGAGAGTGTTTAAGAGATAGTGGGAGGATGAAAGTATAAATAGCAAGTAAAAATAAATGTTAGGCATTATTATACAGGGGAAGAAAGGAATGGCACAGTCACTGAAGGGAGAAATGGGGTCAAGAGTTTTTGCTTTGACTTTTTTTTTAATAGGGAAAGTCAATTTCTTTGTTAGTGGTAGAGAAAGAAATGTGAAAGAAATATCCTTATTTCTATGATATGTTGGCCTTTGCTAAGAGCACAGAACCCATGGTAATTGGAAGACAAGCAGAGTCTGAGGGCTGAGGGCATAGATGTGTGTGTATGGTGGAGACACGTGCAGACAGGTCACCTTTTTATTATTTTTTTTCTCAGAGAAATAGGAGTCAAGGTCAATACTTGAGAGTAAAGAGCGGGCAGAGGTGTTGTGGTTTGAGGAGAGAGGATAAGGCATGACGTATTTGAGGAGAGAAGATAAGGTCTGACATACGCAGATATGCACAGGGGAATGAATGATTTTCAGGCACTGTTAATTGATCGGCTTGATGATGTTAGTCAGGAATTTGGTGTCACCAGTGCTTTACTAGTGCTTACTTAGTCAGTTTTGCCTGTAGGATGATAGCTATATAAGATGACTCAATAGTTAAACAGTCTTACAAAATACCATGTAAGAGAGTATAATAACATTCTTGATAAGATGGTGTAACACGGTTGTCGCCACATGGGAGTGGACACTCTAGGAATTTGCAAGACTACATTGGGGTTCAAGTAAAGCATTGAATTGCTAGATATTTTCATTTTATCAAACTCTTTAAACATTTCTAATGTTATTTTACAATATCCATATTACACAGTCACACGTGCTTATAATTTTAAAACAAATAGGGAACCAGCAGATTTGAACAACACTACTGACCAAATGGAGAAGGCAATGGCACCCCACTCCAATACTCTTGCCTGGAAAATCCCATGGACGGAGGAGCCTGGTGGGCTGCAGAACATGGGGTCATGAAGAGTTGGACACGACTAAGGGACTTCACTTTCACTTTTCAGTCTCATGTACTGGAGAAGGAAATGGCAACCCACTCCAGTGTTCTTGCCTGGAGAATCCCAGGGACAGAGGAGCCTGGTAGGCTGCCGTCTCTGGGGTCGCACAGAGTCAGACATGACTGAAGTGACTTAGCAGCAGCAGTGGCATTGGCCAAATAAACCTAACAGACATATATAAAGCATTTTATTCAAAATCACAGGACACACGTTCTTCTCAAGCACATAGAACATTGTCCAGGATAGATCACAAGCTAGGTCACGAAAGAGGTCTTTAAAAATTTAAGAAGATTGAAATCATCCCAAGTATCTTCTCCAACCTAAGAGAGTAAAACTAGAAATCTATTACAAAAAAAAAAAAAAGAGAAAATTCAAAAATATATGGAAATTTCAAAACACACTCTTGAATAATCATTGAATCAATGAAAAAATCAAAAGGGAAATTAGGAAATATCTTGAAACAAATGAAAATAAAACCACAACATGTCACCAAAAAATTATGTGATGCAGCAAAAATAGTACTAGTAGGGAAACTTAGGGTGATAAATGCCTGTATTAAAAAAAGAAGAAAGACTTCAAGTAAACAATATAACTTTATACCTCAAGGAACAAGAAAAGTTTGAATAAAATAGGTATAAAAGTAGCATAAGGAAGAGAATAATGAAAATAAGAACAAAATAAATGGTTCTATAGAAAATAGAAAAAATTTTCAAAACTAAGAGGAGAGCGACAAAGTTGGCTTAAGTCTCAACATTCAGAAAACAAAGATCATGGCATCCAGCCCCATCACTTCATGGGGAATAAATGGGGAAACAGTGTCAGACTTTATTTTTTTGACCTCCAAAATCACTGCAGATGGTGACTGCAGCCATGAAATTAAAAGAGGCTTACTCCTTGGAAAAAAGATAGCATATTCAAAAGCAGAGACGTTACTTTGCCCACTAAGGTCCGTCTAGTAAAGGCTATGGTTTTTCCAGTGGTTATCTATGGATGTGAGAGTTGGACTATGAAGAAGGCTGAGTGCCGAAGAATTGATGCTTTTGAACTGTGGTGTTGGAGAAGACTCTTGAAAGTCCCTTGGACTGCAAGGAGATCCAACCAGCCCATTCTAAAGGAGATCAACCCTGGCATTTCTTTGGAAGGAATGATGCTAAAGCTGAAACTCCAGTGCTTTGGCCACCTCATGCGAAGAGTTGACTCATTGGAAAAGACTCTGATGCTGGGAGGGATTGGGGGCAGGAGGAGAAGGGGACGACAGAGGATGAGATGACTGGATGGCATCACGGACTCGATGGACGTGAGTCTGAGTGAACTCCGGGAGATGGTGATGAACAGGGAGGCCTGGCGTGCTGCGATTCATGGGGTCGCAAAGAGTCGGACACGACTGAGCGACTGAACTGAACTGAAGAGTCGGTTATTTGAAAAGATAAACAAAATTGGCAAAACCTTGCTGGGACTTACTAAGAAAAAAGAGAAAACTCAAATAAATAAAACCAGAAATTTAAGAGGAAGCATTAAAACTTTTGCCAGAGAAATACAAAAGATCATACAGTTCTATTGTAAATAATTACACTGCAATAAACTGGTCAATCTATAAGATATAGATAAATTGCTAGAAGCATGCAGTCTACCAAGACTGAAGAAGAAATGGAAATCCTGAACATGCCAATAACGAGACTGAATCTGGAGTCAAAAACCTCCCAACATAGCACAACCTAACCAGATGCCTTCACAGCTGAACTCTACCAGACCTTTAAAGAATTAATACAAATGCTTCTTAAATTCTTCCAAGTTAGAAGAATGGAGAATACTTCTGAGCTCATTTTGTGAGTGCAACATCACCCTCGTATCAAAGTCAGACAAAGACACTACAAGAAAAGAAAACTGTGGACCAATATCCCTGGTAAACACAAACACAATCCTTGAGAAAGTATTAGCAAACCAAATTCAACAGCACATTAAAGGCTCATACATCATGATCAACTAGGATTTATCCCTGGGATGGAAGGATATTTGAGCATTGTTGTTATTCAGTTGCTAAGTCATGTACAATTCTTTGTGATCCCAAGGACTGCAGCACACCAGGCTTCCCTGTCCTTCACTAGTTGGAGCATAACACAAGTCAATCAATGTGGTATACCACATTACCAGAATGAAGAATAAAAATCATATGATTATCTCAATAGATACAAATAAATCATTATAAAAAGTTAATGCCTTTTCATGATAAAAACTCTCAACAAACGAGGCATAGAAGGAACTTATCTCAAAACAATAAAGGCAATATATGAAACATCCACAGCTAATTTCATGCTGAATGGAGAAAAACTTTCAGCTTTTCCTCTAAGATCTGGAACAAGGCAAGGATGCCCACTTTTGCCACGTCTATTCAGCATTGTTCTGGAAGTCTTAGCCAGAACAATTAGGCATGTATAAGAAAAATAAAAGGAATCCAAATTGGAAAGGAAGAAGTAAAAGTGTTTGTAGATGACATGCTTTTAAATGTAAAAAAAAAAAAAAAACTCTAAAAACACCACACATACAAATGCACACACATACATGCACAGAGTTAGAACTAAAAAACTCAGTAATATTACATAATACAAAATCAACACACAAGAATTAGTGGCATTGCTGTACACTAACAATAAAGTATCCCTAAAGGAAATCATGAAAATAATTCTGGTCACATTAATGTAAAGAGAATAAAGTACTTAGGAATATATTTAACAGAGGAGGTGAAAGACTTGTAAAAACTATACAACACTGATAAAAGAAAATTTTAAAGTTACAAATAAGTATGGCATACACAGACAATGGAATATTCTGCCCTGAAAAAGAAGGAAAGGAAATCATGCAGTTTTCAACAACATGAGTTAACCTGGGGGACATTTCACTAACTGGAATAAATCCATACCAAAGGACAAATATATACTATATGATACCACTTGTATGAATTACCTGAAATAGAGAAACTCACAGAAAGCAGAGAATAGAATGGTATGTGTCAGGAGTTGATGGGAAAAGGAAATGGGAAGTAGTCTGACCCAAACATATTAAGTTTCAGTTTTACAAGACTAGTATGTACTAGAGATCTACTGTACGGAATAAAGTCTATGGTAAACAACACCGTGTTATATACTTAAAATGTTGCTAAAATGATAGATTTTGTGTCACGTTCTTATCACACATTAAATTAATAATAAAAATAATAAAGAGGTTGGGAAAAGCTTTTAGAAGGAATGGATGTGTTTATGACATAGATTTTAGTGATGGTTTCACAGGTACACATTTACCTCCAAACTCAACAAGTTGTTTATATTAAATACATCCCTAGTGCTCGCTTCGGCAGCACATATACTAAACAACTAATCTCAAAAATATACAAGCAACTTCTGCAGCTCAACTCCAGAAAAATAAACAACCCAATCAAAAAATGGGCCAAAGAACTAAATCGACATTTCTCCAAAGAAGACATACGGATGGCTAACAAACACATGAAAAGATGCTCAACATCACTCATTATTAGAGAAATGCAAATCAAAACCACAATGAGGTACCACTTCACACCAGTCAGAATGGCTGCGATCCAAAAATCTGCAAGCAATAAATGCTGGAGAGGGTGTGGAGAAAAGGGAACCCTCCTACACTGTTGGTGGGAATGCAAACTAGTACAGCCACTATGGAGAACAGTGTGGAGATTCCTTAAACAATTGCAAATAGAACTACCTTATGACCCAGCAATCCCACTTCTGGGCATACACACCGAGGAAACCAGAATTGAAAGAGACACATGTACCCCAATGTTCATCGCAGCACTGTTTATAATAGCCAGGACATGGAAACAACCTAGATGTCCATCAGCAGATGAATGGATAAGAAAGCTGTAGTACATATACACAATGGAGTATTACTCAGCAGTTAAAAAGAATTCATTTGAATCAGTTCTGATGAGATGGATGAAACTGGAGCCGATTATACAGAGTGAAGTAAGCCAGAAAGAAAAACACCAATACAGTATACTAACACATATATGGAATTTAGGAAGATGGCAATGACGACCCTGTATGCAAGACAGGAAAGAGACACAGATGTGTATAACGGACTTTTGGACTCAGAGGGAGAGGGAGAGGGTGGGATGATTTGGGAGAATGACATTCTAACATGTATACTATCATGTGAATTGAATCGCCAGTCTATGTCTGACGCAGGATGCAGCATGCTTGGGGCTGGTGCATGGGGATGACCCAGAAAGATGTTATGGGGAGGGAGGTGGGAGGGGGTTCATGTTTGGGAATGCATGTAAGAATTAAAGATTTTAAAATTTAAAAAAGAAAAAAGAAAAAAAGATGAAAAAATAAATAAATAAATAAATAAATAAATAAATACATCCCTAAGAATACTACACACGTTTTCAGTTGCTATTAGTGATCAATTATTTTAAAGATAGTTTAACATCCTGGATTTAACAGAGGAAATACAAAGTAAAAGAATAATGAAAAATAGGGCTCCTGATGCAAATATCACATCTAAGAATACAGCTGTTATTTCTCTGGTCTAACATAAAAAATGTGGAGAAGGAAATGGCAACCCACTCCAGTGTTCTTGCCTGGAGAATCCCAGGGATGGGGGAGCCTAATGGGCTGCCGTCTATGGGGTAGCACAGAGTCGGACACGACTGAAGCGACTTAGCAGCAGCAGCAGCAACAAAAAAAATTAATATGTAATGAAATTTTTTTCCTTGCTAACAATTTCCTCCTCTAAAAGAGTTTTACCCCATTTCCTAGTTCTCTTTCCATATACCCTTGTAATTTTCCACTTACAAATATGTGATTGTTTAAAATTTTCTATCTCCTTTAAGAAATAAATTTAATTATATGAAGTTTTATATTAGTATGCCTGTTCATATACTGGAGAATTAGTTCATCTATCAATCTTCTATTAGATCATTTATACAAAAGGAAGAAAATGCATTTCTGGGAATATATTGGATTTTCCAAACAGATTTTTGTATTCTTATCATGACCCAGTTTATCTTATTTTCATTGGTCTAAAAGGCCATGAATGTCTCTTAATTTACGATGCTGAATTTCCCCGGGGTCTCATTTTTCCCAAACAATCCCTTCAGCTGCACACCATTGAGCAAGAGAGACACTCTTTGATGATGAGAAGATTCACAAAGAGGCTGGCTGCCTGCCTCGTTTGAGGAAATCACATTGGACCATCCTGCTCTGCTAAAACAGATGTCCTCCACTAATCCATTTAGACAACTATGGTCCAGAGAGCTCCTATAAGAAAGTGATCAAGCACCTGGCCCCAGATAAGGAACAAATACTTGACTCACAAAGTAAACCCTCCGCACTTGGATTTTTAAGATCCACACAACTAAAACATTTTTAAAATCATGATTTTCCCAGATATTTAAACTGGGTAATTGCTTTCTTCTCTTGATCTCAGGCATACTTATTGTAAACCAAAAGATCCAATTTAAGATTTTCCCAAAGGTTTATATTTTCTATGCTTGTTGCTTTGTAGTTACGAAGTATAACCGATCCTTTTGAGGCGTCGTGGACTGTTAGCCCACAAGGTTCTAACCATGGGATTTCCTATGCAAGTTAGAGGTGGATAAATGAAAATGGCAATCTGTAGAAGCTCTTTAGATGCAAAAGCTTTTAAAAAATAACAATAATGTGGTTTGTCTTCTTTCTTCCCCTTTTCCCAGTCAAAGCAAGAAGAGCAAACTGGTTTTAAAACTATTAAAGGGTTATTTTTAAGAGATGACATAAATGTGTCTCTTGTAAAAACAAATGCATGACAAAGACAGGTAAAATGTTTTGTTGTTGTTGTTCAGCCACTAAGTTATGTTCAGTTCTTTGCGACCACATGGACTGCAGCCCGTCAGGTTCCCCTGTCCTTTGTCCCCTCCCCTAGTTTGGACTAGTTTGGACCTTTGCTCCCATAGTTTGCTCAAATTCATGTCCATTGAGTTGGTGATACCATCTTACTATCTCATCCACTGCCATCCCCTTCTCCCTTTGCCTTCAATCTTTCCCAGTATCAGGGTCTTTTCTCTGGCTGAAACAAAATCTCAAACAGCAGAGTCACATATAGGGAATTGAGAATTCTGAAATAAATGTACAAATTGATGCTACATTGGTCTACCAGTAGGATAGTAGTAAGTTGCATTCCATTAGACCTGATTGGTTTTCAAGAATTATTTTGCAATATCATCAGTTTTCTACAACTTAAGAGAATTGTAAAATAGTTCAAAGATAATGAAAAGCTGAGATGGGTGAGCATGAGGGAACTCTTTTTTTGTTTGTTTGTTTTGACTCATTTTGAAGTTTTACAATTTTTTCCTTACCAACCAACCTTAATTTATTAGAAAAAATATATGCATATATATGTACATACAGAGATATGTATATATTTATATATGTAAGATTCCTATGGAAATTCCTTCTGAAAGGTTTTCTACAACTTGTTGTTGTTCAGTCGCCAAGTCGTGTCTGACTCTTTTGTGACCTCGTGGACTATAGTTCACTAGGCTCCACTGTCCATGGGATTTCCCAGGCAAAAATACTGGAGAGGAGTACCATTTCCTTATCCAGGGGATCTTCTTGACCCAGGGATCGAACCCACATCTCCTGCATTGGCAGACAGATGCTAACCGCTGAGCCACCACTCTTTCACAAAAAGCAGTACTTATTATGGCAGAGTTTTAGTTATGGAGTGATGAAATTTGCTGGCATGTGAGATTTCAAGAATATATACACACATATTAATTCCTATGCAAAATGGTAGAAAGTTCCTAAGTAATGCAAGATCATTCTGTTAAAAAATATGCATTTTTAATTATCTCAGTGATGAAAAAGTAGTCATTTAGGTTGTGCTTATCTGGCAGAGGGGAAAGCCAGTCTAAGACCCTCTGAACCCACTCATACTGGAAAACGAGGACGTTAAGAGGAAAGATGCAAAGGTGAAATAATATCTACTGAGCACCAAACTTCAGCTAAGTGCTTCACAGATCACATACATCTGAATCCAGAAAAATGCACAAAGAAAATACTATTTTCTTCATTTCATAGACTGAGAAATATTAAGTAATTTTACCAAAGGAGAATTGGGATTCAGATGCAACAGTTCTGATTCCAAAGACCCATGTTTCTCATGGCTCCCAAAGAAGGGGTAGAAAGATATATTGACTTGTGGTCAAATAAAAGCTTCCCACAGATTAGGATAAAATAATTAAATCATAAAATATTAGAGCAAAATACACTTCCCTTAATGGTTATATTCCTGAGAAGCAAAATAAAGACAATAAAGACAGAGAGAGGGTCTATGGGAGAGTGTAGATGGAGACCAGAGTTTCCTGTATTGTGGTCCCGCTCTCCCTCTCAACTATTTCCTAGGAGCCTCTAAGGAACTTCAGAAAACAGTTTCAAATCCTGAGCTCATTCAATCTCAGCAAAGACATCTCTTCGTTTGAACTATATTTTCTGATTCCAAATCAGTGCTCTTCCAAATAATTCATATTGTCTTTACTGAAAATAAAGAGTTGCACATGAACCAGTATTTAAATATCAAATCCAGTGCTGTAAGCAGATAGCCCTCAGATCTGATTTAGGGGAGACCTGCTCTCTTGTGGCTCTCTGAGCCCATCCATGTAGAGTCAAGAAAGCATTTCCCAGCTTCTTTTGAGGACAATCTCCATGTCAGAGAGCATATTAGGACAGCTCTTAGGCGGCACAAAGAAAGCCAGCTTGAAGGTATCGTTCACTTTGTCACTTAAGGACAAAAGTAAGAGAAAGAAGACAGGATGAGTGAAGAGGAAGCTTAATTCAGGAACACAAAGGTGAGCGGCAAGCTAGAGTATCTCTGTTTGCCTCCTACGCCAAGTCTATTGAGGCTGGGGAGTTTTTAGCTAGTCACGTACTTCAGGAATCTACAACAGCCTTCCAAATACCTCCAGACATATCAGCAGTTGCAAGAGCACCAGTCAGGTTAGGCTAGGTTATGTTTCAGAAACATGTAATTCTAAAAATCCAATGGATCACACAGCAAAACTGAATTTCTATAGGTATCCAGTATGGATCATCAGGGAGGCTTTGTTTATTAGGAACCCAAGCTGATGTGCTCAACATGGCAACATAGACATCTGCCATCTCCAGAGCAATGAGAGGGAAATGTGACCCTTGAAACTTTGTTCATGTGTGATGCACATCGTGTTAGTCCTTTTTTAGGCAAGGCAAAACGCATGGCTGTACCCAGCTTTGTTGAGGACAGAGAAGTACTATGCCACCATGTACCCAGAATGAAAGCCAGAATAGTCCAGTGACCCCGGCGCCAAGACGCAAAGCACAGTAGAACTCTGAATTTGCATGGCCTGCAAATGCATATCTTTCTCAGTGCATTACACTTCATGCATCCTTTTAATTCTCTTTTGTGGGCTTCCCAGGTGGCACAGTGGTAAAGAACGCACTGCCAATGAAGGAGACTTGAATTCAATCTCTGGGTCGGGAAGATCCCCTGGAGGAGGAAATGACAACTTATTCCAAGGAAAATTCTGTAGATAGAGGAGCCTGAAGGGCTACAGTCCATGGGTCAAAAAGAGTTGGACAAGACTTACAGCTAAGCAAAAACAGTTCTCTGTTGTGGATTTATTATCTGTAGTCCCTGATGTTATTGTTTTTCTCAGGATTTCTCATTTACTACAGACTCCTTCACCTATGGCGCCAGTCCCATCTAACTCCCCAGTTAGTCCTGAAGAAGGCTGGCCACCTCTCCCTGGAATCACTCTGCAGACACTGCCAGAATGAAGGATGCTGCTCAGGCTAGAAGCTTCCAGCTGTTCTTCCCATCCACAAATTTGGACTCATCTAACTATTGGCACTAAATGCATCCAGCCTGACTTTGCACAACCCTTGGTACATTGATATTTGAATGCTTCCTTCAGTGCAAAAGGGAGGTCCTAACAGATCCCCAAATGTCCTAACATCCTCCATTTCATCACTCTGAATGACTCATATCCATGTACTTAGTTATAATACTTCACAGCTTTCTCCTAATTCTCAGATCTTGTAAATCATCACAGATTTATATATAAATAGCAAATACAGTTTAATTTCCCTTTGAGTTGATGCTGAACTGTTAGTGTGTGGGCAAAGGTCTACCTGACTAATGTCCTCAGCATCTTCTCCTTTCTTCCTTTCCCCAGTGTTTCATTCTGCTCTCCTCCAGAACGCAAGAGCTGCAACAAATGGATGGAAGAACCATGAACACGAGACAGGTTTGTGATTGCCCCTGCATGAGACTACTCCATTTAAATTATATGACTGCTTTCTTTACAGGTCTCAAAATCCCTTCAGGCTTGGAAGAAGGTTTGAAGAACTAACATCCTCCCTCTTTCATTTCCCTAGATTTGTACAATGTTATTGAGCTCATTTCTCGGCGTTTATTTTAGGACTTCACTTGGAAAAGATGAGACTTAGGAATTGATTGACTTCTCCATGAAAAATGTATTCTGTGTCCTTTGTTCAATTTGTCTCTTTAGTACAGATCATTCTGTCCCAGTAGCCTTTGGCCCAGGGCTTATATTGACACCTACAATGGAAGAACAGCAGAAAAGGAGATATCCTAAAGTCTTCCCCTCTGAGAGAATTCTGGAATAGTGTGAATCTATTTGGGAGTTTGCTGGAGATAAACCCCACCCTTCCTTCAGGTTCCACTCACCATTTGCCTCTACCTCTATAGAGGTGATTTCTCTCTGCTAGAGTTTCCTATGTGAGAAACACGTATTTTGGAAAGCACCTGGGGATCTAGGCATGGTTCAATTGCTTATATTTAATGCAAAAAATTGGGCAATCTTTGAAACTCTCTGAATTTCAGTTTATGTGTACATCAAATGCCGACAATGTTCCCCACTCCCCGAGTCTTGTTCACCTTAGCAAAGAGTTTATTCTGCTAAAACTTTAGACATTAATCGCCAGGACTCAGGGGGCATTATGCTACAGTTAGATTCATTGAATTTTCACAATACCGTGAAGATATGATGACTGGTCCACCTTTTAAGAGGAGGAAGCTGAGAGTCAGTATTGTCAAGTAATTTGTACAGCTACAGAGTTGGTAAGCAGTTGAATAGTAAGAAGCATACATTCTGTTCACTCTGACTCTAAATCCCAAACTCTTAATTATTAGGAAGCTTCACTCAAATGAGCCAATGGGCTGATTCAAAATTACAGGAAAGGCTTCACAAGTATGAGAATTGCTATTCTCTGTAGTGTACCCTCCTGTCAGGAGAAGGGACCTTGGCCACCAAGTAATGGTGGGAGTTGGATGAAACTGGAAAGAAGTAGCACCTCATAGGCACCTAACTCTTTCTGAGTTCATCAAATTCTCTTTTGGGAGACTCTCCGTTAAGCTGTGATTTTTGTCATTCTGGAGGAGTTGTTTAAAGTAGAGATGCTAGGCAGCCTAATGGGGGAATTTGCTCTCAAAAGGCAATGCCAAAGGAGCAGATGAGCAGAAGGTACCAGAGGCGAGAACAGGTGAGAGAGCAAAGAAAGGGTGAACAAACATGCCATGGCTTCTCTATCCAGGCACAACCCCTTTGTAAGAACCACTCTCTGCCTTTCAGGACCATAAATCAGCCCCAATTCCACTCTATTTCTTGCTTGAGTTATTTTGAGTGGTTTTATGTTACTTTATTCAAACCTCAACATTGTCCTCTCAAATCTACCCTATTTTCACCCCCAAATTCATATTCTTAACCTCTGCTATTCAGGTGTTCTCTTCGGGTAGTCATTGGTCATTTTGGCTGATTCAGTTCAGTTCAGTCGCTCAGTCATGTCTGACTCTTTGCAACCCCATGAATCGCAGCACGCCAGGCCTCCATGTCCATCACCAACTCTTGGAGTTCACTCACACTCACGTCCATCGAGTCAGTGATGCCATCCAGCCATCTCATCCTCTGTCGTCCCCTTCTCCTCCTGCGTCCAATCCCTCCCAGCATCAGAATCTTTTCCAATGAGTCAACTCTTCACATGAGGTGGCCAAAGTCCTGGAGTTTCAGCTTTAGCATCATTTGGCTGATTACTCCAAGTCAATTGTCTCATTTTATTGCAAAATTACATTGGTTAATATTACTAGCTTTGGAAGCAGACAGACTAGGTATAACTCTGAATCCATTTTTGACTGGTTGTATTACTTGGAATACATTGTCAGAGCCTCTCTTTATTCATGTGTTGAAAGGAAAACAATAGTAACCTCTTTGTAGATCAATTAGGGAAAATGTAGAGTGTGCATATCATGGATGGCAGAGCATAGCATGTCTTCAATAGCTGATAGCCATTACTATCATAGTGCAATTTTTTGTTTGAAATGATCTTTCTAAAATTTGAGTTCTCAAGAAGTCATTCCCTGTGCCCATTTATAAGCCCTAGGTAGATGGAGACCAATGAAATTGTTATTTCTTGGCTAATTTCCTGATTCAAAAACATTGATCAGAATTCAGCTATTTTAGGATAAAAAGCCCTGATTGCCCTTTGTTGTTAAAACCGCTATCACTATCACTATCACCCTTCTTGGCTTAAGGCCAACCTGATTTCTGCACTGAGAGAGCTGCTTTTTGCTTGTAAAAGGAAGGCTGCCGGGTACTCCTCCAATGCTGTCTTCACGGTGATAGCAATAAACATCCGCAGGGAATGTGTTAATTGGTCTTGATCTTCCTCATTTTCTGCCTCATTACTGAGCCAATGCCAGGTAGACATTGTCAGCAAACAGACAGCAGTGAGAGCCATCCTGATAGAGTGTAATAAAGAGCTTTAGCGGTGGTGGCTTGCTGCATTCCTACTCAATCTCATTGACAGATTAAAGATCCCCCCACCCCCACCCCCCACCACCCCGCACATGTTTCAACTGCTAGGTTAATATATGTATGGGCATTACTTCATCGGCTTTGTTTATCACCCATCTGCTTAAGAGATGGAAGATGATTTACTGCTTTGAAGAGGTTTATTTAAAAATCACTTCCTGGAGGCAGAGAGAACTGAAACACCCCAGCCAGATCTCTAAATACAGGCTTGAATGCCTGCTTCTCCAATTTTACAGATTCTCCTCACCCCTTGCTGCAGCCAAATGCTATAAATGTGCACCATGAATTTATACATAGACAGATTATCAGCTGCAGAGGACCTAATGGCACCTTTCCTCTCGTTAATTGAATGTATGATCTGGGCGAGTGTGTGTGCTCAGTTGCTACAATCATGTCCACCTCTCTGTGACCCCATGGACTATAGCCCACCAGGCTTCTCTGTCCATGGGATTTCCCAGGTTAGAATACTGGAGTGGGTTGCCATGCCCTCCTCCAGGGGTTCTTCCCAATCTGGGGATTGAACCTGTGTCTGTCTACATCTCCTGCATTGCAGAAGAATTGTTTACCCAATGAGCCACCTCGGAAGACCCTGTGACCTGGGACAACTTACCTAACCTTTTTGAGATTCAGTGTCTCATTCCTAAAATATGGGGATGGATTTGCTCTGGTGAGAATGCTGTTGTTCAGTCACTAAGTCATCTCTGACTCTTTTGTGATCCCATGGACTGTAGCCCACAAGGATCCTCTGTCCATGGGATTTCCCAGGCAAGAATACTTGAGCAGGTTGCTATTTCCTCCTCCAGGGTATCTTCCCAACCCAGGGATCGAAACTGCGTCTCCTGTATTGGCAGGAATTAAGGATTAAAGATTATGCATAGATTTAGATAATGACTAATGCATGGTAAAATGGTAAGTGTTGATTAAAAAAACATCGTTGTTGGGACTTCCCTGGTGGTCCAGCGACTAAGACTTTTTCTTCTGATGTAAGGGATGTGGGTTCGATCCCTGGTCGGGGAGCTAAGATCCCCCACACCTCGTGGTCAAAAAACAAACATAAAATACAGAAGCAATATTGTAACAATTTTTTTTTAAAGTTACAAATGGTCCACATCAAAAAAATCTTTAAAAAAAGTAGTGGTCATGATGGTGAAATGGCAGCCATGCTGGTAATGTCAAGGGGCTCAGAGTCCTCTTACGCTCAAAGTCCCTGGTGAGACATTCAGAAGACACCTGCCCCTTTTGGACCATGAGTAGCAGCACAGCAGTTTTTAAGCTCCTTTCACCCTCTTGCCCATAGTCTTCTGCCCAGAGACTGTGCACCTGATGTTTGCTAATTCTCCAAACAGGAGTTCTTCCAACTGAAGTTACACCCATGACTTGGGTCATATGAACAGATGTGACCCTTGAATCAAAGGCTTATTTTGTTCTTTATTTTTAAACACTGTTGGCCCTTAGATTCTAACAAAATAAAACACCCGACATGAACCATGGTCTTCCAAAGCCACTCATATAGGCCTATGCCAGAGCTGGTAAGGAGCTTGGCTTGAAAGGAGCTTGGCTTGGAACAGCTCGTAGAAAATTGCTGAGGACTCTCCAGGGAACCCGGGAGGAAACCCAGCTTCGATCCCTGAGTTGAGGAGGCCTCACAGAGAAGAGAATGGCTACCCACTCTAGTATTCTTGCCTGGAGAATCCCATAGACAGAAGAACCTGGTGGGTTACAGTCCATGGGGTCATAAAGAGTCCAACACCACTGAGCTACTAACCATGATGATAGGGCTTCAGGGAACATGGCAACCTGTATTTACTCAGCCCTGTAGTTAGCTCAGAGAGGTACCCTGAGGATTCCTTTCTTTCTCTGGAAAGCTATCACTGAATGAATCTTCTTCACCCATCTGGAGGAGAATATAGTGAATGCTCCTCAGAGGAAAACTGAAGCAGAAATGGTGGCCTTGCCCTTTCGGGAAGCACTTGAGTTACTACTATATGGTAACAACCTACATTTGAAATGCTCAAGTTTCAAACTATAAACACATTATTTTTAGTTACGAAGGACAGGGAAGCCTGGTGTGCTGCAGTCCGTGGGGTTGAAAAGAGTCGGACACAACTGAGTGACTGAACAGCAACAATCGTTTTGGAAATCCAGACAAAACAATATTCACCAAATCATTTTCAGAGGCCAGTGAGAAAGTCTAAGATATGGCAGCTACACCCAAGATTTTTACTTCTCTACGTTGAAAACAGGACCTCCCTCTTCAACTTCAGATAATTATGAATAATTTTGTATGTCCAGGAACATACTGCCAAACTCAGCCTTTCTTGCTTCAGCTCATTATTTGCTAGTGATTTTCTTGGCCATGAAACTCAGAAAATTCCCTTGCGTCACTTAAAAAAAAAAAAAAAACACCTCACGGAACATGGGTCCCATTTGGTCAGCATCTGTGCCGGACATCTGGAACCTGAGGAAATTCCACTGCTCAGGGTATGACGTGTAAATGAAATTACTTTTTCATGCACTTTAGAAAAGAGTCAAGAGCATCTTTCTGACCAAACAAGCCCATTTGTTCTCTTCCTGCAAGTGTTTCTCATTAAAAATGTCATATTCTTAATAAATTGCCTTAATGCCCCCACAGCTGGGCCTATTGTTTTCACGGTTTTGTGCACTCTCTGATTCTCACAGGGAACAGAAAGTGAGAGAAAAATGGGATCCCCCCCCAACCCCATTCTGTCTGCATGAATTGCTTTTCATTCACTCTCTGTATTGGAGTGAGAACTTGGCTTTTATAGGAGACCTCTAAGTGCTCAATATTCCCTGCTTTTAGCACACTATCCTCAAATACATCCTGTCAGATTTGCCTTTCCAATCCAGATATTCGATGGTGGCAGTTTGCTGTTAGTGATTGCAGGCTGAAAGGTGGCATTATTAAAACTTATTTCCCAGTGATTTATTTTTTGCAAGAAAATGACCAATACAGCAAGTCTCTAGTCTGCTATAAGAATATGGACTTGAAGGGTTTCCCTGGTGGCTCAGTGGTAAAGAGTCCACCTGCCAGTGCAGGAGACACAGGTTCGATCCCTAAGCCAGGAAGATCCCATGTGCCGAGGAACTAAACCCGTGCGCCATAACCAGTGCGCCTGTGCTCTGAAGCCCGGGAGCCATGACTGCTGAGCCCATGTGCCGCAGCTACGGAAGCCCGCCTGCCCTAGAGCCCGTGCGCCGTAACAACAGAAGCCGGTGCAACGAGGCGCCCGAGCACCGCAGCTAGAGAGCAGACCCCGCCCGCCGCAACCAGAGTAAAGCCCACACAGCAAGGAAGACTCAGCACAGTCCAGTTCAGTTCAGTCGCTTAGCCGTGCCCGGCTCTGTGCGACCCCATGAACCGCAGCACGCCAGGCCTCCCTGTCCATCACCAACTCCCGGAGTTCACTCAGACTCACATCCATCCAGTCGGTGATGCCATCCAGCCATCTCATCCTCTGTCATCCCCTTCTCCTCCTGCCCCCAATCCCTCCCAGCATCAGAGTCTTTTCCAATGAGTCAACTCTTCGCATGAGGTGGCCAAAGTACTGGAGTTTCAGCTTTAGCATCGTTCCTTCCAAAGAAATCCCAGGGCTGATCTCCTTCAGAATGGACTGGTTGGATCTCCTTGCAGTCCAAGGGACTCTCAAGAGTCTTCTCCAACACCACAGTTCAAAAGCATCAGCTCTTCGGTGCTCAGCCTTCTTCACAGTCCAACTCTCACATCCATACTTGACCACAGGAAAAACCACAGCCTTGACTAGATGGACCTTTATTGGCAAAGTAATGTCTCTGCTTTTCAATATGCTATCCAGGTTGGTCATAACTTTTCTTCCAAGGAGTAAGCATCTTTTAATTTCATGGCTGCAATCACCATCTTCAGTGATTTTGGAGCCCCCAAAAATAAAGTCACCTATACCCCAATATAAAATGAAAAGTTAAAATGGTTAAAAAAAATTATTTTCCCCTTAACTTGAAAATCAAGGGAGGCTTTACAGTGGAGTTAGTGATAGAGATAGACTTCAATGAATAAATCAGAGTGTCCAGGGAAGACAGGTGGGGAAAGGCTTGTATACCAAAGAGACCAGCCTCTGAAAGCACAGAAGTGTGAAAGATCCTTTATTTGTTCCTTTGCTTATTCTTTGTTCTTTTCTTCCACAAATAGTTAGCACATACTATTAGGCAGGCACCATTCTAGATGCAAGCAATACAGTGATGTGTGCATGTGTGCTGAGTCACATCAGTCGTGTCTGATACTTTGCAAATCCACGGACTGTTGGCGCCCAGACTCCTCTGTCCATGGGATTCTCCAGGCAAGAGTATTGGAGTGGGTTGCCATGCCCTCCTCCAGGGGATCTTCCCAACCCAGGGACTGAAACTGCATCTCCTACATCTCCTGCGTTGGCAGATGGGTTGTTTACCACTAGCACCAGTGAGAAGCTAATATAGTGATGAGCATGACTAACAGTCCACCCGATGTTCTTGTTTGTAGGGGACACAGATTAGGAACAAATATGCAAGTCAATATGTAACATACAATGCTACAGAGAAAAATAAATCAGTATAAGAGGGACGAGGAAACGGTTAGGAAAAGGAGAGCTTATCACGGTGGCCTAGAATGATGTCTCTAAGGATGGGACATTTCTTATGAGACATGAATTTGAACAGACAAAATGTGATGTGTTTCAGAGACCATAAGTACTTGATTTTTGATAGAGCATACAGTGACAGGACAGTTAAAGGCCATGAAGCTCCTGAAGGCATGTAGGCCTATATAATGAGGGGCGTTTTCGTACACACTTAGCAACGTCATGTAAGTAGCATAGACAAGACCAGCAGCACAGTCATGAAGGCATGGTATCCAGGTCATAGAGTGCAGGTGAAGATAAGGCAAGTGTCTTAGAAATACAACCAAAGTATCCATATGTACATGGCTTCCCTGGTGGCTCAGTGGTAAAGAATCCACCTGCCAAGCAGGAGACACTGGTTCGATCCCTGAATCAGGAAGATCCCCTGGAGGAGAAAATAGCAACCCACTCCAGTATTCTTGCATGAGAAATCCCATGCAGAGAGAAGCCTGGTGGGCTACAGTCCATGGGGCTGCAAACACAACTTGGCCACTAAACAACAACCATCAATATGTACATTGCTTTAGAGTAAGGAGGCTCTGGGTCTACAAACTTTGGCTTATGAGATAGTGTGCTTGTTGCAGACATCATAATCAACAGCAGCAGTTAAAATCATTGAATTCCTCCTACATATAAGGGACCCTCTTAAATGTGTTACTACAATTAACTCTTTCAATTCCTCAACAGTACTATGAGGCACAAAGTTTAAGGACCTTGCTCAAGGTGTCACAGCCACTCCAGGATGTCTGTTGGGTTCAGAGCCAGCGCTGAGCCACTTTGTTGTACTATCAGACTCAGTGAGAGACCATGGGAGCTGGAAAGGAAGGCATTTTTCTGCGAGACTAGACAGGAGTTGAAAGTTTTAAGGGACAGTAGTTGGCAGGACTTGCTTAAGTGATTAAGGTGTGGCAATGATGGAGAGGAAGGAGTGGAAGATGCTTCCAGGGGATCTAGCTTGATGAGCCTTGTGGATCAGGATGCCACCAACAGAGATGTGCCCTGGTTACCTAAGGTCTAGGCAGACTGCCCTGTGGGTTACACAGGACACAGCTGGGCCTTTCTCACAAATGAGTTATTTGAGAGTCACCCATGATCACCTTTTGCTTGATTAGGGAGCAGATTCCTACAGTGTATGATAGAACAAGCCATGTCTCTGCATTGCTCAGTTTTTTTTTTTATAATTTCATAGTGCCTTCCAGATAGAGTACATACTTCTCTTCCTGGTATTAAAATTTAAAACTCTACATTATAGTTCAAATAACTTTTTTCATCCCATTTCCTTCTGTTTTCCTACTAAAAGTCCAGTGTCCGATCAACTGGGCCCAGAAGAGTGTCTGGTTCCTGGTGGATATTCTGAGATTTAGACTCTGCAGGGTCTCTGAGAAATGGCAGGAGTTTTCGTGTTGGAAAGACTGGACTACTGTACCTAGTGAACACTGGTGAGTCATTTAATTTCCCTTTCAATTTCCTGGTCAATCCTGGGATGATCTCCAGCACCTAATGGAGATGACCAAATAATAATCATAATCATAACATTTGTTGTGCCCTTCCAAGTGCCTCAAATTCTTCTAAGGTCTCTGAATGTAGTTTTGAAGCTGTATTTTATTTTTCGGCTGTACCATGCAGCGTGCGGGATCTTAATTCCCTGACAAGAGATTGAAGCCATGAGTCTTAACCATTGGACCACCAGGGAAGTCCCTGAATGCAGTTTCTTGTCTGATCTTCCAAAGACCCTCTGTGCAGGGTTCTGGTGGAAATTACTGAGACACAGGGCAGTTGAATAACTTGCCCAAGGTCACATTTGACAAGTTAGCACCAGGCGTAAATTAAGCCCCAGGTGGTCTGACGCTACCTTCTTAATACAGCATGGGGCTGACAAAGTGAGAATGCCTATCATAAAACATCAGGCACACAAGGGCCCCTCCACAAATGCCCTTCCGCTCTGCTCTCTTCAGCTCCTGTTAGCAGCTTCCAGTTCAACTGCACTATAATCTTAAACTGATTTTGCCACCAAATATGCTTGGTGTACTGGAACTGAGCCAATGAACAACTTGCCGTGTTGATCACACTGTGCAAGAAAACATCTGTCTCTCTTGGTAAAACACCACTCCCATAATTAGAGAAAGCCACTCTTGAGAGTCCCTTGGACTGCAAGGAGATCCAACCAGTCCATTCTAAAAGAGATCAGTCCTGGGTGTTCTTTGGAAGGACTGATGCTGAAGCTGAAACTCCAGTACTTTGGCCACCTCATGTGAAGAGTTGACTCTTTGGAACAGACTCTGATGCTGGGAGGGATTAGGGGCAGGAGGAGAAGGGGACAACAGAGGATGAGATGGCTGGATGGCATCACCGACTCGATGAACATGAGTCTGAGTGAACTGCGGGAGATGGTGATGGACAGGGAGGCCTGGCGTGCTGCGATTCATGGGGTCGCAAAGAGTCGGACACGACTGAGCGACTGAACTGAACTGACATGGACTAAAATGCCTCCATCACTTTAGGACAACATCATCATTGTTGTAAAACCATGTGGATTTTTAAGTGCTTCTGGATAGCAAATCTGTTTCTTTTGACTTTTTTATTTTATATTGGAGTATAGCCGATTAACAATATGACAGATTCAGGTGGACAGTCAAAGGGCTCAGCCATGCATATACATGTATCCATTCTCCCCAAACTCCTCTCCCATCCAGGCTGCCACACAACACTGAGCAGAGTTCGCTGTGCTAGACAGTAGGGCCTTAGTTATCCGTTTTAAATACAGCAGTGTGTACATGTCGGTCCCAAACTCCCTAACCACCCCTTCCCTCCATCCTTCCCCACTGGTAACCGAAGTTCCTTGTCTGAGTCTGTTTCTGTTTCCTAAATAAGTTCACTGGTATGATTTCTTTTTAGATTCCACATATGAAGGATGTCATATGATATTTTTCCTTCTCTGTCTGACTTACTTCACTCAGTATGACAATCTCCAAGTCCATGCATGTTGCAGCTAATGGTATTATTTCATTTCTTTTTAATGGCTGGGTAATATTCCACCTTCTTTAACTGGGCAGTAAATCTTACCCAGGTGTACTGGTTGCACATTTTTCGGTTCTTCTCAAATCTTGTGTGTCATTACATGAGGGTGAATTCTTATAGTCATCAGTAATTGAGTATATTGGTGAGAAGGAATCTGTATGCTGGATTAGTGAGTGGATCCACAGGATGTAATTATGGGCAAACGATTCTCAGTAGAATGGCAAATGAAATATATAATAAATGATTAGCTGGTTGTTTATAAACTTGATAATTTCTATTGGTAAATAACACAAACTATGTGTTTCTGATTTGACCTTGATTTAAACTTGGACAATTGAAAACACCCTTTCAAACCAGGAAAGTAAACACTATTATTGAATGGGTTATCAGTATTATGGATAATATTTTCAGTATAAGAATACAGATCAGTATTATGGATAATATTTTCTCCAGGCAAGAATACTGGTGTGGACTGCCATGCCCTCTTCCAAGGGATCTTCCCAACCCAGGGATCGAACCCATGTCTTGTGCATCTCCTGCATTGGAGGCAGATCCCTGAGCCTCCAGCGAAGCCCAAAGTTCATCCAGATTCAGCTGCAACACGTAACCCACATGAAAGAAAAGAGAAAGTGAAGACGCTCTCACGTGTCCAATTCTTCGCGACCCCATGGACTGTACCTGCCAGACTCCTCCATCCATGGGATTCTCCAGGCAAGAATTCTGGACTGAGTTGCCATTCCCTTCTCCAGGGGGTCTTCCCAACCCAGGGATTGAACATGGGTCTCTTGCATTGCAGGTAGACGCTTTATCATCTGAGACACAAGGGGAGCTTCATGTAGCCCATGTAGGACTGTTTTTTCTTTTTCTAAGCTTTCACTGAGTTAAATGCTTCCAAAGAAGTGCACTGGAGAAGTATGGTGGCTTTGAGATATGTCAGTTTGACTAGGTTTCTCTTTCCAAGAATTCTCTTCTCTGTGTATTTCCTATTACAGTAGGTCACAGGAGAAGTTATTGGGCAAGAGTTGGAAGGAGGAAGTGAAGTGGCAGCCACTGTTTTAGCTTCCCTCTGATCAGTGGCTACACGTCTCAATGGCGTGAGGGTGGAGAGCTGGGCCTGCTCCTGCCCCACCTTCCACTGACTCCTCCTTCAGCTTTTCTGACTCCTGGGCTGGGTTTGTGTGCTGAGCTCCAGGATGAAGGGCCCAGCCTCTGAAGGACACCCTCACCAAGGCCAGAGACAACAAGAACCGACACACCTTTTAATTCATTCTCAGGAGGCTCCAGCCTATGCCTGTGGGTTCCAATCAGCCCTTCCTCCCCGACTTTACCATCATCCTCTCCTTTTAACAGCCTGCCCCGTGAATTTGTGCATGCTAAGTCGCTTCAGTCATGTCCAAGTTTTTGCGACCCCATAGACCATGTCCCTCCAGGGTCCTCTGTCTACGGGACTGGGTTGCCATGCCCTCCTCCAGGGGATCTTCCCAACCCAGGGATTGACCTGTGTCTCTATGTCTCCTGCATCGGCAGGCGGGTTCTTTACCACTAGTGCCACCCGGAAAGCCCTTGTGAATCTGAAGTTCCAGCATCAAACACAGGGCTTCCCAGGTGGCACTAGTGGTAACGAACCCGCCTGCCGATGCAGGGGATGTGAGAGATGCAGGTTCAATCCCTGGGTCAGGAGGAGGTCATGGCAACCCACTCCAGTACTGTTGCCTGGAGAATCCCGTGGACAGAAGAGCCTGGCGGACCATAGGGTTGCACAGAGTCAGACATGACCAAAGTGGCTTAGCATAGCAACCAATAAGTAACTTTCTAGGGAAATAAACCCTAAACCTAGTGCTCTGTAAAGAACATTTTGGAAACACTGGATTAGAAAAGTCATCTTTGGTTCCAGATAAATAGGCTATTTCTATCCTTCATGGCACAACTTAGAATAGGACTGGTCAAAACATCTGTTTGGGTTTTTCTGTTACATCTTGATGGAAAAACCCAACGGCATGTGTTGGTTAGTCCAGTATAATAGGAAGACGTGAGTGTGACACTCAGCCTGATTTGGGACAAAATCTCACCTTCATCAGTCCCCTTTGTTGTTCACTTGGGCACATTATGTCATAGCAGAAGGACTCAGCTACTTCATCTGCAAAAAGAGGGTGAGATTTCAGAAGCATTGCTTCATTGCTGAGGATTGACCAAAATGGAAAGGACTGAGGGCTGCTTAGCGCAGTGCTCCAGAGGCACTAGGCATTCTGTCAAGGATAATTCCTTTTCTTTTTTACTACAACAACTCGGTTTGAGGTCTTGCTCTCATCCCTGGACTCCTGAAGGCCATTTCTAAGGACGACACTTATCCAAGTGATTCATTTATACATATATGTGTGTGTATATATATATATACACACACATATATTCATTCTTTTTCAGACTCTTTCCTTATATAAGTTATCACAGAATTTTGAGTAGAGTTCCCTATGCTATACAATAGGTCCCTGTTGGCTAGCTATCTTACATACATCATAGATCAAGTCTACTTCAATGAATGTTTTAATCTATCTGAAGAAAATTACCAGAGATTTACACAATGATGCAAACCCCAGGCTGTTCTTTGCAGTGTAATTTATAATAAAATGAAAGAAAACTTAAAATCACCTGATCACTCAACCATATAAAATGATTGTAGCGACTTCCCTGATGGTCTGGTGGTTAAGAATCTGCCTTCCAATGCAGGAGATGCAAGTTCGATCCTTGGACAGGGAGCTACGATGTCTCAAGGCCACAATACCGAAACATAAAAAACAGAAGCAATATTGCGACAAATTCAATACAGACTTTAAAATGGTCCACATCAAAAAAAAAAATCTTTTAAAGATGGCTGTAATAAAGGATAGTTAGCACAAGTGAAAAAAGTAAAGATGACATTTATCAATGGCCCTCATCCAAGGGAACATCCCACAAACATGATCTGCAGAGCACAGGATGTAATCATTTCTGTCTAATGTGAAAATGTCGGGATTCATTATGCCCCTGTTCCACACCGCCATGGCATAACTTTACTTCCTTTTGCTCATATGGGAAATTGTTCACTCTGCAACCTCTGACCTCTCCATGCTCCTCTTTTATTCTTTCAACTGCTTTCCTAGCCCATTTGGCCACATGCTATGACCCTTCACTCCCAAACCTGAAATCAAATGAAACAAGAGTGTGAAATAACCCTTATTTCATCATTCCGCATTTTGTGAGCCACTGGTTTCAACAGTGTATGGCGTAGAACTATAACCATTCTTTTCCTGTGGGAATAGCTAATGGGCCTTCTGTGGACGAGCTTTCTCCTTCTCTCAGACTCTACCTTAGTATCACAAAGGACTTTCAGTGCTTTGTCAAACTTCAGCCATGACGGACTACTTCAAGACTTCAGCTCCAGAAGCAAGCTCAAGAGAACTGTTTTCTCAAAACCCTTTTTTCCAGTTAGATCACGCGCTTACTTTACTAAAATGTGAAATTCAGTCCCTTTTCTACCAACAATTTTTTTTTTCCTGGTGGGAAATGGGATGGAGAAGTAGGAAAGGAAGCGAGGAAAGGAAAGTGTCTGAAAACGTGTGCACACACATACACACACTCACATACACTCACACTCACATACACTCTCATACACACAGATACTTTCTAATTCTGGGCCAGAAGAAAATAAGAAATATCACCTGACCTTGATCTTTCTTCTTCAGCCAGAGAGGGAACTGAGCACCTTCTTAAGGAAAGTCAAGGTCAATGTATTTGGCAACTGTCTGACTCAGGGGCCAAATGGTAGATGAATAAGCCATTATTTTATTAGTCCAGGTGGAAATCAAACTTCTGATCTGTTATCTGACTTCATTGGAGGTCATCAGGATCTGCCATTATGTGAGAATAATGTGACTCTGTGCAGATATTTCAAGCAGGTAACAGCCTAAGTTACCCTTGGACAGCGGGAGACCCAACCAGTCCATCCTAAAGGAAATCAGTCCTGAATATTCATTGGAAGGACTGATGCTGAAGCTGAAGCTCCAATACTTTAGCCAATACTGATGCTAAGAGCTGACTCATTGGAAAAGCCCCTGATGCTGGGAAAGATTGAAGGTGGGAGGAGAAGGGGGTGACAGAGGATGAATTGGTGATGGACAGCAAGCCTGGCATACTGCAGTCTGTGGGGTCACAAAGAGTTGGGCACAACTGAGCAACTGAACTGAGCTGAGAGACTAGGAAGTTCAAAATCAAGACCCCCTGCAGAGTTGGACATGACTGAATGACTGAACTGAACTGAACAGCCTGAGCACCTTCCCAAAGTAAGAAGAAAGAAGCCAAGAAAGGGAAACAAGCATATATGGAGAGCCAACAACCCTACTGTGGTGCTGGGTACTCTAAAAGGCATTTCAAAGAGAGGGTTTGAGCTAGTTTAATCCTAACCACAGCCCTGTGAAACAAATATTAACTTACAGGTGAGGAAGAGGAGGCTCAGAAAGGTTATGTAATTTTGCCAGGTCACACAGCAAGCAATTAACAGGAAGAGGCTGAAAATCTAGTTCTGTCTGTTTAGGTTTCAAGACTCTGCGTACTGCACGACTCTGCTTCCTGCTCACTTTATATCAGCTCTTATGGTCCATTTCCCCCCTGGATACCTCTCATTCATCACCTTTTTTTGTTTTAATGAGAAATTATTATTTGTTTTATGGCATTTCCAAGCACCTGAGTAGTCCCTTGAGGTCGTTTTCACAAGGCCATGAAGAAGTTGCCAGATCTGATCTTCTTGGAATGCCGGCTATAAATGGCAATAGGACAGCTTATTTCCAAGAACTAGTCTCTCCTGTGTCCATCTCTGTCTTTCTCTCTTTCTTACGCACACACACACACACACACACACACACACACACACACTCCTACTCTGAAATTCACATGCACATATGGCTTACTTGTCCTACAGTTTAGTAGGTCAGTAACTTTTACATTAGTTAATTCATTTTACAAAAGAGAGAGAGAGCGAGAGTGCTCTGTTACCTGCTGGTGATTAGCATGGCTATTACTAATGCATATGAGGCAGAAGGGATGGCTAATTCTCCTGGCCTAGAATGCAACTTAAATCATAATTCCTAAGATAGATCTCTTCTCTTCATGTTAATGAGAACCAGATGCCCCTGTTAATAATAACGTATGCTCAGGGGGGATTTAAAAAAAGAGAGACTTAAAAGTTTTCCAAAAATATCAGTTCTGTCTAGCTGGGGGTATTGTGCAATTCCAAAATATATTTATTTTGAAAGTCTACTATTACTCATGTAAGATCACCTGCATCATTTATTTCCCTGCAAGAAGTTAACATGGAATACGAAAGATATTTTTATATTTTTATGTATTTTATTCATTGTTTATTGCCTTGACTCCCTCTCTCCAGGATATGTGACCAGCACTAATATTAGCATTATATATTCTTTTCCCATTTTAAATGATACTGTTTCAATCTTAATTCAATTTAAATGGTGATACTGAAGATGAGAAAGTTTATTGTTACTATGCAAATCATTTAATTATAGTAAAAATCATACATTTCAACCTCATTATTATTTCTGTATCAAAACATTATCCATTATAATAAAATTCATGCAATGAATAGCTCATTAATTGAAAAGTTATACATGTAAAAGAAGACTATTTTAAATAATATACACAATGAGTTTTTAAATTAAGCCTATTTGTATGCAGTGTTAGTCAATCATGTCCAACTCTTTGCCACCCCATGGACTATAGCCCGCCAGGCTCCTCTGTCCATGGAATTCTCCAGGCAATGATACTGGAGTGGGTAGCCTTTCCTTTCTTCAGGGGATCTTCCCAATCCAGAGATCGAACCCAGGTCTCCTGCATTGCAGGCAGATTGTTTACTGTCTGAGCCACCAGGGAAACCCATTTATATGCAACACGATACCAAATAAGACCTATTCTAAAGTAGTTCTGTATCCTGGACGTATATGTGGACAAAACTCTAATTCAGAAAGATACTTACACTCCAGTATTCATAGCAGCACTATTTATAATAGCCAAGACTTGGAGACAACATAAATGTCCATCAATAGGTGAATGGATAAAGAAGATGGGATATATATAAATGTATATATATATATATATATATATATATATACATACACACACACACATATATATATATAATGGAATATTACTCAGCCATCAAAAGAATGAAATAATGCCATTTACAGCTACAAAGTGGAGAAGAAAATGGCAACCCACTCCAATATTCTTGCCTGGGAAATCCCATGGACAGAAGAGCCTGCCAGGCTACAGTCCATGGGGTCTCAAAGAATTGGACATGACTGAGCAACTAACACACACAGCTACAAAGACGGACCTGAAGATTATTACACTCAGTGAAGTGAGATTAATATCATGATATCACTTCTATGTGAAATGAAGACATGACACAAATGAACTTATTGACGAAACATAAACAGAGTAGTCACAGACTTCAAAAACAAACATGATTACCAAAGAGAGGGTGTGAGTTAAGAATTTGGGATTAAAATAAACACACTAATAAACATAAAATAGATAACTAACAAGGATCTATTGGGAACTATATTCAACACCTTGTAATCACATATAATGGAAAAAGTCTTACAAAGAATAGATTTATGTATATGTGTGTATAACTAAATCACTTTGCTGTACACCTGAGGCCAAAACAACATTGTAAATCAATTATATTTCAATAAACTTTTTTTAAAAGTATGGTTCTCTCTTCTGGAAATTTGAGAATAATTCATTGGCCATTGAACAATCTTTTTCTTACTATTTTTCCATCGCCATTTGCAGTTGTTTACTTCTTTTAAAGCTAAACTAAGTATTGCATGCTATATCCGTGTATTTGTCAGAATTATACATTTTGATTAAAATATGTAATAAGATTTAGGAATAAAGCACATCAGTCAAATGGCCCAACTATTCAAGGACCCCAGTACTCCAAACCACCTAAGTGTCCATCTTCAGACGACTGTGTAAATAAACTGTGGTGAATGCAGCAATGGAATATTACCCAACCAAAAGAGAAGGAAATCCTGCCATGCCAACAATATGCATGGAAAGTGAGTGCCGAAGTTTAAAGTCAGAGAAGAAAAATACAATATAGTCTCACTTATACATAGAATCTTTAAAGAAAAATGCTTACAGAAATAGAGAGTAGATTGGTGATGGCTAGGATCATGGGTAGGGGTGGAGGAAGGCAGTCACAAGGTGCAAATTTCCTGTTATAAGATGAATAAATTCCAGGGATATAATGTACATCATGACGACTATAGCTAACAATATTGAATTGTATATTTCGAAGTTGTTGAGACTAGAACTTAAAAGTTATCAGCACACAGACAAATTCTAACTATGTAAGATTCAAGATATATTTAGTTCAGCTCAGTCACTCAGTCGTGTCGGACTCTTCGCGACCCCATGAATCACAGCGCACCAGGCCTCCCTGTTCATCACCAACTCCCGGAGTTCACTCAGACTCATGGCCATTGAGTCAGTGGTGCCATCCAGCCATCTCATCCTCTGTTGTCCCCTTCTCCTCTTGCCCCCAACCCCTCCCAGCATCAGAGTCTTTTCCAAAGAGTCAACTCTTCACATGAAGTGGCCAAAGTACTGGAGTTTCAGCTTCAGCATCAGTCCTTCCAAAGAACACCCAGGGCTGATCTCCTTTAGAATGGACTGGTTGGATCTCTTTGCAGTCCAAGGGACTCTCAAGAGTCTTTTCCAACACCACAGTTCAAAAGCATCAATTCTTTGGTGCTCAGCCTTCTTCACAGTCCAACTCTCACATCCATACATGACCACAGGAAAAACCCTAGCCTTGACTAGATGGACCTTAGTTGGCAAAGTAATATCTCTGCTTTTCAATATGCTGTCTAGGTTGGTCATAACTTTCCTTCCAAGGAGTAAGCATCTTTTAATTTCATGGCTGCAATCACCATCTGCAGTGATCTTGGAGCCCCCAAAAATAAAGTCTGACATTGTTTCCACTGTTTCCCATCTATTTCCCATGAAGAGATGGGACCAGATGCCATGATCTTAGTTTTCTGAATGTTGAGCTTTAAGCCAACTTTTTTACTCTCCACTTTCACTTTCATCAAGAGGCTTTTTAGTTCCTCTTCACTTTCTGCCAGGCTTCGCTGGTGGCTCAGAGGTTAAAGCATCTGCCTGGAATGCTGGAGACCTGGATTCAATCCCTGGGTCGGGAAGATCCCCTGGAGAAGGAAATGGCAACCCACTCCAGTACTCTTGCTTGGAGAATCCCATGGAGGGAGGAGCCTGGTAGGCTACAGTCCATGGGGTTGCAAAGAGTCAGATACGACTGAGCGACTTCACTTCACTTCACTTCACTTTCTGCCATAAGGGTGGTGTCAGCTGCATATCTGGGGTTATTGATATTTCTCCCAGCAATCTTGATTCCAGCTTGTGCTTCTTCCAGCCCAGCGTTTCTCATGATGTACTCTGCATATAAGTTAAATAAGCAGGGTGACAATATATAGCCTTGACGTACTCCTTTTCCTATTTGGAACCAGTCTGTTGTTCCATGTCCAGTTCTAACTGTTTCTTCCTGAGGTTTCTCAAGAGGCAAGTTAGATGGTCTGGTATTTCCATCTCTTTCAGAATTTTCCACAGTTTATTGTGATCCACACAGTCAAAGGCTTTGGCATAGTCAATAAAGCAGAAAGAGAGGTTTTTCTGGAATGCTCTTGCTTTTTCCATGATCCAGCGGATGCTGGCAATTTGATCTCTGGTTCCTCTGCCTTTTCTAAAACCAGCTTGAACATCTGGAAGTTCACAGTTCACGTATTGCTGAAGCCTGCGGCTGCTACTGCTGCTAAGTCACTTCAGTCGTGTTCGACACTGTGCGACCACAGAGACGGCAGCCCACCAGGCTCCGCCATCCCTGGAATTCTCCAAGCAAGAACATTGGAGTGGGTTGCCATTTCCTTCTCCAGTTCACGAAAGTGAAAAGTGAAAGTGAAGTCGCTCAGTCGTGTCCGACTCTTCGCGACCCCATGGCTGGCCTGCAGAATTTTGAGCATTACTTTACTAGCATGTGAGATGAGTGCAATTGTGCAGTAATTTGAGATATTATCCAACATTATTGTGATAATCATTTCACAATATAAACCTATATCAAGTCAAAGCACTGTATACGTTAAACTTATACAATGTTATTTGTCAAGTATATCTCAGTAGAACTAGAAAAAAGCAAAATGAAGGAAAACACCTCTGTGTGACCTTAGGTAAGTCTCTGGACATGACTGTGACTCAGTCTCTCCATCTGTAAACTGGAGACTATCACAGACTATCTCACACAGTTTTTGTACAGGTTAGATGACACAATCTGTCTAATTTCTTTAACAGCTCTTGATGTACAGTAAGATTGATACACAGGGCCTCTATGTTAATTATGATTATTATTTCTTCCTGGTAGCTGTTGCTGTTCTCTGAGTCACATCTGAATGCAGTAAAATTACAATAGGTGGGATGAAACAAGAACATGCAACTCCTAGTAACCTTTCGGACATCACTAGAGGGAGCCAGAGGCAACTGAGCAACCATCTTTCCAAGCTTAACTTCATCTTGCATGATCAATATTTGCCAAACACTGATAACATATCTCTAGTGAATGGATTGTTATATAAAGTTGTTAGTCGACTCCAGTGATGTGTGTAATATAATTTCAGGTCTCAAGAAACTTATACTTTAATTGAAGAAACAAATAACATGCATTAAAAAGCCATTAAATGATAATGCTTGACAATGATATATAGCAACGCAATAGCAAATTGAATGCCTCATGGATAGGCATATTCTGCGCTGAAGAATGTCTGGAAAGGAAATAAGGTATCCTGGAAATGTTTCATGCACTTAATATGGAACTTGAAGGGCGAGGAGGATTTAGAGCTTTGGGTTCAGCATTCCAGAAAAGTGAAACAAAGGAATCCAAGAAAACAGTGTCACTGTGTCCATCTCTGTCTAATGGAAGGCTTATATTTACCACTTTATGCTTAATTAATCTTCCCAATTCATGATTCTGGCTCAGTTATTCCTCCTATCAAATGTTGGAGATGATTCTCACTGCTTATTAGATTAAACGAAATGTTTAACCTGGCTTTGCATACCTGGATTCTTTTACATAGAAGCAAGGATGGAAAGATAAACTGGAGCTTGACTTTAAAAAGATTAGCAGGTCAGGCAAGAGCTATATATTATGGACAGTGGGAACCACTGGAGGTTTTTGAGCAGCTAAGTGTCATGCTTTAGTATCAATATTAAAATTATATCACAGACACAAAGTCAAATAATCCAAGGTTGCACGTTCTTATTAAATTTACTGCCTTAAAAAAATGGATCAATACAACTCCAGCGATGGGTAAAGACTGAAATTACCAGCAAAGACTAGTTTTTAAGTTTCTCTAAAATTTGAGGAGAAAACATGGAAGAAAACTAAATAAAAAATAATAAAGTTTTAGCTGCTTTATCACCCTTTCCTTTTGCAGGCTAGGATCTTGGGAAGAAGCATGATTAGTAGTGGAAGTTACTTTTCCTCTGAGACCTATCCAAAATGGGGAATGCCTGTTACAAAAGGCAAGGTTTTACAAGCTTCCAAAAAGTGAGACCTTGAGAAAGAAATTAATGAAGCTTAAAAAGAAGTTACTTTTTCTCTTGCTTTTCGGAAAAAAAAAAAAAAAAAGTCAAATCTCAGGTAAGATCAGTTACACTAGCTACATGGAGTAGAGGGCAATTTTGAACAACTTTGTCAATCATAGGAGAGATAATTGAGTAAAGCTTCATCATGATGCTGACCTTTGAAACACAGCCACTTCAAACAAAACGTTTCCATTACAGAGTTAGTGTATCATATGGGAAATCCATTATGACTTCCTAGATTATGAAATTTGTGTGTGTGCATGCTCAATCGCTCAGTTGTGTTCAACTCTTTGCAACCCCATGGACTGTAGCCCACCAGTCTCCACTGTCCAGGGGATTTCCTAGGCAAGAATACCTGAATGGGTTGCCATTTCCTCTTCTGGGGCATCTTCCTGATCCAGGGAGCAAATCAGCATCTCCCACATTTCCTGCATTGGCAAGATTCTTTACCACTGAGCCATGTGGGAAACCCAGATCATGAGATATCTAAGGGCAAAATATGTCAAGTAACGTGGAGTATCTGATGTGACTTTAGTTTCACAAACTGTGGAGGAACATCATTTCGACCTCTTTTCATAATATCAAAGCATGTCTTAATATGTACTAGCCCACTAAATTATCTACTAGCGTTTCTTATCTTCATAGTACCCAGCAGCTATTTTAGAGCAAATGGTCCATTTGAGGCCCTGGGTAGCTTCAGGAGATCCAAGAAGGGTTAGTCGTAGTCTCTGTTCACAAAACCTGAGCAGACTAACCACAGGAATAGGATAGGAAAGCAAATAACTATTCATGCCCAGAGCACATAGTGGGGTGGATGGGGTGGAAATTCACCAACAGAAGTTCTCTTGTCTCTTTTCAGCTGAAACCCTAAATACCAAAGTTATAGTATATAGCGAAGACATGGAGGAGAAAATGGGAAGGGGAAGAATCCAAGACAATGAATAACATGAGCAAACCTTTCAAATGAAAAAGACGTAGATCACATTTCAAGCAGTATGACACAATAATAATCCAATTTAGCTAGACTGGAGAATGAGGAAAAGAGACAGGAGATAATATGGCAACATCACTGGATAGCTGAATTGGATGTTCTCTGTATGTAGGCATGCAATGCCAGGTTATGATAGTTGGGTTTAATCTTAAGCAGTCAGGAGTTATTTATTTCATTGATATGGGGGGGTAGCTGAGTCAGAGTCACAACTTATGAAAATTAATTAGTCATAAAATGGCAAGTGAATGCAAAATGGGGGAAATGCAGGAGGCGAGGAGACAGCAATTGTCTATTCTTCAGAAAAGCATATTTCATTTGGCAAGAGAGAAAAGCAGAGATATTAAACAGAGTTGACAATGATGTTGATGCACCAAAGACAACTCAGATTTGTTGATCTTGGAAAATAGATTTGGTGGTATATGCATAACAGAAGTAACAGAGTTGGGAAGTGAATCTGTTGAAAATAAATGCTGTATCTCTGATATAAAAGTTACATGAAATAAACATCATTTTCTATTTCTGTGAGCATATGCTCTACAAATATATTGTGAATCCTCTGTCTGATCTAAGTCCCTGTTCATTTAGTACTCATTTATTTCATTCCATTAAGGATTCCAGGTCCTTGACAATGTTAACAATTCTATTTTCTGTCCAAAGCAATGGTCAGAATAATGATAATGACCAGTATTAATCTGTTTGAATAGTAATTGACCAACAGCAACTAATTTAAAAAATCTTTATAATGCCTCCAAAGATTTACCCTGATGATAACACTCAACTACAGTCAAAACTTTAGCTAACTCATCTGCAAGAAGCATACATTTTGTGCAACATTTCTGAAGCAAAATGTGGATACATATCAAAAACTCTAAAAAGAGCCCATATCATTTTACACTGCAAATACTCTCCTAAGAATGTATCCCAGACAATGAAGCACTAATGTATTCATGTCAGCAATGTTAATAATAAGAGAAAACTGGGGATTACATAAAATATCCATTTCTTGAGATAAGTAAATTATGGCATATTTATGTCACTGGCTACTCTATAATCATTAGCAAAGAAGAAATGCATGCATATTTACCAAAAAGACAATTCAATTCATTTGTGGCAGATGAAAAAGTACTCTTTAAAACTACATATACAGTATGTTGTTTTTGTTCTAGTTGCTAAGTTGTGTCCAACTTTTTTGCAACCCCATCGGCTATAGCCCACCAGCCTCCTCTGTCAATGGGATTCTCCAGGTGAGAATACTGGAATGGGTTGCCATTTCCTTCTCTACCTACATAATATAATCACTAATATATTACATTAGAACACAAACTTAGAGTGTTTTAGAACATATCTATCCATATTTTTATATCTATACACATGATAGAGAAACATTTGCAAAGATCTAGAAGTGCATATATTAAATATTAGGCACAATTATCTTTGGAATATGGGATTTGGGATCTGCTTTTCCCATATTGAAATTTTCTACAGTTGACATGTATTAAGTGTAGTTTTTAAAATCCAGAGATTTTTAAATATTTAAATTGATCAAAGTTATTATTATACCATAGAAGTTTGACTTATGAAGAATACAAGTGAGTGGTACAGGTCAGATTATGAACTGAAGGGTGGCTTCCAATTTAGGGCCAACCTGACCCCTCATGCTGATAGATTATACAAGAGGGCGGGGCAAGTCACAAGCGCCGGGGCTGAGAGCGCAAGTCAGAACTGGATGGATGGGCTACAGTGTGGAGCCGAGCACATGCCCAGAGGTGGAGATGTAGAAAGCTGGTGGTGTTGCTGGTGGTGGTTTAGTCATTATGTCCAACTCTTGCAACCGCATAGAGTGTAGCCCACCAGGCACCTCTGTCTGTGGAGTTTCTCAGGCAAGGATACTGGAGTGGCTGCCATTCCTTCTCCAGGGGATCTTCCTCACCCAGGGATCAAACCCTTGTCTCCTGCATTGCAGGTGGACTTTTTTTACTGACTGAGCCATGAGGCGAGCCCTGCCATAGAAAGAGTATGGGGAAACCATGTCAAAGATGATCACTGCTAATATTGGGCTGGCCAAAAAAAGAGTTCATTTGCGGTTTTCTCTACCAGCTTATGGAAAAAAAACCTGAATGAACTTTTTGGCCAACCCAATACAACGTCAAGAACAAAGCTTTGTTGTGCTCCGTTCTTCTGAAAAACCTCCGTTTCAACTTCCTTAGTAATCAAACCATCTGTCTCAACATGGCCACATTTTCAAATCGTCTGATAGCTGATGAAATGCTTTATCTGTGAAAAGACTAATAAAAGATGGACGTGGACAATGAGCAATCTAATAAGGTAGTATAGCAAATAGTAAGTGGGGCGGGGATGATGTCCCAAATAAAATTAAGAATATTTCTACATGAACCTGCTTATAATTCAGAGTAAAGCCTTGGGAGGATTTTTTTAAAGTGAATAATTCTCTATTCACTAAAGGAAATATCCTTAGAAGAGCAATGCTCAGAACAGCAAGATTTTGATGATGGGGATTGACCCAAGGTCAGCCAAAAAATGCACTCTCTGGCTTTAGGAGAAAAAAATCCTAGTCAGTATTAGCATTTTTCTGCTTGCTATCAACTTTGGGGGGCTTTTATATCATCATCATCATTATTAAAAACACATGTCAAAAAAAATACACATAGTCAGCCAGTGTTCTTTAACAGGAAAGGGCTGGATTTGAATTGCTCAGATGTTTCTTTTAATTGTTAAAAAGTACATCTGGCTATTCTACCTCACCTATTGCCTCCTATTTTTTTCCCTCCTACTCCAAATGGAAATGACTGATTATTTGGACAATATGTTAAGGGACCAGGCAAGAAATCCACAATAGAAGAGGCATGTTGGAAGTAGAGAACATTACCCATGTCTTTTCTCCTGAAGTGATGAAGAGCTGCCCAGAGACCAGCACAGGCCTAGAAAGAGGAATACGCACAGAAGATAAGGCCAAGTATTTACTCTTCCTTATGTGCTGAGTTACTGATGTACTTCCCAAACCCCAAGATTACATCTTGCTGACCGTCAGTTAAGATGGTTCACCTTGTAAGAGAGAAAAATTAGTTTAAACTAGCTCAAAAAGGATGGGCTTCCCAGGTGGTGCAGTGGTCAAGAATCCATCTGCCAATGCAAGAGACGCAAGACAGGCAGGTTCGATCTCTGTGTTGGGAAGATCATCTGGAAAGGAAATGGCAACCCACTCCAATGTTCTTGCCTGAAAAATTCAGTGGACAAAGGAGCCTGGCAGGCTACAGTCCGTGGGGTTGCAAAGAGTAGAACATGACTGAGCGGCTGAGAGCGCACACATACACACAGATTATCAGACTAAGTGAAGTTGGACAAAGAAAAGCAAATATCATGCCGTTTCATTGATATGTGGAATCTAATTTTTTCAGAAAATGATACAGGTGAATTTATTTACAAATCAGAATCAAGTCTTACAAATATCAGAAGCAAGTCTTACAAATATCAAAAGCAAACTTATGGTTACTCAAGGGGAAACATGAGAGGATGTTAAATCAGGAGCTTGGGATAAATATGCACACACTATAGAAGATAGATAGCCAACAAGAATCTTCTGTATAGCACAGAGAACTCTCTATTCTGTGATAATGTCTATCTAAAGAGAATATCTGTATATGCGTAACTGAAGCACTTTGCAGTACACCTGAGAAACAATACTGTGAATCAACTATACTCTAACAAATATTTTTAAATAAAGGTAAAAAAAAAAAGCTAGCCCATATAGTAAAGAGAATTTATTAGCTTAAGCAACTATAAAGTCAACAGACTGGGTAAACATCAGGCACATTTTTTACCAGGGTTCTAACTCCCCTTCTCTCTGTGTCTCTCAACTCTTCCCAGATCAAAGTTTCAGCTTCATCCATGTATCACATTTTCTGTGAAAGAGCAGAGGCTACAGGTGTCCCCCAATTCTCAGCAATGTTTCTGAACATTTAATGGACCCATTCATCTTCTCCTTAGTCAAATATTGCTCTAGACTTTATTTCCTGAACCAGACAGTGGGTTGGGGCAGATGGCGTTGTTTTGGTTGGTTTAGACAATTCAGGAAGTCTACTCAGACCATCTGTCTACTCCCCAACGTGAAAAGGGAGGAATGAATGTTGGTGAGCCAACCGACGTCCTCTCCAGTGAACAGATGGATTCTTTTTTTCCCTAGCTAAAGACATGTCTAAGTAGCTTTAAAGAGCGAAAAATGAGCTGAGGAATTTCTTAGTCTTCTTTTCTCCGGTTCACACTCCTTCCTCTAAGGATGTGTTTGGGTAAACCCTCAGCATGTCCGTGGCACCATAGACATGTCAGCTGAGTCCAAGTGAATTCATAAGTCAAGACAAAGCAGGTCAAAGCTAAATTAGCCTTCTCAGTACTGAAAAGCACCCAAATTTCAGGGAAGATACCCTAAGGCCTATTTTAGAGTAACCTTGAGTAAGGAGAAAAGAGGGAAAATGCCAAAGAATTTAAACCAGAGGTGGGTCAATTAATGTCCTAGACATTGATCGTCCGTTTCAGTCATTTTTATTCTGAAGAGGTGGGGTGGGCGAGAAGTTCAAATCCTCCATGAAAAAGTCATAGATTGCCACCATCTTTAAAAATCCGTAAAGAAAGTGAAGTCTCTTAGTCATGTCCGACTCTTTGCAACCCTATGGACTGTAGCCCACCATCAGGTGGTCAAAGGTTTCTCTGTCCATGGGATTTTCCAGGCAAGAGTACTGGAGTGGGTTGCCATTTCCTTCTCTAGAGGATCTTCCCAACCCAGGAATCAAACCCAGGTTTCTCACACTGCAGGCAGACGCTTTACCCTCTGAGCCACCAGGGAAGCATTTGGATGAAAATTCCAAAACCTGGAGGACACACAGATTGCTGTGGAGAGTCTGCCTCTCCTAGCTGCCCTCTAAGTCCTCTCCTTCTGCTCCCATCTGCCTCCTCTTGTGATGTATATCAATGTCATGTCACAAGCGGTACTTCCATATACTTTTAAAGTCCTAGAACAGTCTGACATACTGTACACACTCAAGAAATACTTATTCTTAAATGATAAATGCATGCCCCAGGCACTGTATTCAAACAAAAGAGGCCGTGAAAGCATAGACACACACTACTCCCATTTCTTCTCTGCTACTCCCTGCCCTCCACTCTGCTCTGCACGCAGCCCCAGCTGTCCACATACAAACCTGTTGTGGGAATATTTGACTTCCAGGCAAATCAACTTATGCAAACGCAGGCATGTAAACCCCGTCATATATATAATTAAGTCACTTTAGCTCTATGAATGAAACCGTAGGAAGGTAGGTAGATAGAAAAATGATAGAAAGGTAGATGATAGATGGTTCTTGTTCAGTCACTCAGTCATGTCCAACCCTTTGTACACCAGGCTTCCCTGTCCTTTACTATCTCCTAGAGTTTACTCAAACTCATGTCCATTGAGTCGATGATGCCATCTAACCATCTCATCCTCTGTCGTCCCCTTCTCCCCCTGCCTTCAATCTTTCCCAAAATTAGGGTCTTTTCCAATGAGTTTGCTCTTCACATCAGGTGGTCAAAGTATTGGAGTTTCAGCTTCAGCATCAGTGCTTCCAATCAATATTCAGGACTGATTTCATTTAGGACTGATCGGTTTGATCTCCTTGCAGTCCAAGGGACCTCCCCTCTCCCTGGGATTCTCCAGGCAAGAACACTGGAGTGAGTGTCTTCTCCAGCACCACAGTTCAAAAGCATCAATTCTTCAGCACTCAGCCTTCTTTATAGACAAATTCTCACATCTGTATATGACTACTGGAAAAACCATAGCTTTGACTATATTGGCCTTTGTCAGCAAACTAATGTCTCTGCTTTTTAATATGCTGTCTAGGTTGGTCATAACTTTCCTTCCAAGGAGCAAGTGTCTTTTAATTTCATAGCTGCAGTCACTGTCTGCTGTGGTTTTGGAGCCCAAGAAAATAAAGTCTGCCATTGTTTCCATTGTTTCCCCATCTATTTGCCATGAAATGATGTGACTGGATACCATGGTCTTAGCTTTTTAAATGCTGAGTTTTAAGACAGCTTTTTCACTCTCTTCTTCCACCCTCATCAAAAGGCTCTTTAGTTCCTCTTTGCTTTCTCCCATAAGGATGTTGTCATCTGCACATCTGAGGTTATTGATATTTCTCCTGGCAATCTTGAATCCAGCTTGAACTTCATCCAGTCCAGCATTTCACATGATGTACTCTGCAGATAAGTTGAATAAGCAGGGTGACAATACACAGCCTTGACATACTCCTTTCCTGATTTTGAACCAAACCATTTTTCCATGTCTGGTTCTAACTGTTGCTTCTTTACCAGCATACAAGTTTCTCAGGAGGCAGGTAAGGTGGCCTGGTATTCCCATCTCTTTAAGAGTTTTCTGCAGTTTGTTGTGCTCCACATAAAGGCTTTAGCATAATCAAGGAAACAGAAGTAGAATTTTTTCTGGAATTTCCTTGCTTTTTCTATGATCCAACAGATGTTGGCAATTTGATCTCTGGTTCCTCTGTCTTTTCTAAATCCAGCTAGTACATCTGGAAGTTCTTGGTTCACATGCTGTTGAAGCCAAGCATGAAAAGATAGATAGACAGATAGATAGATTCATGCATGCATACTAACTTGCCTCAGTCATGTGCGATTCTTTGTAACCCTGTAGCCTGCGGCCTGCTGGGCTCCTCTGTCCATGGGATTCTTCAGACAAGAATACTGGAGTGGGTTGCCATGCCCTCCTCCAGGGGATGAGGATTTTATGCAAAGTCTGTTCCTGGGACTTCCCTGGTGGTCCAATGGTTAAGAATTTGCCTTCCAATGCTGGAAATATCGTTCTATATCTGGTCAGGGAAGATTGCACATGGCGTGAGCAACTAAGCTCACATGCCACACTACTGAAGCCTGCGTGCCCTAGAGCCCATCCTCCACAACAAGAGAAGCTGGGCAGTGAGAAGCCCATACACGGAGCCTGGAGGGCAGCCCTCGCTTGCAGCAACTAGAGAAAGCCTGCATGCTGTAACGAAGACCCAGCACAGCCATAAATAAATACATATTTAAAAAAAAAAAAAGGCTGTTCTTGAATAGCATTGCTATTCCTGTTTGCCTCTGTATGGCTCCCAGACCCCTTTGAACATTGTGGTAGATACATCAAGAACAACAGCCCAGAATGGACATACATGGTGAGCCATGCCTTCACAGACTGGGAATCCAATAAAGCTCATTCCTGTCTGGACATGCTGTGCGTTACACCTGAACCATGAGTTATGGCAGTGAATCTGAATCACTTCACCTAAAATTAGTTTAAGCAAGAAAATCTTACGTCCCTGTTTCTGTAAACTAGTGTGTGTGAGAGAAGCTAACTGTGGACTGACCATCTGACGCAGATCCTTGATTGAATCAGAGAAGGAAGATAGTAGTTTCTTCATGAACTAACTCCTCCAAAATTGATTTTTTCTGTGTGAAGCGGATTATTGAGAGTGGGTGACAGCTGGGGTGTCTGCTTCTGTAAACCTCAAAGCATGAGGGTCAGGTTGAAGATTTGGGTGAATGACAGCTCTGAGAAAGGGAAGACCTGTGTGCTAGAACCTTGGGTTTCTGGAGTGTGGGGGCAGCTTGGAGAGGCATCTAGGCCCCCTGTGAGGCGTTCCAGGACCCAGCCTGAACCTAATGCCTTCATCTTCAGCCATGACGATGTGTGTGTTCAGTCATGTCCGACTCTTTGCCTGTAACCAACCAGGCTCCTCTGTCCATGGAATTCTCCAGGCAAGAATACTGGAGTGTGTTGCTATTTCCTCCTGCAGAGGATCTTCCAACCCAGGGATCAAACCCACATCTCTTGAGTCTCCTGCATTGGCAGGCATATTCTTTATCACTGTGCCACCTGGGAAGCCCTCTGTCTTCAGAATCTGGACCCTAATCCTGAAGAGTGTGTGCTGGTCAGGACTTGGGGAATATTCCCTGTACTGTTTACATGTAAGCAACAGTGTTTTGAGCATTCAGTTCATCCCCAAAAGGTGCAAGTGAACACATGTGGTAGAGAGAGAAACAGAGAGATTTCCTCTTATTATCTCTACTGCATATAACATTTGCAAGTTTATAAGCCACAAACACAGCTTACATGTATTTCTTAGTCTATTAGTCAGATCACAATTCAGCTCTCCTCCCATAAAGATGCAGTGAGAGAAAAACAAAGTTAAACAAATATAGGCATTTCTCCTAAATTCTCATGGGTCATAGTATCCACCAGTTTTCATTACAGTATTGCCATTATATGCACAGAAGGTCCTGCATTTGGCTTATTGAGGAAATGACCTGCTGCCCAGGAAGTAAAGGCAAAGATAATTGTGGTTTTAGCTTCTAGCCCTACAGTCGTGGGCTTCCTCAGTGACTCAGCAGGTAAGAATCCACCTGCAATGCAGGAGACCCAGTAGACGCAGGTTCAATCCCTGGGTCGGGAAGATCCCCTGGAATAGGAAATGGGAACCCACTCCAGTATTCTTGCCCAGAAAATTCCATGAACAGAGGAGCCTGGCTGGCTACAGTCACAAAAAGTCACACAAGACCCAGCACAAAGCACTCTCACAGTCTTATGCAATAGCATCTTACCTGTTGGATTCTATCCAGTGATGTTCCCGTAAATGTTTAATAACCAGTTCTCTTAAAAATATAGACATATATGTATCACACAAGTTTATTATGAATTTTACCTGGATGAATGATATATAACAACATATGTATAATATATAACACACAAAATTGTTGTTGTTCAGTTCGCTCAGTTGTGTCTGACTCTTTGCAACCCCATGGCTTTCAGCATGGTTGCAAACTACTGTTACAAATTTCATATTGCCAATTGATTCTCGTAGAATACTTTTGTTGATATTTTCCTGAATCTAACATATCCATAACCAGTCTGTAACTGCAGTAGAGATGATTGAATGTAGTTTAAACATGAATGCTGGTAGATGCTTTCTTTTCTTTTAGCAGGAAATATGAAGGTGAAATAACCAAGATATGTATGGAAATTCCACTTACTCATTCTCTTTCTGAATCAGACAATAATCTTCAAAAAGTGGAAAGAATATTGTTTTAATTACTTGTGCAATTCACAAGATAACAGATAAAGACTTGACACATTTTAAGTTTAATCTGCACAATAAACACTTTTCCCACAATCCCTTTCTTAAGTCTAGAAAACCATAAAAATAATAAATGAGTCAGCTCGGTGCACCATGAAGACCTGGAGAGGCGGGATGGGAGAGTGAGAGGGAGGCTCAAAGAGGGACGGGATATATGCATCCATATAGCCGATTCATGTTGCTGTACGGTAGAAACTAACCCAACATTGTAAAAAATTATCAGTCAGTTCAGTTCAGTCGCTCAGTCGTGTCCGACTCTTTGGGACCCCATGAATCGCAGCACGCCAAGCCTCCCCGTCCATCACCATCTCCTGGAGTTCACTCAAACTCACGTCCATCGGGTCGGTGATGCCATCCAGCCATCTCATCCTCTGGTGTCCCCTTTTCCTCCTGCCTTCAATCTTTCCCAGCCTCAGGGTCTTTTCCAATGAGTCAACTCTTCGCACGAGGTGCCCAAAGTACTGGAGTTTCAGCTTTAGCATCATTCCTTCCAAAGAACACCCAGGGCTGATCTCCTTTAGAATGGACTGGTTAGATTTCCTTGCAGTCCAAGGGACTCTCAAGAGCCTTCTCCAATACCACAGTTCAAAAGCATCAATTATACCCCAATTTAAAAGCTTTTCATAAAAGATAAGAAGTCAAGCTCATACAAAGACACAGCTGTCTGGCCCCAGTATATCTAATTTTATGTACTTTGTGTATTTTTAGCTTTTTCTGATGTCAGTGATGTACATGTTCCCACTACAGCTGATTTCAAACCATGAATCTGAAATCTTTAAAACTAGAATTGGGAAGAGAGGCAAAGGAGCTCACCATTCATTCCAGAAGACAGACACAAATAATTTTCACAGCATAAAAGTAATAAACATCACATAGTAATTAGGAAATGAGCTTTCAATATTTATTACCTTTGTTTTAAGAGAATTCATTTGATTGTAATTTATATATTTTCTTGTTTAACCATGACTGTGTTTAACAACCAGCACACAAAATTCCTGAAAATGAGGTCTCTCTCCCTGTCTACCACTTTCCTCTAAAATGTTAGCCCTTTGATGACAGTTTTTGTTTGGGGTTTTTTTGTCTTTTTTTTTTTTCTTTTTCCCAGTTCCCTGTCTCTTCTTTCCTCATCAAGGGTCATTTCAGTCGACTGTTTTTGTTGTTATTGTCGCTCTGGGCTTATTTTTTAATTCTTTCACCCTTCAATTGAAACAGTTGGGATTTCAGCCATCTTTTCTCTTGTCCTCTTTATTTTGAGCATTCCCTTGAAGTGAAAAGTGCAAGTTGCTTGATAGTATGCGACTCTTTTGGGACCCCATGGAAGCTCCTCTGTCCACGGAATTCTCTGGGCAAGAATACTGGAGTGGGTATCCATGCCCTCCTCCAAGGGATCTTCCCGACCCAGGGATCCAATCCGGGTCTCCTGCATGGCAGGCGGATTTACCATCTGAGCCCCAGGGAAGCCCTCAGCACTCCCTTAGCCTCCTCCAATAATAACTAAATATGATGAGGGTCTAGGGTTTGGGAATTATTATTGGATATGGTTTGGCTGAAAATTAAACCTTATGAAGCTTCTTATATTGATGAGGAAAGAGTGTCAGAAAGATCAGAGTAACAGCGAAGTCCCGGGCAACTTGTGTGGTCTCCCTCCTCCCCTTGTCTGGAAAACCAAGTGGACCTAAGCTTCCTGAAGTCTCAATTTAAGGCTCACACCCACCCGTCGCCTCCTGCACGCCACCTGGCACAGTGCTGGGCCCATCTTCCACTTTTAACACGTGTGGTTGGTTAGCTTCTGCTCCAGGAGGGCAATTTTCAGCCTTTCCTATCTAAACCCCCCTGCTGGTTTTGACTGGCTCGGCTTGATCCTTCCTCACTTCCACAGATGTGTTTTGGGACCTATTTGAATGGCTTGTCAGACTCTTCCTGCCAGATTTCAGCTGCCTAAGCTGGAAGGGATGGTTCCAGACCTCCTGTTTATGATTCCCAACTCTGCTGACTTTGGCCGCAGATGGTGGAATCTGCGCTCGGCTGGAAAGTCGATTGGACGGAGCGCCTCTCCCGTCCTGTCAACTTTGACCTCGAGGAGTGTGTGTCCTGGCACGACAGATGAAGTTCCATTTTAAAACTCCAATTCAGGACACCCTGCAGTTTCGACTGGAGAATTTAGGGAGTTTACAGGCTAAGATCAGGTATTCCAGGACGGTTCCTTGTAAATCCAGGAAATAAAAAGTAGCCCGGCAGGCTGCACCGCAGTTAAGAGCTGGCACAGTGTTCTCTGATCCGGGGAGAGGAGGGGTCCGTCCTTCCCACGTGCTGTTGAAAGGATCCTGACAGGCTTCGTGACCACGTCCTGTCACTCTCGCTGATAACACCAGGACACAGGTCACAGACCTGAAGAGATTTAGTGTTGCCGTGTAAATATCACTGGGCTACCCTGAGATACCATCAGACTGCAATGCTAGAGAATAGTGTTGAAGACCCTGGGCTGTCTTTGACAGCGAAGGAGGTAAAGAAAGAGAGCCAGTGACCAGGGGCAAGTGGCATGTATGTCCCTTTTATATATATTTATGCATTTTATTTATTTTTGGTTGTGCTGGGTCTTTGCTCCTGCTCAGGCTTTTTCTCTAGCTGCAGAGAGCGGGGACAGCTCTCTACCTGTGGCGCATGGACTTTCATTGCGGAGGTCTCTCTGGGCGCAGGGCTCAGGATCTAGGGCGCAGGGGCTTCGTTAGCGGCAGCGCCTGGGCTCAGTAGGTGCGCCTCCCGGGCTCGAGAGCTCAGGCTCAATAGTTGTGGCATGTGGGATCGTCCCAGATCAGGGATCGAACCTGCGTCTGCTTCCTGGGAAGGAGGCTTCTTTACCACGGAGCCGCCAGGAAAGCCCTGTGTGTTCCTTTGTAAAGGATCTGGTTTAGTCATCAAATCAGATACAAAAATGTAAGTCCGGCTTGGGGAAAAAAATACTATATAATATTTGCTGTTCATTGGTTAGTTGCTGAGCCATGTCCAACTCGTTTTGCAAGCCCTTGGAGTGAAGCCTGTCAGGCTCCTCTGCCCATGAGATTCTCCAGGCAAGAATACTGGAGTAAGTTGCCATTTCCTTCTCTAGGGGATCTTCCTGACCCAAGGATCAAATCCTGTCTCCAGCATTGACAGGCAGATTCTTTACCATTGAGCCCAGGGAAGCCCACTATATAATATATATGATATAATATTATGTAATATGACATGATATAATATATACACACATACACACAACACACACACCTACATTGCATACCAACAAACACACATACAGACACATACAGGCAAATTGTATACACAAGTCAAATTGTTTAGTATTTCCTCCCAATAATGGTCCCTGGTGGCTCAGATGTAAATTTATGTAACACTCATCGAACAGAGAGAGTTTGTTTTGCCAGCAAACACTGTAATAATTAATTTGTAAATAGTAAAATGCAAATGCTATTTGACCTAACATATAAACGTTTTAACCAGGCTCTGGATACTATCATGCATGGATGTTAGAAATGTAGAGAGCAACCCATACAAAATTCTGGACTTCATTATCAGACCTCCACAAAAGACAAACAAACAAAACAAACATTGTTTGGGAGACAAGTTTCATAAGACCTGGGCCACCATAGCAAGCAGTATGTGTGTGCTCAGCCTCTCAGTCATGTCTGACTCTTTTGCAACCCCATGGACTATAGCCCACCAGGCTCCTCTAGCTATGGAATTTTCCAAGTAAGAACTCTGGAGTGGATTGCCATTTCCTCCTCCAGGAGATCTTCCTGACCCAGGGACTGAACTGGCATCTCAGGTCTCCTGCATTGGCAAGCTAGTTCTTTACCACTGTGTCACCAAGGAAGCCCAGGCTACTCTAATTTATAAAAATTCATAGATGTTTTTTAAGTGGAGGACATTATCCAACACAGGAAGATGAAAAATGAATCATAAAACACCATCCTTGTGACTTTGAAGTTTCAGAGTCACAAAGATGTTTTTCAAGAGGCCCAGTTGCCATCTGGAAACTTGAAACCAAGTACATGAGCAGCAGAGAGCTCTGAGTCTCTCCCGGCCTGGCATTGCCTTGGGAGCTGTTCCAGAGAAAGGGAATTGGTACAGATACCCAAAGGGTCACCAGCTTCCTGAGCCTTGAGATCTAAGCTTTGATTTGCTGGAGATGACATGTTTCCTATTCTCTATGAGCAAAGAGACAGAGGTCCTTGGGCTTCAGCACAGATGTTTGCCAGGGGGGCCCTTTGCCTCTTTGGCAGCTCTATTAACAACCTGAAATCCAGAAGTTCTTCAAGATGTCAATGTTTCTTTTGTACCTTTAAATCACTTTTTTTTTTTTTTTAAGTCTTAGAAACCACCTAAAACTCTTCATGGAAGCTGAGAGTCCATACAGTATATGAAAGTGAAAGTGAAATCACTCAGTCGTGTCCGACTCTTTGCGACTCTGTGGACTGTAGCCCACCAGGCTCCTCTGTCCACGGGATTTTCCAGGCAAGAATACTGGGGTGGGTTGCCACTTCCTTCTTTAGGGGATCTTCCCGACTCAGGGATCAAACTCCAGCCTCTCACATTGCAGGCAGACTCTTTACCATCTGAGCCACCAGGGAATCCCTGGAAGCTGAGTGTCCATATAGCATATGACACATGAGAATGATGTGGATTAGGACTGCGATAAAGAAAAACATACAAACACAACTACAGAAATAAGCCAGAGAGGAGGAGCTGATCTGCAGTTTATTCAGATGGATTTTCTCCTAGAAAAACAGACAGGAAAATTAAATGGATGGCAAATAGAGAAGCTCTGCCCCAGAAAATATGGCAGTGATCTAACGATTTAGGTATCTTCTCTATCGCGATTACTGTAAGAAAGCCAAGGTCGGGCTCATTGGAGAAACTAAAAATACCTATCTTTCCAAGAAAAGTTCTGCATCTCAACTCTTTTTCTCCAGTTAATGTGGCTGTGTGTGTGTGTTAGTAACTTAGTTATGTCTGGCTCTCGGTGACCCCATGGACTGTAGCCCACCAGGCCCTCTGTCCGTGGGATTCTCCAGGCAGGAATACTGGAGTGGGTTCCCATTTCCTCCTCCAGAAGGAGAATGTGGCTAATTGTTCTCAACTGTGTAACTAAAATTGCATTTTATGTCAAGAAGAGGGTATTTCTACCATCATCACTGTTGCTTGATCTTCCCCCAAATTTCAACATCTCAGAAGGAATAATAATACCACCTATTTTGTTCGACTTTGGTTTCAAAAAGTATCTGTTTTTATGGAATAAACTGGAACTCACCAGAATTTGGAGAAGGAAATGGCAACCCACTCCAGTATTCATGCTTGGAGAATCCCATGGGCAGAGGAGCCTGGCGGACTGTAATCCATGAGGATCACAAAGAGTCAGACGTGACTGAAGAGACTTGGCATGCACAAAACCAGAAATTACCAACACAATCAACAAAACATTGAACTATGGAAGAAAAGGCATTTATTAACAGATGATAAAAGCTGTGTTTTGAGATGGTAAAGATTTTTACAAAGCAATTAACAGATACAATATCAAAAAATCAAGATTGATTGATTGATAATCATCATTATAAGTTTATCTAACCCCAGGTGTTTTTCTAGCTTGATGAAAAGTATGCTTTCTGTTTTGGTCAAAGTTTTGGGAAACTAATGTAACTTATATGATGTGGTTTTTATAATTTGTATAGTGGGTTTTACATCCCTTTATAAGTTCTATGAGATTTCCTAACTCACCCTGTTTACCCATTTTGAAAACTGAGTGGGCTTGGACCTCTCTTTATCCAAATTTTGTTTTGTTTTGTTTTTTAACTTTAAGTATTTTTTATTGAATGGAATTGAAGAAGGTACTGTGTATATAATATCCAGACAACTAAATACATAGTAATTAGGAAGTGAAATGACCTAAGATATCGGTTTTGTTTAAATGCCTTTTTTGTTTCAACAAATTCATTAGTGATCTTCATTTAAGATGAAAATGTTTAAAATTGCATTGGCTTTATTGTGGTTCACAGATGTTGCACGTTTTTACAAATTGAAAGTTTGTGGCAACCCTGCATGAAGCAAATCTTTTGTGCCATGTTCCCAAGAGGCTTAGCTCATTTCCTGTCTCTGGGTCACATTTGGGTAATTCTCAAGACCATTTCAAACTTTTTCATTATTGTTACATTTGGTTTTTGTTCTGTTTTAAATTTTTAATTGAAGGATGATTGCTTTGTGTTGGTTGTGTTGTTTTCTGATATACAACAGAGTCAGCTATAAGTATACATATATCCCTTCCCTCTTATATTTCCCTCCAACCCCCTCATCCCCACCCTTCAAGGTCATCACAGAGCACCAAGCTGAGCTCCCTGTGCTAAACAGCAGCTTTGCTCTGTCTATCTATCTTACATATGGTGGGGGAGGCCCGGCGCGCTGCAATTCATGGGGTCGCAAAGAGTCAGACACAACTGAGAGACTGAACTGAACTGAACTGAACTGAACTGTGTGTGTGTGTGTGTATATGTGTGTGTGTGTGTGTGTGTGTATATATATATATCAATTATACTCTCTCAATTTGCCCCCCCTTCTTTCCCCAGTTTCTTAATGTCTGTACTAATAACAAAATCATGTCAGAAATACAACTCATTGTGGCCACCCCAGGTCCTTTCTAGGAATAGAATAAAACCGCCAGGAGCAATGCATTCATTCTTTCAAATATTTGCGCTCTTTCATAATTATATGTGCTGTGTTTGCCTGATAATGTATAAAAGTTCACCTTAGGGAATCTTTAAACTCTGAAAATTACCTTGGGTATTTGAAAATCATTTCTAATAGCGTATTGACATTTACAGGTGGACATTGTTTTCTTTCTGTCACTCTTTTTTCATGATGATTCAGGATTACCTTACACATACACTTCCGTGTCCTGTCTTTTTCTATAATGTTTTAGTATAGCCTTGTCCAATGTTATCAAATAATATTTTAAAGCACGCATTCTGATGTGGATGTGATATTTCATTATTTAAAGCCATCACAATTTTTGTAATCACTCTTCATTTCTGACGTGTGTGCTTTCCTCCCATTTGTATTAATGAATAAAAATTGTCGTGAACATTTTAAAGCATAGTGCTTGTGTCTGTTACTTTTTCCAGTAGTTTCATCATTAAAGGGAGAAGTATCAGATCAAAAATTGCAAATTCTTTCAAAACTCTTGATGTACATTTCTAAATATACATACTAAATATACTTTCTAGAAAAAAACATACCAGTTTATGGTCTCACTAACAGTGTGTGGCACATATTTACCATTGCATCATTACAAAAATTAAGCATCTTTAATCTCTCCTAATCTGTTAGTTAGCATGTTAATTCTTAACTTGAATTTCTTTGATAATCATTGAGTTGAGCTTTTGTCTATATATTCACTATTTGTTTTTCCACTTTTGTGAATTAGTCATGAGTTTAGGCACATTTGGGCTTCCCACATGGTTCAAGTGGTAAAGAATCTGCCTGCCAACACAGGAGACTGGGGTTCGATTCCTGGTTTGGAAAGATCCCTGGAGAAGAAAACAGCAACCCACTCCAGTATTCTTGCCTGGAGAATCCCATGGACAGAGGAGCCTGGTGGGCTACAGTTCAGGGGGTCACAAAAGAGTTGGATACAGCTTAGTGACTGAGCACTTTACTCCATTTACATTTATTTTTCAGTCTCCGAGTTTCATATTTTTCGATGTTTTTTCAATGTGCATTAGTCCTTTAATCTTAAGACGTCAGCTGGGGTATTGAGAAGTTTTCCCTCTTAGATCCTCAAGCCCAGAAATCATTTTGCTTGTATCCTTCCTTGGGGTTATGTTAAGAAAGACTCTTTCACCCTCCATCAGATATACCCTCACATATATTTTCTTTCACTTCTTGCATCGTTTCACTTTTATTCCATTTAACTATTCAGTCCATCAGATGGATGTGATCATTCCTCTTTTCTCAATTATTTGTGATAGTAGGTTTCCCATGTATTTTAGCAATATCCAATATGTATGCGTCAAAAGAGGCTGTTCATTTATTATAAATGCAGTTAATTTTCTTTTTTCTTTTTCCCATTAGTTCCTGTATTATTTAACTAGGGCAACTATGCGTGATATTTTTATATCTGACATGACAGCAAATAAAGTTATATTCTTTTCTCAAGAATATTTTTGGGGGCAATTCTCTAATATTTATTTTTCCAGATATATTTTGGAGGTTCATTATCAACCCTTTTCCATCTCACGCTTGCTCACACATAAATAACATTTTGATTTTTATGATACTAAACCTAAAATTAGTTTTGGAAAATAAACGTCTGGGTAGTATTCCTGTGCGGTAACAGCCGCATGATCTCTCCAGGTCTTCCACGTTTGCTGGTTAAGTTATATTGTGTCTTTATTGTTGTGCCTAGTTTTGGCTGAAGTTACGCCAGAGTATCGTTTTGTAATTTTTAGTTGTTCTCTGGTTATATCAAGAGGGCTGGTGAGTCATTTGTAAGAATGATAGATTATTATCATGCTTTCCAATGTTCATAACCTCATATCTACTCATGGCTTACTGCATTGGCTGGATCTTCCGGAACAAAGTTAATTCATAGCATAGCATTGACAACGAACATTCTTGGCAAGAGAGAAACGAGTCACAAATCATGTTAATGGGGAGAGGGAGGGGGTTAATTCTTATATTGCATATTAAATAGCTTCTTGGCATATCTACAAAACAGAAACAGACTCACAGATATAGAGAACAAGCTTGTGTTGCTGGGGTGAGAGGAGGGAAGGACTGGGAGTTTGGGATTACCAGATGCAAATTGGTATATATAGGATGGATAAACAACAAGGTCCTATTGTATAGCACAGGGAATTACAGTCAATATCCTGTGATTAATCATACAGGAAAAGAATATGAAAAAAAAAAGATATGTATGTATAACTGAATCACTTTGCTGTGCCGCAGAAATTAACACAACATTGTAAATCAACTATAATCCAATACAAATTTTTAAATGTTAAAATAAGTAAATCGCTTCTTAGAAACTCACATTCATGTTAGAACATAAAAGCTTTTGAGAAGATCTGGAAATAGAAACCTGGTTATAATTTTTGCTGTTTCTGGCCTGTTATTTACTGTTTTAAACAGTATTCTCAAACCTCATTTTTCATAGAACCCTCCTTTTTTGATGCTTATTCATGTGTTTTACTGTGTTTTTTTTTTATCCCAAATCCTGTGTTTTTTTATCATGTTAAAATACTCACTATTTCTACTTTAAAATATGTTTCTTAGAAAATAGGAATGGGCATGAATTTGTTCAAATGCCTATTCTCACTTGACTTACTAATTCAATGTATTATTAGTGATGAGTGTCTTTAAAAATATATGAACTCATGGAATAGATCAGTTACCCATCAGAGACCCTTTAATATTTTGCTAAATTTGACATATTGGACTTTGATTTGATATTTTTGCATTTATGTGCACAAGTAAAATTACCCTTCATACTTAATTACTGGGACTCAGGTGTTGGTAGCAGAATTTTGTAATGTTTATTAACTAACTAGGAAACTTTCTGTTGCTCTTCTATAATGAAACAGATTGCATGCATCAGAATTAACGAGTATATATGAATTCATATGGGAACACTCACAGAGTCCCCAGGTAGTTCGTCTGTTTAATGGGTTCACAGCGCTTTTGCTGTGTTTTCACAGGCACTCTCTGCTTAAGCTGGAAGACATTTTAACAGACATTTTAACTGACATTTTAACTTTCAACTGACCAGCAGATATTTATCTGGTATTTTTTAAACGATGTATAGAATAAAAATCACCAAATACTACTGCTCAAGCCCTTTCCTGTAACAAGAATATTTATTTCTGAATACATTTATTTTTAAATGCAATCTCTTGTCTTTCTGTGGAAGAGGTATACAGGAAAATGTCAACACCTAAAACAAATTTTACAAGATCTCTTCTGCCAGTCCCCACCATTTTTTTATTACTTTACATACAAGGATGTCATTTCTAACTTCTTCCTGCTCTAACATTTACAAAAAGGGACTCAGAGATAACCTGATGTGCCTGACTTACTGGGGATGTGTTTTATATATCTGTCAGTGTTTGGAAGAAGAATTGCCAAGAGACACATAGCAAGCTGAGCAAACAAAAAATTCAAAACTCCAGGAAAAGCACAACTGTGTACAAGAAAGGAAACATAATCCTGGCATACTACAGGATTTTGTTTGTGAACATTAGCTAAATTATGCTATCATGATAATATAAACTCGGGGACTTCCTTGGCTGCCCAGTGGCTAAGATTCTGTGCTTCCGCAGTAGGTGTGGATTTGCTGCCTAGTGGGAGAGCTAAGATCCTGCATGCTGTGCTGCATGGCCAGAAAAACCAAGTATTAAAAAATAAATAAAAAAGGTGAACGTGTGCATGTGTGCTAAGTCACTAAGTTGTGTCCGGCTCTTTCAGATTCCAGGGACTAAAGCCCACCACTAAATCCCTGTCCATGGGATTTCCCAGGCAAGAATACTGGAGCGGGTTTCCATTTCCTTCTCCAGGGGATCTTCCCCGCCCAGGAACAGAGACCACATCTCTTGCATTGGCAGGCACGTTCCTTACCACTGAGCCCCCAGAGAAGCCCGATATAAACACACAACTCTGATATTGGGAGAATGGAAAGGGTGGAGAAAGGAAACAAATCCAGACTGGGGGTATCAGGATGCTGAAATCCTCATCTTCTTTGGTGGAAAGTAATAAATGATCTCTAAAAATGAAAACATAAAATGCATATATAAAATTGGTTATATACCAGTAGTATGTGGTTGTTCCTGGGAGACATGAATTTGGGGTCTTACATGAGTGAAATAAATACTACACTTTTAAACAGAATTATTTGACATTTTGAAAGATGAATGTATTATTTTATGTATTAACTTTAAAAAAAGTGAATCCAGGCGATTTCTAGCTTCATTGGAAGCTAGATAATGGCTTCCCTGCTTAGACCACCCTGTTACATCAACTTGGGAAATGTTAGAGAAAACCTTGCTATCGAGTGAGACCCTACAGTCAGTATTCTCAGCTTCAGCTGCCACTTCTGTACTTTCTCAGGTAATGCATATTTTAATATGGTAATAAGAGAGGGCAAGTCCAAGGCCATGAGCTGCTAACCACCACTACCCAGAACTGCAAACTTTGCCTTTCCTACAATCCTCTCTGAGCCAGAGCAACTTTGAAATGCACGTATTGAATTAGATTGTCCTAATTTACATAATGTCAACCACGAGGCCTCCCAGGATCTCCATGTGAAGAGCCCCTTAGACACAGGCTGAAAAGGATGGGTGGAGCCGGGTATGGGGTCTCAAGAATTCCCTGGTAGATCTAAATGATGATTTCCAGAGATAGAAAATGTTAGTCACTCAGTCGTGTCCAACTCTTTGCGACCCCATGCTCTGCAGCCTACCAGGCTTCTCTGTCCATGGGATTCTCCAGGCAAGAATACTGGAGTGGGTTGCCATTTCCTTCTGCACAGGATCTTCCCTATCCAGGGATTGAGCTGGGTCTCCTGCGTTGTAGGAAGATTCTTGACTGTCTGAGCCACCAGAGAATAGAGTCACCTTGATATTTGCCAAGGAGCACTGACCCTGGGGATCCCAAGGGTAGAGAAATAGAACGGACTCCTCCAAAGCCATTTGTGTTTAAGCAGGAGTCAATGCCACTGTAGCGTGAGGAATTCCTTGGAGCAGAATTATAGGCAGAGGCTGGTGACTCAAGGCACCGGTCCAAAGCCGGGAAAAGGGAGCCAGTATCACTGTGAGACAGAAATGGCTGAGGCTGGGCCCTTTGTTTAGGGCTCTCCACTACTATAAGTAAGAAAACTAACATTCTGATCTGCAGTTGGAGAGGAATTCAACTGTAGAAAGTTTATGAACCAAAGTGAGGATGGCAAGGGGTGCAGGGGGGAGGGACCCATGGAAATACCAACTGGGCCATGTTTCAAAGAGCTACTGGGAGAGAATACGGCCCACTGGGGACCAGAGGTCAGAACAGACTGTGAGTGGTGGACTCGTGGGACTATGACCACATTGCTTTCTCCACTGTTCCTTGAACCCATCAAGTGCACATCATTCCCAGGGCCGTTCTCCTGAAATCCGCAAAATTCTCCTGAACTGGCATTCTCCAGGTCTTGACTCAAATGTCTGCTTATCCAACAGGATTTCCATGAGGGCACTTTCCAGGAGCTATTTCCTGTGCACAGAAGACTCCTTCCCTTTTGTCTCACTGAACTGACTCCCACAACCCTCCAGATCCTCCTAGAAACTCCCTGGATTTCTTTGACATTCCCAAAGATTGAGATGCCCCATCTGTATACCCCTACCGTCATCTATGCTCATCCCTCTGAGAGCACTTGACCCATTGTTCCTAACAGGCTTCCCAGGTGGACAGGTTGATGCTGGCACAGGTGTAAAGAATCCACCTGCTGGGGCAGGAGATGCAGGAGACTCCAGTTCAATCCCTGGGTCAGGAAGACCTAGAGAAGGAAATGGAAATCCACTGCAATATTCTTGCCTGGAACATCCTGTGGACAGAGGAGCCTGGCAGGCTACAATCCATGGCGTCACAAAGGGTCAGATGTGACTGAGTGCGCACCACACAGCCTTTCTAGCTGCCTGCTTCCTTGTCTAAACCGTCCATGAAATTATAAGCGCTTGGAGAGAACAATTCATTGCTTTATTCTCAGCACTCAGCACACAGCAATCTGTCAAAAATATCTGTTAAACAAAGGCAGTAAAATGCGAACGTGTGTTTATTCTTAGACAATGTATGCCCTTGTATTTATGGATCCCCGCATTCCCAAGTCATTAGGTAGAGCCGTGTGGTTCCCAAATGTCACTGCACCGCTCAGCTTGGGATATGGACCCCAAGAATCTGATGCTATATGAGATATTCTTAGATCTCATCTGATTTTAAAATAGACAATAAAACAAAACTGCAGTCCTCAGTCCCTTAAGCTCAACCTTTTTACAACCCTACTCTTTGCCCCTTCCTTGTAACCTCAAATATTTTGTTTGTTTTTAATATTTATTCATTTTATGTGGCTGCTCTGGGTCTTAGTTGCTGCACGTGGGATCTTTAGTTCCACCATGTGAACTCTTAGTTGAGGCATATGGGGTCTCATTCATTCACCAGGGATCAAACCCCACCCCAACGCCCACCCCCACCACGCACTGAGAGCTTGGCGTCTTAGCCACTGGAGGTGCCTGTGTGCTAAGTTGCTTTAGTCATGTCAGACTCTGCGATGCTAGGGATTGTAGCCCACCAAGCTCCTCTGTCCGTGGGATCCTCCAGGCAAGAATACTGGAGTGGGTTGCCATTTCCTCCTTCAGCGGATCTTCCCGACCCAGGGATCTAAACTGCATCTCTTACGTCACCTGCACTGTCAGGCGAGTTATTTACCACTAGCACCACCCGGGGAGCCCAGATCACCAGGGCGGCCCCTCGGGTATCTTAAAGGAGGGTCCGCACAGGCTTCCTGCACACTTCCCCACAACCTTCTCCACTGCATCCCCGACAGGGCTCTCTGGAAACTTCATACCTTGAAGCTATCCAGTGGGCATATCACCAGATTCGATGGCCTTTTTTTTATTAGACATTCCCCACATCCAGCCTTGGTTATTTCATAGGAGGTGAAGAAAACTCTTGAGACCTTTCCCCACATCAGAGAGCTGGAGGCTTTCAGACTACCCCACCAGCGCTTCTGCAAAATCACACCCACAACGCCCCGTGAACTGTGCAGTTGGCATAGACGCTTTGAAACTAGACAGACCTTCCACAGTGTTTAGTTTTTGGCAGAATTTATGTTTTTGGCTGGCCGCCACTGTGAAATGTGTTTAGCTTTAACTGACAAGCCTGGTCAACACCACAGGTCACAGGTAAACCTGGCCGGTCTGAACCAGGCAAAGCCAAATTAAAAGGTAGACTGTCTTCCATTCCGGATTTTCTTTTGTTCTCCTTACTGCTATGGAAGGGGTTGATCCTGGCGAAGCATTTTGTGCTCCTACCTGATTCACTTTGACAAATGCTTCCTGCTTCGTGATGACACTCTTCCTTAGAAACCAGGGATCCAGGGAGAGGGTGAGCTTTTCAGAGAGTAGGTTAGCTTGAACACTGGGAAATAAGACTCTGTGGCATAGTCTGGGGAAGACAGTTACTGTCAGCAATCCTGAGAGATGTAATACAGCATTTTTCCTCCTGAAACCTGGACCTGGGCAGCATCCAGAGCAATTCACAGGATGCTGGAGAGCCACTGACAGGAGCCCTGCCAATTGGACATGAGACTTTGATGTTTGCACAGCAGTGTCCCTGGGACACTGGGAGTTTGTGCTTTACTTTTCCCCTAAGAGGGATTTGCAATGATCCATCTTGGGACTGCTTATTTTATCCAGTTCAGTGAAATGACTGTGCTTTTTCCTACTATCTCAACCAGAATCTGTACATGTGCCAGGCTAAGAGAGCATATACTCCCAGCATGAAAAGTGTGATCCAACCATTTTGAACTCCAGACAGGCTTTGTGGGTCAGGGAGTGGGTCAGTGAATTGTAGGATGGCACCTGATGCTGGGAAAGATAGAAAGCAAGAGGAGAAGCGGGCAACAGAGGATGAGATGGTTGGATGGCATCACGGACTCGATGGACACACGTTTGAGCAAATTCCGGGAGATGGTGAAGTACAGGGAAGCCTGGTGTGCTGCAGTTCATGGGGTTGCAAAGAGTCAGACAAGACTGAGCAACTGAGCAATACTATAAATGTGAGGCTCAATAATGGTTGCTGGGTGACAGGAGAAAGACACCCAGAAAAGTGTCAAGGTCCAAGGTAACTCACAGAGTCTAAACATCTATAATCTTAAAGCTAAGAGAAGCCATGATAATATCATAATGAGATAGGAATTATCATTTCAGTTAGCAATAATAATCACTGAATCTTAAGTATTCAGTGTCTTCATTTTCATTATTTGAAAGAAAATAAGTAAAAGGTAATTAATATTGTGAAAATATATGTTCCATGAAGTAAGTAGTTTAGTCTATATAATTTTATTATTCACTACTAAATGGTAAATTTAGCCTGACACATAGTAGACATTCAGTAAATATGCCTCAAAAAATGAACAGATACATTAATTAAAAGAATATTTTCACATGCCACTTCAAATGGGAAAAATTAGCATTCATCACATGTCTAATAAAATTTGAATTGAACTCTACCAAGTAAAACATCTGCTAATATGAGAGATTTTACCACATGAGTAATATTATTCTATTTCTGGGTGTATAATTTAAATATTTGTATTGTTTTCAAGTGCGATACAAAGAATCAGACTGTATTTAACTGTGTTAATTCAACCTAAAGTTTTATGTGTAAATATACAGAGAGGAATACACATATGTACATAGACACCATGCTAACTCATGTTTTTTCTTTATATATATAACGAAGGAGAAAGAAATAATACTAAGGGACAATAGTAGGCACAAAAATCACTAAAACGATCCAACACAGACAAGCAGGTGAAACAGAACTTTGGATGCGAAAGGCTTGGCTGCGGATTTCAGGGGCAAATGAGGCTTCATCAGGAAAAAGGGACTGTACTCGCCTTCATTTCTTTCTCCCTTCTGCTGGCCCTCGCTGGATTCTGGCCATGACTTCTGCTAACGTGGGCTCAGCCAAGAAGTTATTGATCATGAGATACATGCCCAGAGGATGAGGAGTTTGCAGCCTATGCTTCAATTATCCTTTGGTTTCTGAAGGAGTCAGGGGAAGAAGTGGAATTCAGCAGTCTTTTCATAACAGACCTGCGGTTCAGGAATTGCCTGGAAAGGGTCCGGCACTGGCAGGCACTCCGGTAGAATTTTCCAGCAACAGTGTAGCTCCATTTGCTTCCTTCAACAGGTCTTCAGTTGGCTCTCTTAGTTCATCGACTTCAGACTTTGAATTGGCACATATGCATTGTACAGATGGGGCAGGCACATCAGCCAGCCTGGAACTAATTAAAAGCTGGAATATGTTAGATCAGGAGGAGGAAATATGGCCAGATTTGGAGGGACAGAGCAAGTGAGCTGAAAGAGCAAATTGACCCAGCCCTTTGAGAAAAACTGCTGCTGCCTGACCTGAGGTAGCCCCAATGGGGCTTGGACACGTCCTAATGGGAGACAGCCCCAGCTAACCCAACAGGTTCTGAACCATTTCAACAGGTTAGGAAATACCCTTATTAAAAAAAAAAAAAAAAAACTTATGGCACATTGTTTTGTTAGGAAGAACAAATTTGCCAAGCTTGTTAGCTTCAGGGAAAGACATGTTTAAGTGCGTGAAGGCCTATGAAAAGCATTTGTAATGAGGGAACTTACTGCTTACTTGGGTGTCAGGAGCTGCATTCAGTGGACTGGACTTTAGATGGGCTGAAGGCACACCCAGCAGCCTCCTGCCACAGTGGGAAACCAGTCACAAGACTCCCCTCTATGTCCATCAACAGAGGAATGGATAAAGATGACGTGGTACATATTTACAAGGGAATATTACTCAGCCAAAGAAAGGAATAAAATTTCCCATTTGCAGAGAGGCGGATGGACCTAGAGACTGTCATACAGAATGAAGTGAGTCAGAAAGGGAAAAACAGATAGTGTAATAAACGCATATATGTGGAATCTAGAAAAATGGTACAGATGAATTTATCTGCAAAGCAGAAACAGAGACTCACAGGTAAAGAACAAACATACTGACACCAAGAGGGAAGGGGGAGAGGTGGGATGAACTGGGAGATTGGCGCTGACATACATCCACTATTATATATAAAATGGATTAACTAGTGAGAACTACTGTGCAGCACCGGGAACTCTACTCAGTGTTCTGTACTGACCTAAATGGAAAGGAAATCCAAAAAAGAGTGGATATTATGGATATGTACAACTGATTCACTTTGCTGTACAGCAGAAACTAACACAGCATTGTAAAACAATTACACTCCAATAAAAATCAATTTAAGAAAAAAAAAACTTCCCTCTGGCCTTCCTTCCCAGGACCATCTGGACTCGTGTTCCCCCTTTGCTGCCTCCTGTTGGCTCCACTCTGGATTCATCCTGGGTCTCTAAGAGATCAACCCTCACCCTGGCACAGTCGTTCTTGTCCTGTCTTGTCTTGTCCTATCTGTCTTGTCTTGCAGCCTTGGCCTGTCTCTAACTGCTGTTCCAGTCTGTTTTTTGAGGAACAACTGTGGCCTGTTTTCAGCCTTAACAATCTGAGCTCAGAGCTCACTGTTGTGGATTCACCCAGACTCCACTGCTGGTGGTTGTTGATGTTGTTTTTGAAATTTTTTTAACTACAATTTATTTGGTTTATGCTTAGGTGCCCCATACCAGAGTATATCATAAAAGGCATTATTCCATTGAATCCTCTCAATGAAAAAAAAGTAAAGACATTGATAGTTATTCTGGGTTTTTAATATTTTTAATTGTGGCAAAAATACACATAACGCAGGACTTCCCAGGTGGTACTAGTGGTAAAGAATCCACCTGCCAGTGCAGGAGACATAAGAGATCTGACTCCAGTCCCTGGGTCAGGAAGGTCCCCTGGAGAAGGAAATGGTAACCCACTCCAGTATTCTTGCCTGGGAAATCTCATGGATAGAGGAGCCAGGCAGGCTATGGTCCATAGGGTCGGACAAAGAGTTGGACATGACTGAAGTGCCTCAGCATGCATGCTCAACAAGCACACACACACACACACACACACACACACCCCAAAAGTTGCCATCCTAACCACTGTTAAGTGTAAGGTTCAGCAGCAGTAAATATATTCACATTGTTGAGTAACTGTCAACATTATCCATCTTCCAGAACACTTTCCATCTGGCAAAACTGAAAGTCTGTACCATTAAACAACTTGCCGTTCTTCCCTCCCTCCAGCCTTTGGTAACCACCATTCTGCTTTTTGTCTCTATGAATCTGGCTACTCTGAGTACCTCCTATAATTAAATCATACAATATTTGTCTTTTTGTGACTGACTGATAGCTCATCCACATTGTAACACGTGACAGGATTTCCTCCTTTTAAGGCTGGCTAACATGCTATTTTGTGCATGGACCACATTTTGTTTATCCATTCATATGATGTTGGACACTTGGGTTGATTTTATCTTTTAACTACTGTGAATAATACTGCTATGGGCATGGGTTCTTTGAGATGTTATTCTGGTTCATAGGTGAGGAATCCAAGCCTCAGGATGGAGAAGGTAAATAATTTGCCTTGGGTCACAGAATGGTTAAGTAAGGAAACCAAGATTTAGACTCAAGTGTTCTCACTCCAGAACACGCCCTTTTTATCTCTGTCCCCCCTAACCTGTGACCAAAGAACAGATGTCTGTCCCACGGTGATGGATTGTATATTATGGAGCTGAAGAGTGATCTAATAGTGAATTTTCCCAACTGCATCTTTGATGGTAAATTATACTACATCACTCCAAAAATATCAGGATTAGATAAAAACAGCAATAATGATAATACTAAAAGGAACTAATAATTTGATTCTTCTTACGTGGAAATCACTATGAAAGTGTTAGTCACTCAGTCTTGTCCGACTCTTTGCGACCCCATGCTCTTCTGTCCATGGAGTTCTCCAGGCAAGAATACTGGAGTGGGTAGCCATTCCTTTCTCCAGGGCATCTTCTTGACCCAGGGATCAAATCCAGGTCTCCTGCAATGAGGCAGAATCTTTCCCTACTGAGCCACCAGGGAAGCCTCATTAATCACTGTGCTGGCCAGTTAAATATACTGATTCTGATCAAGAGTAATGAAAAGCTACAGCCTTGTCATTCCGCTGTGGATTAACCCCAGTCACTGTGAAAATATCTGTAAGGCACCACACTAAGCAGTCCTTTATATATTTTATTCCACAAAATAAATATTAATGCACCATTTTATGAATGAAGAATGCAAAACACAAAATGAAAATCTGGCATTTAATCTACCAAGTGTCTGGTCCCAATGCCCAAGTTCCTTCTGTTACCTTTTATATCCTAGGCATCGCTTGCATTGAGTCATGCAGTTGAACCTCAGTGAATCAGAGACAAACAAAATATTTGTCCATAGGCTGCTGTTAATTTTAGATAAATGGCTTTGGGGAAGATTTGGAATACCTTGCGTGAACAATTTGTGAAGGTCTTTGAAGGACAGAGACGTATATAAATTAATTAGTGAGTGAGCTACCAAAAAAGATGACCCATATTTAATATCTAGTAAAATTCCATAAATGCCACCACGTGACAACTCAACTTGCATAGCAGGCTATGAAAGCAAGCCCTTGCTTAGGCCACCTGGCTCCTTTTCAAAATAGTTCCAGTGTTTTAGCCTCCAACTCAACTCTTCAGGCTGGAAAAGTCTGTGTCTCATTCCAGCTCCATGCTGTGATTTATTTATGGCGGTAAAGGGAAGAATTAGTCATATCTACCCTTCTATTTGAGTTTAATGGGAGCATTGTGGCCGGTGGTAAAGATGGTAGTTTATCAGGCTGGTGACTTGTAGAGTTTACAGCATGGGCCTCCTCACTTCTCTGAATTTCCTTTCCCTTGTGAGTCACTTTACAATAATAATGAAGAGGTGAGGTCCAATGCCTGACAGTGGATCTCCTTATACTGGACTTTGGGCATTGCGATAATGTCCATATTGTGAAAGGAAAGATGATGTCACCCCCTCGGCAGCTGAAAACAAAGAAGGGCAAATAAAAATGACCAGGGCCACCCAAAGAACTGCCAATCAATACTATTGACAATGAAGAGGAAAGCATTCTTTCTGTTCATCATAAAGTATGACTGAGCTAAGCAGTATTGACCTTGGGGATAAAGCATTTCCTAGCATTTAATGAATGGCCAGAAAGCTGATGGACTTTTAGCCAAACTGGTTATTAACTGCTGAAAGTGCCTGACCCTGGAAGTCATAATTGCTGCTACAAATACAGAGCACATAAGAACGCCCGTCTGGTCCAGACAATGTGCCGTTGTAAGCAAGTCCCAATGCCGGACCATCAGGCTGACCCTACAGAGCAGCTGGAGTGCCCTCTGCCACGGAACCATTCTTAATGGACATCATTCTATAAAGACTCACTGCTAGGTATGCGTTCAAGAAATATAAATGAATTGCAGTTGCATAAAACAGAATATTATACACTCTAGGTATAACAGTGTACTTAAACCTGAGAGGCTGAACTGCTATGACTATGAGTACTAAGGTCTTCTCTGTCCATCAGAAATATAATGTGAGCCATGGATATGATTTATAAACTTCCACTGGCCACACTGAAACAATAGGTGAAATGAATTTCAACAATGTGTTTTCTTAACCTAATATATCCACAATATTAACATTTCTATATGTACTCAAGAAATTATTAATGAGATAGCATATGTTCATTTTATATACAAGTCTTCATAATCCAGTATGATAAAGGTAAAGTACACCTCAGTCTGGACCAGCTGCATTTCAAGTGTTCCAGAGTTCCAAGGGGTTAGTGTATACCATTTTGAATAGTATAGGCTAAGGAAATTGGTTTGGTTTAAGCAACATATTAGAATGTTTAAATGGGTGAAATGGTAACAATGATGGGATGTGTTTTCCCATAATGACCAGAAAAGCTATAACTTAAAAAGTGAGGCTAAATAAGTTTGAATTATATGTATAAGATGACAGAAAGAAATGAATTATGGTATTTAAGTTAGAAAAGAGTTTTCACAGACAGTGACTCATTTTTGCCATGGTCTCAGATACTGTGCTGACTTAACTTTGCTTACAGAAAAGTTTCTAGGTTTTAGGAGCAAGGAAGCCATGGAACCAAGCTGCAAGAGAAGCAAGTAGAGATATTATTTGGAAATACCCAAGGTTTGGGAAAGAGACAGACCTACCTGCCACTTTCCCACTTGTTAATGTAGGGCGGACTCTTTTACCTTTGAGGAGCTGGGTCTTCTAATCTCTGAAGTGTGGATGATAATATTTACCTCCATTTTGTTGTTGTGTAGACTGAGATTATGACTTCCATGACATCCGTGACAAGCTTGGATTTTTGTGTCACCATCACCATGTACAACAATGTCAGGAAGTAGTAGAAAAAGCACTCACTAATGTGGCTCCTCAGGCAGGTTCAGGGAACGCTGGGTGTGAAGGCACATTTTAGGAATAAACTAGGAAGAGCCCGTTAAGTAACATAATTGTTGATTTGCTGAATGGCAAGCCAGATTAATTCGGTGGGGTGGGAGCTTCTGAAGGAAAGTGGCTGCAAACTAAGACTGAGGAATGAAGACAGAGGGAGCCTGATGGGAAAATGATGGGTACAGGTTCGAGTAGAAGATGGATGCAGGTTCAAGTAAGCTGGTTGTCAGTAAAGGGTGGGTCAGAACGTGAAGAATAGGATCATGGAGGAAAAGGGAGTCACTTCAATAGCAAGACCTGAAGGAAAACCAGGGAGTCAAGGGTCTCTAAAATGAAAAGTCAGTCCATGATCAGAGAATAAAACTTCAAAAGATAAACTGAACTTCCTGAGGAGGAAGATCAAGTTCTATTCCAGTTTGTTCTTTAGCAGTACCTGGTACACAGCAAATATTTGGTAGATGTTTTGTGAATGAATGATTGGCAGTCTGCCTCACAGGTGGAGAAACTTTATGATTAGACCCTGAGCAGCTCCAAGCTAGTCTTCAAATCATCCAGATTAATAAGGTACAGAACAACACTACTGGAGAAACCAATTCCCATCCTCAGCCCCCCAAATGACCTAGCACTTTCCGACTTCTGTAACTTTATCAAATTAATTCCATTTTTTACCGAGTCCTGTCTTACATTGCAGCCTTTTGAAATATACATACTACATAAAGCTATGCTTCTGCCTAAGAGTACATAAGCTTGAGTCACAGGCAAACACCCTTTAAAAGAAAGACAAGCACTGATGTGCATTCTCAGAATTGATGCAAATTGTTTTTAGGCTGATATAGTGATAAATAAAACAAAATCAAACTAGAAAACCCAGATGAATTTATAATTAATACCCAAAAACATGTTGGTAACCAAGAATAATAGCTGAATATTAAAGATGACTTGCTAAAACTGATTTGCTGTACTGAGTTAACAGAAGAAAAATACAACCAGAAATCTAGTTCAGTAATTTTTCATTCACTGATTTGTTTATTCAACAAGTATTTATGATTGGTCATGCTTCCCAGGTGGCTCTAGAGGCAAAGAATTTGCCTACCAATGCAAGAGAGGCAGGTTCAATCCCTGGGTTGGGAAGGTCCCATGGAGAAGGAAATGGAAACTCTCTCCAGTATTCTTGCTTGGAGAATCCCATGGAAAGAGGAGCCCGGTGGGATACAGTCCATGGGGTTGCAAAGAGTTGGACACGACTGAGTGATTAACACATTTATGATTGGCCATCTACTAAACATCAGTCACAGTTCTGACTACTGGGAACTTAAACAATATAGGCAGAGTCTTCACTTTTCCAGACTTTGCATGTTTTTTGCAGACACATACAAAACACAAGAAAAGCTAAACAAATAATGAGGTCATATCAGACAGTGAAATTGCTACAAAGAAATTCACACTGGGCAATGACAGAATTCAGGTCGTGAAATGGGCTCATGCCTGGCTGCGTCAAGGCGGTGAAATGACTTTAGAGTGCCTGGTTAGGAAATGCTCCGTGTGTTGATGAAAAGGGTAAGATGCGTCCACCTTGAGCAGATCTGGAGATGGAACAGCATGCACACCAATATTTTGATTTCAGTAATGCAGTGTGTTCATGTACCAAGATTGCTGTGTGTGTGTATGTGTGTGTGTGCTAAATCACTTCAGTTGTGTCTCACTCTGCAACCCTATGGACTGTAGCCCACTGGATTCCTCTGTCCGTGGGACTCTCCAGGCAAGAATACTGGAGTGGGCTGCCGTGCCCTCCACCAGGGAGTCTTCTCAACCAGGGGTTAAAGCCATGTCTCTTACTTCTCTTGCACTGGCTGGTGGGTTCTTTACCACTAGTGCCACCTGGGAAGCTAAGATTGCTACACAAAATAAAAATAACTTCAAGACTTTATTTCCTACTTTGGGATGATCCGATCTGAGACTTAACTGTAACTCTGCTAGCAAGGAATTGTTAAATGCCAGTTTTACAAATATCACCCATATGTGAAGTCTATGATACAGATAAATTTATTTTAAAAAGCAGAAATAGTCTCACAGATGTAGAGAACAAATTCATGGTTACCAATGCAGAAGGAGGAATAGTGGTGAATTGGGAGATTGGGACTGACCTATATACATGTGTGTGTGTGTGTTTGTATACATATACATATGTGCATACATATACATACACACATATATATGTCTATATATATATGTACATTATATACATACACACACACATATATATATACACTATTGATACGATGTATAAAATAGATAACTAATGAGAACGCTGATGCTGGGAAAGATTGAGGGCAGGAGGAGAAGGGGACGACAGAGGATGAGAGGGTTGGATGGCATCACCGACTAGATGGACATGGGTTTGTGTGAACTCTGGGTGTTGGTGATGGACAGGGAGGCCTGGCGTGCTGCAGTCCATGGGGACACACAGAGTCAGACACGACTGAGCGACTGAATGGAACTGAACTGAATGAGAACCTACAGTATACCACAGGGAACTCAATGGTTTGTGGTGACCTAAACGGGAAGGAAATCTAAAAAGTCAGGGATATATGTATATATATATAATGAATTCACTTTGCTGTACAGCAGAAACTAAAACAATATTGTAAAGGAACCACACTCCAACCTTTTTTAAATGCCAGTTTTAAAAATTGTGCTGAGCTTTCTGCAATGTTGTCATATACTCAAGAAATCAGGTTAGCATCTTTCCTCAAAAGGAAACCATTATGGTTTAGCAGGACTCTTGCTAATCACTCCCAAAGGCTTTCTCTCCTGAGCAGGATCTCGAGAAACCCTATGAAATTCTGGTTCCTGACTTCTCTTTCCCCTTGTTTCAATCTGATTATCCTTTCTTAATCTCATAGACTCTCCAAATAGAATCAAAGGCCGCTGATTAGATTCCTATTCCCCCCACTCCTATCACAGTCTAGTCTTATCGTAGTTGTTGTTCAGTTCCTTGGTCGTGTCCAACTCTCTGCGACCCCAGGGACTGCAGCACACCAGGATTCCCTGTCCTTCACCATCTCCCGGAGCTTGCTCAAACTCATGTCCACTGAGTTGCTGATGCCATCCAACCATCTCATCCTCTGCTGTCCCCTTGTCCTCCTGCCTTCAATCTTTCCCAGCATCTGGGTCTTTTCTAATGAATCGGTTCTTCACATCAGGCGACCAAAGTATTGGAGCTTCAGCTTCAACATTAATCTTTCTAACAAATAATCAGAATTGATTTCCTTTAAGATGGACTGGTTTGATCTTCTTGCAGTCCAATGGACTCTCAAGAGTCTTCTCCAACACCACAGTTCGAAAGCATCAATTCTTCGGCACTCAGTTTTATTTATGGTCCAACTCTTACATCCATACATGACTATTGGAAAAACCATAGCTTTGACTAGACAAACCTTTGTTGGCAAAGTAATGTCTCTGCTTTTTAGCACGCTGTCTAGGTTTATCATAGCTTTTCTTCCAAGGAGCAAGCGTCCTTTAATTTTGTTGCTGCCGTCCCCATCTGCAGTGATTTTGGAGCCCAAGAAAATAAAGTCTGTCACTGCTTCCGTTGTTTCCCCATCTATTTGCCATGAAGTGATGGGGCTGGATGCCATAATATTTGTTTTCTAAATGTTGAGATTAAGCCTGTCTTCATGATATCCTATCTTCCTGATATCTCAACCAAGATAAGTGTTTGAGAGACTCCCAGCTTTTTCTCCCCACTTTGGTACAAAAGTTCTGGCTTATTCACTTGTATGGCTCAAACATACACTCCCATGTATTTTTCTTAGTTTAGATCTCAGAACACAGCTTCGTTTTCTTATTGGTTCCACATTCACTTTCTGCATATGAACCACCAAATTGAATAACATGTTGTTTTTATTTTGTGATATTTACAGCACTTTGGGTGGGATTGAAGAGCACAAAACAGGGCCAATAATTTTTACATTTTTGCAAGTACAGCAACAAAACCTATTACTATTTCTGATTTTGAGAAATTCAATAAGATGCTGTTCACATTTAAAGCCCTCATCTCAGGCTGGTTGCCTCTCCCTAACCTTTTCCCAATTGGGTTAGAAGTCGAAAGCTTTTACTTTGAAACTTCATCTGAGAACTGCTTCTGCCAGCTGTATAGTTCTTGAACAAGATGGATTCAGTCTCGTGTCTATGTGTGTTTCTCCACTTATTTAATTCATTAAAACTTCAGGTCAAAAAGCATCAGTTTAGAGCTGGAAGACAAGATTCGTTTCAAGTTCTCGTTACCAGGAGATCCTATCCATACACTTACTGTTACACTCATAGATAACATCTAAGGATACAGATGAAAAAGACAAACTATGGATAGCACTAGATATTGACGACAGTTACCATTTATCAAAAGTGTTTCATACATGTCAGACCCTGTGTTAAACCCTTTTCATCTATTGTCACATCTGGGTTTCACAATAATTTTATGAGTCATAGCATTAGCCTCATCTCACAGGTGGAGACAGCAGGTTCAAATAAGTTAAGAGACATTTCAAATTCATACAGTTTATAAGTGGTGGAGTCAGGATTCACACCCAGGATTGACAGACCCTGGGGTCCAGGTTCATATCCATATCAACATACAGGAGCCAGACTATAAACCAGCATTAGCAGTCTAAATAGTTCCTGGAAGAAGGCACAGTTAAATACAGGTAAACAAAAATGAATCTGTGCTAGCAGAAATAATAGAAAAGGTAGAAAATGTTCTTTCCTTCCTTTCCTGTTTAGCCAAATATATGGAAAATAAGAAGAGAGAATGGTGAGCAGCAGTAAGAAACACAGAGGAAAGGCTGGAGTAGAACGTGGTATGGAGGACGTTGAAGGCATCCAGAGAAGAAAATGACTCACTGTGCTTATTCTAAACAATCACGAGGGGACAAGCCTTGCACTTTATCAAATGGTTGCAACTTGCCACAGCTTACATTACTATCAAAATTATTTAAAAGCAACCTATGCTTAGAAGTCCTTTTGGTGGCAACTTCAAAATCTGCTCAGTGTCCAACCAAGACTCTCTCCAGTTTCCAAATAAACAGTTTCGAGACATAGCTCACAGGGAATTTATTTTAACCTGTTTTTATTTGATGGGTGTTTTCCAAGTTTTACATGTGAGCTACAAAGGGACAAATGTTTCCCGTCAGGCCAGGAGGAGAAGAGATGGGGCATAAACATAATCCAGACTAAAAATACAAAAACCATCTTGGGAGAGAAAATATTTATAATCCATGTATTTGGAAAAAACCCACACTCCTCAGCCTGGGGAATCATTCCTGATTATCGGTGATTTAGTTGCTAAGTCGTGTCCAACTCTTGCAACCCCCATGGACTGTAGTCTGCCAGGCTCCTCTGCCCATGGAATTCTCCAGTCAAGAATACTGGAGTGGGTTGCCATTTCCTTCTCCAGGGGATCTTCCCAGCCTAGAAATCGAACCTGGGTCTTCTGCACTGCAGGCAGATTCTTTACTAACTCCAGCTATGAGGGAAGTTCTGATTATTAAGTATCTAAAAAAGAAGGACTCCCTCTTGGGCCATTTGTCATATTTTGTCCACCGCCTTACAGAAGCCATTCATGGAGCAACAGCTATGTGCAAGCGTGAGCTCTGGGCAGCTTGTCCCAGAGTTACCTGAACACCACTGCATCCGGCCATTCTGACCTATACACACACCTCTAAGTATGCGGTGTCACAGCTTCCCTGGTGGCTCAGTGATAAGCAATCTGCCTGCAATTGGATCGAACCCGTGCTTTAAAACACGGGTTTTAAAGAAGAAGATCCCCTAGAGAAGGAAATGTCAACCCGTTCCAATATGCTTGCCTGGGAAATCCTAGGGACAGAGATGCTTGGTGGGCTACAGTCCATGAGGTCACAAAGAGCTGGACACAACTTAGCGTCTAAACCACCACCATGAGGTATCAGCAGACCATGATGGAATCCTTGGCCAAGGAAGGGCAAGACTGTGGGTACACATTTTCCTCTTCTCTCCAGCTGAAGAGCAGTTTTGCAATACTCTTATTCTATTTGTCTCATCAAAGTGTCCCTGCCAGGATCCAGACCCTACTCTCCTTAGTCACAATCAGCTTTAAGTACCCCGTTGGGTTGGTTTTTCTTTTCCCAATTCTCTCCTCCTCTGCTTTGATTTCACTGCTGCAAACAACCAACCTGAGCCTGAGCACTTGCCTCAAGCTTTGCTTTTTAGGGGAACCTAAGGAGAAGGCAATGGCACCCCACTCCAGTACTATTGCCTGGAAAATCCCATGGACAGAGGATCCTGGTGGGCTGCAGTCCATGGGGTCGCTAAGAGTTGGACACAACTGAGTGACTTTACTTTCACTTTTCACTTTCATGCATTGGAGAAGGAAATGGCAACCCACTCCAGCATTATCGCCCGGAGGATCCCAGGGACAGGCGAGCCTGGTGGGCTGCCGTCTATGGGGTCGCACAGAGTCGGACATGACTGAAGTGATGCAGCAGCAGCAGCAATCTAAGAACATGTTATCACCACATTTTATCACTGAAGCAAATGATCTGTTTAGTTTCTCTTGAAAGTGTTGGATGGTGCATATTTTAAGCAATGTCTAAAAACTTATTTTTATTGGAAATCTGTTCAAAATACTTGCTACCCCTTACATAAGTTAATTTTCCTTGGGGCATGATAAAACTAGATTTGGCAATCACTAGTCTGGCAAGAAAGGCATAAAATTTTAGTCTACACATAGTTTTATATTACATATATTCCTGTTTTGTGGATGGTAAAATTCCTTAAAAGTGTGCGAAACATATTTACCCCTGTTTAAGGCTTAGTTTACTTCTGAAAGATACATAGAAAGTGACATTTTAAAAATTAACCAAATTCATCTAAATTGCTTGATTTGACAGATGGCATCTCTTGAAATAGAATAAACAAAAATCTTTGAGACTCCCTTGATACACACATCATGGCACATCTCTGCAAAACATTCCCATGAAGATCAAAGATGGTAGATGTTTTAATCGTAAACTTAATTTTTTAAAAAGAATCTCAGAGAGAGTTAACTGGAATTTCAGATCTTCCAGCCACATCAAGATGAGTCCAGGAATGTACCTCTTTAATCAATGTCTTAGGAAATTCTGACACAGGTGATTCTTGGACCACCCTTTAAGAAATGTCATTTGTAGGACCTTTGAATTTCAAAGATGGAAATCCATCTTACAGCTAAACCATCTGTTTTGCAGATTAGAAAGATGATCCCAACAGCACTGTTTTTGTTATTGTTGCTGACCAGATCACTTAGAGCACGGCAGGAGACCTGGGTTCGATCCCTGGGTTGGGAAGATCCCCTGGAGGAGGAAATGGCAACCTACTCCAGTATTCTTGCCTGGAGAATCCCATGGACAGAGGAGCCTGGTGGGCTACAGTCCACGGGGTCGCAAAGAGTCAGACACGACTGAGCGTCTTCACTTTCACTAAGAAAACAGAAACTACCTTAAGTATTCAAAGCAGAGGGAATTCAAAGGAGAATATTGGTTTCAGAGGCACTGAAGGAGTTCAGAAGCCAAATAGGGGGAAGGAGGCAACTGGGGAATTAGCAACATCAAGTCATTAGCATCCTGAGGCAGCGTGATTGAAGAGAGAATATCATGTTCCTGTATCCCTGGCACTGATGGCATCCTAAAGAATTGGGTGCCACAGTCTTGTGCAGCGGTGAAGGGAGCAATGGAGGGAACATCACTGATACCACCACTTAGATACCACGAGACAGTAAAAAGGGAGAAAAATGTCCTGGCATCTCCCACTCTCCTCTTGTCATTGCCTCCCATTGGCTGAATCCTCCCGGAAGCTAGATGACAAGGGGATCTGGGAGACAAAGCCTGCCGATTTCTGTCCCTCCAAACTCCCATGGTTCAAGGCAAAGCGAGGGAAGGAATAGAAATGCGTGAAGCAAGCAGTCCCAGTAGTATCACAGGTACCTCTCCGTTTCACCATGCAAGCTCCTGCTAATATGGTGGGTGTTCACCTTTTTTTCCCCACGTTTACTGGGTGCCCTTGGAAACTGAATCTGCAGATGCCATGCAGATTTACCAGACAGTGTGGCTCACTTGACTTAATGCAAATGGACCACACCATGCTGGCTTTATTTGCTTGCTATGTCATTGTCTAAGATGGTTTTTGCTTTGTGAAAAATGGGTTGTTATTGTTCAGTCACTAAGTCTTGTCCAGTTGTTTGGACTGCAGCATGTCAGGCTTCCCTGTCCTTCACTATCTACCAGAGTTTGCTCAAACTCATGTCCATTGAGTCAGTGATGCCGTGCAACTCTCTCATCCTCTGTCACCCCCTTCTCCTCCTGCCCTCAATCTTTCCCAGCATCAGGGTCTTTTCTGATGAGCTGGCTTTTCACATCAGGTGGTCGAAGTTTTGAACCTTCAGCATCAGTCCTTCCAGTGAATATTTAGGGTTGATTTCTTTTAGGACTGACTGGCTTGATCTCCTTGCAGTCCAAGGGTCTCTCAAGAGTCTTCTCCAGCACCACAGTTCAAAAGCATCAATTTTTCGGGTGCTCAACCCGAAAAATTGATGCTTTTGAATTATGGTCCAACTCTTACATCCGTACTTGACTACTGAAAAACCATAACTTTGACTATACGGACCTTTGTCAAGACAGTGGGCCTATAGGTATTTTGCAGGATATACAACTTAAAAGGACTAAGCAGGTGTAACAAAGGACAGAGCAGAACCTTCCCAAAGAGAAGTTCCTCCAGTGTCCTGGGGGAATTAGAAGTTCTTTCTAATTCCAATATACTAATTCTAAGGAAAACACTAATTCTATGAGTTAAAGACTGTGAGGGAAAATGAAATTTGGGTATGTTGGGTTAAAAAAATTAAACAGGTATCTGTATTGACATTAATACGCTACCATGGATCACGAATCACCAAAAGGGAGACCCAGGATCTAGTATTTTCAAACTTATGTAAATTTGTGGATACATTCACTCAACAAAGATTTATTTATTGACTATTCTGTGCCTGAAACTCTCTGCTGCTGCTGCTGCTGCTAAGTCGCTTCAGTTGTGTCCGACTCTGCGATCCCATAGATGGAAGCCAACCAGGCTCCCCCATCCCTGGGATTCTCCAGGCAAATAACCATATACAAGCAGACAAAATCTTCTTCCTCATGAAGGACAGATTCAGTGGAAGAAGATAGTAACAATTTCAAACAACAAATAAATGAATAACTAGTATTTGCTTTTTTTTCCACAGTGATTTTCCTCAAATTAACATTCAACAAGTATACTTTGAGTAATGCTATAACACTTTCAATTCTATTGTTAAGCTCCTGCCAAATCTATCAGGTTTCAGCATCTTCTTCTTCGACTTCAAATGATGTATTTTTCTTTGTATCATAGAAGTTGTGATACTACTTAAATATAATAGAGCTGGGTATATATAGATATAGTATAACGTGATTATACTATATTAAATACAATATGATAATACTTAAAAATGATATAACACCCCTTGTCTAATTCTGGCTCTGCTCTTTCCTGGGAGCATGACCTCTGTGCCTCACTCATTGCCTAGTTCATTCATTCATTGAATGTATGTTCATCTTGACAGCCCCAGTGCTAGAAACTCGGGATCCATCTGTAAGCAGAGGAATAACCTGTCCTCGAGGAACTTATGTTTCAGAGTCAGGGCCTTCACTGGAAAATAGTATATGAATAGCATCTGCCTCATCAGACTGCCCTGAGGATTAAATGACTTAACCATGCGAAGCCTTTATAACATTATCTGGCATATCCTTACTGTTAGCCTTTATTAGTCCTGTTATCCTGCTCTTTAAAACCTTTCAGTGAGTCACTGCTTCCTTTAGGGCAAATTCCAAGCTGCTTAGCACAATAGACAAAGCCTTTAGGATCTGGCTCCTGATTTTGCGTCCCCGCCCCGCCCCCCAGCCCCATACACACTCCTTCCCCTCCAGCCATATAGAAATATTCATGGATTTCCCCTTACACTGTAGTTTCCTACATTTTGCCTTGAAACATCCTGTCCTTTCAGTCTAGCATCATCCTCTTGTGTTGTTCATTCGCTCAGTCGTGTCCAACTGTTTGTGACCCCACGGACTGCAGCACACCAGGCTTCCCTGTTCTTCATCATCTTGTGGAGTTTGCTCAAACTCGTGCCCATTGAGTCAGTGATGCCATCAGACCATCTCTCCCTTGTGAGTGAGTGTCTTTTTTCTTTTCAAAAGTTAGCTCCCATTATCCCTTTGGTTAAGACTATTAAACTGGTTCTGGTTCCTCTGTGAATATCCATGGAGCCAGCTGGTCACATTAACCCTCTTTCCCAGAAAGTTTTCATACCTGATTCTATTGAAACTTCTCACATGTACTATTTCAACTAACTCATTTATGTCTCACACTGTGCCACAATGCAAGATAGTCTTGTGAAACCAATGTCTTGGAACCCAAGGGCAGAAAGACGGGCTGAAAAAGAGAGAGCAGCAACAGGAGGGGCACTTTCAACAAATGGTGGTAGAACTGAGCTCATGTATTTATTTCCCATCCTTCCCAAATTCCCACACAAATAATAGTTAAAAACCCTTTAAAGAACTTAAATTGGGACCATTAGTGGATCAGAAATTTTGAGCTATATCTTCATGGTAGAAAGCAGAAAAGGTTGAATGAAAGTACAACCAAGATAGAGAATTCCATATGATTGCAGGAGGGAGGAAGCATGCCTTTCAGCATACTAACCAGACTAGAGCTTAATATACTCAGGTGGCCAAAAGTCACAGAGGAAAACCCATTTGAGGAAAACCAAGGGTTGGCCAGAAAAGATTTCAGTACAAAAACCAAGGTTTGCAAGAAAAGATCTCAAGTGAATAAAAAGAATAACAGCTTTAAGAAACAAAAAATGGAAAACAACTAAACATTAAATATAATCTAAGCTAAACAAAAATATAGTCAGCATTCAAAGAAAAGTTTGAGACTTTCATAAAACAAGAACAGAGTATCGTGAAAGGTAGAATAAAAAATAAGCAAATGCTATTAAGAAAATACTTATAAATATAACTACAAAAAAAAAAAAACACACCAATAGTAGCACAGGAATGTCTGAAAACCAAATCACTGATACAAAACAGATTATAATTTTTTAAAAATCAAGCATCATCATGAAAAAAAGATACAGAAGATGAATATAGAAAGTATATTTGTCTAATAAAAAAGGAAATAATCACAGAAATAAGAGACAATAATTTCCAAGCATGGAAGAAAGGGTTGAGTTCACAGATGAAATGAATACATTAGATGTCAAGCAGAACTCTCATGCAGACATGAATAGTGAGAGGAATAGGGAATCATGTGGGCATTTTTCAGATGAATGGTGATGGAATGTGTTTATAAAGAGGCGATATTCAAGATATAACGTGTCAGGGTAAGACTATCTCAAGCAAGGGTAGGAGCTTCTACAAAAACTCCAGGTAGGAAAGAATTGGGTTAGCCAGTGGAATTCCAAGACCCAAGTGGGTCAAGAAAAGGTTAAATTATTCACGGCTTTATAGACCTCATTGAAGCATTTAAATGTTACTTCATATGAACAGGGATACATTCGAGTATTTAAGAAATAGAGTAAGCTGATTCAGTTCATTTCTACGAAGATCACTTCTGTTTCGTGGAGAATGTGTTAGAAATGGGCAGAATGGAATCAGAAAGTCCAGCTGCAGAATTCCAAATGGGAGCTGATGAGGCCAGACCATCCTGGTGACATGGAGATGAAATGAGTAGACAGGTGTGCCATATATTCTGGTGGTAGAATCAATAAGATATAACTGATAAAGAAAGGATAAGAGGGAGTGAAAGAGAGAGGCCAAGAGTAACTAGTGCATTTCCAGTTTGAGTAACAGGGTAAGTGGTAGAGTCATTTGCCAAAACAGGGAAAGACAGGATGCTAAAATATTTTTTTCTGAAAAAGGGGGAAATCTTTTGCTAAGTCTGGTTAAGTTTGAGATATTTAAGAACTATTTCAAGGTGGGTATGTGCAAGGTAGTTAAATAAGTGTCTACAGCTCAGAGGGAATTCTGAATTTGCAGGCACACCTTCAGATATTTTCTAAAACCACTAATCATAATACTTAAATCCTGGAGAAGAGAGATCACTTAGAGAAAAGTGGAGCAGTGGAAGAGACCAAAGACGGAGTCCCCAGAAATCAGCCTTTGAGGTCATATAGAAGTGCATGCATGCATGTGTTTGTTAGGACCAAACAGGCGCCATGACAGGCTTCAGGGGGCCAAAGTAGGCCTTAGTCTCCTTTGCAGTGGAGCTGAGTTATTGCCAAGGAGGAGCTGAGATCATCCTCTGCCGGCGCCAGGACTCAGCCAATCAGTGTACTCCCTGTAGCCTGGTTCAAGCTTATCAGGACAAGGATGAAAACCCCCTAAGGAAGCCCGCATGCAAGAAAATCTAGCCAATTAGTAGATGCTAAGGAACCCTTGCAACCAATCTGCCCCTGCGAACGCCCTGTCTTTGTCTTAACCCTATAAACACTGCTGTAATCCAGGGCTCGGGGCCCTTGCTCCACTCCACTGCGCTGGATGTGACTTGGGCCCTGGCTCGAGCTGGCAATAAATTCCCTTTTTGCGTTTGCATTGCCGTGGATGTCTTGTTTTCTCAGCTGTGGGGACTTGGACCGTGGGCATAACAGTGTTGTCAGTCACTTCAGTCAGGCCCAGCTCTTTGCAACCCTACGGGCTGTAGCCCAAGAGAACCCATGGGGATTCTCCAGGCAAGAATGAATACTAGAATGGGTTGCCATGCCGTCCTTCAGGGGATCTTCCTGACCCAGCGATCAAACCCATGTCTCCCGTGACTTCAGCACTGCAGGTGGATTCTTTACCCACTGAGCCATGGGGAAAGCTTCATAAAAAGGCGCAGACACCAACAAAGGAAACCACAAGGAAGGAAAAAGAGAAGAGCACTGCTGGGAAGGCCAAGCATGGAGGAGAGAAAACGTTTCAAGAGGAGGGCAGGTGATGATATTGTCTGCCACTGGAGGAAAAGTAGGGTGAAAACAGAAAAGTGATGGTTTGGCAGCAAATAGAAAATCAGTAAACACGGCATAAGTGATTTAAGAGATGATTTAAGTCAGGTGTTTCCATTTAGTGGTGGGACTAAAAACCAGACTGTAATAGCTGGAGACTTGACTAGGTGTGAGGACACAGAGACTATTTCTAGACCAATGGCTCTGAAGACAAGTAGAGGAACAGTCAACTGGCTGGACAGTGATGAGTGATCAAGGAAGGATATTTATTTTCTTCACAAATGGATATTTGTATATAGATGGGCATGACACAGTAGTGAAGAGGATAAAATTGTAGCCACGAGGTAGTAGCTGAATGTGCAATACCTATCTTTTAATTGGTCTGATAACAGTTTTCAAGGATCTTGCTTTACCACAACCCTCAGCGTCAGTCAGTGATAGCAGGCTAAATACCAATATTGAGGGACTGGAGCAGGTGAATAACCACAGTGATGACATCTGTATTCCTTCTTCTCTGTTTATCAGACTCAAACCAAAAATATGCTCTAGAAAACTGTTAGATGCCATAAGCTATGTGGTTTTTAAAATATACTCTTCAGTGAGCGTCTGAAGAATATTGAATGAACTGCAGTGACTATTATATTATATCCCTGACAGATGTGTTGTGGCTACTGCTAATATCCTTAGAATGCAGCAAGAAAGGCTTGGTTAACATCATTCTGGGGAGCCACTTTGTAAGAACATCCCCTCAAGGATGAGCTGCGCAGTCACTGCGGTCAGGATTCTGCAAGGAAAGATTTTAATATGCATTAACAAGTTCATTCACTATTGGAGTCATCTTGAAATTGTTAAATTCTTGACTTCACGGTGGAGCGAAAATTTTTAAAGGCAAGAATTGTGGGATATTCTTGTCTGTGACTCCATCATCTAACTCAGCGTCAAACAATAGATGGCTCTCATTACATTTTTGTTCTTTGGACTTTTTGACTTTGCTGGGTCTTCCTTGCAGGGCTTGGGCTGTGTGGTAGGTGAGCTCTCTCTTGTTGCGGCACATGGGCTGTAGAGTACAAGCTCAGTAGTTGGGGAGTACAGGCATAGTCACTCCTTGGCATGTAGGAGCTTAGTCCCCAGACCAGGGATGGAACTTGTGTTCCCTGCATTGGAAGGTGGATTCTTAGATACTGGAGCACTACGGAAGTTCCCTCTCAGTAAATATTGACTGAAAAATGAAATAAATAAATGGATTCAATGACCAAAATAAAATTATAGATGTTATAAACACACATTCATGGTTCTTTAAGTGAGTATTGTTCATATTACTGTGAAAACCATACTCTAGAAATTCTGAGGCATTCCCAGTTTCAAATTTGACCCATATTACATCATGTGCCTCATTATAGAGTTATAGATAGATGATAGATAATAATACTAACGATGAAGAAAAATAGAAGGAAGAAGAGAGAAAAAGAAAGATAGCCTCTGACAGAAAACGTTTCCATCTAGCATCTCATAGAATAATTATAGTTATCATAATCTCAATTTTCTCTCCCCAGGTGGGAAAAATGAGGCTCATAGAATTTTTATAGTTGCTGCAAGATCACAGACCTAGTAAGTGGTTGATTAGTGGATCGCGAGCCAGAGAGAAAACAAGGTCTGACTTAACCAGAAGAATGTAAATAATACTACCTTGCTGGAAATCTACATCCGTAACGCTGTGGTGAACGTTGCAGTGGCCCTACAGTGGCCCATGACTGGGGAGCTGAGACTGGGGAGCTGAGACTGGGGAGCTGAGACTGGGGAGCTGAGACTGGGGAGCTGAGACTGGGGTAAAGAGGAGGAGAAGGCAGCGGGTGGGCCATGCATGTTGAGTCACTTCAGTCGTTTATGGCTTTGCAACCCTATGAACAGTAGCCCGCCAGGCTCCGCTGTCCATGGATTTCTCCAGGCAAGAATACTGGAGTGGGTTGCCATGCCCTCCTCTAGGGAATCTCCCCGACCCCAGGAATGAACCCGTATCTCCTGAAGCTTCTGCATTGCAGGCTGATTCCTTACCACTGAACCACCAGGGGAAGCCCAGGATTGGACCAGCAGTTAAATAGCAAAGCACAGACTCTGGAACCTAGAAAGGAATGTCAGAGGTTTGACAGAAAACATAATCTATACTCCAGAAACAAGCTAACCTATTTCAAACTGGGTCTGTGCCCAGCCCTTTGTCTTTGACTTGCAATCTGTGACCAGTGCTCTTGCTGGAGAGAGAATTTACAATACTAGCGGGACATGAGCCCTTGCAGAGACTGCAAGATGGGAATAATGACCTGAACTTTCCTAAGAAGAGCTATTTCCAAAACTCTGACTAGTTTCAAACAGCTTTGGGGTGCCTTTGCTCTGAATGCTGACTTCATTTCAGATAGAAATTTCTGTGTTACTAATTTACTATATGAAATAAGGATGTTAGAGAAATGGTAGTATTCAGCAGGGAAAAAAGATGGAAATCTGTATAGATAAGCTAGTCTGGAAGTTTTCAAAGATGGATTTTGGTTATTAGAAAATTTTCTTACTTATGATATATTTCCTTGACCTTCCCTGCCAGGCATTTCTTCCCCCATCTCCCTCCAACTTAGAGAATTAGCATATGATTTATTTTCCCTCTTAGAGCTCCTCCCCAGTGAATCGCGATGATTGGCAGCAGACTTTGCTCTGAAAACCTGGTAGAAATATTTGAAAAGGCACGAGGGACAGAATCTGCTTAGCACCCTGTGTGCCACCTCATTTACTTTTATACACCTTCACTATATTGGAGAAAAGGAAATTATGCTAAAGTTGCAGCTGCACAACTCCTCAAAAAGCATGTTGCATCTTGCCCCAGTTGGTACTTACCTGTTTAATTGTCCTTTCCCTTTCAACTATAAACTCAGCTGGAAATGGTGGAAGGGTTTATGCAATCAGATACAGTCCAGGGTGAGAGACTTTTTGAAAAGCAGTATGGCTTGTGTGAGCTTCCCTGGGGGCTCAGACAGTAGAGAATCTGCCTGCAATGCGGGAGACCTGGATACGATCCCTGGGTCGGGAAGATCCCCTGGAGAAGGGAATGGCAACCTGCTCCGGTATTCTTACCTGGAGAATTCCATGGACAGAGAAGCCTGGTGGGTTATAGTCCATGAGGTTGCAAAGAGTCGGACACAACTGAGAGACGAAAGCTTTTTAATCACACTGTTGCTTGTGTGCACATAATTGGTGTGCACATAATTTCCTCTTGGGTCATTTGTCTGAGAAGCCTGGGTCTTACATTTGTGAGAAGCCTGTCTCACAAGCCTTTGTCTTGTGAGAGACAAAGCAGTCGTGTGCCGTTCCATGAAGTGTAATGGAGATGGGATAAAATGAGGCTCCACTGAGGACTGGTGGGAAGTTGATTTGAAAATTGTGATCAAACGTTTGTCTCCATCATTTTAAAATGGGTTAGGGACTTCCCTGGGGGCCCAGTGGTTTAGACCCCATGCTTTCACTGCAGGGGGCATGAGTTCCATCCCTGGTAAGGGGACTAAGGATCCTACATGCCGCGCAGCACAGCCAAAAGAGAAAAATAAAAAGAGTTCCTAGAAAAGGCCTAGTAACTGGTGTGTGGAATATCCGTGGCTTCTTTTCTTTATTTGATGCTCAGTAGCGGGCAGTGGGGTCGCACAGAATCGGACGCGACTGAAGTGACTTAGCAGCAGTAGCAGCAGCGGCAGGCAGTGTAGATCATCTCATGTGTATTTCTATCCATTATCTCTGCTGAATTGTCGTTAATATTAGTAACATTAGTAAAAAATCCTTTGAGATAGGAAAATTTTAAATTAATTTTCTTTTGTTCTTTGGTTAATTTTGTTCAGCCCAGTAACACAGTGTGCAGACAGATGGATTTATCTCTGGAATCTCAATCACCAAGTTTGCTCTTTTGACGGCTCCCTCCCAACATGTTCCTTTCAAAACCAATGCTATTCTCTGATCCTTTACCACCTTTCCTGTCAAGCATTTATCCAACAAATATTTGTAATCCACTAAAACATGCCAGGTACTGTGTTAGAATCTGGATAAAGAGATGGCAGAATTTGTTAACTGTCCTTCTCTTAAGAAAATATTTCAACAATCAAACCGTACAACTGCTAAATAAGCCTGGGTGTGTTCATCACTAGGATTAGTTGTACATTAGGGAAGGATAAACTGTATGGATTATTTCATCTAAAAAAATCCCATCTTCACACGACCGAACATGGAGAAAACATGTAGCCAAGAAAATAATGTAAAAACGGGTTTAAAAAGAAAGAATAATAAAGAAGATGCAAACTTGAAACTAACCCCATGCCCTCCAAAATAAAAACATCTCTGCTTATTAAAAAGAAGGACACATACTGGATTATCTGAGAAGTCAACAGAGGAAGCAACAAGCAGCAAAACCCAGAACCAAACTGTACTGTGAGAGAAAGTTGACTGGACCAAACACAGGGCAGTTCACTTCCCATGGCAATACGAAAGTCACTTGGAAATAGGTATGCTTAAGATATTCAGAGAGATAGCAATGAACAATATAAATGATACCTGAGAACGTGTAAGTGGAATAGGAGAATAAAATGCTGATTTGAAAGTGTATCAGATAAACTCTTGGTTAAATATCCTAAATATGGCTAAATCTCTATTCAACTCATAAAGCCAACTAAAACTGACTTTAAAAATACATATATTAATCCAGGATTTCCCTGGTGGTCCAGTGGTTTAGATTCCACAAGCCCAATGCAGGGGGCCAAGTTTTGATCCCTAGTCAGGGAACTAAATCCGTGTGCAGGAACTGAAAGATCCTTTATGCTGCAACTACAGATCCCACAGGTGGCAATGGAGCTCAAAATCCCGAATGCTTCAAAGAAGAGCTGTGCAGCCAAACAAATAAATAAATAAACTATTAACCCTCGAGTACAAAAATAAATAATGACAAAGTGACTATAAATAAAGGACATGAGCGTGAAACAAGAACAAGAAGAAGCAACTAGTTGAAGTCTCAGAATGCTGAAAGTTCAGGCATTAAAAATGCCGTGACCCTCTGAAAGCAGAGGGAGGAATGGATTTGCATTGATTGAAATGTACTCTAGAGGAGCTGAATCCCCGGTAGCCCTCCCTTCTTCCTCACTCATCCCCCTCTCCCCATTCCCTCAACCATAACAAAATAGAAAGAAGATTCTCAGGACAATCCTGAGCGATGGGGTGGGGAGGGAGGTGGGAGGGGGGTTCAGCATGGGGAACACATGTACAGCCATGGTTCATTCATGTCAATGTATGGCAAAAACACACTACAATGTTGTAAAGTAATTAGCCTCCAATTTTAAAAAAGAAGCAATTTTTTTTTTTTTTAAAGAGGATTCTCTGTAAAGGATGGACATTTCTAGTCTCTATGCAGGTGAGGGCAGGGTGTAATACCCTTGAAAACACCAAAAAGCAAGTCAAGCAAACAACTATAGAAACGATCCACCACTTATCACGGTTAGATTTAGGATTTTTCAACTTTACAATGGTGCAAGAGCAATACACATTCATTAGAAGTCATATTTAAAATTTTGAATTGTAATCTTTTCCCAGGCTAGCAATATGCTGTGGGCTACTTTCTTGTGATGCTGGGCAGGGGTGGTGAGGTTGCTTGCAGTCAATCATGAGATCATGAGTGTAAACAACAAATACACTGAATAATCATTCTGTATGCATGTAACCATGCACTGTAACCTCTGGGGAAGGGAATGGCAAACCACTTCAGTATTCTTGCCTTGAGAACCCCATAAACAGTTTGAAAAGGGAAAAAGATGTGACATTGAAAGATGAGCCCCCAAGTCCATAGCTGTCCAATATACTACTAGGGAAGAGCAGAGAAATGGCTACAGAAAGAATGAAGAGGCTAAGCCAAGCAGAAACAACACCCAGTTGTGGTTGTGTCTGGTGGTGAAAGTAAAGTCCGATGCTGTAAAGAACAATATTGCATAGGAACCTGGAATGTTAGATCCATGAATCAAGGTAAATTGGATGTGGTCAAAGAGGAAATGGCAAGAATGAACATCAACGTTTTAGGAATCAGTGATTTAAAATGGATAGGAATGGGTGAATTTAATTCAGATGACCATTATCTACTATTATGAGCAAGAATCTCTTAGAAGGAATGGAGTAGCTCTCATAGTCAATAAAGACTCTGAAATGCAGTACTTGGGTACAATCTCAAAAATGTCAGAATGAACTTGGTTCACTTCCAAGACAAACCATTCAACATCACAGTAATCCAAGTCGATGCCCAACCACTAAGGTCAAAGAAGCTGAAACTGAATGATTCTATGAAGACTTACAAGATTCCAAGAACTAATACACAAAAAATATATGCTTTTCATTGTAGGAGACTGAATGGAAAGGTAGGAAGTCAAGAGATACCTGGAATAACAGACAAATTTGACTTTGGAGTGAAGCAGGGCAAAGGCTAACAGAGTTTTGCCAAGAGAACGCACTGGTCACAGCAAACACCCTCTTCCAACAACACAAGAGAAGACTCTACACATGGACATCACCAGATGGTCAATACCGAAATCAGATTGATTATATTCTTTGCAGCCAAAGATGGAGAAACTCTATACAGTCAGGACAACAAGACCTGGAGCCGATGGTGGCTCAGATCATGAACTCCGTATTGCAAAATGCAGGCTCAAATTGAAGAAAGTAGGGAAAACCATTAAGCCTTTCAAGTATGACCTAAATCAAATCCCTTTTGATTACACTGTGGAGGTGACAAATAGTTTCAAAGGACTAGACCTGGTAGACAGAGTGCCTGAAGAATTAAGGACAGAGGTTCATAACAAAGTATAGGAGGTGGTGACCAAAACTATATCTTAGAAAAAGAAACACAAGAAAGCAAATTGGTTGCCTGGAGAGGCCGTACAAATAGCTGAGGAAAGAAGAGAAGTGAAAAATGAAAGAGAAAGGCAAAGATATACCCAACTGAATGCAGAGTTCCAGAGAATGGCAAAGAGCGATAAGAAAGTCTTCATAAGTGAACAATGCAAAGAAATAGAGGAAAACAGTAGAACAAGAAAAACTAGAGATCTCTTTAAGAAAATTGGAAATACCAAGAGAACATTTCATGCATGATAGGCACAATAAGGGACCAAAACAGCAAAGACCTAATAGAAGCAGAAGAGATTAAGAAGAAGTGGCAAGAATACACAGAATTGTACAAAAAATGTCTCAATGACCTAGATAACCATGATGGTGTGATCAGTCACCTAGAGCCAGACATCCTGGAGTGTGAAGTCAAGTGGGCCTTAGGAAGCATTGCTATGAACAAAGCTAGCTCCAGTTGAGCTATTTCAAATTCTAAAAGATGATGATGCTAAAGTACAGCAGTCACCACTCCAGCAAATTTGGAAAACTCAGCAGTGGCCACAGGACAAGTAAAAGTCAGTTTTCATTCTGATCCCAAAGAAAGGCAATGCCAAACAATGTTCAAATTTTTATACAATTGCACTCATTTCACATGCTAGCAAGATTATGCTCAAAATCTTTAAGCTAGGCTTCAGCAGTATGTGAACCTAGAACCTCCAGACGTACTGGGTTTACAAAGGCAGGGGAACCAGAGATCAAATTGTCAACATACTCTGGACCATAGAAAAAGCAAGGGATTCCCCCCAAAAAAATCTACCTCTGCTTCATTGACTATACTAAAGCCTTTGACTGTGTGAATCACAAAAACTGTGGAATATTCCTGAAAAGAAGGGAATACCAGACTACATTACCTGCGTCCTAAGAAACCTGTATGCAGGATAAAAAGGAACAGTTAGAACTGGACATGGAACAACAAACTGGTTCAAAATTGGGATAGAAGTACGTCAAGGCTGTATTTTGTCACCCTGCTTATTTAACTTCTATGCAGAGTACATCATGAGAAACGCAGGGCTGGATGACTCACAAGCTGGAATCAAGATTGCCGGGAGAAATATCAACAAACTCAGATATGCAGATGATACCACTGTAATGGAAGAAAGTGAAGAGGAACTAAAGAGCCTCTTGCTCAAGATGAAAAGGAGAGCGAAAAAGCTGGCTTAACACTCAACATTCAGAAAACAAAGATCATGGCATTCAGTCCCATCACTTCATGGCAAATAAATGAGGAAACACTGCAAACAGTGTCAGATTTCATTTTCTTGGGCTCCAAAATAACTGCAGATGGTGACTGCAGTCAAGAAATTTAAAACACTTGCTCCTTGGAAGAAAAGCTATGACAAACCTAGACAGTGTATTAAAAAGCAGAAACATCATTTTCCTGACAAAGGTCTGTATCGTCAAATCTATGGTTTTTCCTGTAGTCATGTACAGATGTGAGAGTTGGACCATATAGAAGCCTGAGTGCCGAAGAACTGATGCTTTGAACTGTGGTCCTGAAGAAGACTCTTGAGAGTCCCTTGGACTGCAAGTAGATCAAATCCCAAAGGAAATCAACCCTGAAAATTCATTGAAAGGAATGATGCTGAAGCTGAGGCTCCAATAATTTGGCCACCTGAAACAAAATACAGACTCATTGAAAAAGACAGTGATGCCGGGAAAGACTGAGGGCAAGAGGAGAACAGAGGAAGAGGTAGTTGGATGTCATCACTGGCTCAATGGACATGAGTTTAATCAGAATAAAGAAGAAAGTGAAGGACAGGGAAGTCTAACACACTGCAGTTCATGGGATCTGAAAGAGCTGGATATGACTTCATGACTGAACACCAACAACATGTTGCTTTTTACTTTCATCACAGTATTCAGTACATTACATGAGATATTCAACACTTCATGATAAAATAGGCTTTTCATTAGATGATTTTGCTCAACTTTAGGCTAATGTCAGTGTTCTGAGCACATTTAATGTAGGCTAGGCTAAGCTAGGATGGTCTGTAGATCGAGTTATTGAATGAATTTTTTTTCAGCTTATGATGGATTTATTAGGATGTAAGGAAGATGTATATATTGAAAAGTAAGACCCCTTTTTCTCCTCCCCCACTTTTATCCTAGAGTGCCAGTGAAACTGAAAGTGATAGTCATTTAGTCGTGTGCAATTCTTTGTGACCCCATGGACAGGGTCCTCTGTCCATGGAATTCTCCAGGCAAGAATACTGGAGTGATTACCCCAGCAGATCTTCCCAACCCAAGGATTGAACCCTGCATTACAGGCAGATTCTTTACCATCTGAACCACCAGGGAAGTCCCTGAGTGCCACAGTGTAACTCAAAACCCTACAGGAAGGTGCTTAAGGATTCTAATTTAGCTAAATAAAGCCATCCAAGGGAAAAGCCATACAGATATTAATATTCAGGCATCCCCAAAAGAAACTTCTAGATCCATGTTCAATTTCCCTCCAGTGAAGTTTGCCAGTTGAAAAATCCTTCTATGTACACAGCTTACACTCAACATTTCAATGTCTCCTTATTTAGGAATAAAACACAGATCACTTGTTATTTGTAGAAGTCCCTGCAAAAAATGCAATGGCCAAAAGAAGCAAAAGATGAAAGAATGCAGAGGAAACAAAAAAAGTGCATAGTATGGAAACAAAATACACACACACACACACCAAGGCACTTCATCTTAAAGTTTTAGTACTTCAGAGGAAAAGGAAATCATCCTAAAAGCTTCCAGAGGGGGAAAAACCAGAATTCCTGTAACTGGTGAAGGATCAGGGTAGTATGCAATTTCTCAAGGGCAACTCTGAAAGCTAGGTGTCAATGAAACTGTGTAACCCACCACCTAACTATAGCAATTCTGAACATAACACTACAAAATAAAGTGTCAAACTGCTTAAAGCAAAACACGATTTATGTGACAAAATTGACGCACACAGCCATAGTGAGAGATTTAGCACTACTCTCAGTAAATGACAAATAAGACAGGCAAGAACAGGGCGAGAAAGCCAGATAAGAAGGTCCGCACAATTAACAAGCCTCAGTTAAAACAGATGCAAATATTTGTGCATTTAGGAAAGGTATTATTGCCTGATGATTGAAAACAGCCAATTTCGAATAAGGCATCTCACTAGATTCAAATTCTTGCTCAGTGGTGTATGATTGTTTCCTTTACTTCAAAATAGCCATAATAATATTGCCTACTCCATAAATGTGTTGTGAAGATAAAATTAAATACTGCGTGACAGGATGCTTAGAAAAGTGCCCAGTGTTGAATAACAATAAGTGTGTGTGTGAATAATTCTGCACTGAAACAGACTCTAAATATTTTTTTGAGAAAATGTAGAATACTTTTAAATTAACCATAAAAGATATATATATATATATATATATATACAATAAAATTTTAGAAGCATACTATCTTGAGTCAAGTACAAAGTCAGAATCACTATACTATTCAAAATTGCATTAGATGCTCAAACCAAAAAAATAAGGGAAAAAAAGAACTGTAGTTAAGAGGGCTAGGAAGAAAGAAACAAAACTGACATTACTCCTAAACAAATGATTGTCCAAAAAGAAGGTATGAGTAGCTATAGTCCAACTGATAGAATTAGTTAGGGACTTCAGCTAGCACACTGAATAGAAAGACAATTGTAGGGAAATATAGTAGTAGTCCTATACTTTAAAAATAGTCAGCTGGAAAACTATTAGGTAAAACAAATATATCATTCAAATAAGCAATAAGCTACATACACACATAAAAAGGAGATATAAGACCTGTATGTGGGTGAAAGTTGCTCAATCGTGTCCGACTCTTTGCGACGTCATGGACTATACAGTACATGGAATTCTTCAGGCCAGAATACTGGAGTGGGTAGCCTTTCCCTTTTCCAGGGGATCTTCCTAACCCAGGGATCGAACCCAGGTCTCCAGCATTGCAGGTGGATTCTTTACCAGCTGAACCACAAGGGAAGCCCAAGAATACTGGAGTGAGTAGCCTATCCCTTCTCCAGTGGATCTTCTCAACCCAGGAATTGAACTGGGGTCTCCTGCATTACAGGCAGATTCTTTACCAACTGAACTATGAAAGACCTGTATAGAAAAACAAAAGACCTACATGAATAAATTAGAAGAAATAACATGTTCATGAGTGGGGAAAAAAAGCTATTTTAGAGTGCCAAATAATCACATATCAACTGTACAAAGTTGATAAAATTTTCATTAGAAAAGATCCTGAGATTGGGAAAGATTGAAGGCAGGAGGAGAAGGGGAAGACAGAGGATGAGATGGTCAGATGGCACCACTGACTCAATGGACATGAGTTTGAGCAAACTCCAGTAGATGATGAAGGACAGAAAAGCCTGGTGTTCTGCAGTCCATGCGGTCACAAAGAGTTGGATACGACTGAGCAACTGGAAAACAAATACGTGATAGAATTACTGTTATTGGTTGATAATAACATCTAAGAACCAGAAGAGTGATGAATTGTATACATACTATTGGCTTTTTTTTTTTACCATATTAAAATAATAGGTAGTTAATACAAAAAAATGAAAAGATATGCTACATATGAAATGAAGTGGTAGTCACTCAGTCATGTCTGATTCTTTGCAACCCCATGGACTGTAGCCCACATGACTCCTCTGTCCATGGAATTCTCCAGGCAAGACTACTGAAGTGGGTTGCCATTTCCTTCTCCAGGGGACCTTCCTGGTCCAGGGATCGAACCTGGGTCTCCTACATTTCAGGAAAATTCTTTGCTGTCTGAGGCACCAGGGAAATTCTACTAAACATTAAAAAAAAAAAAAAAACTTTAATTAGAGTAAAACATAAAAGAGCATAGACTAGAGAAAGGTTTTCTAATAAGACTCAAAATCCCAAAAGAAAATTATTTAAAATTTACTACTTCTCAATGTATAATATCCAATGAATAACAAATCTTAAAGTTTTTTTTTTTAAACAAAGAAAGAAAAAGAAGAAAACACACTATTGAAAAATCATCCAAAGTTTTGAACAGGAAATTCATCTGTTCAATCAATTCATAGGAAGACGGTTCAGACTCTTGTAATTAAAAATTCACAATAAGAAACCACTTTTCATCCATCAGTTTGGCAAATTTTAAAAATGATAGCAATTGCTGGCAAGTTGGTGAGAAAAGCGAAGAAACAGGAAATCTTACTCACAAGTTGTGGGAGTGCAAATTTTTTCAAGCTCTCTGTAAAACTTGGAAAAACACACTATAAGAAAAACATTTACATATACTTTCTGTTTCAGCTCTGACATGTACAAAGCATGGAACTCATCACGTTCATCCCTATAACAAGAACAAACAGAAACTCAGTAGCTTTTCTTGGACATACCAGGTAAGTGAGACCAGAGGGCAAAGCACCTTACTGAAATCTGGAGAGAAGTTTGCTTCAGAGAGATACAAGAGGTGAGATTGGCTTACCTGGGGCAGAAGCCAATGAATGCCAAAAGCCAGTAGAAACACTTAACTCGTTATTTTGACAAGTTGCTGAAGGTCCGGTGTGAACTGGGGACCAGTCACCGATACCCTCATACTTTGGGTTCCTGCAGGATCTCACCAGACTCTCACAGGAACGATCCAAGAACACCCACCACCATGACTTCACAGTCCGCTTCCCACCTTAACAGGGATGGGGAATAGTAGTTATGATAAAACTTTCCCAGGACTATCTCCTTAATAAAGTTCCAATCTTCAAGAATAAGGACTGGGAAAAAGCAAATGTTGCCATCGAATTTTAGAGAAAGGGAGCTGCTGCTTATTTCAGTCCTTCAGCCCTCCTATCTCATTAAAGAGGGATGAGGGGCGTCTTAGATAACAAGGGAAAAGGCTCCACCCTATGGAGAACAGCATGGAAGTTCCTTTCGGTTTGGTTCAGTCGCTCAGTCGTGTCCGACTCTTTGCGACCCCATGAATCGCAGCACACCAGGCCTCCCTGTCCTTTACCAACTCCCGGAGTTCACTCAGACTCACATCCATCGAGTCAGTGATGCCATCCAGCCATCTCATCCTCGGTCGTCCCCTTCTCCTCCTGCCCCCAATCTCTCCCAGCATCAGAGTCTTTTCCAATGAGTCAACTCTTTGCATGAGGTGGCCAAAGTACTGGAGCTTCAGCTTCAGCATCATTCCTTCCAAAGAAATCCCAGGACTGATCTCCTTCAGAATGGACTGGTTGGATCTCCTTGCAGTCCAAGGGGCTCTCAAGAGTCTTCTCCAACACCACAGTTCAAAAGCATCAATTCTTCAGCGCTCATCCTTCTTCACAGTCCAACTCTCACATCCATACATGACGACAGGAAAAACCGCAGCCTTGACTAGACGGACCTTAGTTGGCAAAGTAATGTCTCTGCTTTCGAATATACTATCTAGGTTGGTCATATATGATCCTGCAATCCTATTTCTGGCCATATATCCAGAGAAAAACATGGTCCAAAAGGATACTTGCACCCCAGTGTTCATTGTAGCACTGTTTATAGCAGCCAAGACATGGAAGCAATCTAAATGCTCATTAACAAAAGAATGGACAAAGAAGGTGTTGTACTGTACATATATACAATGAACTATTACCCAGTCATTAAAAAGAATGAAATAATACCAGCAGTGCAGCAACATGGATGAACATAGACGTTGTCATACTGAGTGAAGTCATTTAGAGAGAGGAGAAATATTGCATGGCATCCCTTATCTGTGGAATCTAAAAAGAAATGATACAAATGATACAGAAACACTCACAGACATAGAGAATAGAACTTGTGGTTGCTGAGGGGTAGGATGGGAGGAAAGGACAGTTAGGGAGTTTGGGATCACCATGTACACTCTGCAATATTTAAAATGGATAACCAACAAGAACCTACTGTATAGCATAGGGATCTCTACTCTATGTTTTGTGGCAGCCTGGATGGGAGGAGGTCTGGGGGAGAATGGATACATGTGTATGTATGGCTGGGTCCCTTTGCTGTTCACATGAAGCTCACTAGATTGTTAATCAGCTAAACGTCAATGTAAAATAAAAGGTTAAATAAGAAAGGAAAAAGGGCTCCAAGTAGGTAGAAGAGGGATGCTGCAGTTAAGAAAAGGAGCAGACAGCAGAGTGGAATAAGGCTCTACCCCTAGAGAGGACTCAAACGCTAATGAAAGCCACACTCTCAAGACACAGGCCCACTGTTCACATCAAAGTCTGAGACTTAATCTGAATATTCGAGAATGACCCTCTCCCCTACATCCTACTACCATCCTAATAATGCTCCAGAATAACAGTGGATTGCAGTTGAAAGACAGAGATTCCTTCTGTGAGGAGTGGGTCAAAAGGAAGCCTCAAAACCTAGAGGACAGACAAAAGCAAGATTACTAGAGGAATTTGAAGCTTCTGCTGCCTATAGACATAACAGGCATTAAACACAGCCTAACTCCCAGCTAGAAAATTATAAATCCTCACATTAGAGATTCTCCATATCTGTTATCCAATACTACATGCCCAGCTTTCAACAAAAAATTACAGTACACTCCAAAAGCCAAGAAGAGTCAGTCTGAAGAAATAAGTCAATCATCAGAACCAGATTAAGATCTAACAGCTGTTGAAATCATAGAGCTGCCGTATGACCTTGCAATCCCATTTCTGGCCGCATATCCAGAGAAAAACATGGTCCAAAAAGATACACGCACCCCAATGTTCATTGTAGCACTGTTTATAACAGCAAGACATGGAAGCAACCTCAATGCCCATTAACAAAGGAATGGATAAAGAAGACGTGTACTGTTGTACATATATACAATGAACTATTACTCAGTCATTAAAAAGAATGAAATAATACCAAAATTGCAGCAACGTGGATGAACCTAGACATCATCATACTTGAGTGAAGTCGTTTAGATAGAGGAAAAATACTGTATTGTGTTCCTTATATGTGGAATCTAAAAAGAAAGGCTACAAATGAACAAATTTAAAGTAACTACAATTAATACTTTGAAGGATATAGTGGAAAAAGCAGGCAACACACAAGACCAGAGAGGTCATATCAGGAAAGAAGTGGAAATTCTATAGGAGAGTCAAAAGGAATGCTACAAATAAAATTTTAAAATACAGCAACAAGTATGAAGAGTATCTTAAAGGGAGTCATCAATAGACAGGACATGCAGAGGAAAGAAACCTTAATCTTGAAGGTAGGTTAAAAATATGCATTTTCATTTACACCAGAAGCCAATTCTCTCCCTCAGAAGACACCTTTAAGAAACTCTCACTATTGACATGCTCCTGTACTAAGTAGCTTCAGTCGTATCCGACTCTTTGTGACCCCATGGACTGTAGCCCGCCAGTCCCCCCGTCTACAGGATTCTCCAGGCAAGAATACTCAAGTGGGTTGTCATGCCCTCTTCCAGGGGATCTTCCCAACCCAGGAACCCAACTCGCATCTCTTTCATCTCCTGCATTGGCAGGCGGGTTCTTTACCCACTGAGCCACCTGGGAAGCCCCTCACAATTGGCACCTAGAGATATATATGGTGCTGATAACTGTCGTGTTGTGATTTTACTCACAGTTTTAAAATGATTATTAGTGGAGGAAGGGATAATATCTTCTGTAGTGTCCCCATCTATATTACACAGTTGTTACACACGTGTTGCAAATGTGCTATGTATTTTTAGAAACAAACATATGCAGCAAATATGGCAAGTTATTATTTAAATTACTTGGTTTTTATTTTATTTCGAGCGGTGGGTCAAAGAATTCTTGCTACATGAAGCTCTTTACTCTTTTATTTTTTTCAGGTTTTTAATTTTTAAAAGAATAAGGAAGTTAGGTTGTTAGTTGATGAGAGTCTCTGGTGTCATCCAGGCTTTGGGCACACCCCAGGAGTGCTCCATGTCACACTACTTCTCTTGGAGTTCTGTAACCTCAGATGAGGCTGTTGCTTTGATCCTGTGTCTCCCTCCCTGTGGGTACTCCGCCCCTCTCCTCCTGTGCTCCACCCAAAATTTCTCCCAAAGGATTCTGCTCCCTTCTTCCAGAATCCAAAAGAATCTCTCTTCTTTTCTCTCAAAATGTCCCCAGATGTTTCTTCTGGAAGAAAATAATTGCCCTTTGATAACGAGAATGCCCTAAATCAATAGCACGTGAAAACTGTGTGCCCCTGATTTGGAAGTAACGGAGCTATTTTTTTTTGTTGTTGTTGTTTTTTTCCTGGGAGACTTGCCTTATTTTAAGGCTAAGGTACATGACTTCTAAAAAAGAGGAAAGGATAATTTTTTTGTTTTTCTGTTGGAAATAGGTTGAGAATTCACACTAACCTCTATAAAATGTGTAGGAGTCTCCCTGGTTGCTCATATGGTAAAGAATCTTTTGGCAATGCAGGAGACCTGGCTTTGAGCCCTGGATTGGGAAGATCCCCTGGAAGAGGGCATGGCAACCCACTCCAGTATTCTGGCTTGGAGAATCTCATGGGCAAAGGAGCCTAGCAGGCTACAGTCCATGGGGTCGTAAAGAGTTGGATAGGACTGAGTGACTAAGCTCATACACACACACACACACACACACACACACACACACACACACACGAACACTATGTACTTTGGAACTGCTAACATGAGGAATGGGGAATATTCTTCTCTCATGAAATCTGCAGAAAGTCTGACTACCTTTTAGGTAATCAGAGAGGGGTACCAAGAAGACCAAGGAGATACCCTTAAGGTGCCTCTTCACAGAGATTCATGAAAACCCTTATTAACTCAGGGAGGCAAAGAAGGAAGTGACTAAGACCTATATACCTAAAGGTTGTCCTTAGCCCCGATAGCCCAGTAGTCCTTATACTGCATTGCAGTTATCTTTTTGCTCACCTCTCCTACAAGGGTCCGAGTTCCCACAAGGCAAACGTCCTATTAAATTTTCAGAATTAAGCATTGCTGCCTGGTCCATAACAGGTCCTCAGTATACCCTTTATGCAGGACTGAATGAATGAATTAATCAATGAAAATGTTACAGAAGCAAAGGTTAAACAGGAATGAACAAGGGTCATTAGTACTTAGCATATTTCACTCAGTCATGTCCAGCTCTTTGTGAATTCTCCAGGCCAGAATACTGGAGTGCGTAGCCTTTCCCTTCTCCAGGGAATCTTCCCAACCCAGGGACCAAACCCCGGTTTCCCATGTTGCAGACAGATTTTTTACCAGTTGAGCCACAGGGAAAGCCCAACAATACTGGAGTGGGTAGCCTATCTCTTCTCCAGCAGATCTTCTCAACCCAGGAATTGAACTGGGGTCTCCTGCATTGCAGGCAGATTCTTTACCAACTGATCTATCAGGGAAGCCCTCTTAGCATGTTTCCTAAGGGTAATAGTTCATGTCAGGACTCTTTTTTTGATAGCTATTGATACATCAAATGGAATGGAAACATCAGTTAAAATACAGATAGGTGTCCTGTATTATTGACAGGAAGCAGACTACTTAATTTATTTGGATCAATACTTTTCTTTCTTTTGTGGGTAAAAAAATTTTTTTAAGGTAGTAAACTAAAAAATGTTTCAGTTCATATTAAAGTAACTCATACATAATTAAATACTTACTAGTGAAATGATATGTCTTAAATTTGCTTCAAAATAATATGTGTGTGAAGGGGAAAGTGAGTCAAGGAGAGATGATGCTAAATTGGTCATAAATTGGTAACTGTTGAGCTGTGGGATAATTATAGCACATTTGTTTACCTCCTATTTCCTCTCTTGTATATGTTTGAAATTTTTATTTAAATAAAACGTTAAAAAGATAAAACAATTCTTTATATGTAACCATTATTTTATATAGACACAAGAAATCATTTGTTGCAGAAGATGAGAATCCATACGTTTATGATTTACAAATATCATGACTCATAAACTTAGTTAAGAAATAGCCTTATTTCTTCTCTTTAGAAAAGCTTTGCAAAAAAAAAAACCAAAAAATATGAGCATCTGCTTTCCCTTTTTTCCTATAAAAGGCACTTGAGCAAAATTGCATCATCTACAATTTGAGAAATATAAATGACACATATTGAAGACAGGGGATTGTGAAGAAATATGTGAAAAGTCACAGCCAAACTTCTGTTTAAGGCTCTGAGTGCCAGTGTCTTGGTAACTTCAGATCTAGCAATTTGACTTCCCACACCAACCAGGCCAAAAATAGCACCATCTTTTCTAGACTGTGTCCTGGAGAAAAGAGTCTCCCAGAACATCTGACCATCACTGTCAGAACAGAAGAATCCTATGAGACTTTAGAAGTTGCCAGGCTTCCCTGCTGGCTCAGTGAGCAAAGAATCCACCTGCAGTGCAGGAGACCCAGATTCAATCCCTGAGTTGGGAAGATCCCCTGGAGAAGGAAATGGCAACGCACTCTGGCATTCTTGCCTGGGAAATCCTACGGACAGAAGAGCCTCGTGGGCTCCAGTGCATGGGGTCCCAAGAGTCAGACGAAACTTGGTGATTAAATCACCACCACAGCTTCAGCAGCACCTTCCCTTTTGTGAAAGTGCTGTTAAACTTTGAGTATTTTAAGTTTTGCTTGTCTTGTGCTGCTTTGTTTGACTTATCATTTGAGTGGTTTGTTTGTTCACCAATTGTGGTCACTCCTCAAGAGACTGCAGAGAAGTTCCTTGTGATTATTTCAACACAACATGCCCGGTTTTTCTCTGAGTTTACTTATATCAAGTGGCTATCCATATTATAATTTGCTAAGGGGGATTTGCACAGTCTCTGAGAGTTTCAAAGAGCCCAGGGCCCAGATAGAGATCGCACCAGTCACTTTTGCCTTTATTTTCCCTGCTGTACTCAAGGATCAGATAAACTCCACATTCTGGACACTGGCTTTGACACTGAATTGAAATCAGTAGTGCAAACGTGCATTCCCCACTTACGTTTCTTCCTGTGTTTCCCAGAGGAGAGACAATCTCTTTTCAGCGGCTTTCACTGATCACTCCAGGTGATATTTACAGTTATTGTTTTGTTTGATGTAAAAACATGAACATCTGTCTTGACTTTCATTCAACAACTATCAAGCAGTTACTCAGGTTTAATTACGTACCCGGCATAATAAAATGAAGAATAAAAGAAGACAGATTTTGTTCTTGAGGAACTCAGAATTTAACAAAAGGGATACACAAGCAAAAACAGAGTTAGCCTTGTGACGGGCTCCGTGATATATGCAGGTGTCCACAAGACACTGTGGAAGCAATGATGAGAGAGTTATCAGACGGAGAGAGTGTGAAGTGTTTCAACTCTTTCTAATTTTTTTTTAATTGGAGTATAATTGCTTTACCATGTTGCGTTAGTTTCTTTTGTACAAAATGTGAATCGGCTGTAGGTTTACATTTATCCCTTCCCTTGTGAGCCTCCCTCTCACCCCTCCCCCTGCCTCCCCCACCAGCTCACTTCTCTAGGTCATCACAGTGCACAGTCCACTGTCTTGAAAGATAAGAAAGTTGTTATTAAGTAACGAAAGGGGAAAAAGACATGTTATGAAGAACAGCATAGGCAAATGCCCAGAGATAAAACAGCGCATGGCATAGAGTGCGGGTAGGTTGGATAGAAGGCAGGATGAATATGACAAGCACTGGAAATGAGGTTAGACAGATGGGCAAGGGTCATAGAGACGTGACTGTTAGAAAGAGTCCTACACAGTGCTCAAAGTACACATCCCTCAAATATTTCTGGATCAACAACCCTAGACATGCCTAGGCGATTTACATATCTAAGCATATCTGACAGCGGTCTGTTGGGCAGATCTGCCAAGAGCACATCCATTCAAGGGCTGGCATGGGGAAATATCAAGGGAAACATTTCAAAAGAAAGAAGGAGCCAGGCATGAAGGGATCAGCTTTGGAGCTGAGTCTCGGTTGCTGGAGGAATCAGCGATTCTGAACACAATGTGATTTCTGATAGTCTCGTGTGACTTCAGCCCAGCTTCAAGGATCTGTTTTGGGACCTAGAGTAGGAGGGAATGTTGATAAAGAGATGGGGAAGTTCAATAAGTACCATCTAGTATCACTGCTTCATAAGTTTCTTTAAAATATAAGACAGGAACTATCCTACTTGGAATGCTCTTTAAACACAGGAAGGAACATTCTCTTTTTCCACTTGGCCAGGGAGCACAGGGCGCAGTAGCATCCTAACAGCTGCACTAATGCTGCTGCCCGTGAGGATAACAATGGCTACATCAGACAGGGACCCAGAGTCTATCAGAGCACGGGCAGCATGGGCAGGAGAACTTGCCCTTGAAGCCTGGCTGCAGACCAGTTCAAACCCATCTGAACCACCATTTGGGGTAACCAGGAACTCCTCTCTTCATGGTTTTTGCCTTGCAATCGCTACTGTATTATTTGAGCTGATTCTCACACCAGACACTCAGCAGATGCTCAATAACCATTTATTATATCCAGTTCAATTTACCTTTGCATCCAGTGCAAAGAATTATCAACTAAATATAAATCAGCAAAGCCTCAGTTGTCCATATTCCAGACAAAATATGCAATATATAAGCTACTCTCCTTCCAAAAAACTGTCACATAACATCTCCCTTCAAGAACATTCTATGCTATGTTAAATTTTAATTTTTTTATCCCAGAAACATCATTGACTCTCCAGACTGCTCTCCTATAGAAACAGAGTTATCCTCCAGACCTCTGCAGGAGGATGGTCACCATGCCCCATTCCTCACTCTGGTTCCCTGATATACTCTATGAATTTCAGTTCTGACTTTCCAGAAAGATGTTTAGCTCACAGCAAAACCCAGCACAGAACAATGAACACTTTTACAAGACATTCCTAGGTTTGACCTATTCAAAGTAGAACTCCCTTGATTCCAGACTGTCACAAAGTGGTGAGGAAGATGGAAGGAAGGAGCAGAAAGGCTCAGTAACGGTCTTAGAATAAGCTCTCCAGAAATACTGTATTTTTTTTTTTTTTGCTCATTTTAAGCTGTCACCAACGTTTCAATATTAATGTTTGATTTCCTGTTTTCTTCTTGCCTGCTATAGATGTTGAAACAAAGTCCCCTCTTTGCAGAAAGTATCATATATATATATATTTTTTTGCCTGTGCTCTGATCGGTGAACATCTTAAATAGGGCTTCTTTTGCAGATTGCATGTTAATGTCATGGAGGGGAACCTGACATGTGAGTGCTGTCACACATCAGTCATTTCCTAGTGTTCTGTGCAGTGAAGTGTGCATTGATTATTCATTGCTGCATCTTCTTCCTGAGCTCCCCTGGTGAAGAGAAAGAGCATTCTTTAAATATGGAGACTTTAAAGAACGAGGAGCATTTTACAAAGGCAATTACAAAATCTCACTTCACAATCACTGGTGATTTCATGTGCCGTTCTGAGACTGTTGAGGGTCCCCTGCCCAAATTCTGCACCATTCTCCAATGATGCCTTTATCTGCTTCATTGATGTTAAACCTCTTCAGGGATTTCCTTCCTAAAGTTTCCACCTATCACCAATAGTTCAGGGGGAAGAAAGAAGAAATCGTTTGCATCTCTTGAGAGTTGAATTATACCAGAATAAAATTGACAGGGCAGGAGTGATTGAGGGAAAAATGCTTTTTAAGAGAAGTCTCCAATTTGGTATTTCACATTCTGGGCTCTGAAGTTCCAAGGGGGTCATTGCATGAAATGGGGAAGCCAAGGAAGATATTACTGACAAGGCTGACTTCTATTCCCTATTTCTAGAATAACTGCTGCATTGTTTGCCTCAAATTATCAGAGCTAGAGCTTTATGCCTAAAAACTTGCCCTCTGCCCCCAGCATAAACTGTAGATCTTAATCAGCTGGTCAATTCTAGGAGAATTGCAATTCTTTCAAATTCCTTAAAAATAAAGATATTGTTTGCTTTCTGCTAAAAGTAGCAATATAAACTACCATGTTTTAAAGACCTTCTATGGGTTTCCCTTCTGAATCAGCTGATAAAGAATCTGCCTGCAGTGCAGGAGACCTGGAATCAAACCCTGAGTTTGGAGGATCCCGTGGAGAAGGACATAACTACCCATTCCAGGATTCTTGCCTGGAGAATTCCACGGACTGAGGAACCTGGTGGGCTGCAGTCCATGGGGTCACAAAGAGTCAGACACAACTGCTTGACTAACACTTTCGTAGGGCAAATATGATAGTAGAATCATCCACACACATTTATGTTGATCCATCTTACAAGCTGAGAGTGGTCATCTTGCGCAGTTTAGAGATAAGCAAACAGATGATCAGGCAGGTTCAGTGCCTTGGCCAAGGCCACAGACTGGTAGGCAGATTCAGCCTCGTGCCCACCTGGCTCCTTCCCACTTTGGAACCTCTGGGACCATCCGGATGTAGAGAGAGACAGACAGGCACACGTCTTAATGTCAGTGAGTGAGTTACATTATTTTTCTGTAAAACAATGCACAGGATGCATGCTGTTAGGTTTAAGGTTTTTCTAGACCAAAAAAGGTAAGGTGTTGATGGGATCTTGGTATGAAAAACCTTGGCCATTTTGCTTGTGAGCTGGAGTGTCGCAATATAGCAGAAAACGTCTCAGAAATGTTTGGTTATTTATTGCTGGAGAATGAATCACCCCTAGCTTAGAGATCTAAACATAGAAAAACAGCATTTATTTGCTGACAATTTTGGAATTTGGCTCGGGCTGCAGTCTTCAGTCCTTATAGCATCTGAAGGGATGGTTTGACTCTGGCCAACAGATGTGCTTTCAAGATGGCTCATGCACAGGGCGCTTCTCAAGTTGGTGCTGGCCATCCCCTGGGAGCTCAGCCTGAGCCTGGAATTGCCCCCAAATGGCTCTCCATACGGCTAGTTGGACTTCCCTCAGAATGAGACCTGGGTTCTGACAGGAAGTATACCAAGAGCTAAATTCAAAACAATAAGACCCACTGCGCAAACACAGACCAAGCCTCAGCTTACAGGACACTAGCAGTGCACTAAAGCTGTGGGCTTCCCTGGTGGCTCCCGTGGTCAAGAATTTGCCTGGAATACAGGAGACCCAGGTTTGATCCCTGGGTCAGGAAGATCCCCTGGAGAAGGGAATGGCAACCCACTCCAGTATTCTTGCCTGGAGAATTCCACCGACCGAGGAGCTTGGCGAGCTACAGTCCACGGAGTCGCAGAGAGCCGGACGTGGCTGAGTGACTAACACACAACGCACACACACGCTAAAGCTAGATTCATGGCCAAGCTCAGTCAGTATGGGAGGAAATCACACAAGAGAGGGCATACCAGGAGATCTGGTTCACTGGGGACCACCCAAGTAGCATTATTTTTATCAGAAACATATTGACTTTGATCTGAATAGAGGCTCTAGCCAATCCTTCCTTTGTAAATTTGAGAAAGTTTTTTTTTTTTTTTTTTTACCACCTCTGCTCTTTTCTTTCCCAATCTGGAAGGATGGGTTAACAAAATTTACGTCACATGTTTGATTGATTGCTGTAACTTCCCCATTCACATGGGATTCGTGTTCACCTCTTTCAGAGTCTGGTAAGTCTTAATTAATACTAATAAAGGAAATCAGGGACTGACGACCACGGAACATGGAGATCCAGAAGTTGGGTAAGGGTTGCCAACTTCACATCATTCAAATCACAGAGCCCTGTTGCATTTTCTTATGAAGAAAAACTAAGAGGCTTCAAAGTGCTTTACAGGTGGTTGGCATGAAAGAAGACTGACTATGTGGGAACAGCACAACTGATTGCAAAGATTTCAGTCTTGGGAGCAAACAAAGACTGAAAATAAATCTCACTCTTGCAAGAAAATTCACTCAGTGAATGCGTTTCCCTGGAAACACAAATGTTGTTAGCCTCAGTTTGTATATTTTAAAAGTGAAATGTTGAAAAGGTAAATAAGGTATTAACTATCAAGTGTCTCTCATACAGACTTATGCAACTGTGTGTACTCAATAAATGATACTGGTCTTGCACTTGTTATCACTATTAAATGACTAGTGACAAAAAAAAATATCAAAACCTTAAAAGATGCCAAATTGCTCATATCTTCATTTTCTTTGGACTTTGCGTCAGGCTTTCAGTACATCTGTTCTAGATTCTGCTTTGTAATCAGTCTCAAGTTCCATCCATTTTAAACTCAGAACCTAACTTTTTCTCATAAAATGTGTAAAAGAATGCTCCAATGAGATAGGGAGTAATTACACACTATTCGGTGTTTTATAATTGAATAAGAACTTTTAATACTGGAATTATTACCCTGTTCAGTTCAGTTCAGTTGTTCAGTCATGTCCAACTCTTTGCAACCCCATGGACTGCAGCCTGCCAGGCCTCCCTGTCCATCACCAACTCCCGGAGTTTACCCAAACTCATCTCCATTGAGTCGGTGATGCCATCCAACCATCTCATCCTCTGTCATCCCCTTCTCTTCCTGCCTTCAATCTTTTCCAGCATCAGGGTCTTTTCAAATGAGTCAGCTCTTCACATCAGGTGGCCAAAAGTATTGGAGTTTCAGCTTCAACATCAGTCCTTCCAATGAACACTCAGGACTGATCTCCTTTAGGATAGACTGGTTGGATCTCCTTGAGTCCAGCGGACTCTCAAAAGTCTTCTTCAATACTACAGTTCAAAAGCATCAGTTCTTCAGTGCTCAGCTTTCTTTATAGTCCAACCCTCACATCCATACATGACTGCAGGAAAAACCATAGCCTTGACTAGATGGACCTTTGTTGGCAAAGTAATGCCTTTGCTTTTTAATATGCTGTCTAGGTTGGTCATAGCTTTTCTTCCAAGGAGCAAGTGTCTTTTAATTTCATGGCTGCAGTCACCACCTGCAGTGATTTTGGATCCCCCCAAAATAAAGTCTGTCACTGTTTCCATTGTTTCCCCATCTATTTGCCATAAAGTGATGGGACTGGATACCATGATCTTAGTTTTCTGAATGTTGAGTTTTAAGCCAACTTTTTCACTCTCCTCTTTCACTTTAATCAAGAGGCTCTTTAGTTCTTCTTTGCTTTCTGCCATAAGGGTGGTGTCATCTGCATATCTGAGGTTATTGATATTTCTCCTGGCAATCTGGAGTCTAGCTTGTGCTTCATCCAGCCCAGAATTACACATGATGTACTCTGCATATAAGTTAAATAAGCAGGATGACAATATTCAGCCTTGACATATTCCTTTCTTGATTTGGAACCAGTCTGTTGTTCCATATCCAGTTCTAACTGTTGTTTCTTGACCTGCGTACAATCTTTCATTGGCTCAGTGTTATTTCTTAAATTTTCTCATGAAACATCTTCATGTGTCAGAATCCTGCTAAAGAAGGATGCTTAGCAGTAGAGACAATGGTTAAAAGGAGGCATAATTCTGCCTTTGGATAAGAAGTAGCATGTATTTTTTAAATTTCTCAGTGAGATAGTTTCATATTTTAATAAGTTAATACAGATTTGTGGTGTGTTGGGGCAAGGAGGTTCCTGGGAGAGTAGTTTACTTACAGGTATGGACAAAAACTTTTTTTCTTTTTATTTATTTATTTTTTATTTTACTTTACAATACTGTATTGGTTTTGCCATACACTGACATGAATCTGCCACGGATGTACATGAGTTCCCAATCCTGAACCCGCCTCCGACCTTTCTCCCCATATCATCTCTCTGGTCATCCCTGTGCACCAGCCCCAAGCATCCTATATCCTGTATCAAACCTAGACTGGCAATTCATTTCTTACATGATAGTATACATGTTTCAATGCCATTCTCCCAAATCATCCCACCCTCTCCCTCTCCCACAAAGTCCAAAAGTCTGTTCTATACATCTGTGTCTCTTTTGTTGTCTCGCATACAGGGTTATCGTTACCATCTTTCTAATTCCGTATATATGTGTTAGTATACTGTATTGGTGTTTTTCTTTCTGGCTTACTTCACTCTGTATAATCGGCTCCAGTTTCATCCACCTCATTAGAACCGATTCAAATGTATTCTTTTTAACGGCTGAGTAATACTTCATTGTGTATATGTACCACAGCTTTCTTAGCCATTCGTCTGCTGATGGACATCTAGGTTGCTTCCATGTCCTGGCTATTATAAACAGTGCTGCGATGGACAAAAACTTTTAAGGGCCAAATAGTAAATATTTTAGGCTTTGAGGGACCATCTGTCTCTGAAGCAACTGTGAGTAGTTTCTGCCTTTGTAGTACAAAGCAGCCATAGACAGTACACAAATGAGTATTATTTTGTTCCAATAAATCTTTACTTACCAAAGTGGGTGGACTACATTTGGCTCATGACTGCAGTGTGCCAACTACCGCTTTACTAGCCACAGAGCTTAATATTTAACAGCAAAAATGTTCTATCTCATCTTTATTGAAATCTTCTGAGAGTTACCATGTCACTATATATGTTTATCTCTGATTCTGTTGACTAATTATTTTGAGCAAAGGGCAGATCTTCTGCACAGCAGCAATTGTCACTCAGTCATTGACTCCAAATGAAACATAATATAGCAATTCTTGGTCGCCGAGAATAACTGGTTGGATATTCGAATAAATCACTTTATAGAATCACAGTGTATAAAAGCCAGTGTTTCAGATAGTCTCAATCTTGAATCTTCTATTACTCAATTATTTGCCTATCAAGTTGGGGGATGGGACATACTCAGTTGTCAATAAAGTCACTCCTAGTCCTAGATATCTAGGATTAGCTGTAAAATTTAGTACTGTCAGTTCCTCCAGAAGAGTTCATTTATTCATTCATTCAGTAAATATGTAGTAGACAATTATGAAGGCTCAGTCATGGTTCTTGCCTATGTATATGATGGAGAAGGCAATGGCACCCCACTCCAGTACTCTTGCCTGGAAAATCCCATGGATGTATATAATAGTCATTGAATAAAACTGAATCAGTTTTTAGTCTCAGGGACTGTATGTTCTAACAGAGGGGAGAAAAGAAGGAGGGAGGGAGGGAAGAAAAGAAAGGAAACAAAGAAGGAAGGAAGGTCATTTATAGGCAAGGGGGCCAACTAGTACAAAGATAGGAGCTGGACATGTTCAAAAAGCAGAAAATGGTCCTAAGTAAATGTGGCATAAGATAAGAGGGGTAGCAGAGGAGACCGAATATGTGGATGCTAAATGCATAACACAGGGCTTAGTAACTCATGGGAGTCTATTCTAAATCCAACAGAAATCTATTGGGGAGTTTGACGCAGAGAAACCACTGGGGGGAAGGAAGGAAAAATTATTGAGACAGGAAAAAAGCTCAACATTTTCAAAATATTTTACATTTCTTTAGTATGCTTGCTACAGTATAGAAGTTATTCCAAGAGGAAAAATAGCCATAAGAAATAAGTAAATGGTGTTGTCACAATGGGCAGGCATTTAGGAATGGGATGTCAGAGAAAGGAAAGGTGGAGATTCATGCTATGCATTGTGAAACATTTGATAAAAAGTCTTTCTGAACTTGTAGCTCTGGGTTTCCCTGGTAGCTCAGCTGGTGAAGAATCTGTCTGCAAATGCAGGAGACCCTGGTTCCATTCCTGGGTCAGGAAGATCCCCTGGAGAAGCGATAGGCTACTGACTCCAGCATTCTTGCCTGGAGAATCCCCATGGACAGGGGAGCCTGGCGGGCTACAGTCCATGGGGTCACAAAGAGTCGGCCACCACTGAGTAACTTAACAACACAGCACATTTCTGGGGCAGTTGGCTGCAAAATTTAATGCATTCGTATGCACTGATTACTGTTAAGCTGTCTTTAGAGAAGTATCACAAAGAAGAGGTGAGCTCAGGTGAGAACTAGCTCTTTGCAAGCAGAGACTAACATGTAATTAGAGAATTAAGAGATTGTGGATTTTCCAGAGTTAGACAAGCCATATGACTGGAAGAGCGGTTGATAGGGTCCCTCCCCCCCACCAGCTCAACCCCATCCAAGATCCAATAAACACATTTGCACAACAACTAGAGATCCTGAATTTTGAGCAGTGCTTTTCATCAGCGGACGAGGAGGAAATGGATATGTTCTGGCCAAAAAGGTGAAACATATAGAAAGTAGGTAGTTTTCTCTTCATCCCTTTCTCTTTGGCAGTTCCGTTTAAATTTAGCCATGAGGGACTTCCCAGGAGGCCCAGTGGTTAAGAGTCCACCTTGCAACGCTGGGGATGGGGGTTCAGTCCCTGGTGGGGGAACTAGGATCCCACGTGCCTCAGAACAACTGAGCCCACGTGCTGCAGCTGGAGAGCCTGCAAGTCCAAACTGCTGGAGCTCGCATTCTGGAAGCCATGCGCCACAACCCTGAGCCCCTTCATGCTCCAGAGCCCAGGGGCCACAGCTGGGAAATCTGTGCACCACAACAAAATATCTCACGATGACACAAAGAAGATCCTGTACGCCACAGCTGGAACCCAACGCAGCCAAATAAATACATAAATATTTTCAAAAGTAAAATAACATTTTGCCGTGAAATGTAGTTACCAGTGATCTCTGTGACCTTTAGGACTGTCCATAGGAATCTTCCCTGCATGGTCCTCCAAGCTGTTTTTCCTTCTGTCTCCTTGATAAGGATGGACACAGTGATCTCAATAATTATCTGTTCTAGATCATAGATGATGAGATTACAACCCTTAAACACCACCTTGAAATGAGCCACTGTTGATCAGGAACACCTCTTTTTAGCTTTAACTGAATGAGAAACACACTTCTCTGTTCTTGGACCATCATGGGGTTCTTACATCATTGCACGTGTGTGTGCATACTCAGGTCACTTCAGTCGTGTCCGACTCTTTGTGACCCCATGGACTGTAGCCCACCAGGCTCCTCTGTCCATGGAATCCTCCAGGCAAGAATACTGGAGTGGGTTGCCATTCCCTTCTCCCAGAGATCTTTCCAACCCAGAGATCAAACTCATGTCTGACTTTGTCTCCTGCATTGCAGGCAGATTCTTTATCCACTGAGCCACCTGGGAAGCCCTTTACAGCACTACCCTAACTAAAATGAGAAACAGTTTTGGAAAAGAGGGAAGCAAAATTGGGAGTGTTTTACTATTTTTGTTTGTTTGTTAGGTTCAAGATGACTGTTAGATCAGAAGAAAGACTTGTTAGCACTTGGAGTGTTAAGTCTGGGACTCCAGGGAGAGGTCAACGGTGGAAATTTGGAAGCCACTGAAGTCTGGATGATATTTAAAGCCGTGGGGCCCAGTTTACAGTTGAGACCCAAGGCTGATCCAGAAGTCAGCACTCACAGTCAGAAGAAAAGAAGGAGCCAGAGGGAGGCCCGGGAAGCACCATCTAGTGAGGAAGGAGGAAAACTGGGAATGAGTGATGTCACCAATGGTAAATCCCACTTAAATACAAGTTCACATCTGAGGTTTCTAAAATACACACTACCGCAGGGGTCTCTTTGGGAGGCAAAACTTTGCAACCCCTGGGGTAGAATGTCAAAGTTTGTTTCTACAGGAATAAACTGCAAAGGAAACCACCAGCTCAGTAGACCGCACACCTGTGTTTTCTGAAGTCCTTCTCTCAAGGGAATAGTGAGTCAGAACATTTGAATTTAACACTCATGTTGCAATCCCCTGAGTACCAATGGGGCTACATAAACAACCATTTCCTGTAACCTCAGACCATACATCCAGTTCTCACCTCGTGCTTGTCACCCACACACACTGACAGGTTTTCTTCCACTACAAGGTTTGAGCCATCCAAAAAAAAAAAAAAAATGCAGGTGAGCAAGAGAGAACAGTGTAAGTGTCCACCATGAGAATTTCACAGGCAAAGCACTCAATTCCACAAAGAGGAGATAACCGCAGTGAAATAATCACTCTCACAGTCTTTTCACATTCAGATGATGGGGTTGAGAAAAGACCACTTGTTCAAGACTGGAACAAAACATGGGAACACCAAGGAAATTTATGGATTGTTCCAAGTTCAGTTTTGGGTCATTTTCCATCAAGTATCTGATCAATGAAGAAAAAACATGTTCCCTTGAAAGGTAATGAGTCTTTACCTTGTTATTTCGATACTTGAAGGATCAATCTAAAGAAACCCCAAATTTCCATGATAAATAAAACAGAAGGTAGTTTTCTCTCTTCCCCACCCCCACTCAAAAGGGTCCAGAGGTGATGAGTGTTCTAGAGAGGAGAGGGTAGTTCTTTATCATCCACAGGTGGCTTCCATGTTAGAATCCAAGGTGACTGTCTCCATTTCTTCCCTAAAGGAAGAAAGGGTAAAAGAGAGGAAGTGAAGAGCTAGGAGACGTTCCTTAAAGGAAATGACATCATGTCACACACACACCACTTCTCCGCATATTCCTTTGGCAAGAACTTAAGCACACACCTATCTTCAAGGGAGCTGTGCCATGGGGGATCTGTAGCCAAAAAGCCAAGTGCTTTGATAAAAGTGATATGTAGTTTGTAGGGTAAGGCTTCCATTCTAAAAGCAAGATTGGCAGAATGGATTCTGGAGGATAATTAGCAGCCTGAACCATAATGTTCAAAACAAGATCCCAGTTTCACGGTCTCATATTGGACTGCCATTTTGGACTTCTGAAAACCTAACCTCAAGCTCTAGGCCACCATTGTCTGACTTCTTTTCTCCTTTCGGGCTACCCATGAATTCTTTTAAAATTAACCTCAATGGTATAAACAAATTTATGGCATCTCATTATTAGTATTTACCCTGAACGTCCCTGAATCTCAGGCTTATGGTAGAAATAAAAATCGAGTTTGCTATATGTGAGAAAAAACTCTATTCAATGGGTGAGAATCCTTGTAGGAATTGAACTGAGTAGCAGGCCAAAGCCAGATTTCAGAGAAGAGACAAAGAGCCTGATGCATCAGTTTTCATAGTTTCCCCTTCTAAAGATCTGATAGAAGCCAAAACAGTGTGGCCGCATGGTCGTATAATTGCTTGAATATGTTAACATGAGAATACTTAATTTTAGGTGTTTACAATTATCATGTCCGTGTGTTGGCAAGCTCCCAAGGTGGTTCCCAAATGTCTTAGTCACCTCCAACTGCTATCATAAAATTCAGTAGAACTAATTGGCTTAAACAAGATTCATTTCTCATAGTTCTGAGGCCTGGAAAGGCCAGGATTAAGGTGCCAGCCAGATTCAGTTCCCAGGGAGATACTGGCTTGCAGAGAGCTACCTTCTCAGTGTGTGTACCTTCTCACACGGTGGAAAGAAAGAGAGCTCTGGTTTCCCTTTCTCTTCAAAGACTCTAATCTCATCATCATTACGATTTCATCTAAACTGAATCATCTCCCAAAGGCCCAGTCTCCTAATATCACACCATGGAGGTCAGAACCTCAACATAGGAACCTGGAGAGATGCATACCTTGAGTCTATACTAATCCTTGATCCTTTTCTCTTAGTGTTTATTCCCATGTTGTTTTTTTATAATGAATAAGTCTACTTCTGCAACCATGAGTGAGTGTGACTTTTGAGAGCAAGTCATAGTAAACATTCTTGCTTCTATCCTGTACTCTTGGACTGCTTAGCAGAAAACCAGTCACAATAGAATGGCACTCAAGCAGCCCTGTTTAGAGACCCATGTGTACAGAAACCTTTTTGTCGGTACCAAACTGCCCTCCATGGAAATGAGCCAACATAGAGGTTGATTCTCCAGCCCAACTCTTAATCTTCCAGCTGAAGCTCTGACATCATCAAGCAGAGATAAGCCATCACTTCTGTGCCCTGTCTGAATTCTTGACCCACAGGAACCAAGGCATAATGTTTGTTTCAAGCCGCTAAGTTTGGGGGTGATTTGTTTTGCCACAACAGATAAAATCTCTTCATTCTTATTTCTTATCCATTACATTTTTTCTAGTGTTGAATGGCACTGGAATAGCCATGGGCATTTGGAGGATTAGCTAAGGGATATTTTGGGAATACTTATAGCTTTTGGTAACTGGAAAATATTTATGGGCTTTGCAGCCAATATTGTGTATAGATAAATTACTTACAGCTCTCTCAGCCTAAGTACAGCTCCCAAGTTTTCTATATAACCCACTATAACAGCTCATATAGCATCAAGACATAAAGCCAATAGCTATTTCACAATAATAATATGAACTCTGGAAACTGACACCTTATAGACCAAGTAGGAGAAACAAGGTGCAAACCACACAAAGTCAGAATAGCCAGAACGGTCTGTGGAAAACTCCCTCATTCAAACATGCAAGATTTTAAGTGGAAGATTCTTTTCTCATTAATACCCAGTCAAAATCAGGAGGTTCTCTATTATCAGAAATATATATAATAATATGGTGTATAAAATTTCAAGCCCATCATACTTCTCTTTTTTATAGGAATTACACAAAATATAATTTAACAAAACTCCCCTATTCAGAGTAGAATATCCTATGGTACTACCACAAATAAAGAATATATCTGTGTGGGAAATCGCATGTTTTTAATATCCTAACTAAGAAATTTAATGAAAAAAATCAACCATGCAGGAAAAAATATCTTTCAAATACTTTTATTAAAGTAATATAATAAAAGCATTGTAATATGGAGAAATGGTAAAAGAATACACAGCCAAAAAATGTTATAGAGAGGTTTATTAGGTTACTTTTTTCCTAAAAGAACATATTTATCATGATGACACAGAAACCTTCATATACAAAGCACAATCCTTTCACACCCTAAAATATACACATGTACACATTGTACATACATTTATATTATCAATATAAAATATGTAACATTTCTAAGGATGACAAATAGAAAACCAATAAATGTCTCAATTCTAAAACATCTACTTACAATTAAGTTCAGGTGAATAGTTTGACAATAAGAAAGAGGCAAGGACAGACAAGAAAAACAATTATATACTTTTCAGTTATAGATTTGAGCTTGTTTGGGGGGATCTATCCTTTAGACAAAATGAAAATGCAACATACCAAAATTTATGGGATGCAGCAAAAGCAGGTCTAAGAGGGAAGTTCACAGTGATAAATGCCAAAGTCTGGAAACAAGCGTAAAGGGTCAAATAAACAATCTAACTTCATGCCTCAGGGAACTAGAAACAGAAGGAAACCCAAGGTTAGTGAGAATGAAATTACAAAGATGAGAGCAGAAATAAGTGAAGTGGTAGCTAAGAGGAAAATAGGAAGGATCGAGGAAAATAGAAGCATTAAAAAAATAAGCAAAATTGAAAAGCCTGTATCTGTTCTTCATCCTAAATCATGAAGGATAAAAGAACCAGAGCTCAAATAAAATAAGAAATGAAAGAAGAAATGTTAGAACTGATACCACAGACATGCAAAGAGGCCCTATGAACTAGCTATATACCAACAAGTTTGACAGCCTAGAAGAATTAGAGAAATTCCTAGAAACACACAACCTACTGAAAATGAATCATGAAAAAATAGAAAGTCTTGAGAATGCCCTGGTTTTCTAGTGGTTAGGACCCTGTTTCCACTGCAGGGGGTATACATTCAACCCCTGATGGGGAAACTAAGATCTGGAAAGCCATGCAGCATGACCAAAAAGAAATAAAAGAAATAGAAAATCTTAACAGATTGATTACAAGTAAGAAGACTGAATAAATAATAAAAAACCCAAAAAAATAAATGTCCAGGACCAGATGTCTTCACTTGTGAATTCTTCCAAACATTCAAAGAAGAATTACTATCAATCATTCTCAGACTCTTCCAAAAATCAGAAGGAATGCTTCCAAAGTCATTTTACAAGGCAAACCCAAACCAGACAAGTATGCCACAAGAAAAGAACACTATACAATATTTCTAATAAACTTACATGTAAAAATCTCAACAAAATATTAGCAAGCCAAATTCAATAATACATTAATATGATCATACACCATCATCAAGTGGAATTTATTCCAAGAATGCAAGGATGGTTCAAATATGCAAATCAATCAGTGTGATATACCACATTAACAAAATTAAGAAAAAAATCCAATAGGAATCTCAATCAATGTGGTAAAATCATCTCACTTATTGTTGTGATCAAGTCTCAATGTGTGTATCAATATATCTATCAAATCATCATGACCTATATCTGAAATTGATATAATGTTATATGTCAATCACAATTGAAGTAAAGAGGAAAGACAATATAGTCAAAAATAAAGGGGAAATGTACTAGATAAGTTTAATTGTTAGTTACCTGATGAAAACTATATTATGCTATAACTCCAGATTTTGTGATAAATGTTTTCCAGTTTTTTGTAGCATTCGCTCTTCCTAAATAGTATTTACTTTTTGGCTTTATTTTGCATTCATGATTTTTGTTGTTGTTCAGTTGCTCTGTCACGTCTGACTCTTTGTGACCCCATGGACTGCAGCACGCCAGGTTTCCCCACCCTTCACCATCTCCCAGAGCTTGCTCAAGCTCATGTCCATTGAATCAGTGATGCCATCCAACCATCTCATCCTCTGTCATCCCCTTTTCCTCCTGCCTTCAATCTTTCATGATTTTATATTCCTCTTTAGAAGGGTTCCCAATATTGTATAAATTTCAGACCCCACAAAACCTGAATCTTCTCCTACCTAGTAATCTTTGCTTTTAGAATTCCCTCAACATGAATGCCTCTCTATCCATATCTCTTTTTTTAGTTAATTTTTTATTAGAGTATTATTATTTTACAATGTTGTGTTATTTTCTATTTTACAAAAAATTAATCAGCCATACATATCCATATTGTGATGTGGTGGTTTAGTTGCTAAGTCATGTCTGACTTTTGGTGACCCCATGGACTGTAGCCTGCGGCTCCTCTGTCCATGGGATTTTCCAGGCAAGAATACTGGAGTGGGTTGTCATTTCCTGCTCCAGGGGATCTTCCTGACCCTGGGTTGGAAACCGCATCTCCTGCATTGCAGGCAAAATCTTTACCGACTGTACCACCAGGAAAGCCCTACATATACATATATTCCCTCTGGTTTGGACTCCCTTCATTCACATCTTTGTTCATTCATTCACTGATAAATATCCAGCTCCATTCATGCCCTTAATGTGAGGAGCTTTTCAAATGCCATCACTAGGATGAAGCAGTCCTTGCTTTGGACCACAGGAGTCAGCATCTTCTGCCTTTTCTATGTTGCTGACGTTCTTGTTCCTCCCTCCCATTGGCAAGCTCCCTGAGGGCATACAGAGACTCCTATTTGTTTTTAGATCACGCACAGATTCAACAAATTCTGGTACTGAGGAGATGCTTGTTCACAAACAATCAACAGCACAGGTCCACACCGGGATCTGAGATTCACAGAGCACTCAAACCATTTATTCTGTTTTAATCTGCTTCTGGCTTTATTCTTCTTTGCTGAATTTCACTAAAGATTGACTTTTTTCCTCAACTGGTTGACTTGAAACCTCAAGTGCCTACTAAAAGGTATGGTAGGCAGAATATTGGCCCCCGAAAACTCCACATGTCAATGCCTGGATCCTGTGAATATGTTCTTTTACATGACAAAGAGGATTTAATGTTACAAATGGAAATAAGATTGCCTATTAGCTGACCTTAATGTAGAGATATTATCCTGAATTATCCAAAGAGGTCCAAAGGCCTTGGCTCAACATTACTGATTCTGAAGATGAAGGAACGAGGCCATGAAAGAAGGAATACAGAAAGTTTCTGAAAGCCCGGTCAGGTAAGGAAAGGAATTCCCTCTCCTCTAGAGTCTCAAGAAGCTACACAGCCCTGTGTGTGTGTGCTCAGGCGGGTCCAACTCTTTTGTGACCCCATGGATTGCAGCCGACCAGACTCCTCTGTCCATGGTATTTTCCAGCAAAATTACTGAGTTGCCATTTCCTCCTCCAGGGGATCTTCCCAATCTAGGGATCAAACTCCCATTGGCAGGTGGATTCTGAACCATTGAGCCATCTGGGAAGCCCAACACAGCACTGCTGAAACCTTAATTTGAGCCCAGTGAAACCCATTTGGAATTTCTGATCTCTAGTAAGTTAGTTCAGTCGCTCAGTTGTGTCTGACCCTTTGCGACCCCATGGACTGCAGCCTGCCAGGCCTCCCTGTCCATCACCAACTCCTGGAGTTTACTCAAACTCATGTCCATTGAGTTGGTGATGCCACCCAGCCATCTCATCCTCTGTCGTCCCCTTCTCCTCCTGCCTTTAATTTCCCCCAGCATCAGGGTCTTTTCAAATGAGTCAGTTCTTCACATCATGTGGTCAAGGTATTGGAGTTTCAGCTTCTCAGTCCTTCCAATGAACATTCAGGACTGATTTTCTTTAGGATAGACTGGTTGGATCTCCTTGCAGTCCAAGGGATTCTAGAGCTCTAAGATAATAAATTCATATTTGTTTTTGTAAGTCATTAAAATTATGGTAATTTGTTATACCAGCAATTGATAATTCATACAATATAGTATGTCTATGTAGTATAAACCTTTGTTTAACTATAAATCATATTCAGATAGTACCTCAAGTGTGGTGCTTATTGAAATCAATTTTGAAAATGTGTTTCGAAATTGGTATGAGGTAAATAACTCTTAGCTTACCAGCAAGTGTTCCCTTTGGGAGAAGCCTGGCCCTGCTAAAATTAATCCAGCAGGCTTGGAATCCAGCCAGATATCCCCAGGATTTTAGTTGAGATCAATTAAAGGGAAAAGCTCGAATGGGTTTAAATACTCAGCTAAATAACATAAATAACCCAGTGCTCATGTGACATCTTGCACTTTGAAAGCTTTCACTTATTAATACTCCCTTGGGTTTGGTTATTGAATATTTACATTCCAAGGAAGGCAAAAACATCAGGAAAATAAATAATTTCTTCTAAGTTTAACATATTGGCTATTAATGAATGAAATGAGTTAGTGGAAGGTGTGCACATTCACAAAATCTCTTCCAAAAATCAAAACTCTATTTTAAAAACGAGTCATTATATCAATGTATTTTTGAAGGCTTTCTGCTCTTGGGACAAATATTTTATCTGTCTAAGCCATTCAATGAATGGTCGATAAATTAACACAGTTTTGGGTTTTTTTTTTTTTCTTTTTTTGGGTGTGCTGGGTCCTCATTGTTGTGCGGGGCTTTCCTCTAGTTGTGGCAAGTGAGGGCTACTTTCAAGTTGTGGCGCATGGGCTTCTATTTGCTGGGGCTTCTCTTGTGGAGCGCAGGGTCTAGACACCTGGACTTCAGTAGCTGTGGCACTTGGGCTCAGGATTTGCTGCTCCCAGCTCTAGAGCACGGGATCAATAGATGTGGCTCACGGGCTTAGATGCTCCACAGCATGTGGGATCTTCCTGGATCAGGGGTCGAACCCGTGTCACGTGCATTGGCAAGCAGATTCTTTACCACTGAGCCACCAAAGCCAATGAAGCTCATGCCGTTGTATGTGTGTGTGTTTTAAGAATTTTTAGCTTTGAAAGGTTGAATTCGGGAAGACTCACCTTACACTCGAGTGAGCTTTCTTTCTTCTATCTCCTCAAAGGATTTTAACAAAAATAACAAGAAAATTCATTAACATGACTTGCATTTAAAGGCTATCACTTGGAAATTAGAGGATGTATCAGAAAGTAGGAGACTAAAAGCGAAGAGTTAAGAGATTACTGTAGAAACATCTCTGACGTCTAGCAAGATCGGATATCTGTGCACTGGTATACTTGGCCACCTTGGAGGAAACAGAACTATTCCTGGTCAAACGGACACCATGTATACTGTGGGTTTCATCTTCACATTAGTAGACTGAAAGCTCTTTAAATATAATAAATCACATTGGCCTACATTTCTATCTTATATGTTAAAATCATTGCTAATATGAGCAATAATAATCATCTTGTTGTTCAGTGGCTAAGTCATGCCCAACTCTTTACAACTTCAAGGACTGCAGCACACTAGGCTCCCCTATCCTTCACTGTCTCCCAGAGTTTGCTCAAATTCATATCCATTGAGTCAGTGATGCCATCCAACCATTTCATCCTCTGCCGACCCCTTCTCCTCCTGTCCTCAATCTTTCCCAGCATCTGAGTCTAGGCCAGTGAGTTGGCTCTTCTCATCAGGTGCTCAGAGTATTGGAGCTTCGGCTTCAGCCTCAGTTCTTACAATGACTATTCAAGGTTGATTTTCTTTAGGGTTGACATTTGATCTCCTCGAGAGTCCAAGGAACTCTCAATGTTTTCTTTCAAAACGGTTAATGCCTTAGATGTGTGTCAGCTTCCATGTTTCTGGGGATGGTCATTGCAGTGCTTTGATTGCTAGTCTCGGTATCTGAATTAAAGCAGCAGCCAGAAAAACAAAGAACGAGGAGAAAAGGAAAAACATATTTTCAAAGTTTTATTCCATTTTTCTGTCTTCTCAAACCCTTGACTTTCCCACCTCTCACATGCACAGTTAATAATATTTGACATTTATAGAGCTGCTTGCAAAATGAAGACACAGAAGGCTTAATGCACCATGGTAGGAAGCAGCGGGGAAATCAGCTCACAAGCCAGGTGCACGCTGCCACCTTTGATGTGGAATGTAACAGCTGGGCCACAGCTGGTGGGTAATGAGCATCAGATAATGGCTTAGAGCAGGAAGTGAAAAGGAATCCTGGGTCCAGCTGAAACTTCAAGGGCAGCAGGAGGTGCCAGCATGAGCAGAAATGCTGGAATGTTGCTGGGATACTTTTCTTACAAAATTTTCAGACTCCTTTGTGAAGAGTGGAGACAGACATTTTCTGGCTTGGCATAGGGCATCCTTGGTGGTCAGGAACTCGATCCTCCAAATCAGCCTTGACCAGTCAGATGAACAGCTTGAAGATGTGAAAGCACCAAGCCCAGAAATGGCACACACAGGCAACAGAGATGTCTCTGCCCTAGGGGCCTCTGCTTTGGAGGTAGAGTCAGAAAAGAGGGACTTTCTGGCCAGGGTACTTCAGTGGGCAGTTTTGCATCCAAGGATGAGGACAAGAACCATTGCTCTGAGGGTTTAAAGCAACATGGTCAATCCCAAACATTTTAAAGATCACCTACCTCCTGGCGAGTTTGTCTCATCCCTGAAGGAATGAAACACTCATTCCAATCTGTTCATTTTTGACATTTTTAGTGGGTCTCCTCAAATTACCTTCAGGCAGTAAAGTAAGCAGGGATGAAGACTCCAACTTCTGGTTGTTGTTGTTGGCTCCCCCACCCCTTTTGCTATTCTTAGACAAAGGTTTGAAGAAGATAAAGGGGAGGAAATACATCTCTGGTTCACTTGGACCCACTGAGTCCTTTTGGCTGACAGTGATATAGTAAAATCACTACAGATGTGATAAAGGTGATGCCAACCAAAGCCCAGGGTCAGGGCTCTGAGATGAGATTCTCAGAGCATGATGTGCGATGGATCGAAGCCAAAGTTCAGCTCAGGGATCTCTTCCTGGAGAAAGAGTAAATGGGTTTCAGCAGGCTTGCAAACACTGATTAATCAATGCTTTGTTATGAAGCGCCATGTTAAAAAAGGATGCTATGACTACAGTCGATTGACTCAGCCAGAAACAATGACCTGGGGTGAGAGTTCCACATATACTAGGCTGGTGCAATCTTGTTAAGACTGTGAGTGAGAGGTAGGCACAGTGGAGGTCATTTCCTGAAAGATGTTGTAAGCAGTTTTCTGATTTTACTTTTTCTGGAGTTTTAATTTTTTTTTATTTTATATCAGAGTATAGTTGATTAATGGGACTTCCCTGGTTGCTCAGAGAGTAAAGAATCAGCCTGCAACGTGGGAGACCTGGGTTCAATCCCTGGGTTGGGATGATCCCCTGGAGAAGAGAATGGCAACTCACTCCAGTATTCTTGCCTGGAGAATTCCTGGTGGGCTATAGCCCATGGGGTCACAAAGAGGTGGACATGACTGAGCAACTAACACACACGTGTGGTTGGTTAACCGTCTTATGTCAGCTTCGCGTGTACAGCAAAGTGAGCCAGTTATACATATACTCGTGTCTACTTTTTTTCAAACTCTTTTCCTATTTAGGTTATTACAGAATGTTAAGTGGTTCTCTGTGCTATACAGTAGGTCCTTATTGGTATATACTTTAAATACAGTGGCGTGTATATGTCTATGCCAAACTCTTGATCAATCCCTCTCCCAAAAGAAAAGCTTTCTTTCAATGTGCTTGTGGTATATACTGCATTTTCCTGTGACCCCATAGTCATTCAGTAGATGAAAATTCTGCGGGCCCTCCCTGTGCCAACCAACCACATTCTCTCCAGCAGTCTAGGTGATAGCAGGCATCTGAGGTTCTAGGACCTGGGTTCATCAGCAATGCAGGTTCCTGGACTGTGTTTGAAGCAGTTCCTAAATTCCAGAAAATGTTCGGGGAATTTTCTAAACATCAACATTTATACTCTATCCACATCACTCCCTAGGAGGCAGACAATTTTACATTTATTTTTTCCATGGGGAATCTGAGACTTCCCGCAGTTAACTTCAGCACACTGCAGAAGGGGATGTTTAATCTAAGTCTGCCTGGCTTCCAATGTAACAGCAAACATTTACCTGTGTTGTCATGTAATGCTTGGAACAGTCCTACCATTATCTGCATTTTATGGGTAATAAAAGTGGGACCCCATAAGGCTAAGTAACCTACATCTGTTGCTATGGCTACTGCATAGCAACACTAGGGTTCTTAGCCAGGCAGGCTCACCTCAGTCCTCTGCTGTCAGCAGCCCTCCTGTGCTCAAAAAGCCCAAGGCCTTCCACTCTCTCTCACTTCAGGACAGTAACCACCTCATGTATGAAAAGGTCTTTTTAATAAACTGAGAGAGAACGCTTCAGATGTGCTGCAATACACGGAAAGACAGCCACTGCAACCACCTTAGCAAACAGTGGGGGTGGGAGAGACAGTATGCTAGAAGATGACTGCGGGAGGGAACCAGGGAGCAGACCACGTAGAATCATGTGGATCATGGGAAGCACAATTGTGAACAGAAACCCTCTGTGCTGGGGGAGAATTCCATTTAACCAAAGACGAAAAGGGGAGGTTTCCTTTATGGGCTCCCACAACCTGGGAATGTTCCTGTCTACATAGCTCATAGCTAGTGGTTGGACTAGACAGGCAGATTGAAGAAGGGATATGAGAGGGGGGAATAAGGTGGTTGGATCAGTACGGAACTGAGAAGTTCATGAGAAAGAATGAGACCTTATAACACCAGGCTCCAGAATGAATGGATCTGTAATTTGGTTGAAAGTGTGAAAGTATTGGTCACTCAGTCATGTCCGCCTCTGCAACCCCATGGACTGTAGCCCACCAGGCTCCTCTGTCTATGGAATCCTCCAGGCAAGAATACTGAAATGGGTAGCCATTCACTTATCCAGGAGGTCTTCCTGCACTAGGGATAGAACTCGGGTCTCCAGCATTGCAAGTGGATTCTTTACCATCTGAGCCACCAGGGAATATTCCCACTCCTGGGTATTTATACCCAGAGAAAACCAGAATTCAAAAAGATACATACACTCCAATGTTCGTCGCAGCATGATTAACAATAGCCAAGCAAAGAAGTAACCTAAATGTTCATAACAGGGGAGCGGATAAAGAAGATGTGATATATGTGTGTATATATATACACGCACACAATAGATTATTACTCAACCATAAGAAGGGACAGAATTGTGCTATTTGCAGAAATACGAATGGATCTAGAGACCGGCATACAGAGTTAAGTTTTATGTCAGAAAGAGAAAAGCAAAACCATGTATCAATGCACATATGTGGAACCTAGAAAAGTGGTACAGATGAACTTACTTTCAAAGGAGAAATAGAGATACAGACGTAGAGAATAAATATATAGACACCAAGGGGATAAAGGACGGTGGGATAATTTAGGAGATTGGGATCAACAGATAAAAAACACTGCCATGTATAAAATAGATAACTAATGAGAATCTCAATGCTCCGTGGTGACCTAAACGGGAAAGAAATCCAAGAGAGAAGAAATACATGTATACATACGGCTTTCCCCAGTGGCTCTGTGGTAAAGAATTAGCCTGCGATGCAGGAGGCACGGCAGGAGGCACGACAGAAGACTTGTGTTCCATCCCTGGCTCGTGAAGATCTCCTGGAAAAGAAAGTGGCAACCCACAGCGGTATTCTTGCTTGGAAAATCCCATGGCAGAAGAACCTCATGGGCTATAGTCCCTGGGGTTGCAAAACAGTCAGACGTGACTTAGGCAGTAAACAGCAACGTTATATATGTATAGCTGACTCACTTTGCTGTACAGCAGAAACTAACACAACATTGGAAAGCAACTGTACTCCAATAAAAAAGCTTTTTTTAAAAAAAGAATCCCCTGGGGTGGAGAGAGGCTGTTTAAAATGCAGATTTCTGCTTTTTTGCTTAGTCACACTGAATCAAAATAACATAGGCTGGGCCTCCTCAGCCTCCCACAAGATTCCTTTGCACTCTTGGAACAGCTTTTGTTGAAGGTAGAGGTAATATTTTCAAGCTCTGAGAACAGGATGAATTGAGTTCCAGTCTGTGGTTTCATTACTTACCAAGTGATTTTGGAAAACAACATTGCCTACTTTCGGCTAATCACTGGCAGTTATCACTCTCAGGGTTTCTCCACTTTCCCATGCACATCTCTTGTCGTCTTTTTTATCTTCTGTTAGTGATCTTCCAGATAGATGCCTCTATGTCAGTTGGGGCCCAAGAGTGAAAGCAACATGGACTAAAGCTTCAGCCAAGCTGCCGTGAGAGAGAAATAGAATGTAGGATAAATGTCAAGGTCATTTGCTATTGCAGCACAATCTAGTTGATCCTGCCTAATGTCATGCCCAAGAACCATGCCTTTCAAGTAGAAACCACATATTGATTTGAGCACCAAAAAAAAAAAAAGACCCTGAAGTGAGGAAAACAACTGAAGTCAGTCTCCCAAGGCGGAGTCTCAATCCTGACTATGCCTTTAAATCCCTGGGGAGCTATACAGACACATTAATGCCTGAGCCCATACATGAATCAATTAAGTCACCTTTTAGGTGTGCTTTTCCAGATAGGTGTATTTTTTGAGACCCCCAGATCCTTCTCTGGTACATCAAGGTTGAGAAGTGCTGGTGTCGTCAAACCCTTCTATATTTAGAATGAGGACACTAAGTTGCAGAGAGAAGAGACACCAGGGCTGGACAGTGGCAAGGTCACAGTCCGTGATTTTGGGGGTCCAAACGTAGTGTTTTTGCCAAAATAAACACTAACTAAAATTAGAATGATTTTATGTTGGCTTTAGAAAACTGACATTACCTGTATTAAAATCTGGGCTAGAAACATATCTGGCAAATCACTTTGCTTTTTCTGAGCCTTGTATTTTTTTTTAATCCGTGTAATATTGATACAACTTCCTCACTGCACAGTTGTGAGTATTAAATGAGATAATATATATTTGGAGGGATGGTGGCGTAGAGGTGAGGCCTAAGGGTTCTAAAGCCAAGACTCAAGTCTCAACGCCCACACTGAAACTTACTCTGTAATAAACTTATCTTTTAATATCAGTGTGGTTTATTTCCTTCAACTGTGCACTCGTGCATGCTCAGTCGCTCAGTCATGTCCAACTTTAAGACGCCATCAATGGTAGCCCTCCAGGCTCCTCTATCCATGGGGTTTTCCAGGCAAGAATACTGGAGTGGATTGCCATTTCCTACGTAGGGGATCTTCCCAACCCAGGGATCAAACCTGTGTCTCTTGCGTCTCCTGCATTGGCAGGTAGATTCTTTACCACTAGCACCAACTAGGGAAACGCAAAAGCTCTTACTAGCTGTGAGTTAAATACAACCATTTCTCTTTTAAGATTGTTGTGAAGATCACATGTAGTGCTGTTTCAAGAACCAAAAGTAACCCTCCATCGTCCTCTATGTAAACGGCACCCCCTGCTGTTGTACATGCAGAAGTCGTGTACATTATTTCATCTACAGAATTTAGAAGTGTACTGGCACATAGTAGGCATTTGTTAAGTGTATGTTATTATTATGGTGTCTAGCATACTGACTGGGACATGGAAGGTAACTAAATACATATTTGTTGAGTGAAAGTGAGAACAAATAGAGTACATTATTAATGCAATTAGGAAACCAGTTTAATCAAGGAAGGTACATAGGAAATAAGGAAGGTAGAAATTAGACTGCAGTGGATCTTGGATGAAATCAAATATCTTGGATTTCATTTTCTGGGTAATAGGAAGCCACTGACTATCTCTCAATAGAGGAGTAACACATTCAAGGGAATTTTAAGGTTGATGAAGGTAGTGATGGATAGAGTGAGGTTAAAAAAAGTAAAGGTCATAGCATCCTGTAAATAATCTGGCCACAAGCTAGAAGGGCTGGCAAAGCAGGGATCAACACAGAGGCAGGGCCAGGCATGAGAGGGCAGCAGCATCCCCGAGGAAACCCTGAGAAACCACATTCTGTTTGGACACCAAGAACCTGGATCTCAGCCCCAGCCCTGCCCTGGGTTCACTCTGTGTCCTCAGGATACAAGGGAAACCAGATCCCTCTCGTGGACTTTACTCTTTAACAACTAAGATGATGTCAGGGTTCTGCTGGTCCCTAACATGCCTCCTGCTCCGGAACCCCAGTCTTGAAATTCAGGACAAGCTAGGCAGGTCCAGAACTCTTCGGGAACCTGGCTGTGGGCTATTCCATGTGCCTGATTAGCTGTGGAGCCCCTTGTGGGAAGCTTTCATGGAAAGATTACACCATAATCTTATTTTCTGCGTCTGTCTGCCGTCCCTTATTTATTTACGGGCAGTTGTGTGTGTGAGGGAGATGGGAAGGCGCCTCCTTTGGGGTCAATCATTTTAGCTCCGTGCTCTCTTTTCTGTCAGTTCAGGGCAAGGTCAAGCAATCTGACCATTCGGGTTCTGTCTCCTCCCTCCACGCCTCCTGCTAAAGCAGCTGCAGAGGCCCCATCAAACACACAGGGCCACACTGACACACGCACTCACATCCACGCTCATTCAAAACCTCACTCAAGCACACACTCATACGGACTCACACGTGCATTCTCACTCACGCAGTTCAAATGCACACACAGGCACACAAAAGCACATGTATGTGCCCACTCATTGATACTCTCATTGACACTCGTTGATACAATCGCATGCTCACTCACCCACACACGTATCAACAGACACCACCACATATTCACACACATTTCCTCATGAAGCACACAGATATGAATCCACCTACATTAACGCACACCATCACACACACATGCTCACTAACACACATGTGCAAACGCACTCTGAAATGTACACAGCCACACACAGGATTCTTTCCTGGGAGGTGGCTGTGAGGAGGATGGTATTTTTCAGCAGAAGATGGTTGAACCCACCTGCTCTTCTGGCCAGGGGCGGCTGCAGACCAAATAATGGACTCTGCTGAAACTCCTGGCACCAGCAGACTTGAAGCAACATTGTATTTATGGAAGGAAGATTTGGAGACCTGAAAATAGCTTGCCTTCATGAGTAAGCCTTGAATCTGGGGTTTAACCTAGGAGCCGATACAACTGGGAAGGATACCCAGACCCTAAGCTCCTTTCCTAATTCCCTGCTCCAGCCTTCGTTTGCACGAGCACCCGCCTCCCAAGAGGACATCTGGCAGGAAGGTGATTAAAGCTGGCTTTTCTCTAATTGAAGAATAACTGCTCTACCTTTCTTTCCAAATATGTTTGTTAATTTCTGGTAATTAAATTTCCCCATGAAGGAAAGCCTGCTGTGTTGCTTTTCAGAGAGCAAATCAGTGGCATGTGGCCAGCCACTGCCAGACCATTCCACCCTGATAAGGCTTGAGCTCCCTGCGGTCCAGGCATAGTGGCCCAGTCCTCTGCCACCACCTCTCAGGAACCAAAAGCTTGCCTAGTCCTCCGGGTATCCTCTTTCAGAATCACACCAGGACCAACAGCAAGGGCAGTGTAGAGATGTTTTTCGAATCAGAGGTTCTGCCCAGGTCAGGCTCTCCCGCTTACATGGTTCTGTTGGCTTGCTTTTTTTTTTTTTTTTTTTTTAATAGTCCTGTATTTGGTTTCCCTGGTGGCAGAGATGGTATAGCGTCTGCCTGTAATGTGGGAGACCTGGGTTCAATCCCTGGATCAGGAAGATTCCCTGGAGAAGGAAATGGCAACCCACTCCAGTACTCTTGCCTGGAAAATCCCATGGACAGAGGAGCCTGGTAGGCTACAGTCCATGGCATTGCAAAGAGTCAGACACGACTGAGCGACTTCACTTTCTTTCTTTCTTGTATTTATTCACAGCTGACCTCCAGTTCCCAAAGACTCTGAGGTCTCCCTGTATAAACAAGTTGCATAGAGAAAACCAAGCAACAAAAAGAAAAGAGAAAGAAACAATGCTGGGCATGTGGGCACAATCACTGACCACTGATTATTGCTCTGGTCTTCCTGGCAGCCTGGGGGCAAAGGGAGACATGACGAGCTGCATGACCACTTAACCAGATACAGCAACTCAAGGAAGGAAATAGGTTCTTTTGTGGAATTATTTTCCTGAACATAAATTCTTAAAAGATACGAAATATTTTCTAGTGGATAATGATGACTGTACTAGACAAAGCCTCAACATTGATTTTTATGCCGTCCATTACTGTGCTTGCCCAAATGTTTGGATTTTCTTTTTGCTCTTTTGTTGGATGAGACTTATAAGCCCCTAACCCAGGTTAGCTGTAGATATTAAATGAGATAGTAGTACTAAGCAGGACTCCATGGGACTCCAGGGCACAAAAGCCTTTCTGTGACCCCCATTTTCTGGCTACAGGAAATAGGCTTCATTCAGCCTCCATGATCTTCCCCGAGTTCCAATTTGGATGTTCAGTCACTCAGTCACGTCCAGCTCTGTGACCTTATGGACTGTATAGCATGCCAGGCTCCTCTGTCCATGGGTTTTCCAGGCAAGAATACTGGAGTGGGTTGCTACCTCCTACTCCAAGGGGTCTTCCTGGACCAGGGATCGAACCCATATCTCTTGCATTGGCAGGCAGATGTTTTACCACTGAGCCACCAGGGAAGCCTCTTTTCTTTTGTAGGGAGAAGTAAACAAGGTTCTAAAGAATTTATGGCAAGCACCGGCTACCACCGGAGCCCAGTGCATGGGCCACAGCTCCCACTGAGGCAAGGAGAGAGGTCCCCTGAGGTCTGACGCCTCTTCGGCTCTTAAGGAAAACAAGTCTAGAGATGAAAAACTGGTAGGAAGCTAAGTTAGCAGCTAAAAAGATTTACATAGTCTCCATCTGAACAGAAGGCTGGTTAAGTCTCTCCGGTAAGCCTCAGTTGAGCCCTTCTCCCCCCCACCAGGCCCAGAGCATGGACTCACCCCTCAGAATCAGTCTCTCCCCGAAAGTTGGGCAGGTTCAAACAGATGTTAATTGGGAAAGGAGGGGATGCAGAGACAAGGGAGGAACAGTTTAGAAACAACAGTGCAGCCTTGGGCAGGGTCCTGGTGCCCCTCAAGGGATATACATACCAAGATCTTTGAGCCTTTTTGCAGATACTGAAACCGCTACCAGGCGGAAGAAGGTGACCATATGCTGCCCACAAGCAGGTAGACCCCCAGACTGGTTGGAACCAGAAGGTTGATGAGACTGTATCCCACTTACCTTACCGCCAACCAATCAGAAGAATGTTCATGAGCTGATCACACCCTCTTTGAACCATTACTATAAAACTCCTCACTGCCCCTCCAGATGGGGACACAGTTTTGAGAGCGTTAGCCCACTATGTCCCCATTTGCCTGGCAAAGCAATAAAGCTTTTCTTTCCTACTTCACCCAAAGCTCCACCTCTGAGATTTAACTCAGTGTAGTACTCTTGCCTGGAAAATCCCATGGATGGAGGAGCCTGGTGGGCTGCAGTCCATGGGGTTGCTAAGGAGTCAGACAAGACTGAGTGACTTCACTTTCACTTTTCACTTTCATGCATTGGAGAAGGAGATGGCAACCCACTCCAGTGTTCTTGCCTGGAGAATCCCAGGGACAGGGGAACCTGGTGGGCTGCCGTCTATGGGGTCGCAAGAGAGTCGGACACCACTGAAGCGACGCAGCAGCAGCAGCAGCAAGGGTTGATGAATGGAATCCTGCTGCTGCTGCTTCTAAGTTGCTGCAGTCAAGTCTGACTCTTTGCGACCCCATGAACTATAGCCTGCCAGGTTCCACTGTCCACAGGATTCTCCAGGCAAGAACCCTGGAGTGGGTTGCCATTCCCTTCTCCAGGGGATCTTTCCAACTCAGGGACAGAACCTGCGTCTCTTACATCTCCTGCCCTGGCAAGCAGGTTCCTTACTGCTAGCGCCACCTGGGAAGCCCTGATAAATGGAATACTGCCTACTGTATCAGTAAACAAAGGATGTCACGATCATCAGCAATTGCAGCCGCAGCCACTGGCAAGCTGATGAGCCCCTGAGGGAATCCAGGAAAGGAAAGAATACCTGCCATCTCAGCCCTGGGATTTCTTTTGGAAGGAATGATGCTAAAGCTGAAACTCCAGTACTTTGGCCACCTCATGAGAAGAGTTGACTCATTGGAAAAGACTCTGATGCTGGGAGGGATTGGGGGCAGGAGGAGAAGGGGAGGACAGAGGATGAGATGGCTGACTCGATGGACGTGAGTCTGAGTGAACTCCGGGAGTTGGTGATGGACAGGGAGGCCTGGCGTGCTGCGATTCATGGGGTCGCAAAGAGTCGGACACGACTGAGCGACTGAACTGAACTGAACTGAGCAGAGAGCAGACTACCCTAGGGTGAGCCCTGAGGAAACTCAGGATGTGAAAACATGGGATACTGGCCCCAGATAGCTGAGATGCATATGAAAGGAATGATTCCAGTGAGCCCAGACTCTTGCATCTTTTCCTACAGAAGAAAGTGCTAAATTCCTTAAGCTGAGATATCTGATTTTCCTTAATCAACAATAATCTTTTGATGTTCAGACTACCTGCCCTTTGTCGCAAAACTCCTATATATATCCTGGCTTTCCCCTCACCTCAGAGCAGTACTCTCAGAGTCACTTGAGATGCTGATTCCTGGCCTTGAAGTCCTAAAAATTCCTGTGGAATAAAACATAATGCTCAACTTTTAGGTTGTGAATATATGTATTTTTAGTCAACAGCATACAGAGGTCGGGTTCAGCTTCAACAGTATTTCAGATAGCATTTCGTCTACAGCAGCTACACAATTACAAGCATGAAGGGTGAGCATTAATTCCTATTTTAGGAATTAAACCTTAATTGAAGTTTAGTCACTCAGTCATGTCCAACTCTTTGTAACCCCAAGGACTGTAGCCCAGGCTCCTCTGTCCATGGGATTCTCCAGGCAAGAATACTGGAGTGAGTAGCCATTCTCTTCTCCAGGGGTCTTCCCAATCCAGGGATCAAACTCAGGTCTCCCAAATTGCAGGCAGATACTTTACTGTCTAAGCTACCAGGGAATCTCCGAATCTTAATTAAATTGACTTAAATCTATGAAGATCCAGAGCACCATTGAGCCTACAGATTCCATTCCTCCATCCCCCTGCGGAGATTTGACCTAGGAGATGGTCTGATCCCAGCCAGCCTGTGCATCTCCTAGTTTTACCAGAATAAATAGCAGTATATTTTGAGAGGCTGAAAAAAAGAACTATGGTGACCCCAAGCACAGCTTCTGGGGGCTGACAGCCTCGAGGGTACAAACCCCACCCCTTTGTCCCCCCAACCTGATCTTCAGCCAAGTCCTCCACTGTAAGACTCTCACCTATGGCAAACTGCTGGGCTTTCACACCACACCCTTCAGGGAGGGCTCCAGCCAGGATCTAAACCAACTTCAGCTGGTAATTTCACTACAAATTGCTGCAAGTGTCGAACCTTCTGGGGGCTGACTGAATGGCTCCACCGGCCCTGCTCCTCCCCGCAGAGAGTCAGAATCCACTTGACACGCAGACAGCTGGAAGGGAGGCTGGGAAGGAGCTGGGCTTTGCAGTGGGTGTGAAAAAAATTAAAATAGTTCATGCTTGTTATTTGGAAATCTGTGATTCATGCTCATAAACGGGTGTGTGTGTGAGGGAGAGACCAAGGCAATGAATGGCTCTGGTTAAGCTCGAAGGGTTGGAGGATGCCCCCTTCCCCCAAAGAGACCCACAGTGGCGACCCTTCTGAATGGAGCCCAGAGACTCAGTGGCCTTTCTATGGCAAAGCCCTTTCCTAGGTGCTGCCTAGAGCTTTGTCTGAGGAGCAAAACTGAACCATGGGACTTCATCTTGGCTTGAATTCCAAGTAGCAAAACAGGGCCACATACATGCCAGCTCAGCAAAGTGGCCTTCTGGCTCTCAAACAGCAGGTCTGTGAGTCTCCCAGACTCTCTGGCCAGGGCCCCTGTGTGGGATTCACGTGGGCTGATGAACTACAATCTGCAAAGCTCAGGGACTGCTTCCCAGAAGGAAATGAGTACTCTCCCCGATTTAGGGATTAATGTGTTGTTAAAATCACTCCCATGCAAAAGCAGTGGCTACAACTTGGCTTTGGGGTCAGCAAGCTGTGCATGGGGGCCCTGACTCTGCTGGGCACTGCTATTTCTCTGTGCAGCTTTTGGCCACTTAGTACCCCTCCCCAAACGTTCATATCCTTCCGTGTAGCATACGAATAAGAACAAACTCCTCAAAGTGTTCATGAAAATTTCATGTCAGCTTCTGTCATTGCTTTAGAAAGAGCCTGGCTCATACAGACATTCAGAAAGTGGCAGCTCCTTATAAAGCACCCATGATGCTTATATATATTCCAAAGAGAATCTCAAACACCCTCATTTATTTTTTCCAGCGATTGCTGTCAACCCTGTTTGTCCACATCCTTTCAAAGCCACAAATCCATTTGGGTCTCATCCCAGTACTTCCATTTACCCCCAGCTACTGGCATAGTGTCAGCACAGTATTTAGAGTTTTGTCCTGTCCTATCTGAAGCTGCGGGCTTCCACTCTCCTGTCTGGTTCGCCTCTCCTTTGGTGCGGAGGAGATATGGTCTGCAGTTTCCCTCTGCTTCCTCTCCTCCTTCAGGATTTAGGAGCTCTAGGAGGGCAGAGACATTTTCCTGAGAACTTCCTTCAACTCTGCTAGCGTCAGGCTGGGCCTGCAATTTTCTGTAGCTCAAAAAGCACTTGGCCAGGAGATGTGTGCATACGTGTTAAATCACTTCAGTCATGTCCTACTCTCTGCCACCCCATAGACTGTAGCCCGCCAGGCTCCTCTGTCCATGGGATTCTCCAGGCAAGAATCCTGGAGTGGGCTGCCATGCCCTCCTCGGCCACTGAACGCCCTATTCCTTCAAATACCTCCAGGCTTTAATCCTCAATTGATTTAGGTCGAGAGACCCCACTTCTCCGTGTGAAAAATACAAAGATTTTGGACTCCAAAGGCTTCCTCCCTAGGGTTTACTTGTATAGCCCGTTGTGAGAGAAGATGGAAGAGGGGTGGCAGGCCCAAAGCGACCTCAGCCGGGACTCTGTGGTCCGCCGTCCAGGGCGCAGAGGTTCCCTGCAGAGCCCTGGGGCAGAGGCTCTCACACACAGCATGTGTCCTCAGGGAGGCCTTGTTAAAAGGCCTTGGGGTCAGTGAGCCCCACCCCCAGTCTCTGGTGCAGCTAGTCCTGGGTGGAACCTGAGAATCTGCACTTCTAGCAAGTTCTCAGAGCCGGCTGATGCTGAGGGACTCTGAGGACCTCTGGGCCAGAGAACATGAATCTCGTGTTAGGATAATGACAAAATTGAGTTTCAGAGCAGGTCATTATTTGTTAAACAGCTAATAAGAGGGAAAAGGAGGTCTGTGCCCAGATTTGCCTGATTTAAGTCCCTGATTTTTCCATTCTGATGTATGTTTTCATGGATGAAGAGGGATTCCAGTAGAAAGCAAAACAGAACTCACAGTTTCAGGCTGCAGAGACCTCAGTTAGATGAAATTAGAATCTTTGCCCAGACACTGTGCCTTTTCCACAGCTGACCGATCAGGGGTGGCACCTGACCTGACTGGGAAACTCTTGTAGACACCAATAGAAAGAGAAATCTCCTTCATATCTGGCCTGGAATGTGGGAAATTCAGGACACGCTCTCCTGTCCTGTGGCTCTATGTGCAGAGGCCTCTTCTGCAGCTAGAGAAGCATAACTTGGTAGCACACAGGTTCCCCCAAGCTCTCATCCTGGCTGCAGTCCACAGCCCGGCAGCCTCTGTGCTTTTGCTTTCTGTGAAATGGTCTCACAAGCTGCCAATGACCTCTTTCCCCCACTGGCTACCCCCACCCCACCATCATGCCTTTGTTCTTTCTCTTAGGCTGCCTCCAAGTCAACCTCATGGTACTTGCAACCGAAAGCATCTGTATACTATATATGGTGCACATATTCTGCAGACTCATAGCTTGACACTTTCTTTAAAGAATTCCCTAATCTCAGAGCACAAGTATAAGGACCACCTCCTTGGGCATTTCTGGCAGGGGAAATCATGGTAGCCATGATGCTGTGTGTTCACACCTCCCTTATTGTTCATTTTTGGTCCACCCTCCTTGGAAGAAGGGACGAGCCTGTGTAAGTTGTGTGGCGGGGAGGAAGGAGATGGCTGGGACAAGGCCTGCAGACACAGACCACCCTGAGATCTGTGCCCTCAGCAGAGCCTGGCCCTGCTTGCTCCCAGGACCCCTGAATCCCTGTCTTTCTGATGATGTTTCCCTCAGTGCCCCTAGATGGCTGGACACGCAATGGCCTGCCCTCCAGGACCATCCCTGGGTTTGTGAGCGCTGAGCGCCACGAGGTGCATCTGTTTTCCCTGTCCTCCCAAAGTGAATTTTTCCCTCCAGAAAGGCTAAAACAACACCATCCATCAAGCAAACTTGCTGCTCTTCTATTTAAAAGCTCCTGTCCACCAAGTGGGGATGAGCCCTGGGTGACTGCCCGTGCAGAGCCACCCACAGAGTTCATCAGGCCCCCGGGGGTTCAGGCAGCCAGGACTCACTGGGGAAGCCAGCCGAGCTGTGAGGTCTCCTCGGGGTAATTCAGTTGCATGTGGGGCTCTGATTTATTCTTTTCCCTCCCCCCCGAAAACGGACGCTGTGCCTGAGGGCACCTCGGCTGGTGTCAGGGCTGTGGGCACCCTGGGATTTCTGCAGCCTCCCTTCCAGGCTGTTTCCTGAAACACCTTTACGCTTCTCAAGGCAGCTATCAGATGCCCCCACGACCTCGATTCACCTCTAGTCCTGCTCACACAGCCCATGGAGAGAGCCAGGAATACCAGAGCCCAAACGGAAGCAGGGCAAGTTTAGATTGGAGGAGGGGAGTGGGCTGGCCTAGCATCCTGGCACAGAGCAGTAGATGTGATGTGAGGTCCCTGAGCTGCTCCGTGCGTTTGCAGGGAGTAAAGTGAAGCAAATGAGTCTGTGGCAGGTCTTCCATATGCAATATGGCTGTGCAGGCTTTTCTCCTGCACAACCTCAGGGGGCACCCTCCACAGCCTGCAGCACCAATGGCACGGCCACCACCCTCCAAGGTATGCAGTGTGCCGCTTCTGAGCCATCAGCTTCAACCGAATTTATTGCCATTTCCCTGAATTTCCATTTTATGATGAGCCAGCAAGAAGTAGAGGCTTCTCTAGTGGCTCAGCAGTAAAGAATCTGCCTGCAATGCAGGAGAATCAGGCCGGAGACATGGGTTTGATCCACGGGTCAGGAAGATCCCTGGAGAAAGGAAATGGCAACCCACTCCAGTATTCTTGCCTGGAAATTCCCAATCCACGGGGTTGCAAGAGTCAGACATGCCTGGGCAACTAACCAACAACAAGGGAGTGAGGCACAGACAGGCCAGCATTATTCGGAGAGTCAGTGATGTGCTGGAGCCCAGTGACGCCAGCTTGCAGGAGCCAATACTCCGTGTCTCTACTCATCTCTGTGTTCAGTGATTTCACGCTGATAGCATGAATCCTGCCACGTGAATTATTCACAGAAGTCGGCAAACACTGTAAGTTAGGGCCTCCCCATTACCCACTTGGAAAGCCAGCTGTTTAGTGTTTAACAGCACACCACTGGGCATGAACCACATCCTGCCCCACTTTCTCAATTTCTATGAGGAACTAGGGAAACTTAAAAATGAGTTTATTTTCATATCTACTCTCCTAAAAGGAATCTTTGCTTAGTATACCCCATAAAACTACCCTTGGTACACTCCAGCCTCACCTGAGACCCAGTCTTACAACATCTTTGATCCTTACTTGATGAGTGGCTAACGCTGTTGTTGTTCAGTTGCTGAGTCATGTCGGACTCTTTGTGACCTCACGGACTGCAGCGCATCAGGCTTCCCTGTCCTTCACTATCTCCCGGAGTTTGCTCAAACTCATGTCCACCGAGTTGTTGATGCCATCTAAACATCTCATCCTCTGCTGTCCTTTCTCCTTTTGCCTTAAATCTTTCTCAGCATCAGGGACAAGTCAGCCTCTTAAATTCTGCGTCTACATTAAACACAGTTTCACCAAGTGACATTTGACAGATAGATTTATTTTAGAAATGTTTTCAAGGGAGTTGTATTCTCATAATCCTTTAAGCATTTTTTATTGGCTGAAACTTTGTAAACCTGAACAAGTTTATCTGCAAAGATTTCAACTCAGCTTGTCTGAACTTTGTCAAGCCTATAAAGCTGAAAGCATGTCATTTGTGCTTTGGAATAACTAAGGAGTCACTGATTCTGATAGTATCTCATTCACGTTAGCTCTAAGCATGTATCTTGATATTTTTTTAATCTTAAAAAGCTGAGATTTCTATTTAGCATGTAATAATTTCCCCTGAGGTATCCAGAGGAGGCTACTGGATTTAAAAGTTATGTTTCAATGCTTTGTGTCAATGTAGTAAGCCATAATTACATTGGTAATAAGCATTTACAAGGTAATAATGAGTTAATTTACACTTATCTGCCTTTAAGATCCTTTAAAAAAGAAGGAAAGAGTTTAAAACTTTTTCTAATACCAAGAACAAGGGAGAAAAATGGCATTTCCAATGACCCGTACCAAGTTCACTCATCAGTTGGTCATTAACACGCTGCTGCTATTAAGTCACTTCAGTCGTGTCCAACTCTGTGCAACCCCACGGACTGTAGCCCACCAGGCTCCTCCGTCCCTGGGAATCTCCAGGCAAGAACACTGGAGTGGGTTGCCATTTCCTTCTCCACATTAAAGTGTATTGTTCCCAAAATAAAAAGGAAAATGTCCAGAGCAATATATGTTGTCAAATCTGTATTTACAAACATTTTAAAGTTCGATCATAAAACATTATTTAAAACGGTTAGCATGATTCAGACAATGTAGTTAACAAGATGTTTCTCCATGCCAAAATAATCATTTAATTTGTATTTGCTAAGCACTGCTCTATGAATTCACACACATGCTTTCATTTCATTCCTACAGGAATGCCAGGAGGGCAGTAAAGGTCAAGTTCACAGATGCACAGGTTGAATCCTAGAGAGATCACTTACCATCCCAACATTTGTGCTATTTCCAGAATATATATTTATACCATTTATACAAATCACTCATGACCCATGCAACTGGAAAATCATACACAGCACTAGATCAATATAACCCCTAGGTAGAAGAGGAACAAAAAAATATTCTTCTTGAGATGCAAAGCCAAGTGAATTTTGGTCTTCAGAGAGTCCTGACTATTTCACTTAAGAAACAAACAAACCCGTGATGGATTCATGTCAATGTATGGCAAAACCAATACAGTATTGTAAAGTAAAAAAATAAATAAATAAAGAGCAAAAATATAAATAAATAAAGAGAATGGTATTAAAAGTCCTCCCCACACCAAAAAAAGAAACAAACAAAAAAGTCAGTTCTTTCTTAGTTTATAAACATCTATTGGTTGTGTTTCCTAGCAGCTGTCTTAAGAATGAGCAATTCAAAAAAGAAGTTGAGCACACAGCATCACTCCAACTCTATAGGCACTCCTTGGGGAAGAACATCATTGCCCTACGAGAACTTACTGAAGGCAAAAGAAATTCTTTATGAAACAGTCATCGTTGGGGCTCTTAAAGTATCTGGAAATATAACAAATACAGCAATCAACGAAAATGTGTTTGGATTCAACTGTCAAACTCGCTGAAGATGAAAAAAAAAAAAGTATGTCTTCAACAATAACAATATCTGAATCCTACAATGCACATCTGTCAGACATTCTTTCCCAAATGACCCAGCTAATCCAAGCGCATCTCTGCTTACAAGAACAAAGCAAAGCCAAGTCCAATGCCTGTTAGGAAAAGAGAATACTTTTGCTGTCACAAAATTCATACTGCTGTGAGTCTCTTGAATTCAAGGCACAAAGTAATGAAAGCGAGATTTCACTTCTACTACCTTTGAAGGGAATGTGAAACATGCAGGAATCCCCAGGATTTGATGCTGCAAAAGTTACTTTCAAAGGTTAGTGGGTGTTAGGACTCTTAAGGGTCTGTCTATATCTGTAGTTGGCCCACAGTGGCAGGGATTTAGTATAATAGAGTTTCAGATTCCTGTAGTGGTTTGCTTCAGACACCTCAGGCTTCTGTTTCATGTAAAAAAAAAATTATCTGTGTTTGTAAATGTACAGATTTCAGAAATAATAAACATGGAAAAGAGTAGGGATTCATAAAATGTTAGAGTAAGTGACTTTTTCAGCCCATCTAGTGTTAACTCCTCCATCTAAACATAAGGAAACTTGAGAGTAAGGTCTGCAGATAGACCCGGTCACAGAACTCACTGGTAGCAATAACTAGATCTAGGTGTAACCCCTCATGGTAATCAGTCCCTATTGTGGTATTGGAAACGACTCTTGAGAGTCCCTTGGACTCCAAGGAGATCAAACCAGTCAATCCTAAAGAAAATCAACCCTGAAAATTCATTGGAAGGACTGATGCTGAAGTTGAAGCTTCAATAATTCTGCCACATGATGTGAAGAGCCAACTCATTGGAAACAAGCCTGATGCTAGAAAAGATTAAAGGCAATAGGAGAAGGGGTGGCAGAGGATAAGCTGGTTAGATAGCATCACAGACTCAATGGACATGAATGTGAACAACTCTGGGAGACAGTGGAGTAAAGAGAAGCCTGGCGTGCTGCAGTCCATGGGATCACAAAGAGTTGGATACTACTTAGCGTCTAGTGCCACAACAACAGCCTTGTCCCTAACAAATAAAACCCTGTGGTTGCTGCTGCTGCTAAGTCACTTCAGTCGTGTCTGACTCTGTGCGACCCTATAGATGGCAATCCACTAGGCTCCTCTGTCCCTGGGATTCTCCAGGCAAGAACACTGGAGTGGGCTGCCATTTCCTTCTCCAATGCATGAAAGTGAAAAGTGAAAGTGAAGTCACTCAGTCTTGTCTGACTCCTTGGCAACCCCATGGACTGCAGCCCACCAGGCTCCTCCACCCATGGGATTTTCCAGGCAAGAGTACTGGAGTGGGTAACCCTGCGGCAAATTTGGCAAAAATAATAAAAGTGTGTCAAAAAATAACTTTTGGTAGTGGTAACTACAGAATCTAGCAGATTAAGCAAGGGTGAAATTTTTAAGTTTTTTTCTTTTTTAAAAAAATTTTCTTCCATATGTGTTTTCCCATTAATAATAAAGAGAAAAAGGTTAGAATTCAAGTTAATTTGGGGCTTCCTTGGTGGCTCAGATGGTAAAGAATTTGCCTGCAATGCGGGAGATCCAAGGGAAAATACCCTGGAAAAGGGAATGGCAACCCACTCCAATATTCTTGCATGGAAAATTTCATGGACAGAGGAGCCTGGCAGGCTACAGTCCATGGGATCACAAAGAATCAGACATGATTGGGCGACTAACATTTTCAGTTTTTTCAAAGTAATTTACTGATATTTAAGCTACGGCATGCAGGGTATACTCTACAATTCAGTTTTGATTCTCAGAATATGACTAAAGGTCCAGTCATAACAAACATGAAATTTAATAGAAAGTAAATTCAACTGGAAAATCTATACTATAATAAATAACAATATTTTTCAATGTTATTGTACTTCAAATTTAGTATATCAAATATGACAAGTAAAGCAAATTTCACAACTTCTATGTCCTAATTAGCACCTTGACATCTTTGCATCTTTTCCTACTGATTTCAAACCTCTCAAGACTGAACATACAGATTTTCTTTGTTCCAGTGATTTGAACATTTTTGTATTTTTCAGGTCCTTATCGGAAAGTGTTGAGGTGTATCTTTATAGTGGAAAACAAGGCAGAGTGGATGTGGCCAACCATTATAGTTAATTTGTCCTGCTACACATTTAACATGAGAGGTCCTATAACACATGGTCAGGAAAGTGGCTCCTAGGTTTAAAAAAAGGCATATATATATCTTACAGATATAGTGAAGCCAAGATAGTTATATAGCTGAAAGAGAATGAGTTCAAAAGCAATGAATATAACGGGGTATTTTTCTCTCCTGTACCTTTTATCAAATGTTCGTTGAAATTTAGGCTGCATGAGATGGCCATAAATCTGTTCTGTTGTTTCTGGACAATTAATAATATATCTGTTTGTTTTTCAACAAGCTTCCTCATAAAGCGCCAATACAGAGAGATGGATTTACATTAAGGCCAAATTCCAACAATTCTACATTCTTATCTTCTGTTGCATAAACACAGGTCATTGAAACACGAGAAGTGTGTTTTTCCTTAAGGTAAGAATCTGGAGCTTGCCACCCAGAGAAAAACCCTGAACTCCAAGTGCCTCAAAGACCCAGTGTTCCTTCTATACAGTCTGAATGTTATTGCTGTCGCATTAGCTCTTAGGTGTAAAGTTTGTAACGACAGCCTAGGCATGAATCATTCCGCTTATATGGACAAAAGGTCAGTGTCCACATTAGGGGATAATTGTGGGATCGTGCCCCACCCCCACTCCCACCCGAGAGAGCACTGACGGCCTGGTTCTGGTATGAGATGCTGATGACAGCGGGGTGAGCAATCTTGCCAGATGTTGGAGCGCCCCCTAAAGGCTTGGAGGCTAGAAGTGGTCCTAACCTGGTGCACCTCTGGCAACTTTTCCCAGTGAGATTTGAGGAAATGGAGAACAAACACAGCAAGACGTCTTTTGAAAATTATATCAACTTTGCCAATAGAGAAAACACTGAAAATGGTGCCCAATACCCCCAAAATCTTGTTAGAAAGATGTCCTGATGCTCCAGAGGGCAGAACAATGCATTGCCAAATTGCTTATATTTGGAGAGCACTCTGGCTCAGAGGTTAAAGCGTCTGCCTCCAATGCGGGAGACCGCGGTACGATCCCTGGGTCAGAAAGATCTCTTGGAGAAGGAAATGGCAATCCACTCCAGTATTCTTGCCTGGAGAATCCCATGGACGAAGAAGCCTAGTAGGTTACAGCCCATGGGGTCGCAAAGAGTCGGACACGACTGAGCGACTTCACCTCACCTTCACCTTCACCTTGAAGCGGGCAGAGCTTTTTGAGATTAACCAGATGGTTTGATGAACCCCACGAAGAACCAGGGGCTTCCCTGATGGCTCAGTGATAAAGAATCCGCCTGCCAAAGTCGGAGACACGGGTTCGATCCCTTCTTGGGAAAGTCCCCTGGAGAAGAAAACAGCAATCCATCCGGTATTCTTGTTTGTGAAACCCCGTGGACAAAAGAGCCTGGTGGGTTACAGTCCATAGGGTCGTAAAGGAGTCGGACAAGACTTAGCGACTAAACAGACGAGGACCCACACGGGAATCTCTCCAAGGTGCTCCTTGCCACCCCGCCCACCGATCCCTCGGACTTTAGCCTTAGCTTATCCTCAGCACTGATCTGCTCTACTCCAGTCTAGCTTGACCTTCTCCTCTGATCTGATACTCAGTGTCCACCTCAGCACCCTGCTCAAACCTGGCGACTGCTTTGGAATCTCTTGAGTTTTTATCCTTTGCTCCTGCCTTAAGTGTGGTTCTCCAGTTGGGCCATGGGAGCTGTCCTGTAGGTTGAACATCCCGCTCTTTCTGCCAGCTCTCCCTGGGGGCATCTCCAAGCTAAGATTGTCCACTAGAGGGGTCCACGTGGGGCAGAAGTGGCCAGTCCCTTGCATTACTGCTTGCTTACTCATTGGCTGAGGGCCACCCAAGAATTGTCTGACCTTGGCTACATTCCTGCCTTACTGGGTTACTGGCCAGGTCACTGGTGGGGGACTACCCTTGAGAATAGCAAGACATCAGCTGTCACGTAACTATTCTCCTCGCAATTGGGCAGCTTGGTCAAGACCTCCACATTTGCATGTCTGCCCAGCTAAGGGCTCTTCTTTCTGGAGTGTCACTTTTCATCCAGATTTGACAGAATCTTGCAGGTAAACAGGAGTATTGAGGTAGGCAGGTCAGGTTTTTAGCTAATTACATCGTTCCAATAGAAAACATTAAAGATCAACCAAGTATAGTGCATGCGTGCACACTAAGTCACTTCAGTTGTGTATGACTCTCTGCAACCCTATGGACTATAGCCAGTCAAGCTCCTCTGTCCATGGGATTTCCCATGCAAGAATACTGGAGTGGGTTGCCATTTCCTCCTCCAGGGGATCTTCCTGACCCAGGGATCGAACCCGCATCTCCTGAGTCTCCTGCAAGGGCAGGTGGATTCTTTACCACTAGCACCACCTGGGAAGTCCCTTAAAATGTAGTGACATGCCACCAAATCCTATAAGTGCTAAGGGACAAAGGCAAGATAAAAATAAAGCAACTGAATGACTACACACTTTCCTTTAAAGAAACAGTATGTGCTGACTTTGATTAAGGTTGTTGACAATGTACTTGACTCCAAGCTACAAGCATTATCTACAGCCTGTCATTCAGTCCTCACAATCACAGCCAGACACTGTCGTAGTCTCCATTTCATTGATGAGATACTTGAGTGTTAGAGAAGTTAAGAGATTTGCCCCGAAGCATAGAGCCAGTAGTGCAGAAGCAGGATTTGAACCCTAGTGTCTCCACTATTGTCTCTCCTCCCTCACCATGCCCATCGTAGCACTGGAGTCATGCATTTCTAATGTAAGCACCCAGTTCCTCTAATATTATTTCTAAAGTGTATTCTTTCAGCTTTTGAGGGATATTGATTCAAGAAGCTGTTTCTATATTGTGAGCACCAAAATGAAGGGAAATGGCCATTTTCCACTGTAAGAAAAATAACTCAAGTTAAACACATCGCAAGATTCCGGTGAAGGCACACTCTCACATTTTGTTTGAGAAATCAAAGGAAAATGGTGAAAATAAGTTAGATTCTTAACTTATTTTAACTTTAAAATATGTTAAAGATTTTTTAAGCACAAAACACTGCTTGCCATGTAGTTATGCCAGGTTCCTGAAATATGTTACACTGAAACAAACAAGCAAACAAAGAAAAAGCTGTTACTCTGAATAAATTGGACTTTCCACAACTTTTGCAACCGAGATTGACTTCTGAAGCTGAAAGCTTGACATGTCTGAGAACTTCAGCAATATGAATTGATTGAACATTAGCAGTTCCTCAACAACATTATTTTAAACACCAGATGATTCAACAAACATCAAATCCATTAACATCTTTGAATAATGACCTACATAGCTCATTAAGATAAAATGATTCAATGGAGAAGGTACTGAAACTTTGTCTTCACTTTCATAGCAAGAGCTACATTTTTTTCAAGGTGGCTTTCACAGAAACACAAATAACAACAACAAAAAAAGGAGATTTTTCCAAGCATTTCTAAGCAATCAACTCACACTGTGGAAAATAGAGTGAACATTTCAGGGATTCATTATGCTAGCCTGATCAGGAAATTAAAGACTAGAAAGAAGTAACTGTTGCAAGGAAGTGCAAATTAAATTATCAAAAAGGAAATCACTGTATTTTTAAAGTTAAGTCTGAAACAACAACAGTATTATTTCTCATAAGATTTTTAAAGGATTAAGCTTGTATTTTTTAGAAATAATTCTGACTTTAAATTTTAAATAATTCTGTGATTTTCTTTGAGTAACCTTATAACAAAAAGTGCTTATTTCTAAATGTAAGAATTCACAAATTCCCTTCAGGGATCATTTTTATCCACACATTTGATTTCCTTTAATTTGGGGGGTTAAACTATGATGAAAACATTCCTTCCTCCCCAAAGAAGGCAAAATTCAACAGGAAGACCACACAACAAAAATACAGTAGTGCCCAATAACATCAAGAATCCAAAGCCACTAAAACATTGTCTCACAGGTGAACACCTAAATACCTTAGTGTCCCTACCCTGGCACACGAGGACCTCAGTATGTGTTCCCTTTTATCTTAGGCACATTCTATTAAAGTCATCTGATTTCTGCTTCATGGCACACACCAGACCCTTCCCCCCTACCCAAAGCCTTTGGTCAATGTAAGCTGTGTTTACCTATCAGTTTGTGCCATGACCCCACTGAGACTTGGATTTATGTCTAGTTTATCTCCATATAACCCACACATAACTCCATCTCTTGTATATATAGATTAGTTAGTGTTCAATGACTATTTGCTGAGTGAGTGAGCTGGTGAGAAAGTCAATAGGAAGCGGCCGCTAAAGATGGAGAGAAGGAGAAGATGATGCCAGTCAAGTGAAGAAAGGGGTGAAAGAGGAAAGCTTTTAAAAGCACACAGGAACTCCAGAGGGCCGTGAGGAGAGAGGCTGGGGTTGGCAGCTCCCGCACCTGCCAGCCACGTGTCTTGCAACAAGTCACAAAGCTTCCTTAGGACTCTTTTTCTCACCTGTAAAGTTGGAATAAAAGTATCTACCTTACTGGATTGCTGTCAGGATTGGAAATTTCATGAGTGGGAGGGAAGGATTGAGAGTTTGGGATTAGTAGATGCACCCTATTATATACAGGATGGATAAACAACAAGGTCCTACTGTATAGCACAGGGAACTATATTCAATATCCTGTGATAAGCCATAATATGAATATATATATATATGCTGCTATGCAAACATATATACACACACATATACATGGATACATACCTATATATACATATATGTGTGCTTAGTCTCTAAGCAGTAAGAGTCATGTCTGACTCTTTGCAACCACATGGACTGCAGCCCACCAGGCTCCTCTGTCCATGGGATTCTCCGGGCAAGAATACTGAGGTGGATAGCCTTTCCTTTCTCCAGGGAATCTTCCCAACCCAGGGATAGAACCCAGGCTCCTGCATTGCAGGCAGATTCTTTAGCATCTGAACCACCAGAGAAGCCCATGTATACATATATTCATACATACATACATACATATATATATATATATATATATATATGTATGTTTAAGCTATGGTATGTTTTGGAGAAGGAAATGTCAATCCACTCCAGTATTCCTGCATGGGAAATCCCATGGACAGAGGAGCCTGGCAGGCTACAGTTTATGAGGGTTGCAAGAGTCAGACACGAATTAGTGACTAAATCACCACCAACATATACATATATATGTGTATATATATATGTATGCATACATATATACATACATACATATATGTATACATATATATACCTGAGTCACTTTGCAATACAGCAGAAAGTAACACAACATTGTAACTCAACTGCACTTCAATAAAATGTAAAAAAGAAATACCATGAATAAAAGAACAGTTTATTTTCCTATGCACATGTGCATGGCAGGCTTTCTCTTTTTTTTCCATAACTGATTTTTCTTCTTTAAAAAGAAATGTGTCTATTTAGAAATTTATAAAACAGGCAAATATAAGGCAACAAGTAAACTCGTAACTCACTCATAATCCCAACCTATTGAGGTAATTTAGCACTTAGGTATTTATCCTCTGGGACTTCCTGGGTGGTGCTAGTGGTAAAGAACCTGTCTGCCAATGCAGGAGACTTAAGAGACGCAAGTTCAATCCCTGAGTCAGGAAGATCCCCTGGAGAAAGAAATGGCAACCCTCTCCACTATTCTTGCCTGGAGAATCCCATGGACAGAGGAGCCTGGTGGGTTACGGTCCATCACAAAGAGTCAGAAACGACTTGGAACATTTCTCCTAGTTTCTTATCCTCAGGCTTTCTCTTAACTTTTTAGAATCATCCCAACAGGCCTATGACACACCCTAACCCATTCTTACCCAGCAATATATAGTGTGAGCATCTTTTCACATTATTGTGTGATCTTGTATATCACTGCTTTTTAAAGATGCATTCTGCTACAATGTTGTGATGTAATTTAGCTAAATAACCTCTTGTTTGGAGACATTGCTGTAGGTCATTTGAATTTTTCAATTATTGTAAATAAAACTGAGATAACCATCCTTATGTGTATTATGGTTATTTTTCATCATCACTAGCTGAATCCATTCAGTAGTATAAGGTAATAAGCAAAACCACTGAAGCTATCCCTGTGAGCTGGTGGAAAGGTCATGCATGGGCTTCCCAGGTGGCACAGCGGTCAAGAATCCACCTGCCAATGCAGGATACGCAGGTTAGACCCTGGGTTGGGAAGACACCCTGGAGGAGCAATGGCAACCCACTCCAGTATTCTTGCCAGAAGCATCTCATGAACAGAGGAGTATTCTTGCCAGGAAAATCCCATGGACAGAGGAGCCTGGTAGGCTACAGTCCGTGGAGTCACAGCGTCGGACACGACTAAGTGACTAAACACACACACACACACACACACACGCAGAAAGATCATACACATCCCAGAACCTGAAGCCAACCAACAAAAGGTGATTTTGATTGTTTTACCCATCACGATATCCATGAACAGTCACCATGGTAAGAGGTGGTACTGGTATTAGAAAAAGTAACCGTGACTTAATGCTATGCACATGTGCTCAGTTGTTCAATCATGTCCAACTCTGGGACCCCATGGACTGTAGCCTGTCAGGCTCCTCTGTTCATGGGATTCTCCAGGCAAGAATACTGGAGTGGGTTGCCATTTCCTCCTTCAGGGGATCTTCCTGACTCAGGGATCGAACCTGGGCCTCCTACGTCTCCTGCATAGGCAGGCAGATTCTTTGTCACTGGACCACCTGGGAAATTGGACCTAATGCTATGGAAGTGTTAGTCACCCAGTCGTGTCCAACTCTTTGTGACCCCATGGACTGTAGCCCACCAGGCTCCTCTGTCCATGGAATTCTCCAGGCAGGAATACTGAAGTGGATAACCACTCCCTTCTCCAGGGGATCTTCCCCACCCAGGGATCGAACCCAGGCCTCCTGCATTGCAGGCAGATTCTTTACCATCTGAGCCACTAGGGAATACTATGGACATGATCAAATTTCATTGCTCACTAAAATTTGGTTTGCACTTTCATTTCATCTAACTTTAGCATTATCCAGCCTTTTTCACACCAGACTTCCCAGGATCAGATTGTCCTAACTCTTTTCATGTTAAAGCCTGAGTTTTATGCTCCCCACTCTCCAATCCCATGATTAACACTCCTCACTTTCACCCTTTAGAGATAATTGTGGATATTTACTTGCACATAAGTAAGAGCTGAGAAGAGTCTTTCAGGCACTTTGCATATTTTCTGGGAAAAATAAAAGGACCCTTTTAAAGGTTCAGCAGAACAAAGAGCCAATCTGTACTCATCAGACATGCATTTCTTTATTCAGGAGTTTGTATACGGCACAGTGTGTCCCTAAGTGGGACCAAGATTTATGGTACCAACGGAAGACTGTGAGGGGAAAAACAAGAGCAGGCAACACATGATTCAATCACTCTGAAACATCTTTCTCCTCTTGTCCAATGCTGCAAGGAGCCAGCAGTGTATTCCTTTCCAGATCCTATCTAAGAATTATGAGGGAGGCCATGTCCTTGAAAGGAGACTGTGGCCAAGTGCAAATCCGTTTCATGTACATTTCTAGAATATTAATGTTTGATATGAACAATGAATGTTTCCTCAAAATCAGATAAAATGCCATGTAAACAGTGCTTCAGTACGTCTGAGCTTTTTCCCCTGCCATAACCCCATCAGATTGCCATTCCACAGACTCTTATATCGATTTGCAGGAATTCTAACTGAAAACCAAAGATACTAAGAGAACCAAAGGGTTTATTGTATGTTTTAAAAGAATCAATATAGCATCAGGATGGAGAATAGACCAAAAGGAAGCAAGAGTTGGGTAGAAAGTAAGACAGTAAGCTCTCATCATAGAACAGGAAATACATAAATGTGGCTCAGGCTAGTGGGGTAATGTTGTTGTTGTTGTTTTTGGTGTTGTTGTTCAGTGGCTAACTCACATCTGACTCTTTGCAACCCCATGGACTGCAGCTTGCCAGGGCTCCTCCACTATCTCCAGAAGTCTGCTCAAATCGTGTCCATTGAGTCAGTGATGCTATCTAATCATCTCATTCTCTGCAACTCCCTTCTCCTGCCTTCAATCTTTCCCAGCATCAGGGTCTTTTCCAATGAGCCAGCTCTTCACATCAGGTGGCCAAAATATTGGAGCTTCAACTTCAGCAACAGTCCTTCCAGTGAATACTCAGGATTTATTTCCTTTAGGATTGACTGATCTGATCTCCTTGCAGTCCAAGGAACTCTCAAGAGTCTTCTCTAGCACCACAATTCAAAAGAATCAAATTAATATATTAAACACACACATGTATTTAGTGAGTAGCTTCATTCTTATCGTAGCTGTTAGTAATTGTCCTTTGCTCTTTCACAGTAGCATATTGGACACCTTCAGGGGCAAATCCTAAAGAAGTCAGTCTTGAAAATAAAGAGAGTAAAAGAAGCGTTTATCAGAGACATCAAAGGCAATACACTGCTGACAAATAAACTCCACAGAATTAGTCCAAGCAAGTCCTAAAATAAATAAATATCAGCCATCCCAGCATGTTGCAGGGGAGTGGGGGGAGGGATAAAAGTCCTGAGTTGCTACAATTGATTATTAAAAATGCCCAGTTTTCAACAACAACAACAAAAATCCAAGATAAGCAAAGAAACAGGCAACAAGGGTGGCTCATCTGAAAGTGAAAGTTGCTCAGTCATGTCTGACTCTTTGCAACCCCACGGAATTCTCCAGTCCAGAATACAGGTGGGAAGCTTTTCTCTTCTCCAGGGGATATTCCCAAACCAGAGATTGAACCCAGGTCTCCTGCACTGCAGGCAGATTCTTTACCAGCTGAGCCACAAGGGAAGCTCTTCTGAGAGCACCCAAATGTTAGACTTATCAGGCAGTCTGATAAGCAGCCATTATAAATATCTTCAAAGAACTAAAAGGAAATCACTTTTAAAGAAATAAAGTGAAAATTATTCATCAAATAGAGAACATCAATAAAGAGATAGAAATCATTTTTTTTTTAAAGCCAAAACAACGAAATAAAAATTCTGGAGCTGAAGAGTAAAAAAAAGAAAAAAAAATTCACTAAAGGACCTCAACAGCAATTTTGAGATGACAGAAGAAATAATTAACAAAATTGAAGACAGAGCAATAAAGAATACCAAAAAACAGCAAGTAAAAAGAAGAAAGAATAATTCAGTAACCTAGTGTGAGACTCAAGAGTCAGCATTTCTAACAAACTCTCAGATGAGATTGATGCCAAGAGTCTGTGGAGTACTTTGAGTGGTCAGGCTCTAAATTCAGTGAACTTTTGGCTTCCCCAGGCTTCCCTTATAGCTCAGTTGTAAAGAATCTGCCTGCAGTGCGGGAGACCTGGGTTTGATCCCTGGGTTGGAAAGATCTCCGAAAAGGAAAAGCCTACCCACTCCAGTATTCTGGCCTGGAGAATCCCACGGACTGCAACTACAGCCCGTGGGGTTGCAAAGAGTTGGACACGACTAAGTGACTTTCACTTTCACTTTTTCATTTTGGCTTTCCCAATAGCTCAGACAGTAAAATAAATAAATAAATAAAATCTGCATGCAATGCAGGAGACCCAGGTTTGATCCCTGGGTTGGGAAGATCCCCTGGAGAAGGAAAAGGCAACCCACTCCACTATTCTTGCTTGGACAGAGGAGCCTGGTGGGCTACAGTCAATGGGGTTGCAAAGAGTGTGATATGACTGAGTAGCTAATATTTTCTTTTTGGACTCTTTAAATATATACATAAATTCTTAAGAAGCTTAAACTATTTTCAAATATTTTAGGAGCATCTATGTCTATTCTGACAATCTCTACTTTTAAAATAGTTTATTAAAACATATTTAGTGAAATCTCTTTTTTGTTAAAGGGACAAATTGCTTCTATTCTTCCATAAGAGTAAATTTCTTTTTCAATATATTTATAATTGACATACTAACTCAACCTGACTTTCCCATCTTAATTTGAACAGATGATGTCTTTTTGTGCTTCTAATTTGCTTCATCTTAACATCTTCTTTTAAGCTGAATTAATCAATCCATTTCATGGGAAATAGATGGGGAAACAGTGGAAACAGTGTCAGACTTCATTTTTGAGGGCTCCAAAATCACTGCAGATGGTGACTGCAGCCATGAAATTAAAAGACGCTTACTCCTTGGAAGAAAAGTTATGACCAACCTAGATAGCATATTCAAAAGCAGAGACATTACTTTGCCGACTAAGGTCCGTCTAGTCAAGGCTATGGTTTTTCCTGTGGTCATGTATGGATATGAAAGTTGGACTGTGAAGAAAGCTGAGTGCCGAAGAATTGATGCTTTTGAACTGTGGTGTTGGAGAAGACTCTTGAGAGTCCCTCAGACTGCAAGGAGATCCAACCAGTCCATTCTAAAGGAGATCAGTCCTGGGATTTCTTTGGAAGGAATGATGCTAAAGCTGAAACTCCAGTATTTTGGCCACCTCATGTGAAGAGTTGACTCATTGGAAAAGACTCTGATGCTGGGAGGGATTGGGGGCAGGAGGAGAAGGGGATGACAGAGGATGAGATGGCTGAATGGCATCACCGACTCAATGGACATGAGTCTGGGTGAACTCCGGGAGGTGGTGATGGACAGGGAGGCCTGGCGTGCTGCAATTCATGGGGTCACAAAGAGTTAGACGTGACTGAGTGACTGAACTGAACTGAATCAATCCATTGAGATAACAGTGATCAAAATTCAATGATACCTACAAAGAATCATGCAGCACCAGTCAGAGAATGTCATAAATATAACAGATCATTACCCATAAACAAGAGCTCATTTAGCCACTTTGACCAATGCCATGTGCTAACTTGGACTTGTCTAACAGAGAGGCAGAAGGCAAGCAAGAAGGAGGTCGCGTACAAAAATTACTATCAGCAGTTTGCCTGCCAAGAAATAAACTCACTGAAAATTAACTAGGTTCCTTTCTTTGAATTATTACCTATTCTTCTATTAATGCACAGTGCATTAGCCCCAAGACTCTTGGATCAATAGTTCAGTTGTATAGATTATAAAATATTTTGTGTACTCTTTTGCTAGTTGACATTTTATTCCTCAGATTGAAGTTAGAGTGATTTCAACTTAGAAGAGACTTGGACTTTAAACCAGAAACATTTATCCCAAATTATTGTGCTTAAGATTTGACATATCAAAGATCTTTTCAAATGGCTTGCCTTGGGCAATAGGAGATTGTATAAAACATATTAACATGATTTTCTCCCTACCTTGAAAAGGCTTTGATGATGAATCTGTGCATAACCCAGAAGGGCCTTGGCCTTTCCTGCTTCAAAAATTCATCATGTTAAAATATTTGCAACTGACACTGTGCAGAAAGAAAATAGAACAACATGAAAATAGAGGGCAATTATTGCCCCTTGTCATTATATCTGGTTGACAGTAGTCGGATGGAAAGAATTGAAATTTCATGTCTGTAACAGCGAAATGAGAAAATTAATATTCCCTATTATTCTAGGTAGACATTTTAATATATATATGTTTGTATCATCAAGATAATGAGCTACCTTACTTATTTCAGAGTTTTGTGGAGGTCAAATGCAATAATAGGTAGAAAGGTACTTTGTAAATTTTAACTGTACATATCAGGCATATTATTAGAGCATCACAGAATATAAACAGAGAAACTTAAATCAATTGAAAATTCAAGGTTAGGGTATATTAAAACCAGTTTTCAAAAGAATGGAAAGCAGAGGAATTCTGTCCTTTCTTCATTCAAAATTGCTGTTTTTCAATATTTCAATTGATTAAATTCAATTAATTAAACTGAATTGAAGGTATTCTTGAAATATACATGCAATATACCAACTAAAGATAAAATTGGTTATATTTCAAAGGAATTAATATGACAAAAATGTTTAGAAAATAGCAGACAGGTACAGCTAAGGTGGGCCAAAATCTAGTTCTAAGAATTTTCACTAAATAACAAAAATTGTCTGCAATTATTACTATGACTTGGAGGATCTATATGACAAAATGAAATAGAAACTCAAGAAAAATATAGTTATTCCTATAGTTGAGACTCCCTCTCCAGGGGATTCTGCCAACCTGGGTCTCCTACATTGCAAGCTGTCTCATGCATTCCAAGCAGATTCTTTACTCACTGAGCCACCAGGGAAGTCTAAGGTCACATACAGAAGAATATTTATGTGATGTTCAAGACAGTTTTGTTTTTAATCCTTCTGGATAAGTCCAACCTGTGATAAGAAATGGGAGGCTGACCTCTAGGGTCAGGATCAATGTTGGCTTACCACTGAGTTTGCCAATGAGGAACACTAGCAGGTGTCTGGAGGGGGCAAGGAGAATGGAGATTAGACATTTAGTCACTTGACTCTGCATTTCACGGGCTTCCTGCAGCTTTTGCCTGTGCAGTTCACTCTTTGAGCCCACTTTCTTTCTCCCCACGTTCCATGCCCTCATGCCCCTCTAGCCACTTCCGGTGTGGAGGGGTACCTGCCCGAGGCTGCTGTCCTGTCTCTTGATGTTTCTCTACACTTTGCCTTTATTTTCACAAGGCGTCTCTTTATTAAGCTCTCTGAAGATCATGCAGTTAGAATATGCCATCTGTTTTCGGTGGGACCTGAATAACCCTGAAAAAAATCCCAACCACAAGCTTTGCCAAGTGAATGATATTTATAGAGTTTAAATACATATAAGCCACAAAAAAAAAAAAAAAACACCGTGAAAAAAATGAGATTTTTTTTTTTTTGGTATGCAAAGTATAGCTCAGAATATGGTGTATAAAATATAGTTAAAGCTTTATGACATTGAAAGAATCTGTATATTCAGGAAGGAAACAAAGAAGACTTGCCAGCTAGCAGCCATCAGAATGCAGTCAGTGTATACAGAGCGCCCTGAGGAGACTCAGGATGTGAAAACACGGAACACTGCATTGTGGGCGGATTCTTTACCCACTGAGCCATCAGAAAGCCTTACTAAGTGAATACATTATCTCAGTGGATCACTCTGCAATCTAAAAGAACTTTGTTGATGAACAACTGACATGTAGAGAAACTGAAGGAGTCGATGATCTCCTTTGAACAATTTTCGCAGCAACATCTGTTTTCTTTTGCTATAGCTTTGTTTTGAAACACAAAATTTATGAAATGTTCACAGCACAAAGTAGCCTTAAATCTCCTAGTTTATATTATGGTTAAGAAATACAGACATCACAAACTAGGCCACTGGATTCCACCACCATCATGCTTCCCTTGTATAAATGGCTCCAATATTTAGATTCCCAGCTAAGTAATCTCTGTTCCTACAATGTAGCACTTTTTTGTGTATTAAATTTGCATGCTTGAAGAGTCAAATGAGTAATATTTATATTTTAGCCATTTCTGCTAAGCATCGAATAAAGACGCTGGCCAGAACAATCCAGAACCAGTACTAGTATACAACATCAAATGTCAAATCTGTTCGTTTCTCAGAAGTACAGCTAAGTTTATTGGGCTGAATCCAATGACGACTGCACCTACACCAAGACTCCTGCCCTAGGAATCTGTGGGAGATGTTCCAACTCAGTTTAATGAGATCAGTTTAGAAGATCTCAGTCTTGTTTACTGGTCTCCTGTCCCTCTGCTGCTGCTGCTGCTGCTAAGTTGCTTCAGTCGTGTCCAACTCTGTGCGACCCCATAGACGGCAGCCCACCAGGCTCCCCCGTCCCTCCAGCGTCTTGCAAATTGCTTGCTTGCATTTGTGTGTGTGTTAGTCACTCAGTCATCCCAGACTCTTTGCGACCACATGGACTGTAGCCTGCCAGGATTTCCCAGGCTGGACTGGATTGCCATTTCCTTCTCCAAGTGATCTTCCCAAGCCAGGGATTGAACCTGAGTCTCTCACATTGCGAGGAGACTCTTTACTGTCTGAGCCACCAGGGAAGCATTGCTTACTTGTGGTACTCTTAAAAAGTAAAAAAGAAAGACTTAAAATTTCCATCCCAGTGCTGTTACCACTGAATTAATTGAAAAAATTTTTGTTTCCCATTATGTTTATCCTGGGAGCATTTCTATGATCCTTTTTTTTTTTCATTTTTATTTTTAATTGGAGGGTAATTGCTTTACAATGTTGTTAGTTCCTGCTGTAGGACAACATGAGTCAGCTGTAAGTATGTACATATCCCCTCTCTCTTGCGCATGCCTCCCATCCCACCTGCCATCTCGGCCCTCCAGGTCATCACAGGGCACTGGGCTGAGCTCCCTGTGTTACACAGCAGCTTCCCACTAGCTAGCTATTTTACGCGTGATATTGTGTATATTTCAAGGCTACTCTCTCAATTTGTCCCATTCTCTCCTTCCCTCACTGTGTCCTCATGGTCATTTTCCACATCAGTGTCTCTTCTCCTGCTCTGCACATAGGTATATCAGTACCATTTTTCTAGATTCCATATATAAGCGATATTGTTGTTTACTTGCCAAGTTGTGTCTGACTCCTTGGGATCCCATGGACTGCAGCCTACCAGGCTCCTCTGTCCATGGGATTTCCCAGGCTAGTAGCCTGGGAAATGGGTTGCCATTTCCTTCTCCAGGGGATCCTTTTGACCCAGGATTGAATCCACATCGCCTGCTGACGGGTAGATTCTTTACCATTGAGGCACCAGGGAAGCCCATATATTCATTAATGTACAATATTTGTCTTCCTCTCTCTGACTTTTGACTAGTCAGGATTTCCTCCTTGAAATTCTTGTGGCCCAATCTTTTGAGTTTGTTTCTGCTGAGTCTTTCATAATAGCATCCCACTGAGTGTGGTTCACTATATGCAAGGTTTGTATTTAATCAACTTGCAGAGAATTTAAGGGCTCTCAACCTGATTACTGCCACGCACTGTCCTGAGAGCACACTCCCCATTTGGTTTGTAACAGGAGGTGTCACAGCCTTAGGAATGGCAATAAACACTTCAGTAACCATCTCCAGAAAGGAGACAAGGTTTTTTCCTCTATTACCCATGACACCTTACAGAATCCCTTTCCCTGTATGGTACTTAAAGTAGGGAATCAGGAGATCATTCTTGGTGCCCTGGGAACACAGCACTCTGACCAGGGCAGAAAAAGCCAGTTATGACCCTCCAAGAAAGGACATCTACAAACTGACCACATAGACATTTCAAATAGGGAAAGCATGTATTACATATACACATATATTCAACACTTCTGCTACTTACAACATCAACTTGGAAATGTGCGGCAGGGTCCACGGGAATGATAAGACAAGTCAGTGTAGCTAAGGAGTTTCAAGGGAAGGGGGAGAGTCAAAGGGGAAAATAGGGATGAAAGATTGGGAAGCAGAGGGAACTTCCCACCTTGGCAGAGTAAACATGGAGTGTCATCGTTACACCCTAGGCTAGGCTGTGAAGTTTGACTCTCTAGGACATGGAGGAAAATAAAGAATGGCTTGGTCACAAAGTATGAAGGATAGAGAACCGTGGAGGAGGGGCTTCTGCCCAGTACAGGGACTGCTGGTCTTCAAGCAGCCCCCGTGGGGGATTCCCTTCCACGGATGGGAAAGTAGAAATCAAGGGCATGTATTGTGGAGCAGTACTGTGGAGCAGCAAGCTCCCCACTTGAACAGAATTCTCATATTTCCTCAAGTCCTGCCATGCTTCAGGAGCCCTATGGGGGGTGAGACACACTGTTAGGTGCAGTCGTGTTTAGGCAGAAAGAGTTACCATGTCCACGCTGGACCAGGGCAAGACCGTAGTTTGATAGTCCAGATTCCTTGTATGCGTGTGTGTGTGTGTGTGTGTGTGTGTGTGTGTGCGCGCGCATGCATATACACACAATGCAGATTGTGAATAGAAAGGGTTGTCACAAGATAGCTATTGATATCAGATTGCTAGCTTGCTCCCTGATGCTAGTAGTCAAGAGTAACACTGCTTCCCTTTATTTTAAATTCATTCATTTGGGAAACCCTTGAGTAGCCAGCCAATTGCAGCAGGCATACTGTGCCATGCCTTTGTGCATAAACCCAGAAGCTTCTCCCTGGCCACCTGCACCACAGCCCACAGTTTAGAGAGGATCAGGACGAGCAGGAAGTAAATGAGGCACCCAGGGGCACATCTGCAGGAAGTGCTCACTCCCAGGTCCCTTCCTGGTCCCTCCCCAACAACCCAGCATTGCTCATGGGAACAAGAGACCTTCAAGATGCTCCTGAAAAAAGGGGGAACCTCTCAGCAAATAAATTTTTTAAATCTCTTATTAACAGACTGTTAAGAAACTTACTTGCAAACAAGCTTATTAAAAACTTAAGTTTAGCAGTGAAAGAAATCTGCTTCGCTTTGCCTAAGCCAGCATTTTCCAGACTTTTTTGCTGACTATATTTTTTTTTGCAAGGAATTTGTGTTGACATCCCGTAAACATGCTCTGGAAGTGCTAGGTTTGGGTTATGTTAATGTGGTTCTGAGAACTTTCAAAACAGATGCCTCATTGGAATCTACTTGTTGTGCAGTTAACATTGGGTAATTTCCCACTTCAACCTCTTATGAAATAGTAGAATGAGAGTCTTTTCTTCCCATAGTCAGAAGTCCGAAGTTCCAACCTTCTAGATGCTTACAGACTACCATGATTAGCATACTTCTTTAATTTTCATTGTAGGCATCTGTATGTAATTAACATTCATTCTCACCTGGTCCTCCACAATGTTGAGTAACTCCAAACTTACCCTAAACTCATCCTCAGACTCATTCTGATCAGCATTTTTATCCACTGCATAATAATGACATTGACTTCATGTTGAACAAACTTGCAAATGAAATGGAGTTGGGAGAAATGAAAGAGCTAGTTTATTTGAGAGTGGATTATACCCCTACTAGACCCAAAAATTGCTGAATTGAAAAAGGATGAAATTTAACTGTAACAAACACAGAGTTGTGCAGTGGGCTCCAAAAAAATTCCAAAAATCTACAAAGTAAACAGGACAAGGTTAGAAGCAGTATATGAAAGATCTAGGAAGGCTTAGTGTGACTCAATGTAAGAGAGTATTTCTAAGGTTGTAATGAAAACACACGCAACAAGGAGATTGAGTATCTTCCATGAGAGACATATGACAACATTCTGTGACCCATCACAGAAATAGTGGAATGCAAGTGGTGATAACTGAACTAGATGGTAAAAGTTAAACTGCACCAAGAGAATTAATTCCATGTAACACATGGTCTGCAAGGAGACCCAACCAGTCAATCCTAAAGAAAATCAGTCTTGAATATTCATTGGAAGGACTGATGCTGAAGCTCCAATACTTTTTTGGCCACTGGCTCATTTGAAAAGACCCTGATGCTGGGAAAGATTGAAGGCAGGAGAAGGCGATGACAGAGGATGAGATAGTTGGATGGCATGACTGACTCAATGGACATGAGTTGGAGTAAGCTCTGGGAGTTGGTGATGGACAGGGAAGCCTAGCGTGCTGCAGTCCATGGGGTGGCAAAGAGTCGGAAATAACTGAGTGATTGAACTGAGCTGAACATATGGTCTAGGAAGTAGGGTGGGGCTTTGCTTGGCAAAAGATTAACCTAGTTAGAGATCCTTAATCATCATTACACACAAAAAGGTTTTGAGAAAGGAAGAATCAAGAAGAAAAAGTAGCAAATCAAAAAAGTGTTGCAGACCAGGTTCTAGTGGAGGTGCCTTCCACTAGCTTAATTGCATTGTTGATGTCTGTTAGCAAGCATAACGCAGCGGGGACAGACACAGAGAGAGCGGGGTTCCCTGGGATGCCTTCTGTGTGAATTGTAGAAGACTCATCGTGTAAATGAGGAGCCTTTTTCTGAAACTGCGTGGGACTTCTACTGAAGTCCCATGTCCCTTGATTCTGCCTCAAATCCAAATAGACCCCAGGAGAGAGCCTTGTTTGCTGGTGAATTCCCCAGCTTGACACTACAAATGTCGTCAGTCACCGGTACATGCACCCAGATGCTGAACACCAGATGTGGAGCTTGCCCAAACTGGAAAAGAGAAGACTTGGAATCACACAAAGAGAGAGAAAAGGTTCTGCTTCACCGGCTCCATGACTCCTAAGTTAGAGAAAGGCAGTCTAGTTGCTCTCTATGGCCAGCAGGTCTAGATCAGGAAGGAAGAAAACAGGCTTAGGTGGCTGCAGAGGCGATAGGGTTAAGCTAGGGATTAAGAAGGATTTGTTCATTATAAAGTCTGTTTGGTCCTGTCCGTCTTTTCTGGGTGCTTTGGGCATATAACCATGAGACTGTATGGATGAAGTAGCAGGCTCTGCCTGAAGGATTCAATTTCTTGGACACTGCACATTTTTCCCACATTGTTCTGGACATGCAAATACTCTAACTCAAATCTTCTAATAAAGCAGATAACTAACATCATCCACTCTCTTTCAAGGGACTGCTAGAGATGACATGGTGCTCTCTTAAATCACCGGAGACACAACCTAAACTATTCCTTATCTGGAAAGAGAAGAACAAATTCAATCAGAGCTGTTTGTGTTCTTTTCCAAACAGATGATCTTATAAAATCATGCATAGGAGGTTTTAATCAGGAGGTGTGAGTGAGAGAAGCCATAAATTACGAGCTCAATATATCCACGAGGGTCTCAGCTTCATCCTCAGAAATGCCTGGAATTCAATAACTCTGTGTGTGTGTGTGTGTGTGTGTGTGTGTGTGTGTGTGTGTGTGTGTGTATGCTGGAGGGGAGGAAGAGGGATAGTGAGAACTTCTACAACTACATCCCTCAAAAGTCTAATTCACCCTCCTTGGAGAAAAGCAGTCATGGGAAGCAATGGAAGGGCTGGACTTGTTAGATAAGCATCAATGCATATATTAAGAGATGGGACAATGTCATCACTGAAAGCAAATAAGATGCCCTTTTGCAACTGTGGTCCTGTGCAGCATTGTCAGCTACCTCTGAGTTAAGGGCAGCTGATCCAGCTGAGATCTAGTGAGAATCTCAGAGGATCTCATTGCAACAGGACAGTCTGCAGTTGCAGCCGACCCACTGGCAACATCCCATCTATCAGACACAGAAGTGTGGTCTATTGAGAAACAAGCAAAATGTCCCTCAGTGGACATTGTCAGGATTAGCCTCGGAGATCCTAAAGTGTATCCATTTCCCAAGCTAACAACAACATCTATTAAGCTTCCCTTTTGCAAAAGGAAGATAGCAGGGTAGTTTTACAAAGTATACAACTGGAACACTCTTCTTGCCCAAAAGAGTGAACAGCCCTTTGGGACAGAAAAGTCATTCGCAGACAGAATAGAATTACTATCATGTGTAATAAGTAATCACTTTTTCTGTCCAGGGAACATCCTGGTTTATGCACCCAAAAATAGCATATTTTGAGACGTCTGTACCTTCGTTTTCAATCCTCAGCTTTCTGTTTATTAAACATTCATGAGTCCTAAGAGAGCCCCGAGAGACAGAAAAATAAGTGTGCTCTTGTCCGAAAATGGATTTGAAAGGTTAGAGGAGATGCCAAAACGGACGATCATCAGTGTGCTTTTGCTTTTGGGTTCAAGAGCCTGAATTACTGCCTGTTCTCAAAACTGCGGCTCCAGGGTTTATTGGTCTGGGCTGGTGCGGGTGTTCTGACTAAGATGTTTCTGGAATGCCAAGCAGTACAGACGCCTGTGCACACTCCAATCTTCCCTCATTATTCCTAGAAGATCCCTGCAGTCACCTCAAGAGCCCTTATTTCTCTCAGTCCGGCAGCTCCGACTTCCTTGTTCTCTCATGAGGCAGATCTCCTGAATTAACCCGCCTGCCCTGGATGGAGTGACGGGGAGAGGGCAGACCGTGAGTCGTGTTGATAAAGGTGCGTGCCCCGGTTTGAACAGACCAGATGAAGGCGGCGAGGTAGAAAGGCACCCAGGCTGCTGCTCTGAAAACCAAGAAGCATATCAGGGGAGGAGAAAAGGCAAATGAAGTCCCCGGGGTTTATAGCAGAGACACACAGGAGAATAGAGAAACGGGCAGCCTTCTGCTCAGAGCAGTTATGGTCGTGGTGGCTCCACCTAGGACTAGCACTGCTGAGACAAAAAAATGGGGGAGATGCGAGTTTCTGTGAGCAAAACTGACTTTGAAAGGGTTAGAGGTGAAGAGCCATGAGAAGAAGCTCTTGGTAGAGTGATGGGGAAAGGAGAAAGAAATGACAGACACCTGCCAAAGAAATAAAGCTAAAAATAGCAGCACTGTGGGGATGAAGGATGAGGCATACAGACTCCTAATGTTAAATTCCAAAGAGGAAATCTTCAAAACTTTAGCAGACACTTGGCATGGATCAGATGGTAAAAAATCTGCCTGTAATGAAGACCCGGGTTCAATCCCTGGGTCAGGAAGATCCCCTGGAGAAGGGAACAGCAACCCACTCCAGTATTCTGGCCTGGAGAATTCCATGGACAGAGGAGCCTGGTGGGCTACAGTCCATAGGGTTGCAAAGAGTTGGACACGACTGAGTGACTAACACTTTCACTGTTCACTTGGCATGGATCAATTTATAGCTTGGTTTGCAATCCAAGGTATTAAAAATGATCTTGAATGTGTCCTAATTTCTCTACAGAATCTAACTTTGCTCTGTGTGTGTGTGTGTGCGCGCGCTCACTTCATGCATTTAGAAAACATTCTTTAGGAAAAGCGCCACTTTGCAAATACTTTGAGTATTGCCAAGACCACAGCATCTGACTCTGGATTAGAATTCCTGCTTTAGCCTCTGACTCTCATCAACAAGAGTGAAGGGTCTGGGATTGTATCCCATTTGCAAGTGAACATGTTAGCTTGCCATGTTTTTCACAGATGCAGGCAGATAACACAACTTCCGGGTCAGAGACAAGAGATGTGATTCCCCAGCACAACAGGCAGCATGAACTTCAGAACACTCGTGTCAGTTTCTCTTGGTCCCCAAGTCCCAGTGGGCAAGGCAAGATGGAACCAGATGGCCACAGGCACACGGTGCATTGTTGCGACAGAGGTACCTTGACCTGAGAGAATCTGAACCTTTTATAATGTGGAATAAGGATGTCATATTCCTGGGCTTCCCAGGTGGTTCAGTGGTAAAGAATCTGCCTGCCAAGGCAGGAGACGCAGGTTCAATTCCTGGGTTAGGACGATCACTTGGAGGAGAAAATGGCGTCATACTCCAGCATTCTTGCCTGGGAAATCCCACAAACGGGGGAGCCTGGTGGGCTACAGTTCTTGGGGTTGCAAAAGAGTTGGACATATCTTTGCAACTAAAACAACAAAGACAATAACAACAAATTCCTTATTCCAAAGGAATATACTATCTTTTTCTTCCAAGGCTGTTTGTTGAACAAATATACTGTTTTGAGATAGTATGAAATGAAGACAGTCAACCTGACTTCTCACAAGACGTGCAGAAATGTGAGAGGCCAATCATCACTTCCCACCTGCTCTAATCCTTACAAAGAATCTTTACAGCATCGTTACAGATTTAAATCCTCTAATCTTTCCAGAAGTCTCTTCTCCTTTCTGGATATCATGGTTTCACATTTTTAAATAAAGGGGTTAAGCTGGATCAAATCTAAGGTCATTTCATGGCAATGAAGTGAAGATGATTGCTTCTTTTTCAAAAACTGTTTTATAAAGATTCTACTCTTCAAAGCTTTATAATTTCAGAAGGCCATGCTTACATCCAAATGATCAGTGTTGACTGGTGTGTTATACACACACAGACACGTACACGCACAGTAGCCATACCTCAGCAAGAGTGATGTTTCATTCCTAATTTTTGTGTGAAATCCCAGTGAGGTGGAAGCTGATATTGGAATGAAAAAACTAGCTGTGATTACAGCATGTATCTTATTTCTATTCCTACCATCTCATAGTAATCGGTCAGGCACTTTCCTTAATCCAAATATATATATATATATATATATATATATATATATATAATAGCCTATGAGTATTTTGATTGATTTCCTCACTTTTTGTATTTTTTCTTCCTCACTCTCATTATGAACTTGTTCAGAGAGTGAAATAATCTGTTGAAATAAGAGCTTTGCAAGAGGAGCCCTGCTGATTCCTACAGGAGAAGCCAGGTCGTTAGGCAAAGACCTACTGCATCGGCTGCAAGTCGCCTTGGTAACATGCCAGTACTGACCACAAAGTGCTCGTGATGAAAGCAGCTCTGTTACCTACTAGCTGGGTGGACATTCTGACCGGCTGACATTGGGCTTGCACGGGTCACCTTCTAAGTCTGGGCTCCCTCCACAAAGTCAACTGGGCCATTGTCCCAGCGTCCCAATTCCAAAAACTACCTTGTCTCCTAGGGTTCAAAAGCATCAGAGAAATCATCCATGTCTTCCAGGCCTTTCTTCAAAGGAAGATTAGGTGGAGGTTCCCTGAACACAGGCTCTGGAGCCTCTGAACAGCTGGCACCACCAACACAACTATGTCCTGCCCAACTCTCGAGCTGAACTCAGACGGACCAGCCAGCGAGGCCTGGTTTCATCACTTTGCTCTTAGTTCAGTATTGCTGTGGCTGGGCTGTGCCCTGGACAGCTTTATCCTCCCCACCCCAAATTGCTACAACATTTCCTCCTTCCCACAGTATTTATTTCCCTCTTCAGCAAGGTTTCTGCCTTCTCATCAGCACATTCTGCCTCCTCATCAACGATTATCACCTTCCCACTCTGTATCTGCCAGAGCTGATATGAATATAGCGAAGAGAAAGTCGTCCAGTCGTGTCTGACTCTTTGAGACCCACTGTACTATACAGTCCATGGGATTCTCCAGGCCAGAATACTGGAGTGGGTAACCGTTCCCTTCTCGAGGGGATCTTCTCAACTCAGGGATCAAACCCAAGTCTCCCACATTGCAGGTGGATTCTTTACCAGCTGAGCCACTAGGGAAGCCCAGATACTAATATAAGGACAGATCAATTCTGAACTCGGTAACTCAGCTGGGCACCCTCAAATAGACATTTGCCCAGAGTTGTACAGTAGCCAACCTACACAACCACACCTTGCTGGCATTCCTGAGTCACTTTACCCGTTGCTGATCATGTAATCCTCACAACAGCCCTATAAGGTAGGTGCTACTGTCTACAGTCTCACAAGAGAATACTAAACCAAGAGAGGCTCCATTTCCCAAGGATTCATAGCTACTGGATGACCAAATTAAGACGCATATCTCAACGACTAGATGTGAGCTTTTCACATTTTATAAGAGCTAAATAAACCTTTGTTCAGGTGAAGCTTGAGCAGAGTGAAGTTGGATCTCCTCTCCTTGTCAAGTCCCTGCTCTTCTGGCCCCAATTTCCTGAGTTTCTTAAACCATCCTTGGCGGTTGTCTTTTTCCTGGGCTAGACTGAGGAATCCACTGGAACCCCAGTGAGGTTATCTGTTAAGCAGTGACCATCTGTGTGACTCTTGATAACCTCTTCTCTACACAGTCTGGATCTTTCTGTCTTCTCCCTCCGTTTAGTTCCTCCCATCTGCCAATCGTGGGCCATACCATGATCACCAGGTTCCTATCGCGTGTTGACTTTCACTACAACCAAGACATGTCCACTCACCAGTCAGCCAGAATGAGACTGAATTGCCCAAGCCCCTGGGAACATGGACACCTGGAATGAGATCTAGTTTTCTAGCCCTGGATATAAGCCTCGGAGGACACAGGTCCCTCTAACAGCCTGGGCATCTTGGAACTTGCTGACATCCTCCTGTGTCATCTCCTCTCTCTGAGGCCCAAACATCCCTCTTGTCCTAAAGTAGGGCGTCAGTGTACCAACACCAAGCTCCTCACTAGGAGGAGGGCTCTTTACTCATCCAGAGAATTCAGTTGGGAACTTGGTGTTTCCCCCTGGAGAAGGGGATGAAGCAAAGGAACATTTCCCCTTTCACCTGGCTTCCTCCTAATGAGTCTTTGTCTGAATAACCCTCCAGAATACCACTTCCCTGATGCCCCTGGATGGTTGTATACTCCACTGTGGGTCCTTCCAGTCCCTAATCATAGCATTCAATTCTGTCTAATGTTTCTCTGCTATATGCTCGGGCCCATGAGAAAAGAGACTTTGCTATTCAGTGCTTTCCCCAAATCCTCGGCATTGAACTTGGTACGTGGTGCCCATTAAAGACTTGTTAAATAAATGAATTTTTGTGAATTTTTTTATTTACAGCATAGATTTATGGTTTATAGCCTCTAATGGAAATATTAATAACTAAGTATTTGGATGAGACTTCCTCTTAATTTTTAAGCTTGAAGGAATTTAGTAAGATGACTAAATCTATCTTTAAAGATATGGCTTATATTTGACTCTTCATTGTCAAGCATAATGATAAAAAATGGGTTTGAGTTCAGTTAGCTCTTCAAAATAAAGAATTCATCACCTATATCTTGTGGTCATCTTAAATTTGTCAACCTCTTAAACTGACTTTAATGATCTTTTAATAAGTCTTTTTAAGTGTGTTTCAAAGACTATGTTCTATTGGACTTATCAAAAATTTTTCAAAAGTTATTTAACATCTGTTGTAAACATAAAGTATATGCTTCATTCAACCCAAACCATCAACAATCAGCGTTTCAGTTCAGTTCAGTTCAGTCGTGTCCGACTCTTTGCGACCCCATGAATTGCAGCACGCCAGGCTTCTTTGTTCATCACCATCTCCCGGAGTCCACTCAGACTCACATCCATCAAGTCCATGATGCCATCCAGCCATCTCATCCTCGGTCGTCCCCTTCTCCTTCTGCCCCCAATCCCTCCCAGCATCAGAGTCTTTTCCAATGAGTCAACTCTTCGCTTGAGGTGGCCAAAGTACTGGAGTTTCAGCTTTAGCATCATTCCTTCCAAAGAAATTCCAGGGTTGATCTCCTTCAGAATGGACTGGTTGGAACTCCGTGCAGTCCAAGGGACTCTCAAGAGTCTTCTCCAACACCACAGTTCAAAAGCATCAATTCTTTGGTGCTCAGCTTTCTTCACAGTCCAACTCTCACATCCATACATGACCACAGGAAAAACCATAGCCTTGACTAGACGGACCTTAGTCGGCAAAGTAATGTCTCTGCTTTTGAATATGCTCTCTAGGTTGGTCATAAGTTTTCTTCCAAGGAGTAAGCGTCTTTTAATTTCATGGCTACAGTCACCATCTGCAGTGATTTTGGAGCTCCAAAAAATAAAGTCTGACACTGTTTCCCATCTATTTCCCATGAAGTGATGGGACCGGATGCCATGATCTTCGTTTTCTGAATGTTGAGCTTTAAGCCAACTTTTTCACTCTCCTCTTTCACTTTCATCAAGAGGCTTTTAGCTCCTCTTCACTTTCTGCCATAAGGGTGGTGTCATCTGCATATCTGAGGTTATTGATATTTCTCCCTGCAGTCTTGATTCTAGCTTGTGTTTCTTCCAATCCAGCGTTTCTCATGATGTACTCTGCATATAAGTTAAATAAGCAGGGTGACAATATACAGCCTTGACATACTCCTTTTCCTATTTGGAACCAGTCTGTTGTTCCATGTCCGATTCTAACTGTTGCTTCCTGACCTGCATACAGATTTCTCAAGAGGCGGGTTAGGTGGTCTGGTATTCCCATCTCTTTCAGAATTTTCCACAGTTTATTGTGATCCACACAGTCAAAGGCTTTGGCATAGTCAAGAAAGCAGAAATAGATGTTTTTCTGGAACTCTCTTGCTTTTTCCATGATCCAGTGGATGTTGGCAATTTGATCTTTGGTTCCTCTGCCTTTTCTAAAACCAGCTTGAACATCAGGAAGTTCGCGGTTCACGTATTGCTGAAGTCTGGCTTGGAGAATTTTGAGCATTACTTTACTAGCATGAGAGATGAGTGCAATTGTGCAGTAGTTTGAGCATTCTTTGGCATTTCCTTTCTTTGGAATTGGAATGAAACCTGACCTTTTCCAGTGCTGTGGCCACTGCTGAGTCTTCCAAATTTGCTGGCATATTGAGTGCAGCACTTTCACAGCATCATCTTTCAGGATTTGAAATAACTCAACTGAATTCCATCACCTCCACTAGCTTTGTTCATAGTGATGCTTTCTAAGGCCCACTTGACTTCACATTCCAAGATGTCTGGCTCTAGATTAGTGATCACATCATCATGATTATCTGGGTTGTGAAGATCTTTTTGTACAGTTCTTCCATGTATTCTTGCCACCTCTTCTTAATATCTTCTGCTTCTGTTAGGTCCATACCATTTCTGTCCTTTATCGAGCCCATCTTTACATGAAATGTTCCCTTGGTATCTCTAATTTTCTTGAAGAGATCTCTAGTCTTTCCCATTCTGTTGTTTTCCTCTATTTTTTTTTTTTTGCACTTATTGCTGAAGAAGTCTTTCTTATCTCTTCTTGCTATTCTTTGGAACTGTGCATTCAGATGCTTATATCTTTCCTTTTCTCCTTTGCTTTTTGCCTCTCTTCTTTTGACAACTATTTGTAAGGCCTCCCCAGACAGCCATTTTGCTTTTTTGCATTTCTTTTCCATGGGGATCGTCTTGATCCCTGTCTCCTGTACAATGTCATGAACCTCAGTCCATAGTTCATCAGGCACTCTATCAGATCTAGGCCCTTAAATCTATTTCTCACTTCCACTGTATAATCATAAGGGATTTGATTTAGGTCATACCTGAATGGTCTAGTGGTTTTCCCCACTTTCTTCAATTTAAGTCTGAATTTGGTAATTAGTAGTTCATGATCTGAGCCACAGTCAGCTCCTGGTCTTGTTTTTGTTGACTGTATAGAGCTTCTCCATCTTTGGCTGCAAAGAATATAATCAATCTGATTTTGGTGTTGACCATCTGGTGATGTCCATGTGTAGAGTCTTCTCTTGTGTTGTTGGAAGAGGGTGTTTTCTATGACCGGTGCATTTTCCTGGCAAAACTCTATTAGTCTTTGCCCTGCTTCATTCCGCATTCCAGGGCCAAATTTTCCTGTTACTCCAGGTGTTTCTTGACTTCCTACTTTTGCATTCCCGTCCCCTAGAATGAAAAGGACATCTTTTTGGGTATTAGTTCTAAAAGGTCTTGTAGGTCTTCATAAAACCGTTCAACTTCAGCTTCTTCAGCGTTGCTGGTTGGCGCATAGCCTTGGATCACTGTGATATTGAATGGTTTGCCTTGGAGACGAACAGAGATCATTCTGTCATTTTTGAGATTGCATCCAAGTACTGCATTTCGGACTCTTCTGTTGACCATGATGGCTACTCTATTTCTTCTGAGGGATTCCTGCCCTCAGTAGTAGATATAATGGTCATCCGAGTTAAATTCACCCATTCCAGTCCATTTTAGTTTGCTGATTCCTAGAATGTTGACATTCACTCTTGCCATCTCTTGTTTGACCACTTCCAATTTGCCTTGATTCATGGACCTGACATTCCAGGTTCCTATGCAATATTGCTCTTTACAGCATCGGATCTTGCTTCTATCACCAGTCACATCCACAGCTGGGTATTGTTTTTGCTTTGGCTCCATCCCTTCATTCTTTCTGGAGTTATTTCTCCACTGATCTCCAGTAGCATATTGGGCACCTACTGACCTGGGGAGTTCCTCTTTGGTATCCTATCATTTTGCCTTTTCATACTGTTCGTGGGGTTCTCAAGGCAAGAATACTGAAGTGGCTTGCCTTTCCCTTCTCCAGTGGACCACGCTCTGTCAGACCTCTCCACCATGACCTGCCCGTCTTGGTTTCAGTTACTTAAGCCAAATCTGAAAATCAGGATCCGTTTTTCATTATCATTGAAGAGTTTTTTACTTTTAAACTATTGAGCTTGCAATCCCAACATTGAAAATAACATTAAATTTGGCAGTGTGCCCTTGTATTGATGCCACACTTTTATTTATGATTTTTGAAATTACCTAAACTAAAATCCTAAGTTGCCATTCCTCTGCAAGTGAGTGAGGTGTAGAGTTTGCATCTCAGGTTACAGGCTTTGTTGTTGCAGAATCACCACAGGTGATGGAGGGCATCCCTTTGATCTGTCCAAGTCTCAGACACCAAGAGAGAAACATCTGAGTACTGGGTCTCGTCCACTTTGACTTCCCCTTAACAAACTCGTTCTCACATTATTTCCAGAGACAAATATTTTGAAAGTGAAGAACACAAGAGGTTGCTAAATATTAGCTTTCAAAGGCTTGGAGTCACATGATATTTGCTTGGGTTACCTCTTCTTCAAGCCCATATAAAGAATTGTGTTTACCCTTGCACACTATTCAGGGCTGAGGCGCTGCTGGGTGAAGAAATACGCAGGAGAGAATGTAAACATGGTTAAGACTTGCTGGGTTCTGTGGATGCAGAAATCTCCGCTTGCTTTAAGCAGAGCAGAAAAACAGGAGAGAATGCAAAACACGTATAATGGTGGAGGCAAAAACAAGAACTTACACAGAATTCAAGAGAGTAAAACATAATAGAAACCTTACTGAGCCTGGATTTTCTGCAACATCTGGGGTGATTGTTGTTTACAACAGACCTTAACAGTTTCTACTGGTGTAAAATTGCTGAGAATTACCAAATCTACCTTAGTCTACAAGCATGAAATGACCAGTCTAGAAAAATCACATTTCCAGACTCATTTAAGTAAGCATTAGTTGCTCAGTCATGTCCGTGGGCTGTAGTCTGCCAGGCTCCTGTGTCCGTGGGATTCTCCTGGGCAAGAATACTGCAGTGGCTAGCCATTCTCTTCTCCAGAAGATCTTTCTGACCTGGGATAGGTTTCCTTCATTGCAGACAGATTCTTTACTATCTGAGCCACCAGGAAAGTTTACTTAAGTAAACTCAAGAATAATTCATAAACTGTCAGCATTCTAAATTGGCCATTCAGTGGCTTTCCTGAAAATGTTACTGGAAAAAGTTAAGCTTTGAGAGTTTTCAGTATTTGAATTACCCTGGATTATTTCATTTAACAAGTGTTTAAATGATGCTTATGAATTTTTACTTAATGTCTTTCTGAAACAGTATGTGCATTTTTCTGCCTTCCTCATGTATACCATTTGGAACATAAATTTAGTTTTCTGTGACAATGTAAGTCTAAATTCACATTGTTCTATTGAAGGCAATGGAGTAATAAGACGTTAACCGAGAGTTCGTGCTCAGAGATTTACCAGCTTGTGACAGTCCACAAATTATGTAACTTTTCTGATCATCTGCTGCTTTCTTAGTAAAATGAGAAATGCATCTTCTGGCTTGACCCTCTCCATGTCTGCGAGGGCAATGCGGTAAAGACTGTAAAAAGGATTTACAAATGAGAAAGTTCTCTAAGGATCAGGGGATATGGGGAGGAGCTATCAGATTGAAAACTTTATTCAAGACAAAATATGCAGCTACTCTTCATTGTTGGTTGCTTTGTTTAGGTTCTATTCCCTTGATAAAGTTTTATTAATTTTGTTTATATTTTCAGAAACATGCATTTAAATATTTTGGAAACTATTCAGTTCAGTTCAGTCGCTCAGTCGTGTCCGACTCTTTGCGACCCCATGAATTGCAGCACACCAGGCCTCCCTGTCCATCACCAACTCCCAGAGTTCACTGAAACTCACGTCCATCAAGTAGGTGATGCCATCCAGCCATCTCATCCTCTGTTGTCCCCTTCTCCTCCTGCCCCTAACCCCTCCCAGCATCAGAGTATTTTCCAATGAGTCAACTCTTCACATGAGGTGGCCAAAGTATTGGAGTTTCAGCTTTAGCATCATTCTTCCCAAAGAAATACCAGGGCTGATCTCCTTTAGAAGGGACTGGTTGGATCTTGTTGCAGTCCAAGGGACTCTCAAGAGTCTTCTCCAACATCACAGTTCAAAAGCATCAATTCTTCGGTGCTCAGCTTTCTTCATAGTTCAACTCTCACATCCATACATAACCACAGGAAAAACCATAGCCTTGGCTAGATGGACATTTGTTGGCAAAATAATGCCTCTGCTTTTTAATATGCTCTCTAGGTTGGTCATAACTTTCCTTCCAAGGAGTAAGAGTCTTTTAATTTCATGGCTGCAATCACCATCTGCAGTGATTTTGGAGCCCAAAAAAATGAAGTCTGACATTGTTTCCACTGTTTCCCCGTCTATTTCCCATGAAGTGATGGGACCAGATGCCATGATCTTCGTTTTCTGAATGTTGAGCTTTAAGCCAACTTTTTCACTGTCCTCTTTCACTTTCATCAAGAGGCTTTTTAGCTCCTTTTCACTTTCTGCCATTAGGGTGGTGTCATCTGCAAATCTGATATTAGATGTGACTATTTTGTTATTTGAGCTTCCCTGGTGACTCAGACGGTAAAGAATCTGCCTGCTATGGGGGAGACCTCGGTTCGATCCCTGGGTCAGGAAGTACCCCTGAAGAAGGGAATGGCTATCTAGGACAGTATTCTTGGCTGGAGAATTCCATGGACAGAGAAGCCTGTTGGGCTACTCCATGGGGTCATGAAGAGTCAGACACACTAACACTTTCATTTTGTTATCACAGGATTTAAAACTTGCTCAACTGCTTCATGTATCATCATGCTTATCCTTTGCCAATAAATGTATTTGAATTTTCTTGCTTTTTATAATTTTTCAAAGAATCTTTATTCTAATAAGAATAATAATTTCTTTAAGCCTCAAAAGAGTGCAGTGAGGTAGATTCTCTCTTTAGGCCCACATTGAGGAATCTGGGCTGATTACATAGTGCATTTGGTTTAATTCTATCACAATAATATTGAAAATATCTAAAAATAGGCTTTCCCTCTTGGTTCACTCATTGCTGCTATTTTCTAAGTAACATTAATAAAATTTTATTTCAAGTGAATGTTGTAAAGAAGTCCAGCATACCTACAGGGAAGTACAGGAAGTAGACACCTTAGTGAACACCTTATTGTTTAGCCCTGTTCTAACCAGTAAGTCTCAACCTTCCTCTCCTGATAGTCACACCTGGAGTATTTTCATGCGCATTGAATTATTGTTGGACTGTGTAACAAGTACAATACTTTGGAAGGGATATTGTATGGCTTCCAAGAGTAGATTATAAAAGATATTGTCATTTCTGCCTTGGTCTCTTGGGAGAAGTCATAAGAAATCTAAAAAAAAAAAAACTTAATTTCAGAGTTTTGAGTAAAGTTACCTGTGCTGTATGGCAGATCCTTATTAGTTATCTAGTTTATATATAGCAGTGTGTATGTGTTGATCCCAATCTCCGAGTTTATCCCCAAAAGAGTGGATATACGTGTATGTATATCTGATTCATTCTGCTATACACCTGAAACAAACAACATTGGAGATCAACTTTACTGAAATTTTAAAAAAAATTTAAGTAATCTTAAAAAAAATGCTGCCTGTGAATGTGAAAATAAAAAATAAAAAAGATGTTCCATGTGATTATATTTTCAACTACTAGTATTCGGGAAACACATAGGACTGAAAACCATATTAAACTATATCAAAAGATGCACTCAGTAAAATCTAGACTGTAGATAAGACCACAGGACAAATGACCCAGTTTCTTCAACAAATAAATTATAAGGGGGAGAAAAGAGAGAGAACTGCAGATTAAAATAGAATTTTGATAAATCATAATGTGTGAACCTTATTTAAATATCGAATGAAATACACTGCAAAAATTATAATATTATAAAATAGTTGGAAATTGGAACACACATTGAATGTGTTTTGATGATATTAAGGAGTTGCTTTTGAACTGTGGTGTTGGAGAAGACGCTTGAGAGTCCCTCGGACTGCAAGGAGATCCAACCCATCCATTCTAAAGGAGATCAGCCCTGGGATTTCTTTTGGAAGGAATGATGCTGAAGCTGAAACTCCAGTACTTTGGCCACCTCATGCGAAGAGTTGACTCATTGGAAAAGACTTTGATGCTGGGAGGGATTGGGGGCAGGAGGAAAAGGGGACGACAAAGGATGAGATGGCTGGATGGCATCACTGACTTGATGGACGTGAGAACTCTGGGAGTTGGTGATGGACAGGCATGGCGTGCTGCAATTCATGGGATGGCAAAGAGTCGGACACAACTGAACGACTGAACTGACCATTAATTTTATTTTGAGTGTCATCATGCTGTAGAGATTTTCTTTTCAAAATCCTTATCACCTGGGAAGGCCCCTACGTTTTAGAGATATATATTGAAAATTTGAGCTTCCCTAGTGACACAGACGGTAAAGAATCCTTTCGCAATGCAGGAGACCTGGGTTTGATCCCTGGCTTGGGAAGATCCCTGGAGGAAGGAATGGCTACCCACTCCAGTATTCTTGCCTGGAGAATTCCTCAGACAAAGGAATTATGTAGCCTGGCAGTCCACAGGGTCACAAAGACTCAGCTACAACTGAGTGACTAACACACACACACACACACACAAGATGAAAAATTTAAGAATTAAATTATATGATTTCTGATGTTTGCTCCAAAATTATATGGGGGAGAGTTGACTGGGGATTAAAGGTGAAGCAAGATTGACTATGAGTTTGTTGTTAATTGTTGAAGCTCGATTAGGTGTATAGGGATTTCTTAGGCCATTTCCTTCTGCAAATGTTTAAAAGTTTCCATAATAAAAAGCTAAATAAAACACAAGCTACAATGTGAAAAAAAAGGTAAGAAAAATAAATAAATAAGTAAAAGGACACTCCTTTTATTTCTCAAGTCACCAGATGATTCCAAGCCTCCACTTGTAAGTTTTTCAGCTAAGGCTCCAGACATTATACAGAAGCACGCTACCTGCTGCGCCCCCTCTGAATCCCTAAGTACTGATACTGTGAGTTAATAAATTATTATTGTTGTTTTAAACTAACAAGATATGAAAGTGAAAGTCACTCAGTCATGTCTGAGTCTTTGTGACCTCGTGGACTAAACAGTCCATGGAATTCTCCAGGCCAGAATACTGGAGTGGGTAGCCATTCCTTCCCCAAGGGATCTTCCCAACCCAGTGACTGAACCCAGGTCTCCCACATTGCAAGCAGCTTCTTTACCAACTGAGCTATCAGGGAAATGGAAGACATTATACAAAACCATCCTTGGAGGCAGCAACATACCCAATGCAGTTAATTAGCAGCCTAGCAGGAGAAGCCTGGAGAAAACCAGAGATTTTGTACAGAAAGGAAGGGATATTTATTAACAGTACTTGTCTTTTAAAAGTTTTTATTTTTGTTTGGCGGAAGCCAACAAAATTATGTAAAGCAATTATTGTTCAATTAAAAAAAATTAAAATTTTAAAGTCTTTATTTTTGCCAACGAAAAGCACAATATAAAAAAATCTATGTAGTTATAATACAAATGGAGATATATAACACTACCCTGGGACTTCCCTGGTGGTCCAGTGGTTAAGACTCTCCACTTCCACTGTGTGGGGCATGGGTTCGATCCCTGGTAGTGAAACTAAGATTCCGAGTGCTGTGCAGCACAGCCGATTTTTTTTTTTTTTTAAGAATACTATTCCTACCACAACTGAGCCCCTTTCATGCTCTCTTTTCATTTTACCCAAACATTGTCTAAATTTCTACTGTTAGCATTGCCAGCTTTTGAACTTCATTTTTTAAAATCCTGAAGTACATATTCTTTGTCCCCTGGATTTTTTTTTTCCTTGACCATTATATTTGTGAAATTCATTCACATTTTTGCAGCTGGATGTAGTTAATTTGTTTTCACAAATGTATAGTATGCACGGTCTATGTCAGTATTTATTCTACAGCTGATGGATATTTGAATTATTTCCAGTTTGGGGCTACAATGAATATCAATGCTATGAACTTCTTGGATATGTCTTTTGGCACACACATATTCTGAAGGGTTATACAACAGGACAGCTTTCGCAGTAAGGAGAAATGGACAAGGAAATAAAGTCATCAGCTATGAAAACATGGATGTTCACTAGAGGAACTGAAAGCCTCGGGTGATGGTGATTTCTCATTGGCTGAGATGCAGCATTTTCCATTGGCTGGGCTTGTTGCTGAGTGAGAAGGAAGTCTTCCTCTCTCCTGCCAGGATAGTAAAGTAGCTCCACTTTCTTTTGAGGAGTATAAGGTACCTCTTTTCGTGCTGAGATGCATAACTGACTTCTTCCTGTTGGAGTCATTGACATCTTCCTGTTGGCAGTCATTGACATGAACGGTAGGGTGTGAGAGTTCCCTCTATAGGTCTTCCTGACTCCAATTTTAGTTGTGTTATGTCACTTGGTCATGTCCAAGTCTTTTTGACCCTATGGACTGTAGCCCACCAGGTTCCTCTGTCCATGGGATACTCCAGGCAAAAATACTGGAGTGGGTTGCCATTTCTTCCTCCAGGGGATCTTGCTGACCCGGGGACTGAACCCACCTCGCTTATGTCTCCAGCGTTGGCAGGCAGATTCTTTACCACTAGAGCCACCTGGTAAGCCTAATAATTTTTTTGTTTAGTTGTAGTTTCCTTTTATTAATTTCCACACCAGAATTACAATAAAAGTGAATCCTGAAGAAAAGAAAACCACAGGCTAATCCCACATCCTACAAAAGATGATTATGAAGAGCATTATAAGAAAAATATGCTACAGTGAAGTAAAGCTTATGCCAAGATGCACAGAGAGACCCTTAAAAAGGAAATCTATTACAATAATTAATAATTCTATAAAGTGAAAAAAAACCATAAATGTCTCAATAGATGTCAAGATGGTATTTTAATAAGAGCTGATGTCCATCCATGATTTAAAATAAAATCAATCATTTCTAAATAGAAATAAATGAATACTTCTTGGACATGTTAAAATATTACACATAGTAAACCAAAGCCAGCTTTACGCTCAATTATGGAAAAACAGAAATATTTCTACTAAAGACAGAAACAAGGTCAAGATATCATCTATTACTATTGGTAAATGGTAGGGTTACAATTTGAACACAAACTCTAAGTCTGTTGGGGATGATGACCTCCAAGAACCTGATCAACAAGTCAATCAATTTATCAAATTATATCATTGTGTGAAAAGTGGATTACAAACCAGTACCGTCCATGTTGGTAAAACAAACTATGAGTACTTAGATTTGCATATTTATCTCCTGCTGCTGCTAAGTCGCTTCAGTCGTCTCCAACTCTGTGTGACCCCATAGACGGTAGCCCACCAGGCTCCCTGTCCCTGGGATTCTCCAGGCAAGAACACTGGAGTGGGTTGCCATTGCCTTCTCCAATGCATGAAAGTGAGAAGTGAAAATGAAGTCGCTTAGTCGTGTCCGACTCTTAGCGACCCCATGGACTGCAGCCTACCAGGCTCCTCCACCCATGGGATTTTCCAGGCAAGAGTACTGGAGTGGGGTGCCATTGCCTTCTCCAATTTATCTCCTACTTGTATGTATTAAAGTCTCATAAGAAAGTCTGTAAAGCATATTCAACCCTGACACCATGACAGGGAAAGGGAGCACTGTGAGAGGAAACCAATTTTTTATGGCTTAGAAAGTGTCCATATAGTGTCTGAGGTCCCCCACTTCCGGCCCCCCAAAGGCAAATATTACTTTCCCATAATGAGAAAAAATAACAAATTTCCAATAGATACAAAAGTTAGATGAGTCACTTAGAAATATTATGGCAGTCATTATTTACGAAAATATTTCTATGGCACAAGTAGAACAATGATTTCCTGCCAATAAAGCCAAAGAAAACTATCTAAGGCAGTAGATTTAGTACTATCTAAACCTTCAAATAGCGAATACTTCTTTGGGGATGCTCTGAAGAAAATAACTCTTTCATAGAAACCTGCATTCTTTTTTAGTGACCATTGTTCTGGAGATTAAAGAATTCGCCTGCCAGTGCAGGAGAGGGAGATTCAATCCCTGGTCAGGAAGGTCCCCTGGAGAAGGGAATGGCTTCCCACTCCAGTATTCTTGCCTGGAGAATTCCATGGACAGAGGAGCCTATGGTGTTGCAAAGAGTCGGGCACAACTGAGGGACCAACACTTTCATTTTCAAGGGGCGAAACCCAGAGTGAAATTGTGTGGTGGTCCTGGCCCCCAGCATCCCTTTCGGGCCCCTTCTAGCCTCCCTCCTGCCCTTCCTAACTCTTCCAGGAACACATGAGCTGCCGGCTGGCAGGCGACCACTGCACTGGGCTCACAGCTGTCACTCGTTTACAGTAGGTCCCCTCCATAGGAACCCTCAAGTTTCGAACTCTCAAAGATGCGAATGTGCATCCCATCAACGTCAAGTATGACTGACACTGGAGCTTGCCCTCCATCTCCTGTTGCTGACGGCCCTTCAGCTCCACCGTCTCCCACCTCCGCTCCCTCCTCCATCAGTAATTCTTGTCTGTTACTTGATGCCAGCCCCTGCATGCCAGCTGTTGTGTCATGCTACGGCACTTTTCAAGGCACTGCACTCTAAGATCAAAAATGGTTTCTCTATTTTTGTGTTTGTTTTTTATATATTATTTGTGTGAAAAGTATTATAAACCTATTACATATCGTACAGTACTATATGGCCAACTGTGATATTTGGGTGCCTAGACCAGTCCATCCTAGAGGAAATCAGTCCTGAATATTCATTGGAAGGACTGATGCTGAAGCTGAAACTCTAATACTCTGGCCACCTGATGTGAAAAACTAACTCATTTGAAAAGACCCTGATGCTGGGAAAGATTGAAGGCAGGAGGAGAAGGGGACAACAGAGGATGTCCCAGGCGATGGACACGAGTTTGAGTAAGCTCTGGGAGTTGGTGATGGACAGGGAGGCCTGGCATGCTGCGGTCCATGAAGTCACAGAGAGTCAGACACGACTGAGCGACTGAACTGAACTGGGACTATCTCTGTTGGCCTTAACAATAAAATGGACTTTTGAACACTCTCTTGGAACAGAGCTCATGTATAGGGGACTTACTGGAAATTATTTGAATTACTTGTCAATACTGGAGAACTGAGAGACTTCACATAAAAATGTCCAGGTCTTCTTGAACACCTGAGGACTCTGGTAGACCTGATTTCAGAGTCCTCCAACTCCGGGGGTCCTTGGTGCCCTGTGTGTAGCGTCACCCTGGGGAAGGGATTTCACCACATCTTGTGCCTTACAAACCCTTCAAAACCTTTAAACTCTGCTTCTAGCATTCATCTTGAGTCACTAATGATTGATAAAGATGTATGAAAAAGTCAAGCTACGAAGACTTTCTGCCTACGTTTCAGATATCAACTGAAACGTATCAACTGTCAAATCTGTTTCCTATTTACTGTTCTACCCAAAATAATGCAAATAACAGTGGTGAAACCTCTTGAATAATCATCTTTAGCATCCTGAGAAGATAAAGAAGTACTAGGTACTTTTCAATCTTGAAAATGGTCCAAGCATGACTTCCGGGCTTTGGTAACTCAGAACACTGTGTAATGCTGCCACCTTGCGGCTACAGCTATGAACTGGCCCAACATCATTTCCCTAGGTAATGTTGCCATCTGCTGGCCTATCCTGAGATTTCAGGACATGCGAAAAGAGTTCTCAGGGCCAGAATACAAATGAAAGTGAAGTGAAGTGAATTCGCTCAGTCCTGTCCGACTCTTTGCGACCCCGTGGGCTGCAGCCCACCAGGCTCCTCCGACCATGGGATTCTCCAGGCAAGAATACTGGAGAGGGTTGCCATTTCCTTCCCCAGGGAATACAAATGAACTATCCATCAAATTGTGGATGTGTGACTGCTCACAGTGCCTAATCATCTGTAGATAGTTGCTGCATGGCCAGTTTAATATCCGTGATGTCATGGAATCTTGGCGCTAGAAACAGATGCAGATTTTTACCTAGGAAGTGGGGCACCGGATTTCTTTGAGAATAAGAGAAGACATTCATGAATCTGAGAAACATTTTCTTCTGGATGCTTAAGAAACAACTGGGGAGCTTATTAGAAATCTGGGTCTTGGGTCCTAACTCAGAAATACTTGGAAACTGTATTTATGAGAGCTCCTAGGCGACCCTGACTCATGAACCCCTAGGTGACAAGTCAGCCAGAATTGCACTCAAGCATTCATTCCAGCGTGCTTGCATGGTTGGGTGCAGTGTGCTGAGTTAGGTTTGATTTCAAAGTAAAGAACCCTCTCTGTTTCAGGATCTACACTATTAAGTGGTGAACTACAAGCACGCAGTTGGAGTAAATGAAGCAATCTAGTTCCTGCAAGAATGCCCAAAATATAGCAGAAAGAAAAAGTAGGGATTCCCCATAAGTTTTCTCCAGTGAGGAGAGAGTGGCTTTCCAGGGAGGTATATAAAGACCCAGGCAGGGGCCAGGAGACCTGTGAGAATGGAAGTAACATGTCATTCTAGGTGAAAAAAAAAAAATGCATGCACAGAGGGGCAGCGGTTTGCAGACACACATTATCGCTGAGAATGGATAAGGACTCATTTATTCCTGAGCCATGATGTTTTTAATGATGGGGGCTTCCCTGGTAGCTCAGTTAGAAAAAAAAATTTGCCTGCGATGCAGGAGACCCGGGTTTGATCCCTGGGTCGGGAAGATCCCCTGGAGAAGGAGCAACCCACTTGAGTATTCTTGCTTGCCTGGAAAATCCTGTGGTCAGAGGAGCCTGGAGGGCTACATTCCATGGGGTTGCAAGAGTCAGACACAACTTAGCAACTAAACCACCACCAAGAATTAAAAACTGCCCAAGTAACTAACCCCCACATTAAAACGAACAAACAAACAAAAAACTGTAGATTGTGCCAACAAATAGACATTTAATCATGTAGATGAGTTACAGGAGGCCACAGGGCATTTGCACAGGGAGGGAGAAAATCTGACTTGGGAAAGAGTATATGGGAGGAGGGTGAATGTAGATTAGACAAGGCGACTGCAGGAGGAAAGAGCGTAGGCAGAAATGCTGCTAAGGGAGAGATCAGCCTATGGGTGGTGGGCCCGACAGTGGGATTGGAAGGAGGGGAAGAGATGGACATTCCCAAGCTGGACAAGTAGGAGTGTGAGTGGTTGGATCTGGAAGGTTAGGCAGAGGGAAAAAACCAAGGTAATTCCATGAGTTATTTCTCACCACTCCTACCCAATACAGCTGAGCACCTGAATAAGGAAGGTACCACTTCCCCAAAGAAGAAAATAAAGGAAAGTGAGCTGACGCCCAGTTCAGAGAGAAATACAGTTTTAAGGAAAGAGGATCTACACCCTGAGTGCAGACTCTCTGGGTTCCAAACCTTGTTTCATCTTTTATTAGTTTAGTGTACTTGGGTGGCTTTCTTAACCTTGCTGTGCTCTAGTCCCCTCGTCTATAGACAGGATCATAATAGCACCCACCTCAGAGAGCTGTTGAACTAAGCAGGGCGATCTGGCATAGAGTAGTTGTTATCTCAGGGAGAGGGAAGACAGCAGGGCTGGTACTGACTGCCTGTGAGACTTTGAGCAATTATAGGTCTAGAATCTTCCAGACCTGAAGTGAAGTGAAGTCGCTCAGTCGTGTCCGACTCTTTGCGACCCCATGGGCTGTAGCCTACCAGGCTCCTCTGTCCATGGGATTTTCTAGGCAATAGTCCTGGAGTGGATTGCCATTTCCTTCTCCAGGGGATCTTCCCAACCCAGGGATCCAACCCAGGTCTCCCGCATTGTAGAGAGACGCTTTACCATCTGAGCCACCCAGGAGCTGAAAGAGTATTTTGCTCCAGACCTGGACTCTGCAGGTGATTAAATGAAGGTCAGGACGTCCCAGGTGGCTCAGTGGTAAAGAACTCACCTGCCAGTGCAGGAGATGCCGTTTGATCCCTGGGTTGGGAAGATTCTCTAGAGGAGGAAATGGCAACCCACTCCAACATTCTTGCTTGGGAAATACCATGGACAGAAGAGCCTGGTGGGCTACAAACCATGGGGTCACAAAAAAGTTGGACACTCCCGAGCAACTAAAAAAAGAACAAATGATGGCTAAAGTCATGGAGATTGTTTTTTAAATTGATGTATAGCTGATTTATACTATTGTGTTAGTTTCAAGTGTACGGCTGAAGAAGGCGATGGCACCCCACTCCAGCACTCTTGCCTGGAGAATCCCATGGACGGAGGAGCCTGGTGGGCTGCAGTCTGTGGGGGTCGCGAAGAGTTGGACACGACTGAGCGACTTCACTTTCACTTTTCCCTTTCATGCATTGGAGAAGGAAATGGCAACCCACTCCAGTGTTCTTGCCTGGAGAATCCCAGGGACAGGGGAGCCTGGTGGGCTGCTGTCTATGGAGTCGCCCAGAGTCGGACACGACTGAAGCGACTTAGCAGCAGCAGCAGCAAAGTGACTGAGTTGTATACATATAATTGTTTGAGGTTCTCTTCCATTATAGGTTATAACAAGATATCAACTAAAGACGATGCAAGAGACCAAAAGAAATGTTAAGAAGATCTCTTATGTTAATTAATTAACTAAACTGGAGGATAATTGCTTTCCAATATTGTGGTGGGTTCTGACACACATCGACATGAATCAGCCACGGGTGCACATGTATCCCCACATCCTGAGCCCCTGCCGCCTCCCTCCCCACCCCATCCCTCAGGGTTGTCCCAGAGCGCTGGCTTTGAGTGCCCTGCTTCATGCATGGAACTTGCACCAGTCATCTGTTTTACAAATGGTAATAATGTACATGTTTCAATGCTATTCTCTCAAATCATCCATCCCTAGAAGATCTTTTAAGAATTCAAGAGTTTCGGCCAGTTTGAGGGTTGTTTGTCCAATAAATCCTACTCCTCAAGTCTTTCATGTTCTCAAAACAGGTTCAAGCTGAGATCTTCACATCTCTGGAAAATGAAGCCAGAGGAAATCCATGAATGATTTAGTCTTTTCCGCTAACTGACACCAACCAACTTGTCTTCATATTTGGTGTCCCATACTTGAAAATACAACAAGGAGCTCATATCTGTCTCTTTCACTAAGTAAAATCTTTCCTATTATATTTCCTTTCTAGGCATTGCTACCATTTCCTTAATGGGTCAATTGACTACTATATAGTTCTTAGTTTCCTGGTAGATTGCCCTTCTCTGCTTCACCCCAAGTCACATTACTTCACGGAATGACCAAGGAAAAATACATGCATTTAAAGATCCCATGACATCTTTCATGACAAAACCCTAGCCCTCCAGCAGAAGGCTTCCCAGCTCTTCCAGAACATAGGATGTAATCAACTAAACAACCATTTTACCTAAAAATAATATTTATTCCTGCAAAATGAATTATCAGAACCCAACCCATCCAAGGGCAAAGGAGAGACCCCAACAGGATGATAGGAGGGGCAAAACCACGTATAGAATCAAACCCCATACCCACCAGAGATGCACACAGGGCTCAAACAAAACCTGGTTCCCACCGAGAGACCCCACAGAGACTGAGCCAGACCTGCCTTTGAGTGTCTGAGTGTCTCCTGTGGAGGTGCGGGTCAGCAGTGGCCTGCCACAGGGACAGGCGCTCTGGGTGCAGCAGACCTGGGTGTGGCGTAAACCCTCTTGGAGGAGGTCGCCACTAACCCCACCGTAGAGCCACCGGAACATACATAGGACTGGGAAACAGACTCTTGGAGGGCACAAACTAAACCTAGCACGCACCAGGACTCAGGAGAAAGGAGTAGTGATACCACAAGAGACTGACCCAGACTTGCCTGTAAGTGTCCAGGAGTCTCTGGTAGAGGCGTGGGTCAGCAGTGGCCTGCTGCAGGGTCTGGGGCTGCACTGGACCTTTTGAAGGAGGTCACAATTATCTTCATTACTCAGGTCAAACAACAGGGAGGGAACACAGCCCAGTCTATCAACAGAAAATTGGATTAAAGATTTACTGAGCATGGCCCTGCCCATCAGAACATGACCCAGTTTCCCCCTCAGTCAGTCTCTCCAATCAGAAAGCTTCCATAAGCATCTTATCCTTATCCATCAGAGGGCAGATAGAATGAAAACCAAAATCACAGAAAATTAATAAAATTGATCACATGGACCACAGCCTAGTGTAACTCAATGAAACTATGAGCCATGCCGTGTAGGGCCACTCAAGACAGGTCATGGCGGAGAGTTCTGACAGAATGTGGTCCACTGAAGAAGAGAGTGGCAAACCACCTCAGTATTCTTGTCTTGAGAACCCCATGAACAGTGTGAAAAGGCAAAAACATAGGACACTGAAAGATGAACTCCCCAGGTCAGTAAGTGCCCAATATGCTACTGGAGATCAGTGGAGAAATAACTCCAGAAAGAATGAAGAGATGGAGCCAGAGCAAAAACAACACCCAGTTGTGGATGAGACTGGTGATGGAAGTAAAGCCTGATGCTGTAAAGAGCAATATTGCATAGGAACCTGGAATGAGATGCATGAATCAAGGTAAATTGGAAGTGGTCAAACAGGAGATGGCAAGACTGAACATCAACATTTTAGGAATCAGTGAACTAAAATGGACTAGAATGGGTGAATTTAACTTAGATGACCATCATATCTACTACTGTGGGCAAGAATCCCTTAGAAGAAATAGAGTAGCCATCATAGTCAACGAAAGAGTCTGAAATGCAGTACTTGGATGCACTCTCAAAAGTGACGGAATGATCTCTGTTCATTTCCAAGGCAATCCATTCGGTTTAATGGTAATCCGAGTCTATGCCCCAACCAGTAATGCTGAAGAAGCTGAAGTTACAGTTCTATAAAGACCTGCAAGACGTTCTAGAACTATCACATCATAGGGGACTGGAATGCAAAAGTAGGAAGTCAAGAGATACCTGGAGTAACAGGAAAATTTGGCCTTGGAGTACAAAAGAAGCAGAGCAAAGGCTAACAGAGTTTTGCCAAGAGAACATACTGGTCATGGCAAACACCCTCTTCCAACAGCACAAGAGAAGGCTCTACACATGGACATCATCAGAAGATCAGTACTGAAATCGGATTGATTATATTCTTTGCAACCAAGGATGAAGAAGCTCTATACAGTCAGCAAAAACAAGACAAGGAGTTGACTGTGACTCAGATCATGAACTCATTATTGCCAAATTCAGACTTAAATGGAACGAAGTGGGGAAAACCACTAGACCATTCAGGTATGACCTAAATCAAATCCCTTACAATTATACAGTGGAGGTGACAAACAGATTCAAGGGATTAGATCTAATAAAGTGCCTGAAGAACTATGGATGGAGGTCCATGACACTGTACAGGAGACAGGGAGCAAGAATATCCCCAAGAAAAAGAAATTCAAAAAAGTAAAATGACTCTCTGAGAAGGCCTTACAAATAGCTGTGAAAAGAAGAGAAGTGAAAAACAAAGGAGAAAAGGTAAGAAATACCCATTTGAATGCAGAGTTCCAAAGAATAGCAAGAAGTGATAAGAAAGCCTTCTTCAGTGATCAATGTAAAGAAATAGAGGAAAGCAATAGAATGGGAAAGACTAGAGATCTCTTCAAGAAAATTAGAGATACCAAGGGAACATTTCATGCAAAGATGGGCTCGATAAAGGACAGAAATGGTCTGGACCTAACAGAAGCAGAAGATATTCAGAAGAGGAGGCAACAACACACAGGAGAAGTGTACAAAAAAGATCTTCATGACCCAGATAATCACAATGGTGTGATCCCTCACCTAGAGCCAGACATCCTGGAATGTGAAGTCAAGTGGGCCTTAGGAAGCATCACTATGAACAAAGCTAGTGGAGGTGATGGCATTCCAGTTGAGCTATTTCGAATACTAAAAGATGATGCTGTGAAAGTGCTTCCCTCAATATGCCAGCAAATTTGGAAGACTCAGCAGTGGCCACAGGACTGAAAAAGGTCAGTTTTCATTCTAATCCCAAAGAAAGGCAATGCCAAAGAGTGCTCAAACTACCACACAATTGCACTCATCTCACACAGTAGCAAAGTAATGCTCAAAATTCTCCAAGTGAGGCTTCAGCAGTTCGTGAACCATGAACTTCCAGATATTAAAGCTAGATTTAGAAAAGACAGAGGAATCAGAGATCAAATTGCCATCATCCATCCGTTGGCTCATCGAAAAAGCAAGAGAGTTCCAGAAAAACATCTACTTTGGCTTTATTGACTACACTAAAGACTTTGTGTAGATCACAACAAACTGTGGAAAATTCTTCAAGAGATGGGAATGTCAGACCACCTAACCTGCCTCTTGAGAAATCTGTATGCAGGTCAGGAAGTAACAGTTAGAACTGGACATGGAACAACAGACTGGTTCCAAATTGGGAAAGGAGTACATAAAGGCTGTATATTATCAACCTGTTTATTTAACTTATATGCAGAGTTCATCATCAGAGGTGCTGGGCTGGATGAAGCCCAAGCTGGAATCAAGATTTCTGGGAGAAATATCAATAACGTGAGGCATGCAGATGATACCACCCTTAATGGCAGAAAGTGCCTCTTGATGAAAGTAAAAGAGGAGAGTGAAAAAGCTGGCTTAAAACTCAACATTCAGAAAATGAAGATCATGGCATCTGGTCCCATCACTTCATGGCAAATAGATGGGGAAACAATGGAAACAGTGGCAGATTTTGTGTGTGTGGGTGCTCCAAAATCACTGAAGATGGTGACTGCAGCCATGAAATTAAAAGATGCTTGCTCCTTGGAAGTAAAGCTATGACCAACCTAGACAACATATTAAAAAGCAGAGGCATTACTTTGCCAACAAAGGTCCATCTAGTCAAGCTGTGGCTTTTCCAATAGTCATGTACGAATGTGGGAGTTGGACTATAAAGAAAGCTGAGCATTGAAGCATTGATGCTTTTGAACTGTGGTGTTGGAGAAGACTCTTGAGAGTCCCTTGGACCTCAAGGAGATCCAACCAGTCCATCCTAAAAGAAATCAGTCCTGAATATTCTTTGGAAGGACTGATGCTAAAGCTGAAACTCCAATAATTTGTCCACCTCATGTGAAGAGCTGACTCATTGGAAAAGATCCTGATGCTGGGAAAGATTGAAGGTGGGAGGTGAAGGGGGCAACAGAGGATGAGATGGGTTGGATGGCATCACTGACTCGATGGACATGGGTTTGAGTAAGCTCTGGGAGTTGGTGATGGACAGGGAGGCCTGGCATGCTACAGTCCATAGTATCGCAAAGAGTCGGACACGACTGAGCAACTGAACTGAACGGAACTGTTCCTTCGGTCTGGAGCCTCACTCCCTCCATCTTTGCCTGTAAAAAATTGTTGCAACCAGTTGGGTACATCTCAAATGTCAACTTCTACATTAAGTCTTTGGAGACACTCAGAACCAGTCGAATCTTCTCTGTTGAGTCCTTGTATCACTTACTTGTAAACGTCCATTACAATTCTTATCGCTATTTGTGTCTATGTCTTCTTTCTATTTATGAACAGGGTTTCATTTTCAAAGAAGAATGAGACAGAGCTGGGGTATTATCAGTTTTCAGGCTGACTGCCAAGTGCTTCCCAAGTTCACCTCCCACTCCTGCACACTCAGCTATATCCACACATTCTAGAAACTGGTCCTCAGGGTCACAGGCCTGGGAACTCAATTTAGGGAGGCTCATATTAATTTCATCAAATTTTTAAAAGTACTCAGAATGGAAACTTACTCATTTACAATAACTAATATTTGGCATGCTCAGATATCGGTATAGTAAGGAGTCTATAAGAATTAAGGGGAGGGATGGAAGGTGCTAGTTATATGAACAAAAATAATTACTAGCATCAGCCTTCTTGTTGCCGTTGTTCAGTCAATCAGTCACGTCCAACTCTTTGCAGCTCCATGGACTGCAGCACGCCAGGCCTTGCTGTCCTTCACTGTCTCCTGGAGTTGGCTCAAACTCATGTCCATTGAGTCAATGGTGCCACCCAACCATTTTATCTTCTGTTGCTCCCTTCTCCTTCTCCCCTCAATCTTTCCCAGCATCGGGGCCTTTTTCAATGAGTTGGCTCATCATATCACGGAATTCCAAAAAAACACCTACTTCTGCTGTATTGACTATGCTAAAGACTTTGATTGTGTGAATCAACAAACTGCAGAAAATTCTTAAAGAGATGGGAATACCAGACCACCTTACCTGCCTCCTGAGAAACCTGTATGTAGGTCAAGAAGCAACAGTCAGAACTGGGCATGGAACAATGAACTGGTTCAAAACTGGGAAAGGAGTACATCAAGGCTGTATATTGTCACCCTGCTTATTAAACTTAAATGCAGAGTACATCATGTGAAAAGCCAAGCTGGATGAAGTTCAAGCTGGAATCAAGATTGCAGAGAGAAATATCAATAACCGCAGATATGCAGATTACGCCATCCTTATGGCAGAAAGTGACGAGGGACTAAAGAGCCTCTTGATGAAGGTGAGAGAGGAAAGTGAAAAGGGGGGGTTAAAACTCAGTATCAGCCTATGCTGATCAAATTGACCCACCTCCATCAAAAGGTTTTGTCTGTCAGAGGCAAAGGAGATGAAGTCTTAGGGCAGAGTTAGGGAATCAGTGTCACGTACTTCTGCATTTGTGCTGGCCATCTTCTTTCTGTCCAAGCATTCTTCCTGCAAACAGATGATAATGCAATTGATTACAGCTGCAATTTCTGTTTTATAATCTTTCCTCTTTTCTACCATATCATACTGAGACAGTATCAAATTTTCTCAGACTCATCAGCCTCTTGATAATTGACCAGCTCTTGGATTTCTTCCATAGTTCATGTGAATCCCACCCCATTGCTGAAGTTTAACTGCTTAAGTTTAATAAGCAGTTACTAGTCTAACTCTCAGTCGGAGCCCTAAGGTATGGTCCTCACACTGTACATTTCCCTAAGACAAAACAGAGTCTGGCTCCTTTCTAGGTTCACACCACAGTGCCTGGCTCAGAGTAAGTTCTCAATAAATATTTTAATTTATTTGAGTGGGTCCATTCAATTGTTTATTTCACTCATGAGGTTAAGGTTGCATGAATGTGAGGAATGCTCCTACCACTATTAAGTTGGTGCCGTGCTAAATGACAATGAAAAAGAGCAGGATGGCATGGTCCTTTCCCCCATGTCTTCAGTCTTCCTTTTGTCTGTAGAAAAACTTTGGTCAAAGAATATGTTTAATCAGAGAAGTGAGAAATTGCAGACACAAAGGAAAACAAACAGGACTAAATAACGATAGTTAAGTCATTGAACAAATTCAAGGACCTCTCGTTTCTCTGCAAAGGCTATAGAGAATATTCTGAGCCTTATCCTTTGAGCTGTTTTGAAGATACTTAAACCCACCAGGTGGAAGGAGTTAAACACACGATCACCAGACTGCAGCCGCGACACGAGCTGCCACAATTCCAAGAACTGGAACAAACTGACCCTGGAGCTGAAGACTGACTGTACTTGAAACAATCAAGAGGCGGCCGATTCATGTTGATGTATGGCAAAAAACCATCACAACATTGTAAACTAATTATCCTCAATAAATTAATTTAAAAAAAACCAGATCAGATAACTGCATGAGATTTCAAGATAGCTGTCAGAGCAGCTGTTTCTGCACAAAGTCCTCTCCCTCAGCCTATAAAAGCTCAGTGATTGTTGGTGGGGGAAGGGGGAATCAGCATTTCGACAGGAGTCCATTTCTCCCCACCCCCCATGCCATCCTCCAAAATAAACCAAACTTTCCTTTCCACCAACCTTGCTTCTCTATTAGATTTTGAGGGGTGAACAGCCAGACCCCACTTTTGGTAACGATAAGCTTGCCATTTAGTTTGCTATCTCAAAAAATAAAGACAACTACTAATGTTTTCAAATGAGGGAAGAAATCACAATAATTGTGGTGGGGAGGTTATTATGGAATCAGTCATTTTAAGACAATGGTTCCCAAAGTGTGGTCTCTATGACAGTGCAACAGTATCACCTAGGAACTTTCTAGAAATCTACCTTAAGCCCCCCCTCAGATCTACTGAATCAGAAACTCTAGGCACAGAGCTCAGCAGGCTGTGTTTTAACAAGCCCTTCAAGCATTTTGGGCGCACATTCACCTTGGAGGACCAAGGTCCTCGCCTTTTCAAGACCTCACAGGTGATTTCAGTGGCTCTCACTGAAGAGAGATAAGCAGCCACCTTAAGTCTCCTGCACACTGAGCCTGAGAGCGTATCAGGTGAAAGTAACCTTCCACACAGCAGTCCCTGTGACGTGCCAGTCAGTTGGTGTGTATCTAGTACCATGCTGTACACAGAAAAGTGTGTCAGACGCTCAAGTCGTGTCTGACTCTTTGCAACCCCATGGACTGTAGCTCACCAGGCTTTTCGCCAGTTAAAAATCCATCCTAGTCATTAAAACATCAGAAAAGAGGAGAAAAGGCAAAATATCACCAAAGTTCCGTGGAGATGTCAGTTATCCCAGGGATGGAGAAGAGAGTCCATCTTCAGTCAGGCCTGTTCAAGACAATTAAGAAAACATTCTCTAGGCATTGGACTCTGAGGAGCCTGGCTGGATGGCAGCTCATCCCAGCAGCAAGGGGATGGTGGAGGCTCTGCAAGATGTACCTACAAGGAATGAGGGCAAATGGCCCTTGAGCGTGCGCAATGCGGGAAGGATCAGAGTTGTATATCCTGGCCATGTCCCTGCCACGTTTCTCAGATGCCCTCTGCTGCCTCTTTGGGTGACATATCAGAGCCATCTGTGGTTAGAAGTAGCAAAAAGAATAACTTCTGAGTCAAATGCAGTCAAGAGGACTTTGCCCTATTTCTGGTGTGAATGGACAATTACTGCTTGCCCAAAATAGCCTTGTTTTAAATGCTGCCCTTGTGCAGTTATGATAGTGTCCCTTTTCCTTTCAAAAGTACCCCAGTTTTGACAATAAACTATGTGGCCACTGTAACTATTACTCAAGTGTTCTTTTTTCTCCTCCTCTTTCTTCTTATCTCTCTCTCTCTCTCTTTTCTTTCCCTCTCCTTCCAACTCTCCTTCTCTCTCCATATTTCCTGCCATCACTAAAGACACTTAATATCTATCTCCCCATGTTCTTGAAACCTAGCTTCTAAGAGACACTGGAGCAATCCACAAATGATCACAACACTCCTAGGGGTCATTCTTATGAATGATGCCACTGGAACTGTGCCCGCCACCATCTATAGAGATACATGCGGTGCTCAGCTCAAAGGAGTCTCTGGGATGAGATCTTAAATTCCAGCTTGTGTCCATCTGTCCAGTCCCCAAACCTTTAAATGACTTGCTTTCCCCAAGCTGAAAGGCTATATAAGGACCCAATCTTAGAAGTGAAATTTTACCTGGAAAATGAATCAGGAGCATGCCCCATGGATATTCCTCCACTGCTTCTCAGACTTGGTTTCAGTACTCAGGTTTTTTACTTCCAGCCCTTTGAAGACTGTGTTGACCTATGACATCTCCACCCTCTGAAAGATGCAATCTCTGTTTCTCTCCCCCTTGCTCCATGTTCCAGTCTGCATGTCGTCTGCCCTATGCATATCCAAGTGGTCTCCTAGAAAAGAAATGGAATCTAGAACACCGTGAATCTAGGGAAACAACTAATCCAGAGACCACTCTCTGCCTGCAGGAGATCAGATAAGCCCATATTTCATGATCTTGGAAAGGCTGACATACTCAATTTCTGTTTAATTTCAATCTATAGCTTAGGATCCTTTAGAAAGCCCTGGGACATACACAGCTACTGTTCAGATAGCAGACAGAGATACTCCAGAAACAATCAGCCTCTGCAACACTTACAGCACAGGACCTCCAAATATCCAAAATGGTTCTGTGGAAATGCGGGTTATGAAATCTGGGGAGACCACCTATGAATGCACTTCTGAAGACTACAGCTTATCAACACCCAACCCAGTAGAGTCCTAGAGTCCCATCCTTAGGGTCTTAGAGTGCACACTTAGGATACACAATGCACTGTGGTCAGGATGAACTTTCCTAGATGCCTTGACCATAGCAAATGTCTGCACTGATTTACTCAAGTCCCACACTGGGACCACCTCCTCCTCATCACAGGGGCATTTACCTATTTCCCACTGTGCTTGCATGCTAAGTCTCTTCAGTCATGTCCGACTCTTGTGACCCCATGAAATGTAGCCCGTCAGGCTCCTCTGTCCATGGGATTCTCCAGGCAAGAATACTAGAGTGGGTTTCCATTCCCTTCTCTAGGGGGTCTTCCCGATCCAGTATCAAACCCATGCTTACTGCAGCTCCTGCATTGCAGGCAGATTCTTTACCCCTTGAGCCGCAAGTGGAAAGAATCTATCTGCCAATGCAGGAGACACAAGAGATATGGGTTCAATCCCTGGGATGGGAAGATCCCCTGGAGACGGGTCAGGGAACCCACTGGACCCGCTCCAGTATTCTGGCCTGGGGAATTCCATGGACTGTGTAGTCCGTGAGGTTGCAAAGAGCCTGACACGACTGAGCGACTTTCACTTTCACATTACTTATTCCGCTGCATCAGGTCTTGGTCACAGCATTTGGAACCTTCATGGCCTCATGTGGGACCTTTCTTTGTGGGGAATGGATTCTCTAATTGCGGCACGCAGGCTTCATTGTTCCGGGGCATGTGGGATCTTAGTTCCCCAACCAGGGATTGAACCCACACCCGCTGCGTTGCAAGAGAGAGCCTCACCCGCTGGACCACCAGGGAAGTCCTCACCTGATACTCTGATAAAGAAACTTTCTCATGAAACATCAGTTTACTAAGTACAGAGCACTTAGTGTACCTTATTAATCTGTTTTCTCCAACATCCCAATTACTAATTCCCTTAGACATTCTCTCATATAATTTTGTCCATTTTTTCTGATTGTTTAAAATCAGCTTAAACTCTTAGATTATTTTGGAAACTTTTAGCTTGATTTTTAAAATGAAAACTTACTTGTTATTAGGTTAATAGCATCTTTGCTGAGACTGATTTTGTGCTTACACCTTTTAAAAATATAAATGAATTAAACAATTATTTTCATGTTTCAAATTAATTGCTGTTCTCTCTTCATGGCATTTTCTAATAACATTTCAATAATACTTCTTTGATTTGTTATTATAATTTGAAAAACTCATATCTCAAATTAGTTAAGGAAATCACATTATTTGCTATTTGTAATCCGCTTCTTTTATTGCTAGATACGTAATACGTACTAAGCGATATTTTTCTTCTGGAACGTTCAGAAAATAAAGGCTTTTTCCAGGGGAGGGAGATTATATTAACAATATAATCAATATATCATTAATACCTAATCCTAACCATATGATCTGCCATGTTTAGCTTAAGAATTGCTGATGACTTGATAAGAGTTGGGGGTTGGGGGAGTTTCTCTGTACTTTTCCGTTTTCCAGGAGTTTGCCCTGCAGATCTCAGCTGGTGTGTTAGCTTGGAATCCTGACTTCATATCTTTTCTTCAGTCAGACAACCACTTCCTGCTTAGCCTCTGTTTTCCTCCAAAGAAAACTGGAAAAAAATGCCTTAATGGGAAAAGCAGGATAAACGTGGAGCCTCCTGTGTGTATCTCTCTTCCCAGAGACCAAAGTCACGCTGGTCCTGCTTCAGCTATTTTCTTCCCACAAGCTCCAAGGGCTATTTTATGTCGAGTCGTCAGTGGGAGGTTTAGTCCCATTCAGAATCATCCATCTGTCCCCAAACCAGAAATGTGCAATGCTCTGTATGTTTCATCTGGCGATTTAAAGTATCCTGTGCTGAAAACTGTTTCTTTAAAATTCTCCTTTGCCATACTTCCTCCCCAAAACCTAAATGTGTAATAAACCTAAATCTGTAATAAACCATGGTACTTTGAGACTCATTTATACAAATAAATGTAAAATCATCTTTTCTTCTTAAATTTCAAAGTTCTATTTAACTGCCGGGTACTTGATCTCTTGGGTGACTCGGAGTCACATGTGTTTTCACTTAATGACCTATAATTTGTAAGAAGTTAGGATAAGAAAAAAAGAGTGTCACATGGTTTAGTGAAACCTGATATTAGAGAAAAACAGGATGGATGGCGTGACCATTTGCACTTTACCTAGCTGTAGTTTCATCATTTGTAAAATGGGAAAACGAATTACTCTCTTTTTGCATTGTTTATGTTATGTTATGTCATCTATAAGCTAGATGATATATAGCTTATATGACATATGACATATCCCTAGATGCTTATAGATGATTATAGATGATAATCACTAAGATGCTTATAGTACCTCTGTCTATAGGAGCAAAAGTTTTAAAACAGAAAATAAGGTTCAATTAATAAGCCTATGACTGAATAAATTAAGGTATATCCAGGAGACGAACTAGTATGTGGCCTTTAAAAAGAATATACCTACGTCACTTGACTTCAGGGCTTGTTTTGCAATTTTTAAAATATGTGAATGTGAGTACGCATATTTATACATTACACTGGGGAATGTCATGGAGGGGCATGGGTTTTGTTAGCAGGGGTTCCCTGGAAGCCCAGGGACAGGGGAGGGTAAGGTAGGCTGACATGGGAGAAAGAGAAGAAGGGAAAGACAAGAAAATCAGAGGACTCCCCCACCCCCCAAAAAATATTTATTTCAAGAGAAGCATTATGTGATTATAACTTTTATAAAATATTACTTATAACTTAAAATTTTATAATTTTATTTACAACTATATAGGAATTAATTTTAAGTGTAGATTTTTCTTTTTTAATGTTTATTTATTTGATTGCATTGGGTCTTAGTTGCAGCATGAAGATCTTTCATTGCAAGGCATGGACCTTCTAGTTGTGGTATAAGTGTTGACTCTTCAATCCTAAAGTAGACGACTGGTATTAGTGTAAGTTATTTAATAAAGTACCTGAGTTATGAAAGGCTGTTAGAGATGAATGGAGTAGATCCTAAACTTGCAAAGAATAATGTTCACATTACTTACAAACCAACTCATCTTTTTACTGAAGCGTAATTTACAATATTGTGTTAGTTTCTGGTGTACAGCAAAGTGATTTAATTATATATACATACAATAGTTTGTATCTGCTAATCTCAAACTCCCCATCCATCCCTCCCCCTTGGCAACAGCAAGTCTGTTCTCCATGAGTCTGTTTCTATTTCATAAACAACTTCATTTGTGTCATATTTTAAATTCCATATATGTGGTATCTTTTGGCATTTGTCTTTGTCTTTATGACTTAGTTCAGTTAGTATGATAATCCCTAGGTCCATCCATGCTGTTGTAAATGGCATTATTTCATTCTTTTGATGGCTGCGTAATATTCCATTGATTATATGTACCAATCTTATTTACCCATTTGTCTCTCAGTGGATGTTTATGTTGTTACCATAGCTTAACTATGGTAAATACTTCTTCTACGAATGCTGGGGTGCATGTATCTTTTCAAATTAGGGTTTTGTAAAAAGTCCTGATATCTGTGTCAAGATGATTCTACTAAGCTTAGTAGACTTACTGGCCTGATAACAATCTGCCCTTTAGCTCCATATTCTGAGTATTCATTTTCATTTTAAGGTTCCTCATATAAATTTTGACAATGGAAAAGCCAATAATCCAGACCAGCTATCTTTCTGCAATGAATTCCTTCTTTGCAATCTATTCTTTGGTTCCAGATGAATGGTTGTCTAAAGATTTTCAATGAATTAATGAAAATGTTTGAATAAATGTTTAATATGTGGACACAGGTATAAACTTAACTCAGTCGCTAAATTATACTTCCTTGAATTTATACTGACATGCCCTAACTTGCTTAAATCTTTCCAGTTCTTCTCCCACCACTACAATTTCTTTATAAGTTTCAAAGAGCTATTTGGATAAATAATATTCCCCAAAGAACATGGCTGCCACTGAACTTTTGGAGTTTCTAGATTGCAAGGCGGTCAGCAGTTCTCTGTGAAAGATCAGCTGTGACTAAGGAGTGATGTTTGTGCCTGGGGCGGTAGGCCAGCAGCACTGTTCAGCCAGTCTTGCATGAGGACACCTCACGCCTTACCCACCAAACCCATACTACATTTATTTGCACTCCTTATAAAGGTTGGTGAGAACCTAAGTCCATGCTGAGATTTGCTAAATGACATTTGACCTTTCAACTCTACTATTTGGTTTTCTGTTGTTGTTGTTGTTTTTTTTTTAGCTTTTTATTTTTTAAATTTTAATATCTTTAATTCTTAAATGCATTCCCAAACATGAACCCCCCTCCCACCTCCCCTCCCCATAACATCTCTCTGGGTCATCCCCATGCACCAGCCCCAAGCATGCTGCATCCTGCGTCAGACATAGACTGGCGATTCAATTCTTACATGATAGTATACATGTTAGAATGTCATTCTCCCAAATCATCCCACCCTCTCCCTCTCCCTCTGAGTCCAAAGGTCCATTATACACATCTGTGTCTCTTTCCCTGTCTTGCATACAGGGTCGTCATTGCCATCTTCCTAAATTCCATATATATGTGTTAGTATACTATATTGGTGTTTTTCTTTCTGGCTTACTTCACTCTGTATAATCGGCTCCAGTTTCATCCATCTCATCAGAACTGATTCAAATGAATTCTTTTTTATGGCTGAGTAATACTCCACTGTGTATATGTACCACAGCTTTCTTATCCATTCATCTGCTGATGGACATCTGGGTTGTTTCCATGTCCTGGCTATTATAAACAGTGCTGCGATGAACATTGGGGTACAAGTGTCTCTTTCAATTCTGGTTTCCTCGGTGTGTATGCCCAGCAGTGGGATTGCTGGGTCATAAGGTAATTCTATTTGCAATTTTTTAAGGAATCTCCACACTGTTCTCCATAGTGGCTGTACTAGTTTGCATTCCCACCAACAGTGTAGGAGGGTTCCCTTTTCTCCACACCCTCTCCAGCATTTATTGCTTGCAGATTTTTGGATCGCAGCCATTCTGACTCGTGTGAAGTGGTATCTCATTGTGGTTTTGATTTGCATTTCTCTAATAATGAGTGAAGTTGAGCATCTTTTCATGTGTTTGTTAGCCATCCGTATGTCTTCTTTGGAGAAATGTCTATTTAGTTCTTTGGCCCATTTTTTGATTGGGTCGTTTATTTTTCTGGAGTTGAGCTGCATAAGTTGCTTGTATATTTTTGAGATTAGTTGTTTGTCAGTTGCTTCATTTGCTATTATTTTCTCCCATTCCGAAGGCTGTCTTTTCACCTTGCTTATATTTTCCTTTGTTGTGCAGAAGCTTTTAATTTTAATTAGATCCCATTTGTTTATTTTTGCTTTTATTTCCAGAATTCTGGGAGGTGGATCATAGAGGATCCTGCTGTGATTTATGTCTGAGAGTGTTTTGCCTATGTTCTCCTCTAGGAGTTTTATAGTTTCTGATCTTACATTTAGATCTTCAACTCTACTATTTGGAATGCTGTGTGCAGTAAAGTTAAAGATGTGTGGCAGCATGATATGTGAGCTGGTAATAAAACTGATGAATCACAACTGCTAATAATTACTGAACACATTATACATTTGTTGCTCTTAGTTAAAAGTCCTGTGTATAAAAAAAAAAAATGTGATTAATCCTCAAAAGCATCCTAGGAAGTAGGAACCATTACCACTCTTATTTTACTGATGGAGAAGCTGAGGCACGGGCAAGTTGGATACATTATAGATTGGACAAAGGACCACTAGTAAGGCTTCCCAGGAACCACAGTGGTCAAGAATGTGCCTGCCAGTGCAGGAACCACAAGAGAGGCAGGTTCGATCCCTGGGTCAGAAGGATTTCCTGGAGGAGGAAATGGCAACTCGCTCTAGTATTTCTTACCTGGACAATTCCCTGGACAGAGGAGCCTGGCAAGCTACAGTTCAAGGGGTAGGAAAGAGTCAGACATGACTGCACATACACACACATATCCCACTTGTAGGTAGCAAAGCTAAGATTTGAACCGAATCACTTGACATCCACACATTACCCTATCAACTACTCTCCTGTTGTTCAGTTGCTAAGTTGTGGCCAGCTCTCTGGGACCCCATGGACTGTAGCATGCCAGGCTTCCTGTCCTCCACTGTCTCCCAGAGTTTGCTCAAGTTTGTGTCCACTGAGTAGTCAATGCTGTCTAACCATCTCATGCTCTGCTGCCCTACTCTCTTATGTCTGTTTAAACCTGGAGCATCCCACAGTGTGCATTATCTTTCTCTCTGCCCAGAAATTAGATCCTCAGTTTCTTTTGGAGGGCCTAGTACATGGAGGCCTCAGCCTCTGCAGTAGGAACTCACAGGTGAGACTGAGATTTGAAGGTCCATGGTTTTGTAGTGACTTTGCGTTCATCACTCCCTTATGCAGAGATCTTTGGGCTGAGGGTGGACACGTAGTGAAGGGATACAAAGGAAAGGGAGGAAGAAGGAACATCATGAGAGTAGGGGACTTAGCAGTTTGCTCTCACTCCCTGGCAGAGCAGGGACAAGAGAGAATGATGGAGGAGTCCCTGAGAACCAAGATGTGTTGGCAGTGAGTGTGACCCAGACAAAGCATGACAGGAGAAGTCTCTGAGACTACCAGTGCCCCTGGGAGTATGGGGAGCTGAACAGGCAGGTGAGACATAACATATAAATACCAGCATGGACCCTAGAAAGCTCTACACCTCATAGATCTTGTTTAGATGTCTTGGCTCAGAATGTATTCTAAGAATATCTTCCCTTGGAACCTTCATTGCTAGAGGTACCTGCTTGTGAATGATGCCTGTGAAAAGAGCAAGTGGATTCTCTTGTTTCTGCCTTGTTAGTGCAACTCTGGTTAGGAGTCAGAAGGAAGAGAAGAGAGGAAAAGCCTGAGATGGAATTTTAAGCAAGATTGTGATGGGATTAGTAATCCTGAATTAACCCCAAACCACTACCTGTCATAGAGAAAATGTGGAATATAACAAAGGGAGTTACCCAAATCAGCACAATAACCCTCAGTGGAAAACACTGTTCTTGCCACATTAGTATCTCATTTCTCCCCCACCTCTCCTGTGGAAAAGGAGGTGGCAGCCCCCTCCAGTATTCTTGCCTGGAGAATTCCATGGACAGAGGCTGGCGGGTTATAGTCCATGGGGTTGCAAAGAGTCAGACATGACTAACACAAATACCCTATTGTAAGGCTCCTTAAGTATAGCTCCTGCCTTCTTCCAACTCTTTAGAAATCAACTGCTGAACTCAGACAATTTCTGTTATATTTACTACAGATTTGAAAAGAATTCAGTAAGGTCCCTTTCTGGTACTACACTTTTGGAGGCTGGGAGGCTTTTAAAAAGTGGTGTGTGTGTGTTTCTATGTGTGGAGGTGGGGGGAGGGTCATAGAATCTGTTGCTTCTACGAATTTCCTCTGGCTATATGAACTATATGACATATTTTTCAATCTCGGGCCTTAAAAAGTGTATTATCTTAGAAAGTGATAAACTTCTTAAGAGAAAATAGCTTAAATCACGTGAAATATTTGGCATTAAAAAGAGCTTCTCAATCAAGAAACACTGGGGTGGAAGGCAGTGTTCAAGACCTTGGACATTCTCCATCTTGGGAATGCCTGTAACATATGTCTTATTCTATGATGCTGATAGCGGTTTAATTTGAGTGCTTATGGAGGAAGTAAGTGGACAAGCAATGGCACAGACTATAAACTGTAGTTTCTGAGGCTTCCCTGATGGCTCAGTGGTAAAGAATTCGCCTGCCAAAGCCAAAGACATGGGTGTGATCACTGGACTGGGTTGCCATTTCCTCCTCCAGGGGAGCTTCCCGACCCAGGGATCGAACCCACATCTCCTGTGTCTCCTGCACTGCAAGCAGATTCTTAATCCACTAAGCCAAGTGTGGTGAAAAAAAAGTTTTCATCATTCAAAAAAGCCAGGCAGATAATACTTTTTGTTTTAGTTCATTTTATACCTGAATAAAGCCTTTTCTCTTTCCCCTAAGAAAGAAGGAGAAGGAGGAAGAAGAGGTCAAGGAGACTCTGGCTTCGTCTACAGTGTCATAAACTGATGGCCTATTGGTGCTACTGGGGGATATAAACTGGAACACTTCAGGGAGTTGGGACATATCTTTCTGTTGTTTAAGTTGCTACTTAGAGACTAAAAACATGCAGTTCCACGTACTACAGCCCACCAGGCTCCTCTGTCCATGGGCTTTCCTAGGCAAGAATACTGCAGTGGGTTGCCATTTCTTCTCTAGGGGATCTTCCCAGCCCAGGGATCAAACCCAGGTCTCTTGCATTGGCAGGTAGATTCTTTATCACTGAGCCACATGGGAAGCCACCGGGACCTGGATGGTCCTCTGCACCCAGGACCAACAAGACCACAGACAAGTATGTCCCGCTGTACTCCTCCTCTCTTGTAACTTCCTTGTTGCTCCTGCTGCTGCTAAGTCGCTTCAGTCGTTTCCGACTCGTGTGCACCCATAGACGGCAGCCCTCCAGGCTCCCCCGTCCCTGGGAGGTTCACCAATACTGAATGCAGAGGTTTGCCTGAGGCAGGCAGCATTAATATGTGCAAAGTAAAGAGCTAAGCACTAAACACCCCATCTCACAATAAGATGGGAGCATCCTGGGACAATTAGAAACGAGTTTGAATGGCTACCATCTTGTCTCAAATTACACCGCTTGATTCAAGACAGTGCTTGGTAGACAAACAGACAATTTTTGAAGCCTCTCTTTTAAAAAAATAAAATGTGAGAGTGTTAACATAGGAACAAGAAGAAACAGCCTACTAGTTTAATTTCACAATTGCAGTTTAGCACAAGCCCACAGATTTGACAAAGATAAATACTTTCCAGTATCATAGGTTTTGTAAACAGATTTTTTTTAATGCCTTTATCTGTAAATCTTATGCAGGGAAAAAGTGATATGCTCTCATCAACCTCACAGAACTGGTTAGGGACTGTACTCCATGTGTGTATCCGATTCAGTCAGTAAAAACTCATTGGTAGTCCATTGCTACTTGACAAAATTTAGTGTGAGGACTTGGGTTAAATTCTCACAGACCCCTGCCTGCTTGATACTTTCTCCCTTCCACCTTTTCTACTTCATCAGAAGTGATACATTACAAACAGACATATTTATCTTCCAGTGAATCCCCAATGGGTGAACTAAAGATCTTGACACCAATTTTAAGCTTTTCTTTTCTTCCTTCCCTAATCATCTCTTGCATAAGAAAAATAGTGCTACAAAATAGTGTATTCTTTTATAGCAAGCTCAATAAATCCTTGGCACATTTTTCTTCTTCTCTGTCCCTCTGCAAACATGACTCTATCAAGATTATACTAAACTCAGCCCAAGGCTGAGCACCAGATTTGAGCAATGACAAATTCCCCACCACATCTTCACAGACATTTAACTTTTTCTGCTATGTTGAGAATTTCAGTTTTGCCCTGAAAATAGAAATGGTGGAAAAGCATGCCTGCCACTGGGTACAAGTCAACTTTTAAAAATTCTGACACACTGATACAACTGGACTTTTTGATGTGTTATTTGATCTTGTATCCTAATAACTTGGGGGAGACTTTCTGCAAAATTTAGTTCAATCATAGCTGAGGTCAGGTTTAGTGTTTTGAAAAGAGAACAAAGGATGAAAAGAATATTTTTAGGTCAGTTGTCCCTAAACTTTGGATTTTCTCAGGAAAATATGTTTTTAAAGAAAACCTAGAGGATGAAAAGAAGATACGAACTGTGTCAAGTACAGACACACACTCACATTAAATTCCTTTTACTCCCTACTGTTCTTTAATTTCAGAATAAAAATCTCAATAAAAAATAGTTTAGAAAATGAATAGTTAGCTCTACATAGAATTTTTTCCCCCTCTCATTCTGTTGCAGATTCATCCTGGTCATGGGGCTTCACCTGTGGCTCAGGGATTAAGAATCCACCTTCATTGGAGCCACAGGAGACATAGGTTCCATCCCTGGGTTGGGGAGATGCCCTGGAGGAAGGCATGGCTACCCACTCTAATATTCTTGCCTGGAGAATCCCATAGACAGAGGAGCCTGGTGGGCTACAATCCACAGGGTATCAAAGAGTCAAACATAGCTGAAGCTACTTAACATGCAGGCACATCCTGGTCATACAATAATCTGCACCTCTGTTCTTGGGGACAATGACATCAGGCAAAGAAGCAGAGCTTTTGCTCACACAGTTCAAGACAGAGACCAACAGACCTGGCCTCTGATCCCAGGATTTTCCTTTGCTAAATAAATGACAATTCTATGCACTTGTGTCTTGAGGAAAAGAACTCATTTTCCCTTCAGAAGCTCACAAGTTCATTTATATTGCAAGTTCATCCTGGAGACAAAGAAAAATGTGAGGTACACTAACTAGGAAAAAACATTACTAATCGGTGTATCCAGTGGGTCATCTGTTTTAGTTAATGTTGGTTATTTAGACCAACTTTGATTTGGTTCTCACTTGACTCATCACTAAAAATTGGAGACAAAAACAGTTTTCAATTGAATTCTAACCATTGTCATCCTAACTGTGTAGAGTTATTCTGGACATTTTAATTTCTATCTACTATATTAAGTTAACCTTAAACCAAAAACACTGAGTCACAAGAAGCCCAGTTACAAAAAGCAATCTGTCTTATTCCAGGTACAAAAATTCCATTCACCTATTTATATTCACACTTCGCTTTTGAAAGATTTTCTTCATTTTAACATTTATTCTTAGACTCTTCACCACGACCTTGATTTAGAAGGCAATTTTGAGGTGATAAAAATTTCCTGGCGGCTTTCTATTCTGTTTTGAACTTGGATTATTTGACCTAGGCAAAACCTGCCTCAAAAAGGAATTGTAACTGATCAACTGCATTTTATTGAAATTAAGTGAACTCTGTAAACACCTGCTGGATGTAAGGCATTCCTGGGAAACCTTCCTTTAGTTGTCATACTGTCTGTTCTGCATGGGCCGAATGTTTTCACCAGCTCTATGTCTGTTTATTGGGGAAATTGTCTCAAATTCTTCCCCACACAAGAACAATGAGATTGGGATTTGAGTTACAGGCCTTCCCACGTAGCCCCAGTGGTAAAGAATCCACCTGCTAACGCAGGAAACATCAGAGACTCAAGGTTCGGTCCCTGAGTCGGGAAGATTCCCTGGAGTAGGAAAGGGCAACCCACTCCAGTATTCTTGCCTGGAAAATTCCACCAACAGAGCAGCCTGGCCATGAGGTCACAAAAAGTCAGACACAGCTGAGCACACACACACACCCCTTTCATCTAAGCCCTTCTCCACTGGATTCCCCTGCGGTTCTCTGGATGAGGCTTGAAGCTAAGAGGGGTCTCAAGGCGGGTGATAGCCCTGCGGTACATTCCAAGTTTTGCTGGTCTAGAAAGACTACAACCGAGCCAGTGAATCCCTTAGCATCTGGGATGGCTTTTTGTTCGTAAATTCTTTAATTGATTAGAGTGTGTGGCCCGTATAGATTTCTTTTTTTAATGACCAAGTATTTTACAGGTTAATTTATGCTGGGGATGGAGAAGGATACTTTCAGAGACTTTCAACTCCTGAGAGGCCACGAAAATGCACTGCGTGGTGAAGGTATCTTGGAAAACTTTCAAGGATGCAAGAGGGGTCAAGTGTATAACCACTCCCTTTCTAAATGGAGTATTTTATGTATTCTGACCCCAAGTTTTGTATCCTGCTTCCCTGGTGGCTCAGACGGTAAAGAATCCGCCTGCAGTGCAGGGGACACGGGTTCGATCCCGGGTCTGGGAAGATTCCACATGCCACAGGGCAGCTAAGGCACAGCTTCTGAGCCCACGCAGCCTAGAGCCCTGCTCTGCGACAAGAGAAGCCAAGGAAATGAGGAGCCGTCACAGTGAGAGCAGCCACTGCCGATGCAGCTAGAGAAGGCCCGGGCGGTCCAAAACAGATACACAATAAAACAGATACACAATAAAACAGATACACAATAAAACAATTACACAATAAAACAAATACACAATAAAACAATTAGACAATAAACAAATACACAATAAAACAGATACACAATAAAACAATTAGACAATAAAACGATTTTTTAAAAGGCTGACGGAAAGAGTACTTTTCGCAAATAGACTCAGCAGGCAGCCTTTTGATGACGGAGTGGCTCAGTGGGCGGCTCACCTGGGCACCAGCATCTAGATGACAATGATGAGTCAGCTACCTGGTCCAGCTCCACCTACAGCAGCTACCAAACTGTGGGCCTTTGGATCCACCTGGACTGTGGGCTAATTTGGACAGCAGAAGGTTGGCCTCATCACACCAAAGTCATCATTTAATAATGTACAGAATTCACGTCAAAATCTGAGTTATCGACATGTCTTGAAAAATTAGGAGATCTGGTGCAACTGGGCCAGCTTTCTCACAGTTCCTTCAGTAACAGATCGTCACAGAATCATCCTGCCCAGAACATTACTGAATCCTTTTGTTTTTTCTAGCCATTTTGCTTCTTTCATTAATATAACCTGCCTGATGGACTTCCCTGATGGTCCTACGGCTAAGACTCCAAGCTCCCAATGCAGGGGATATTTTTTATGCTGTTCTTTCTCAGTTTGGTGTCAGAGTTATCACTAGCCTCAGAGAATGAATTATAGAGCCTTTTTGCTTTCCTATAACTCCCTGAAATATTACGTATAAAATGCAGATAATTTATTTCTTGATTTTTGCAGAAACATCTGATCCAGAAGAGGCTTTTATTATTTGGGGAGATAAACTTTTATTTACTGATTTTAAAGAAAATTTAATGGTTAAATGTCAATTCTGGTTTCTATTTCTTCTTGACCCACATTTTTTAAATTTTATAAATATATATACACATATAACATGAAAATTGAATAAATATAACAAGAAATAGATAATTTCTAAAACATAATCCATTTATCTTAGTTTTTAATTGATTAGTATAAATTCATTCATAGTGGGCTCTTACTAGTATCTGCATTGTATCTAACTGTGCACCTGCCCTAGTTCCTGATACTGTTTAATTGTACCTTTTCTTTCTTTTCTGGCTTAGTTGCATCAGAATTTTCCATTTTATTCATGAATTCAAGGTAAACAAGCACCTCTAATTTTTGAACAATAATTTTCTATCCTACTAATTTGTAGTCATATTTTTTTCTTCTCTCTGACCTCTTTGGGTAAATAATCTTTTTTAAAATTTTTCCTTGAGGTAGGCACTTAGCTCATTCATTCCGTCTTTCTTTTCTAATAAAGATTCTACCTTTAGGTGGATTCCTACCACATTTAATATGTCTTTTCATTATTGCCCAATTTTAAATAATTGCTTAATTTCCATGAGAAAGCCTTTGACTCATGAACTATTTAGATGTGTGTTTCACATTTCCTGGAGAAGGTAATGGCAACCCACTCCAGAACTCTTGCCTGGAGAATCCCATGGATGGAGGAGCTTGGTGGGCTACAGTCCACGGGTCGCAAAGAGTCAGACACGACTGAGTGACTTCACGTTCACTTTCACTTCACATTTCCAGGTAAGCATGCTCTTTTGGCTATTCTGTCATCATTTTCTGATTTACTGTTATCAGACATTGGGGGCTGCATGATAGGAAAGCTGTGTTAATTGTGGAAATGTGATTTCTGGTCTAAAACATGTGCTGAAACAAATGCTGTTTCTTCATATCCTCTGTCATTTTCTTCAACTGGTTTGCTCATTTCCTTCTTATCAATTTCAACATCTCTTCGTGTAGTTGAGACATTAACACTCTGTGCTATCTGGGTTGCAAACATATTTTTCCAAATCTACTATTTTTCTATTGACTATGTTGAAATCATCTTTCACCTTACAAACATTTTTACTTGGTATTTCTAGAAGGAAACTTGCTTTTCTTTTAATGCTTTTAGTGTTCTCTATTTCCCAAGACAGATTCTAAGACTGTAAATGTGCACAGAGACTCCAATATGCTCTTGAAGGGTTTCTATACATTTTCATCAGGGTAAGATCCAGGTTTGAGGAATAAATTTCATAAAATTTTAACTGTCAAAAGATGTTTTTTAAAAGGAAATGCAAACATTAAGATTAAATACAAAGTTGAATATTTGTTCAAAACGTGAAAAGAAGTCACAACAGAATGAAAATTTTAATCCTTTGATTTTTAATACTTTATTTAAAATTATTTAATTTTAATAATAAAATTTTAATACACATTAAATTAAAATGAAAATTTTAATACATTAAAAATTTTAATACCTGAAACATTCCCCAAATCCAGAAGAATGACAATATTTTTAGTAACTGAGAGCTTAACCCTCTCTCCATAGTGCTTTTACTTTCTTATATGGTTTTGGCTTCATAGAGAGAATAAAAAGTCTTCCCTTTAGTAGAGCTGATCAGAAAATGTTTTCTTATTGACAGTCGAGATGTGTAAACCACATGAGTTCAGACACAGTCAGTACTCACTGCAGGACCGCAGCGTGGTTGTCATTGCAAACAGGAAATCTGAAAAATGCGTTTCGTTCAATTCTAGCAATGATATAAAAGAAAATGTGGTGCCTTTGTAATCACACATACTGTATTCTCCTGTTAGTTCTTAGGAAGGGAGAACTATCATTTTGACTACATTTGATGCTTCAGTGAGAACCCCATCTTCCACCATCAATTGTATATTGAATGATTGATTATTTGAAGAAGTTTCCACACAGTGAGTTCTGGCCCCGAGTATTCCAAATCTGGTTTCTCCTCCCCTCCGCTTGTTCTTCTGGTGCCAGGCACGGTAGGATGTGGTTAGAGTGTGGAATAAGCCATGGTCCCGTACCTAGTGAGAGAATGCTGAGTGGGTCAGCGCGGTAGACAGTGCTAGCTTCCTAGAGGCTGGTCCTACCTACAGGCCGGCACCACTAACTTGACACAAAATAATTACAAACCACAGACATACACCCCACTAAGCCTAACCTAAAGAAACCTAACCTTATTCTGCCTCCCCTCTGCCAGCTCTCATAAACCCTCGAGTGTTTGTTTTCTTTCCAGTGCCATCTGATAAGAAAGGTACAGAAAGAAAAGGGAAAGGGGGAAAAGTAGAGTGCCCAACTCGGCCCAGTTTGCCAGGAACTGTGCTGATTTCAGCACTGAAAGTTCAAGGTCCCTGGAGCTCTCTCAGCAGGAAGGACTCTGCGGGGCTCCTGAGTCCAGAAGCCTTTCTGTGCTCCTCGTTTCTTGATTACAGGAAATAGGCTTCATTCAGCCTCTATGACCTTCCCCGAGGTCAACAGTTGCTAATAAGGAAACGGAGGAGATGAGGAGACAAGGAAGGAACAGTCAGAAGAAACAATAGTGCAACCTTGGGACAGGTCTTGCTTCTCCCTCAAGGGATATTTATAACATTATCTTTGAGATGTTTTGCAGATACTGAAACCCCAATCACATGGGAGAAATTAAAAGTATGCTGGTGGCTCAGTGGTAGGGCATCTGCCTGCCAATTCAGGAGACAAGAGTTCAACCCCTGGGTCAGGAAGACCCCCTGGAGGAGGAAATGGCAACCCAATCCAGTATTCTTGCCTAGAAAATCCCATGGACAGAGGAACCTGGCGGGCTGCAGTCCATGGGGTCTCAAAGAGTCAGAAGGACTGAGCATGCACGCACACCCATTAGCACATAGACACCAGACTACTTGGAACCAAAAGGCTGATGATGCTGACTCCCACTTACCTAACCACCAACCAGTCAGAAGCATGTCCACCAGCTGATCTTTGAACCATGACCATAAAATTCCTCACTACCCGTTCCAGGGGGGACACACAGCAAAACTGGGCACACAGGGCATTAGCCTGCTGTGGTCCCCTTTGCCTGGCAAAGCAATAAAGCTTTTCTTTTCTACTTCACCCAAAGCTCTGCCTCCAAGATTTAATTCAATGTCTGGGTACAGAAGCCAGATTCAGCTTCAATCCTTCCCAGGCAAATGGGAAGGCTGATTGTTCTAGGAGAGAAAAGGCAGTGGTCTTACTGTTGGTGGATAAAATAACTTTGCTTTGTGGGCACAATGGAGGGGTCTTTCCTAGGGAGTTAGACGCAACCCATGCAAGTGAGGGACTTAGGTTCAAGTCAGGGGCTAAAGTTCAAGTTCCAGTACGTGTGTCTTGCTCAGTCACTCCAGTCGTGTCTGACTCTTTGCAGCCGTATGGACCGTAGCCCTCCAGGCTCCTCTGTCCATGGTATTCTCCTGGCAAGAATACTGGAGTGGGCTGCCATTCCCCCAGCAGCCTCCCAGTTCAGTTCACTCACTCAGTCGTGTCCAACTCTGTGACCCCATGGATTGCAGTGCACCAAGCCTCCCTGTCCATCACCAACTCCTGGAGTTTACTCAAACTCATGTCCATTGAGTCGGTGATGCCATCTAACCATCTCCTCCTCTGTCATCCCCTTCTCCTCCGGCCTTCAATTTTTCTCAGCATCAGGGTCTTTTCCAAGGAATCACTTCTTCGCATCAGGTGGCCAAACTATTGGAGCCTCCCAATAAATATTTAAATTTAAATTTTGAATCTATCTCCAATTTCTATCTTTAAGTTGTTACTTTGTCTGATATATATTTTCAAATTGCATTCTTTAATTTTTGTTATCTCCCTCCCCCCGTTTCTGTGCTCCTAAGATGGTTTGCTATGGTTCTGTGTCAGCATTCTGTGACTCCAAGAGACCCCCTTGAAAGTCCCCACGTGGCAAGGGCTCCAGGACTGCTGGGAAGCGACACAGCTTGCGGCCACCCTGCCCCCCAGGCTGGTAGAGGAAGCGCAGAAGCGCTGTCCGCCCCGCACTAAGGACCGTGATGTCAGGGAGCCCAGAGTCGCTCTCAGGTCCCATGTCTATGCTCCTCGCATGTCCTCAGTCGCTCAGTAGATCCCGCCAGGCTCCTCCATCCATGGGATTTTCCAGGCAAGAATACTGGAATGGGTTGCCATTTCCTTCTCCATGGGATTTTCCTGACCCAGGGTCAAATCTACGCCTCTTGAGCCTCCTGAGTTGCAGGCAGATTCTTCATCACTGGGGCTTCCCAGGTGGCACTAGTGGTAGAGAACCCACCTGCCAATGCAGGAGACAGGGGTTCGATCCCTGGGTCAGGAGGATCCCCTGGAGGAGGGCATGGCAACCCACTCCAGGATTCTTACCTGGAGGTCCCATGGACAGAGGAGCCTGGAGGGCTTCGGTTCATAGGGTCACAGAGAGTCAGACATGACTGAAGTGACTTAGCGCACACCCATGTCTCTGCTTCTGTTTCATGGTTTGGTTTCCTGGCTGCATGGCATGTGGGATCTCAGCTCCCTGAGCAGGGGTTAAACCCACTTGCCCTGCACTGAAAGACAGAGTCTCAACCACTAGACCACCAGGCAAGTCCCCACATTTCTGCTTGTTAAACGCCAGTGGGATGACTGTGGATGCTTCAAGGGCCTCATCAGATCTGTCGTAGGAAACACATAGTGAAGAGCTCAGTATGGGTCCCCTTGGGCTCGCCTTCAGTGTTTTTGATTCAGCCACTAGATTAAAAGCTTTGCCAGAGATGCCGAGGTTGGGGCTGTCATTTATACTTGCCATACTCGGAAGCGGCTTAAACATGAACTCAGATGCCAGTGTATTCAGCTGCAGTGGGCACCATCTTTGGCAGGGTGACCAGCATGATTTACCCATCTTGTCTCAATGGACAGTCTGCTCAGAAAGCCTCATTTGGAATCAGAATGTTTCAAGAGAGCAAACGATGGGTGGGGTATTTCAAACAGTTAAGGAGCAGGGAAACGCGTGGACATTAAGCTACCCACATCCAGGTTCTAATTTTGGCTCCAGTTACACAAGTCGGGTGGCCTTTAGCACAGGAGTTCCAGTCCCCTCCCTTCCTCCCACCCCCACCAGGCGAGCTCCAGGTGAGCTGGGTTTCACCTGCCCCTCCCATCGCACTCACAGTTCTGCTGAGCCACACCGCCCCCCACCCCGCTCCCGCCACCCTCACCCTCACCCCTGGAAAAACTGTCTTCAGGGAAACTGGTCCCTGGTGCCGACAAGGTTGGGCACTGCGGCTTTAGCAGGGATCTTACTCTTTCCGAGCCTCTTGATCCTCTTCTGTATAAAGGGGATGATAAAAGTCGGGTGGGTCTGAAGAATAAATGCTACAGCTGGTCCCAAATATGATCTCATTTCACATTCACAACCATCCTAGGGGGTCGAGACAACTGGACTGGTTTCACCGATGAGAAGAGAAAGGACCAGATGTCATGAGCCCAGGGGCAGGATGCACTGGAATTCAACACCAGGTCTCTGGCTGCCCAGCCTCCTTCCAGCTCTTCCCAAGACATGCTCTGCCCCTCCTTGGAGGACGTGGTCACAGGCCATTAAGTAATGTCATTTTTCCTGCCCACATCAGCATTTCAGACAGTATAAGGATACCGTGATTTGCTCCAGTCATACACGTCTACAGAAAAAGTGCCAAGACACAATTCCTCCTGCCACCCCAGCAGCCTCCATCAGGGCAGTATATTCAACATTTCCCCCCTCATTTCTATGATTTCATTATCATAGTAAGAGGGTCAAAAAAGCCTCAAAAGACCTCAGAGATCTGTTAGATGTCCCCTCAAAATTTCATGGAGTACTTAAATTTTTATAATTTTCAATACAGATAAAGGAAAACATTGACAAAGATGTATATAAACTGGCAAATCAGGACCCAATTTGGGTGAAAAGGGACTTCAGAGTTTATTAAATAATTATCACCATCTCTCCCAACTCACCAATTCAACCTCTTTTAGTATAAACCTTAAAGTATTAGCCTTCGGGGCCACCAAAATATGATATTCCTAGAAATGATATATTTGTGTGTGTGTTTTTTTTATGCATTGGGAATTTGTGCCTTACTGGCAACATGTGGGACTTGTTATTGTAAAATCTGGGCTAGGATATGAGTTTCTCTAAGTACGACCTGTATAACCTCGCATAAGTTTCTTCACCCCTTTGAGGTCATTTATAAATGGGCCTAATGGCTTTATCTCACCAGTCTGTTGCAGAATATAAGTAAATAAATTAGCAGCCGAAGAATTGATGCTTTTGAACTGTGGTGTTGGAGAAGACTCTTGTGAGTCCCTTGGACTGCAAGGAGATCCAACCAGTCCACCCTAAAGGAGACCAGTCCTGGTTGTTCATTGGAAGGACAGATGCTGAGGCTGAAACTCCAATACTTTGGCAACCTCATGCGAAGAGTTGGCTCACTGGAAAAGACCCTGATGCTGGGAGGGATTAGGGGCAGGAGGAGAAGGGGACAACAGAGGATGAGATGACTGGATGGCATCACCGACTCAATGCACATGAGTTCGATTAAACTCCAGGAGTTGGTGATGAACAGGGAGGCCTGGCATGCTGCGATTCATGGGGTCGCAAAGAGTCGGACACGACCAAGCGACTGAACTGAACATAATTTAATAGTATAAACCTATTCTACCTATGGACTTCCCTGGTGACTCAGTGGTAAAGAATATGCCTGCTAATGCAGGAGACAGGAGTTGGATCCCTGGATCAGGAAGATCCCCTGGAGAAGGGAATGGCAACCTACTCTAATATTTGTGCCTAGGAGATCCCATGGACAGAGGAGCCTGGCCTAGGGGGAGGGTAGATTTGGATGAAGATGTGGTTTATGCTGGGGTGAGAAAGTGGTCACCTTGGAATGTTCAATTAACATACACACACACAAATACACACACAGGTGTTGATATCCCATCAATCTGGATTAAAACCATGACTTTATCACATACTAGCAAGATAGGCAACGGCACCTCACTCCAGTACTCTTGCCTGGAAAATCCCATGGACGGAGGAGCCTGGTGGGCTGCAGTCCATGGGATCGCTAAGAGTTGGACACGACTGAGCGACTTCCCTTTCACTTTTCACTTTCATGCATTGGAGAAGGAAATGGCAACCCAGTCCAGAGTTCTTGCCTGGAGAGTCCCAGGGACGGGGGAGCCTGGTGGGCTGCCTTCTCTGGGGTCGCACGGGGTCGGACACGACTGAAGTGACCTAGCAGTAGCAAGATACTCAAGGACTTCCCAGGTGGCTCATTTGGTAAAGAGTCTGCCTGTAATGCAGGAGACTGGGGTTTGATCCTTGGGTCAGGAAGATCCCCTGGAAAAGGAAATGGCAATGCACTCCAGTTTTCTTACCTGGGAAATCCCATGGACAGAGGGGCCTGGACAGGTGGGCTACAGTCCATGGGGTTGCAAAAAGTCAGACCCGAATTAGTGACTAAACAATAACAGCAAGTCAATCTAAATGAGATGCCAATGTATTAATAGAAAATGAACTTAATACCTACCTAAAAATGCTGTGAATGTAAAATTGAATAATAGTCAGGAAGGGAGGCAAGCCGACACAGAGAGGGAGGGTCTGGGCAGGGGATGAATTTGAGGATCCTCATGCTTCCCTCTACAATGCGTCCTCCCAACATAAGCCCCAGGAATGCAATGATGTACCAGGGAGAGAAAGCAAGGGGCAGCTACCAGGAAAAGCTTTGATTTCTTCCTCTTTCTATTGCTGCTTCTGTCTCCTTGGGACTTGAGCTAAGAACTTGAACTGTACAATTTCATATCATTTAAGAAAGAAGAGATATTAGACAGTTCAAGGGGCAGCCACTTGGCAAACATGAAAGCCTGTTCCAAGACATCTTTATAAGCTCCATCCCCACGGGGGATACTGCCCCCCTGCAGAGCTAACGGAGGTTTCGAAACAAGGCTGATTATATCCCATGGCAGCAATTAGAGGAGCTGCCCTTCAGCGTGGGGCTTTATTTTATCCTGTGATTGCTAGGGAGAGCTGCAAACAGAGTCCAGCGGGCAGCAATAGCATTACCTGCTATCATTGTCAATTTCTATTTCATTTATGTTTAGCCGCCTTAAATACTGGAAAGACAGTTTCACTTAAAAGGCTGGGCTCTGCACCTCCAGGTTTAGCAGAATAAAGCAGAAATCAGATGGGGTAGTTTTAAGGGTTCAGGGAAAAACATGGTTTGGTGGCCAGAGGTTTTGAATTATAGTAGGCAAAGATAGGCAAGTTCAGATTAAGACTTTAAACATTCCAATAGGTGCATTTAAAATAAACATCCCCATAGACTCCATCTGCACTCTCATGCCTTTTGTTATCAACATAAAGCAAGCCAGCAGTAGTTCTCATAAATTCCAAGTATTAAAGCACACAGATTGTATTCACGATTCAACAGCACATTCTGAGGGGAAAAAAACAGTGTTTTTGTCTGGATCCATTTCACTAGGGTAGTAACAGGGGCAGCTATTGGTGTTGGCAAATTTAATTTAGAAATGATAATCGTTATTTATTGAGTACTTTAATGTACCAGGTAGAAACTATTCAAGGACTGTGTATACTATGTCATTTAATTCTCAGAAAACCATCTAAAATATGTAATATTAAGGACGAAGAAATCCAGACTCAGAGAGATAACTGACTTGCCAAAAATCAAACAACTGGTAAATAGCAGAGATTCAGAATTTAAGAAAGAAAAAATATTCAAGATTCATGTTTGGCAGCAGACCTTACACACTCAGAAACCCACGTCTTTTCCATCCAGCCACACCTCCAATTGCCATGCTTCTCCAAGTATAAAATGATATCAGTTGTAAGATGCACCTTCATGTATCACCAAGCAAAATAAATCTGCCAGTTCAACTGACAATTCCAAGATACATCCTGACTTCAGAAATGTAAACACATAGGGGAAAAAAGCACCTTTTAAGAATCATGAAAAATGGTCATTTAAAAGTTAGATGGAAATATTAAAAATTGAGAAGTCACATGATGACCCAGCTTGAGAGCAAACTCATGTTCTGGTTGTGTTCAAAGCCAAGGATGAAGTTCAGGCGGAGACTTATTGTTGCTATTTAGGACTTCTGCCTGCAGGTGGCAGTGCAGGCCACTGGATACGGCCTTTGGCCTTCTTGGTTACCAGTTTCAGAGGACCAGGAGCAGATGGGAAACTTGTCTGCACAGCATTAATGTTTATCAGCCACTTCTGTGCTGGTTCAATCCCTAGTATCATTTCCACCCCATTTCCCTCTCCTTTCATCCTTTCTGATACCTTCTTTCTACCCATTAACTCTCCACCCATATTTTCAAAGTCCCAAACAGGTAGACTTGGAATAGAAATAAATGCATCCTTCTTTTCCCTCAAAACTCAAATCAGAGGCTTGAGAGTTAGCTCAAGAGAGGGAGTTTGGTGCCTTGATTATTCTAGGATGCTCTGGTGTTATGCGTATCTGAAAAATATTCTAGATATAATCCCAAAATAGAGATTATGCTGTCTAAAGAATATTTCTCAGGTGGGTCTCCTGACCTCTTGATGTAGCTGCTGGCCAAATCTATTTGCATCACTTTCTTCCTAGACTCTTCAGCTACCTCTCCAGGGCCCATGGAATGAAGGCTCAGAGTGAAAACCTGATTCTAGACCACTTCCCCTACTTCCTTGAGAGTGAAAGTCGCTCAGTCATGTCTGACTCTTTACCACCCCATGGACTACACAGCCCATGGAATTCTCCAGGCCAGAATACTGGAGAGGGTAGCCTCTCCCTTCTCCAGGGATCTTCCCAACCCAGGGGTCGAACCCAGGTCTCCTGCATTGCAGGAAGATTCTTTACCAGCTGAGCCACATGGGAAGCCCCCACCCCCACACTTCCTTGCTATCCATCTATGCCAGGCTCCAGTTACTTGAGTACACCTATGAAGACACAGTGTCCATCCTCAACCCAGCTCTCTTCTTGAAATGTTCTTATTCCTATTCTCTGCCCATAGGATATGCTCATTCTTCAGGTCCAGGTCCTTAGTGTAGCATTTTCACTTAAACCTCATCACTTCCATATGCAGCCCTTAGCAACTCTCTGTGTATATGTTCATTGGTAGCTTGTCATTTCATTAGGTACCATGGTGGCAGTATTTCTCCCTGTCTTATTTATACCTGTACCCCAAGGACCAGGCATAGAGCTGGGATTATATGAATATTCAACTGGTATTTCTTGTAGGAATAATTGAATGCCTCTTTTCTAGAATATACCAGAACTGATATTCCCTGGGGAAGTTATATTTAATTTGTGCAAATGCATCAGTATCTTTTAAGGCTCCCCAAAATCAGTCATGGCAGTAGTTCTCAAATTGTGGTCTTATGAACATCAGCTTCAACATTACTCTCATTGTCTTTGAAATGGACATTCAACACCAAACTATAGAATCAGAAAGGTGGAGGGAAGAGTGATGAAAATCTGTGTTTTAACAAACCCTTGAGGTGATACATAATAAACTTTGAAAAGCACTGCGTTAGAGGTTTACTTTAAATAAATGTATACATCTATCAGTAAATGAATCCCTCCCTCTTTTCTCTGATTAGATTCTGGCTCCTATTTCATCCATACAGCCATGCTCGCAGACATACAATAAACTCACTTTAGTTGATTTTTTTTGTCTAACTCAATTTGGTGTTGTGATTAATATCACATTATAGGAAAATAGCTAGAGAAAATGTTTCATAGCTAGACTAGATGGACCTTTTTGGTAAAGTTATGTCTCTGCTTTTAAATATGCTGTCTAGATTAGTCATAGCTTTTCTTTCAAGAAGCAAGTGTCTTTTAATTTCATGTCTGCAGTCATAATCCGCAGTGATTTGGGAGCCCCCCAAAATAAAGTCTATCTCTGTTTCCAGTGTTTCCCCATCTCTTTGTCATGAAGTGATGGGACCGGATGCCATGATCTTAGTTTTCTGAATGTTGAGCTTTAAGCCAACTTTTTCATTTTTCTCTTTCACTTTCATCAAGAGGCTCTTTAGCTCTTCTTTGCTTTCTGCCATAAGGGTGGTATCATTTGTGTATCTGAGGTTATTGATATTTCTCCTGGCAATCTTGATTCCAGCTTGTGCTTCATCCAGCCCAGCACAAAGGAGGATAACAGACCACTATATACAACTATGGGCTTCCCAGGTAGAGTTAGTAGTAAGGAACCTGCCTGCCAATTCAGATAGACATAAGAGACGTGGGTTCAGTCCCTGGACTTGGAAGATCCCCTGGAGGAGGACACGGCAACCCACTCCAGTATTCTTGCCTGGAGAATCCCATGGAGAGAGGAGCCTGGTGGGCTGCAGCCATAGGGTTGCACAGAGTAAGACATGACTGAAGAAACTTAGCACACACACACACGAGTAACTATATGCCAATAAAATGGACAATTTGCTAGAAAACTACAATCTCCAAAAATCAAACCAAAAATAGAAAATATGAACAGTTCAATAACCAGTATGGAGACTAAATCAGTAATTTTTTCAGTTCAGTTCAGTTCAGTTCAGTTCGGTCGCTCAGCCGTGTCCGACTCTTTTCGACCCCATGAATCACAGCATGCCAGGCCTCCCTGTCCATCACCAACTCCTGGGGGTCACTCAGATTCACTTCCATCGAGTCAATGATGCCATTCAGCCAACTCATCCTCTGTCATCCCCTTCTCCTCCTGCCCCCAATCCCTCCCAGCATTAGAGTCTTTTCCTATGAGTCAACTCTTCGCATGAGGTGGCCAAAGTACTGGAGTTTCAGATTTGGCATCATTCCTTCCAAAGAAATCCCAGGGTTGATCTCCTTCAGAATAGACTGGTTGGATCTCCTTGCAGTCCAAGGGACTCTCAAGAGTCTTCTCCAACACCACAGTTCAAAAGCATCAATTCTTCGGCACTCAGTCTTCTTCACAGTCCAACTCTCACATCCATACATGACCACTGGAAAAACCATAGCCTTGACTAGACGGACCTTAGTCGGCAGAGTAATGTCTCTGCTTTTGAATATGCTATCTAGGTTGGTCATAACTTTTCTTCCAAGGAGTAAGCGTCTTTTAATTTCATGACTGCAATCACCATCTGCAGTGATTTTCGAGCCCAGAAAAATAAAGTCTGACACTGTTTCCACGGTTTCCCCATCTATTTCCCATGAAATGATGGGACTGGATGCCATGATCTTCGTTTTCTGAATGTTGAGCTTTAAGCCAATTTTTTCACTCTCTTCTTTCACTTTCATCAAGAGGCTTTTTACTTCCTCTTCACTTTCTGCCATAAGGGTGGTGTCATCTGCATATCTGAGGTTATTGATATTTTTCCTGGCAATCTTGATTCCAGCTTGTGTTTCTTCCAGTCCAACGTTTCTCATGATGTACCCTGCATATAAGTTAAATAAGCAGGATGACAATATACAGCCTTGACGCACTCCTTTTCCTATTTGGAACCAGTCTGTTGTTCCATGTCCAGTTCTAATTGTTGTTTCCTGACCTGCACATTGGTTTCTCAAGAGGCAGGTCAGGTGGTCTGTATTCCCATCTCTTGAAGAATTTTCCATAGGTTATTGTGATCCACACAAAGGCTTTGATATAGTCAATAAAGCAGAAATAGATGTTTTTCTAGAACTCTCGCTTTTTCCATGATCGGGCAGATGTTGGCAATTTGATCTCTGGTTCCTCTGCCTTTCCTAAAACCAGCTTGAACATCAGGAAGTTCACGATTCATGTATTGCTGAAGCCTGGCTTGGAGAATTTTGAGCATTACTTTACTAGCATGTGAGATGAGTGCAATTGTGCAGTAGTTTGAGCATTCTTTGGCATTGCCTTTCTTTGGAATCCGAATGAAAACTGACCTTTTCCAGCCCTGTGGCCACTGCTGAATTTTCCAAATTTGCTGGCATATTGAATGCAGCACTTTCACACCATCATCTTTCAGGATTTGAAACAGCTCAACTGGAATTCCATCACCTCCACTAGCTTTGTTCGTAGTGATACTTTCTAAGGCCCACTTGACTTCACATTCCAGGATGTCTGGCTCTAGATGAGTGATCACACCATTGTGATTATCTGGGTCGTGAAGATCTTTTTTGTACAGTTCTTCTGTGCATTCTTGCCACCTCTTCTTTATATCTTCTGCTTCTGTTAGGTCCATACGATTTCTGTCCTTTATTGAGCCCATCTTTGCATGAAATGTTCCCTTGGTATCTCTAATTTTCTTGAAGAGATCTCTAGTCTTTCCCATTCTGTTGTTTTCCTCTATTTCTTTGCATTGATCACTGAAGAAGGCTTTCTTATCTCTCCTTGCTATTCTTTGGAACTCTGTATTCAGATGCTTATATCTTTCCTTTTCTCCTTTGCTTTTTGCTTCTCTTCTTTTCACAGCTATTTGTAAGGCTTCCCCAGACAGCCATTTTGCTTTTTGCATTTCATTTCCATGGGGATGGTCTTGATCTCTGTCTTCTGTACAATGTATGAACCTCATTCCATAGTTCATCAGGCACTCTATCTATCAGATCTAGGCCCTTAAATCTATTTCTCACTTCCACTGTATAATCATAAGGGATTTGATTTAGGTCATACCTGAATGATCTAGCGGTTTTCCCTGCTTTCCTCAATTTGAGTCTGAATTTGGTAATAAGAAGTTCATGATCTGAGCCATAGTCAGCTCCTTGTCTTGTTTTTGTTGACTGTATAGATGGAGAAGCTTCTCCATATTTGGCTGCAAAGAATATAATCAATCTGATTTTGGTGTCCTTTTCATTATAGGGGACTGGAATGCAAAAGTAGGAAGTCAAGAAACACCTGGAGTAACAGGCAAATTCGGCCTTGGAATGCAGAATGAAGCAGGGCAAAGACTAATAGAGTTTCGCCGAGAAAATGCACTGGTCATAGCAAACACTCTCTTCCAACAACACAAGAGAAGACTCTACACATGGACATCACCAGATGGTCAACACCAAAATCAGATTGATTATATTCTTTGCAGCCAAAGATGGAGAAGCTCTATACAATCACACCCTATGATCAAGCAGAATTTATTCCAGGGATGCAAGAATTTTTCAACATCCACAAATAAACCAATTTGATATATCACATCAGTAAACTGAAGAATAAATACCATATGAGCATCTCAATAAATGCAGAAAAAGCTTTTGATAAAGTTCAACATTTATTTATGATAAAAAAAGACTCAAGAAAGAGGGCATAGAGGGAACATAATATAATAAGAGCCATATACAAGAAACCTACAGCTAACATCATGCTCAATGGTGAAAAGGTGAGAGTATTTCCTCTAAGATCAGGAATAAGACAGGGATGCTAACTGTCACCATTTTTATGCAATAGTTCTGGAAATCCTAGCCACAGCAGTCAGAGAAGAAAAACAAATAAAAGGAATCCAAATTGGAAAGGCAGAAATAAAACTGTCACAGTTTGCAAATGACATGATACTATTCATAGGAAATCCTAGAGACACCCCCAGAAACTACTAGAGCTCAGCAATGAATCTGGTAAAGTTGCAGGATATAAAATTAATACCCAGGAATCTGTTGCATTTCAATACATTAACAACACCAGTCAAAAATAAAGAAACAATTCCATTTATCATTGACTGGAAAAGAATAGAATACCTAGGAATAAATCTACCTAAAGAGGCAAAAGATCACTACTCAGCAAACTGTAGGACACTGATGGAAGAACTTGAAGATGACGCAAACCTGGAAAGAAATACTGTGTTCTTGGGTGGGAAGAATCGATATTGTCAAAATGACCATATTACCCAAAGCACATTTCTCCTGCACTGGCAGGCAGGGTCTTTACCACTAGCACCACCTGGGAAGCCCAAGCAATCTACAGACTAACGCAATCCTTATCAATATACCAATGGCATTTTTCACAGAACTAGAGGAAAGAATTTTAAAATTTGTGTGGAAATATTAAAAAAAACCCAAATACCCAAAACAAGAAGAACAGAGTTGGAAGAATCACTGTCTCCCTGACTTTTAGTCTGTACTACAAAGCTACAGTAATCAAAATGATATGGTATTGGCAAGAAAAAACAGATACACAGATCAGTGGAACAGAAATAGCCCAGAAATAAACCAACACACTTATGGTCAATTAGTATACAACAAAAGGAAGCAAGAATATAATGGAGAAAAGACAGCCTTTTCCTTTCAGTCCCAGGGGTGCTGGAAAAATTGGACAGATGCATGTAGAAGAGTGAAACTAGAACATTCTCTAACACCATGTACAAAAATAAGCTAAAAATGGATTAAAGACCTAAACGTAAGACTAGCTACTGTAAAACTAGAGGAAACCATAAGCAGAACGGTTTTTGGCATAAATCACAGCAGTATCATTTTTGATCCATGTCCGAAGGTAAAGGAAACAAAAGCATAAATAAACAAATGGAATTTAATTAAACTTAACAGATTTTGCAGAGCAAAGGAAAAAAACCTACCAAAAAGGAGAAATATTTGCAAGTGATTTGGTGAATAAAGGATTATATCCAACAAATATAAACAGGTCACATAACTCAATACCAAAAACACCAAAAAACAAACAACTCAACCAAAAAAATGGGCAGAATTGAATGACATTTTTCCAAAAAGGAAATGCAGCTGGACAACAGGCATGTGAAAAGGTGTTCAATAACACTGATCGTCAGTAAAGTGCAAATCAAAACCACAAGATACCACCTCACACCAGTCGGAATGGCTATCATCAAAAAGAACACAAATAGCAAATGCTGGTAGGAGGTGCAGGAAAGGGAATCCTCATACATCGTTGATGAGAATGGGAACTGGGGCAGTCAATGTGGAAAACAGCATGGAGGTTTCTCAAAAAATAAAAAATAGAACTACTCTTTGTTCCAAGAATTCCACTCCTGGGTAGATATCTGAAAGAAACAAAAAACACTAATTTGAAAAGATGCATGTACTTCAATGTTTATAGCAGCATTTACAATTCCCAAGGTACAGAATCAACCTAAGTGTCCATCAACAGATGAATAGGCGAAAAAAATGTGATATATATATATATATATACATATATATATATATGTATACACAATGAAATACTACTCAGACTGAATGGAAAAAGAATGACATTTTGCATTTTCAGCAACATGGATACTCTTGGAGGACATTATACTAAGTGAAATAAGTCAGGCAGAGAAAGACAGATATGAGGATATCAAGCAGATATCACTTGTATGTGGGAAATAAAATATACAACCAACTAGTGAATAAAACAAAAAAAAGCAGACTCACAGACATAGAGAACAAACTAGTGGTTACCCGTGGGGAGAGGGAAGGGGGCAGGGAAAAAACAGGGGGAAGGGGAAAAAGAAGGGTTATTATGGGATTGTATAAATTATGTTGCAACTTTTAAAAATTGTAAGTTACGATAGAATTTAAAGCATCTTTTACTCAATTAAAAATAAACAGAAACAAAAAATTTAAAAAGTGAAGCAGACAAAAAATAGATAACATGGTTCATTTTATGCTATGCGTTTTTTAACCACAATTTTAACAATAAAAATAAAGGAATGGGAGGGAAGTGGTGGGGAGTTAAATATTAGCTCTGTTTTTGACAGATAACTTTACCTTTTTTTTGGTTTCATTTTTCTTCCTTATTGAAGAAATTGATCTAAATAACCTTTAAGGTCCTTTCCAGTTCTAAAATCCAATTTCATAGCTATGGGGGACTATCTTATCCGTTGACTCGGAATAAAACAAAGTCCTCTATAGTACAAAATGTTGGCCTCCTTATCTTCCCCAAAATCCCTCTACAATGCCTAATAATATCAATGAGATAGTCTATTCACACTCACTGCTTAGTAATAAGCTTCCCACAAAGTAATTCATGCCGGAATAACATGATGAGAATTTGAACAAGGATAGAGTTTATCTTAAGGTAAATGAGTACCTAACTGTTAAATATTCATATCATGGTCATTATGTTTTTGATCATGAATCTTTATTGCCTTGAGAAAGAAAAATTAGAGCAAAGTTCATCAGAAGAAAAGATATAATTATTTTAGAAATTATCCTAATGTCAAATGAAGACGAAGAAGGATAGAGAGATGAAAAGGAAGAAGCAGGGGAGCAATGTTGAAGGTGAAGATTGGTGGGCTTTCGGAATGCACCAAAGGTGCTTCTGAGACTTCAGTACAGATGGATTAGAGTAATAATGATACAGTGAATATTTGTAGAAAGGATGGAACCTATGCTGAAATACAAAGATGAGAGCTTGGGTCCAGAGATAGAGCCATCTTGATGAGACAGAAGGGTTTCAGATGGAGCTGAGACAGAGGAACAGCCAGTCTTGGGCTGAGCCGTGGAGTATGGCTGCAGTTAGCCTCAGTCATCACATTTGCAACAGGTGCTTTAGATGATATATACAAGTCAATAAATAAGGAAGTTCCTGAGCTGGATGCAAACAGGAAGGATGAGGAGGTGGTGATGACAGAGGAATGAGGCCAAAGAGGCAGAAAAATGAAAGTGAAAGGCTTAGTTGCTCCGTCGTGTCTGACTCTTGTGAAAATGGCAACCTACTCCACTGTTCTTGCCTGGGACATCCCATGGACAGAGGAGCCTGGAGGGCGTCAGTCCATGGGGTCGAAAGAGTCAGAGATGACTCAGCAACTAAACAGTAACCACAACCACAGTAGGAAAGAAAGATGTGAGGATAAGTGTTAAAGGAGAATTTATGAGCCAAACATATTGCTAAAACCAACAGCAAAAAATTAGCTAACTTATGCAAACAGCAGTGTATTTGGAAGAATTGGGGGTAACTATCAAAATTCACAGGAAGATCAGATACCCAGGCTCAGAAAAGGATTGAGCCAAGGGAGATTGGTTTCAAAAAAGACATGTGACTTCACACCACAGAATGAACTCAGATTAGACTGCCACTACTGGCGCGGCTGCCGCTGGACACTCAGGCTAACAGCACAGGTGTCATCCTTCCACACTTGCTGACAACTCAAAACGGAAACCCCCAACTCTTGTCCCGTGACTCAGAAGCCTGGTGGCAGGTGTCTCATTGGCTAAACCTCCATCACCTCACTCCCTCACTGCCGGGACTTTCAACGTACTTGAGTCTTCTGCTTCAGCACTCAGAGCTGGGGCACACTCAGTGTCTTACCAGGACACCCAGGGTGAAAAATTCCCTCCAAACGTGAGGCTCTTACAGCCACGAGTAGCCGAGAGAAGAGAAACACGTCCACCGCACGTCACCTTACCACTTTGCAGACCTGCAGTTCACAAACAAAAGCAAAACAAAGCACACAAAGGCAAAAGGCCTCTGCCTACTTAAAACCAACTCATCTTCGTACAACTGAAAGTATTCTGCTCCCCAGACCAAGTCAATAAAATCTCTCCTTTTTAATCACGTTCCAGTCCCAAGGCCCCTGGCTAATATCTATTCCTTTCGTTTTGGTTTTGTAGCAATTTGATTCTGATATATATTTTTTAATTTTTATTTTTACTGTATTTTACTTTACAATACTGTGTTGGTTTTGCCATACATTGACATGAATCCGCCACGGGTGTACATGCGTTCTCAAACATGAACCTCCCTCCCACCTCCCTCCCCATAACATCTCTCTGGGTCATCCCCGTGCACCAGCCCCAAGCATGCTGTATCCTGCATCGGACATAGACTGGCGATTCATTTCTTACATGATAGTATACATGTTTCAATGCCATTCTCCCAAATCATCCCACCCTCTCCCTCTCGCTCTGAGTCCAATAGTCCGCTCTACACATCTGTGTCTCTTTTGCTGTCTTGCATACAGGTGGTGCTGGGAAAACTGGTCAACCACTTGTAAAAGAATGAAACTAGATCACTTTCTAACACCACACACAAAAATAAACTCAAAATGGATTAAAGATCTAAATGTAAGACCAGAAACTATAAAACTCCTAGAGGAGAACATAGGCAAAACACTCTCTGACATAAATCACAGCAGGATCCTCTATGATCCACCTCCCAGAATTCTGGAAATAAAAGCAAAAATAAACAAATGGGATCTAATTAAAATTAAAAGCTTCTGCACAACAAAGGAAAATATAAGTAAGGTGATTCTGATATATTGAAAACCACAAAATAATGACCGTCAGTGAAAAAAAAAAAATCCCCCGCCATATCAGGACACAAAAGACGTTGCAGCCCTCAGGTTATCACATTGCAGTGGCCTGACCGTGAGCCCTGAAGGAACTCAGGGCAGAAACAGGATGTCTGGTGTCACGCTGTCAGCCGTGGCACCGCCCCCAAGGGCACACTCCAGAGAGACTCACAATGGGAAAAACGCAGGATACTGGCCCCAGATAGTTGAGGTGCTACCAAAGGAATGATTTCATGATTAACATGTTAAGATGTTCTGACTACCTGATTTTTGCTGCAAAAATGGTTATATATATGTGTATATATATGTATATATATATATATACACACACATATATATCCTGGCTCCACGCTTACCTCTTCAGAATGTCCCAGACTCATGTCCATAGTTTTGTCTGAGGAATAAAACAAATAAAACATAATTCTCAAACTTTTAGGTTGTACTTTTTTTTCAGTCAACATTATAAATGCATATGCAATCTTGATGGAAAGAGACAAAAATAAGGAAGTTAGCTGAAATATTTACATGATACAATGAGGAAGGAAATTCTGGGCAATGACTCTAGGCATTTTCTCTGCAACAGGTCTGTGATGTGTGTATGTGAAAGTCACTCAGTCATGTCTGACTCTTAGCAACCCCAGACAGTCCATGGAGTTCTCCAGGCCAGAATACTGGAGAGGGTTGCCATTTCCTTCTCTAGGGGATCTTCCCAACTCAGGGATTGAACCCAGGCCTCCCGCATTGCAGGCGGATTCCTCACCAGCTGAGCCACCTGGGAAGACCAAGAATACTGGAGTGTGTAGCCTATCCCTTCTCCAGCTCATCTTCCCAACCCAGGAATCCAATCGGGGTCTCCTGCATTGCAGGCGGATTCCCTACCAGTTGAGTTTCTACTGTAGGCAACATTAACGGCTTACCTACACCACAGCTCACTGCTCCATGTCTTCACTGCTTCCTGCCACACTTCGGTATCTGGAATGACTCAAAATGTTACATGTAAGTATTTTAGTGCCTAGTAGTCCTGCATGTGTAGGGTTACAACAGTCCTTCAACTGTCTTTCACTAACTTTTTCACTCTCTGTAAAAAAAAAATGCTTCAGCTATGCTTTGGATAAGAACAGAGAAGAGATTACATGATATTAAATAAGCCCCACTGTATAACTATCAAATGATATCCTTTACCATGGGGCTTCCCTGGTGGCTCAGACAGTAAAGAATCACACTGTAAGATTTTAATTATAAGCCAGCCTATTCCTGATTTCTTCAGGAAGGCTTAAGTAACATAAAATTATAAAAAAGATGGCTGTATTCCCAGTAAGTAACTTAAATCCCCACTCAAATTCTACACAAGTGGTCCCAACTATTTATTATCAAAATAAACACTTTTAACAAAAGCATGTTTAATAACAAATTGAAATAACTCTATAGCCTTAAACCAAACCTTGGTTTTACCTAGGAAGATAGCGAATCATATTTGCTTTGCTTTAATTAAACTGTTTTCTATTCAAAGTAGCCTCTTGATGAAAGTGAAAAGGAGAGTGAAAAAGTTGGCTTAAAGCTCAACATTCAGAAAATGAAGATCATGGCATCCAGTCCCATTACTTCATGGGAAATAGATGGGGAAACAGTGGAAACAGTGGCTGACTTTATTTTTCTGGGCTCCAAAATTACTGCAAATGGTGGCTGCAGCCATGAAATTAAAAGATGCTTACTCCTTGGAAGAAAAGTTATGACCAACCTAGATAGCATATTAAAAAGCAGAGACATTACTTTTTCAACAAAGGTCCATCTAGTCAAGGCTATGGTTTTTCCAGTGGTCATGTATGGATGTGAGAGTTGGACTATAAAGAAAGCTGAGCTCAGAAGAATTGATGCTTTTGAACTGTGGTGTTGGAGAAGACTCTTGAGAGTCCCTTGGACTGCAAGGAGATCCAACCAGTTCATCCTAAGTGAGATCAGTCCTGGGTATTCATTGGAATGACTGATGCTGAAGCTGAAACTCCAATACTCTGGCCACCTGATTCAAAGAACTGACTCACTGGAAAAGACCCTGATGTGGGAAAGATTGAAGGTGGGAGGAGAAGGGGACAACAGAGGATGAGATGGTTGGATGGCATCACTAACTCAATGGACATGGGTTTGGGTGGACTCTGGGAGTTGGTAATGGACAGGGAGGCCTGGTGTGCTGCGGTTCACGGGGTCGCAAAGAGTCAGACACAACTGAGCAACTGAAATGAACTGAACTGAACTGATTCAAAGTAGAATAGGAAGTATTTCACACTCAAAAGTCTTATGCTATGTGCAATGGTTATAGACTGTATTGTGCCCCTTATTCATATGTTGAAGTTCTAACCCCTAGTACCTCAGAATGTGAGTATATTTGGCCCTTTAAAAAGTAAGTTGAAGTGAAGCAGTTAGGGTGAGTCTAATATGATCTGACTGTGGCCCTTATCAGAGAAGGCAATGGCACCCCACTCCAATACTCTTGCCTGGAAAATCCCATGGATGGAGGAGCCTGGAAGGGTGCAGTCCATGGGGTCGTGAAGAGTCGGACATGACTGAGCACGACTTCACTTTCACTTTTCACTTTCATGCATTGGAGAAAGAAATTTCAACCCACTCCAATGTTCTTGCCTGGAGAATCCCAGGGATGGTGGAGCATGGTGGGCTGCCAGCTATGGGGTCGCACAGAGTCGGACACTGAAGTGACTTAGCAATAGCAGTGGTCCTTATAAGAAGAAATGTGAACACGTACAGAGACACCAAGGACTTATTGGCGCAGTGAGAAGGCAGTCACCTGCAAGCTGAGGAGAGGAGTCTTAGAGAAAAACCAAACCTCAGAAAAAAACAAACCACAGCTTGGTCTTGGACTTCCAGCCTCCAGAACTAAGAAAAAACTAATTTCTGTTGCTTAAGTCACCCACTCAGTGGTACTTTGTTAAAACAGCCCTAGCAAACTCATACAGCAACCAATTCAAAGAAACCAACAAAGCCATTAGTAGAGAAAAAAAGAGTGCATTTATTGGTGTTTTAAATATTTTTCACATATCACAAGTGTATAAATTTTATAATTTTAGTAAGAAGGCATACTCAAAAAGCCCAATGACAAATCAATTTTAAAATGTTTCTGCTACTTTGGGGTAGGCTGTAAGGATGATCTTTAAAGTCCCCCAAGTAACTTGATTAGAAGACCAGATGTTTGCTGGTTGTATTATTCTGAACTTAATTTATCTAAGTTGTTTTTCTTTCAGGAAAAGTTTTATTTGTTTAAGGGTGTCAGGCTTGACTTCCAAATTTAACTGGTCATTTACTGAACATATCCATTTAAGTGTCTTAAGTCAACAGCTCCCAAATATGACTCTAAGAGACCACCATTCAGGAGATTTATGAATGAAGTAATCCCAAGGGAAAACTTGTGGGAAAGTGATGAAAGCAGGGAAAAGAAGGGAAGGAAGTCAAATAAAGGCATGGCTTCAAGCAAAGTTTTATAGAAATTTAGTTCAGTTTATTCAAGGAAGATCTCTAGGGTACAATTTGCACCTCAGCCCTGGTTTGACCCCAGGCAAAGGGCATAGAGCTTTCCACCTCCCAAATTCATCAGTCATTGGCTTAGAGGCAAGGAAATTCCCAGACCCTGCAAAAGACAGTCTATTTAAAAAAAAAAAAAAGAAGCTACAGGTGCTGGTTATTGAGAGCAAATGCTCACGAAAGACTTGGGTCCAAGCAATAGAATGAAAGGAACCAGGGAGGTCTGGTGGGAACACCAACATCGTCTTGTTCTCGTTGCTGTTCAGTCGCTAAGTTGTGTCCAACTCTTTGCATCTGTAGCACAATTCAAATCATATACACATACCAATATCATAAACAATGGTGGTAATCATTGGGTTAGTCCATTCTTTCAACTTCTTTGGAAGGTTTTAGGCCATCCTGGAAGATCTTCATAACTTGAGCTGGCATAGCTCTAAGAACTTCAGCATTACTAAGGTTTTTATTATGCCTAGATACTCCTATCATTTTTACTATGCCTTCTTCTACTCCCAAAATTCCTTCAGAAAAATTACCAAGCATGCCACCAAGAAAGCCACCTGGAATGAGTTAACTGAGCTGCAAATATAAATGAGGTCGTTTTCTTAATTTGTCTTTCTGATAGTTTGTTGTTGCTGCTAAGTCGCTTCAGTCGTGTCCGACTCTGTGCGACCCCATGGACGGCAGCCCACCAGGCTCCCCCATGCCTGGGATTCTCCAGGCAAGAGCACTGGAGTGGGTTGCCATTTCCTTCTCCAATGCAGGAAAGTGAAAAGTGAAAGTGAAGTCGCTTAGTCGTGTCCGACTAGTAGCGACCCCATGGACTGCAGCCTACCAGGCTCCTCTGTCCACGGGATTTTCCAGGCAAGAGTATTGGAGTGGGATGCCATTGCTTTCTCCGAGTTTCTTGTTAGTATACAGAACTGCAACAGACTTTTGTATATTGACTTTGTATCCTCCACCTTTATTGAATTTACTTGTTAGTTCTAATAGTATTTTGGTAGAGCCTCCAGGGTTTTCTATCTATGATATCAAGTCATCTGCAAATACTTACAATTTTACTTCTTCCTTTCTGATTTGAATGCCTTTTATTTCTTTTTCTTGCCTCATTGCTCTGGCTAGGACTTCCAATCCTGTGTCCATTATTATGGCAAATAAACGTGGTGAAAGGGGACGCCCTCATTATGTTCCTGAGCTTAGAGGAAACGCTTTCAGTTTGTCATCACAGAGTGTGATGTTAGCTGTGGGCTTCTCATATATGGCCTTTGTTATATTGAGGTGCATGGAATATCATTTTATTTTTCCTTCCATGGGGCCCTCCACACGCTTCTCAAGTCTTCTTTACCTTTTCCTTCCACCCTTTGATCTCTTTCTCTCATGACGTTCTTCATTCATACCCCCTGATGTTCTATATTTTTCTGCACTGTTGGCTTTGAATTTTTTCCCAGCATTGTGCTGGTCTCATTACTGAGATCCAGTTTACAAGCAAGAACAAAATCATAGGCTGCTTTTTCTGTGTCTCAGGAGAATGTGTGCTTTCTTCTGTCACTTAAGGCTGGTCTGAATCAGGATTTGTTTTCATCTCTAGGACACAGATTAGGATGGGAGTATTAATATTGAGCCTCTGCGTGTTGGGGAATTTGGCTTAATATGGTATGGCAGAAGTAGGTATGAGATGTGAGTCATATCCTGATACAATTTATCGGTGCTTTCGGAGCCTGCTGGGACCTAACCTTTATGTAATTCCACATGATGATGCTTGCTAAGTAGAACAGATACGCAGATCATAATAAGTGACTCTGGGCCTATGGTCACCTGGTTTTGCATAACCAGGAAATTAACTTTTATCCAGGCTTAATAGCAAAACAAAAGCTCTTTCTGTAAAGGAGAATAACTTCCTGTTGAAGAATAACTCTGCTAAAACCCCAGTGGTCTGAGATTCTCCTATTGGAGGTTGTCATAATCTCATACAACACCGTGATCTACTTCTAAAATTTTAAGTACCATCCACTATGTGCGTCTGCTCATGTACGCTGTGTGCTAAGTTGCTTCAGTCATGTCCGACTCTGTGCAACCCTATGGACTGCAGCCTGGCAGGCTCGTCTGTCCATGGGATTCTTCAGGCAAGAATACTCGTGTGGGTTGCCATGCACCCATTCACTAGATCTACTTAAACTGCAATCTGGACTGTCTAGGGGAACTTCTTTTGTGCTGGGCCCCATTTAGATTGGGAAGTTGTATCAGGTTCCTACAGCTGTTGTAACCAGTTGCCACAGACTTGCTGCCTTGACAGCAGGGATTTATTCTCTCCCAGGCCTGGAGGCAAGAGGCAAAATCTAAGAGCTGGCAGAGTTGGTTCCTCCTGGAGGCATTGAGGGAGAGTCTGTTCCATGCCTCTGCCTAGCTTCTGATGGTCACAGAAATCCTGTCACTCCTTGGTCTGCAGATGTAACATTCTAATATCTGCCTCTGTGTTCCGGCTGCTTCTCCCTATGTCTGCTTATATCTTCCCCTTTCTCGAAAGGGCACTGTCCTCGATTCAGGGCATGCCCTAAATCCAGGATGATCTCATCTCAAGATCCTTGACTTAATTACATCTGCAAAGACCCTTTTCCCAGCTAAGCTCACATTCACAGGTCCTTAGGACACAGGTGCATATTTCAGACAACTACAGAAATCTTTCTGATTAGTCAATGATTAGTTTTAAGTATTCATCCAAATAAAGTATGTGTTCTTAATAATACACAGTTCAAGGTGAAATAACGTGTCCTTTACTTTGGAAAAAAATATCCCAACCTATCTCTGACTATGAAGTAGAAGTTATATTTTCACAAACTTGATCTCTCACACCATGACATGCATGAGTTTTATTAAGACCAAAGAATTTGCTTTTCTTTGGAATCTAGGAGCCCAGGTCACCAACATATTTGACCTGTGTGATATCATATGAGTAGGTAAGACAGTCACATCTCTGTATATTAAGTTGTGGGAAGAGCCAAACAGTTGAAATCATTCCAAGATAAGAGGGAAATGGCACCCTGGAGGGTATCTAGCTAATTAAGTTAAAATATTCCAGTGGATCAATAGGAGGACTTTTTATTGATTTGCTCCTTGAATAAGATTACATCCAAGTAGAAGATGCAACTGAAATCGCTACATGCTAAGCTTGCTGCTGCTGCTGCTAAGTCGCTTCAGTTGTGTCTGACTCTGTGTGACCCCATAGACAGCAGCCCACCAGACTCCCCCGTCCCTGGGATTCTCCAGGCAAGAACACTGGAGTGGGTTGCCATTTCCTTCTCCAATGCATGAAAGTGAAAAGTGAAAGTGAAGTCACTCAGTTGTGTCCGACTCTTTACGACCCCATGGACTGCAGCCCACCAGGCTCTTCATCCATGGGATTTTCCAGGCAAGAGTACTGGAGTGGGGTGCTATTGCCTTCTCCGAAGCTAAGCTTAGGATAATTCATTCTTATCTCTAAGACCAGCCTAAGACCAACTGACTCTGGACAAATTTGAGAGTTAAGTAAAAATAAAATAGAAATCACGATCCCTGTACCTTTCGAGAATTTTTGTGATAGCATTAATTTCAGGAACTTCTCCATGGAAATTTTAACACTATTGCATTATTATTTGGTAGTTAGAGGGAGCTTCAGGGACTTCAACTTGGCTCTTCCTAATAGCCCTTATATTAAATATAATACTTATATTATATTACATAAGCAAGGAATTCCCTGGTGGGCCAGTGGCTAAGACCTCTTGCTCCCAATGCAGGTAGCTCAGGTTCAGTCCCTGGTCAGGAAGTTAGATCCCACCTGATGCAACTAAAGATCCTGCAGGCCACAACTCGAAAATCATAAATGCTGTAAATAAGACCCAGCATAGCCAAATGCAAATGAGTAAATATTCTTTTAAAAGAGAGAACGCATTTGTCCATGATAGAGGACATATGTAGCAACCGTATGCTCATGAACCAGATAACTGTTGACAAAAACAGTTTGTGACCTACTAGAGGAGGGCATGGCAACCCACTCCAGTATTCTTGCCTGGAGAATCCCATGGACAGAGGAGCCTGGTGGGCTATAGTCCATAGGGTCATAAAGAGTTGGATACGACTGAAGTGACTTAGTATGCAGAATTAGGAGAGGCATTTGTGGATGAAACCTCCGTTGACCCTTGTAGGATATTATTCTGACCAATGGAAAACAGTGGTCTTCTGAGTTCCTAAGAACTGGTGTAACATATAGCTAGAGCTGACTCATTGGAAAACACCCTGATGCTGGGAAAGATTGAGGGCAGGAGGAGTAGGGGATGACAGTGGATGAGATGGTTGGATGGCATCATTGAGTCAATAGAGGTGAGTCTAAGCAAACTCTGAGAGACAATGGAGGACAGAGGAGCCTGGTGTGCTGCAGTTCGTGGGCTTGCAAAGAGCTGGACATGACTTAGTGACTGGACAACAACAACAAAGAGCTAGTGTCCAGCGATCCTCAAAAGATCATCTCACTTTCCTAAGGTGAAAATGGCCCTGATGAATAGCTTCCGGAATGTTGGATAAAAGTTTCAATGTGTGTACTTCTGACTCTTCTTTTTTCTTCAAAACCTGTCCTCAAGGGAAACCCATCTGGGAATTAAGCAAATTTTGATTCAAATTAGACCTCTATTCTCTAGACCATGAGTTATTTTTCTATTATAAACACCATGGAAAGGAGTATTTCCCCTTTGGGGAAGATAAACTAGATGTTTTCTTTCCTGTTGCTCTCACTAAAGACAACTAAAATCTCCACTAGAGAAGAAACAGACACATTCGAAAGTACAGTTGGGGACAGTCCATCCATGCTCTGCGCGGGGTTGCTTTTCCTCTGTATGACCTCTCGCTTATCCACTGAAATTCAGCAGACTCTCTGGGGCTTGCACTAACATGGAACAAGAGTAATTAATTCAAGAATGACAGTTCTATTGTAACTTGACTTTTATATCCTGAGAAGTCCAGACACTTCGCAACACTCAGACTGGAGCTTTGTTTGAAGGTGGCCCCAACGATGAGAAAAGTGGGAAAACCTGTGCCGAAGCAGATGTAGAAAAGGAAAATTTGATCTGGTTCTTGCCCTTGTATATACATAATTGACGGCATTATGTCCATAAATGTGGGCGTTTACAGAATGCACTCATAATTTATAACTTCACGCTGACAGATATAAGCTTAGCCAAAGCATTTTTAAAGGAAAAGGAGTGATTCTTATCATCTTTGGTGTATTCTAGGTCTCAGAACTTGATTATAAACTATAAATAGAATCCATTTAACAGTCCATGCTAACCAACCTTCCTGCTTTGTCTCAGAATGAGGGGTTTCATGGAACATAGGAATTTCAGTGCTAAACCTGAAACAGTCCTGAGCAAAATGGGATGAATTGGTCACCTTACCTAACACAAATAGCTACCATATACCAAGGGTTGGCAAATGACATGCTGCCTATTCCTTGTAAATAAAGCTTTTTTGGAACATAGTCACAGCCGTTCACTTCTGTATGGTCTGTGGTTGATTTCAATTGCACCGGAAGAGCTGAATCACTGTGAGCCTGTGTGGCCTGCAAAGGTGAACGTATTTAGTGTTTGATTCTTTACAGAAAAAGGTATGTCAACCTTGATCACAGCACCTGGAGGAGATCTTGAAGAGGAGCTCTGAGCAAAGATCGCTAAAGGATTTGTTAGGGATGACCAAACCCACATCTGAACTAAGTGCTATACATACATCACTATATGACTGAGCGGGGTAAAATGGCTTTACACGCGCATCTCAGAGATACTGTGCGTCGCGCTCCAGACCATTGCAATAACGTGAATATTGCAGCAGAATGAGAGTCACACACTCTTTTGTTTCCCAGTGCGTATAGAGTTGTGTTTTCATTGTAGTCTATTAGATGTGCAACCGCATTATGTCCCAAAAGGTGATATATCTTGAATAAAAATATTTTATTGATAAAAATGCTAATTATTATCTGATCCTTCAGCAAGTTGTAACCTTTTTGCAATAGTAACATCAAAGACCACTGATCACAGATCATCGTAACCAACATAAAAATACGGAAAAAGTTGGAATTATTGCAAGAATAATCAGAATGTGACACAGGGACCGGAAGCGAGGAAGATCTGTTTGAAAGATGGCACCAGTAGACTTGCTTGGCCCAGGTGACCACAAAACTTTAATCTGCGAATAATGCAGTGTCCACAAAGCACAATGAAGTAAAGCACAGTCAAACAAGGTGCGCCCACTCAAGGTGAAGTTCTGATACAGGTATTAGTTGACTCCTTAATAAGAAGGTAATAGCTCTTAACCAGAAAGAACATGAGAAGAGCTGTTACTGGATTCTCTGTTCAATTCTCTTTTTTGTCTAAATTCTCTTTGTGCTGAGATTTAGCTTCATTGCATTAGAATCACTTGTAGGTCTGTAGACTCTCTCAGTTCTCAAAGTTTTAAAAATCAAGATTTCAGTCTTATTATCTCAGAGGATGACTGCTTCCCATAGCTGTTCTTGCCATGAGGCTGGCTTCAAAATGGACCCTAAAATCAGACCTCAGTTGGAAATATAGTTCTACCACGGACTTCATTAAAATAAAATCTTTGTAAAAACCATTTTAAAAAGCAGAATATATTCTGTTTCAGAAAATCAGACCATGGAGAACAGACTGGCAGTTGCCAAGGGGGAGGGGAGCGGGAGAGGGTAGAGGGGGAAGTCTGGGATTAGTGGATGCAAACTGTTATGTATAGGATGGGTAAATAGCAAGCTTTAACTGCGTAGCGCAGGGAACCCTATTCAGCATCCTGTGATAAACCATAATGGAAAAGAACATGAAAAAGAGTGTGCGTGCAGGTATAACTGAGTCACCGTGCTGCACAGCAGTGTGCAAGACGACACTGTGATTCAACGCCAGTGAAAATAATACGGCAGTGAAAATAAACGAGGAAAAGATCCTCTTCTGTTAAATGCAGAATCTCGCAGAGGTAGTGACCTACTCCATGCATCATTATAAGGTAAAGGGTTAAGCTTTGGGAAGCATGTATTAAATATTCGTTTAACTTGCTACTGCTGTTATTAGCATCAGCATTATTAATAATTCCTTCAATCACTAATTGCCCAGTTATTCTGGACTTTCACTTCCTGCTTAATGTCTGTATTAGTCAGGTTCTCCAGAGAAAGAGAACCCGTCAAGGAGATATATACATACACATATATAAGCTGCCAGGGAAGCCACTATCTAGACATAGATAGATAGATGGATAGATAGATGGATAGATAGATAGATATGGCAGTGGGCCGTGTGCAGAGAGGCTATGGCTGGCACTGCAATCTGAAGCATGAGCAGTAAAGCCATGCTGGACCCTCTGCCCGCCCCACCCCCACCACTGCAGAGGAGATTCCCTACATGTATATAGGGCTTTCCTTTTCCCTGACGGCCCAGTTGGTAAAGAACCTGCCAGGAGACCCGGTTTCAATCCCTGGGTTGGGAAGATCTCCTGGAGAAGGAAATGACAACCCACTCCAGTATTCTTGCCTGGAGAATCTCATGGACAGAGGAACCTGGCGGGCTACAGTCCACAGGGTTGTGAAGAGATGGACATGGACTGAGCAACTAACACACACATACACACACACACACACACACACACATAATTCATGCTACATAGATATATGCAAGTTTTGTTGTTGTTTAGTCACTGAGTTGTATCCAACTCTTTTGGGACGCCATGTATCAATGATTTCTTATAAGGAATTGACTGATATGGTTATGGACGCTGAAATTGACATGCTGGAGACCCAGGAAAGCCAGTGGAGTAATTCAAAGGCCTGAGAGCTGATGGTGTAGATTGCAGTCTGGGTCTGAAGGCCAGAGAAGCAGGAGATCCAAGGACCAGAGAAGATCGATATCCCAGCTCAGCAGTCAGGCAATGAGGGAATTCAAACTTCTGTCTTTCTGTTCCATTCAGGATGTCACCAGATTGAGTGATGCTCTCTCATTGGGGAGGTGATCTGCCTTACTCAGCTCTCCAATTCAAATGCTAATCTCTCCTGGAAACACCCTCACAGGCACACCCAGAAACAGTGTGTAACCTGGGCATCTCCTGGCCAGTCTGCTGCTGCTGCTAATTCTCTTCAGTCGTGTCCGACTCTGTGCGACCCCATAGACGGAAGCCCACCAGGCTCCTCTGTCCATGGGATTTTCCAGGCAAGAGTACTGGAGTGGGGTGCCATTGCCTTCTCCGGCCTTCTCTATCTAGTTGACCCATAAAATTAATCATCACGTGTCCAAACTGAAATAGGTACCATTCTAGGCAAAAAAATGAACACGTATTATTCCTGTCCTCAAGGTCTTTCCAAGTAGCACTTGCTCACAGACATTAGAATTGAACCTCATGGGACCCATTCTGTGAGCTGCACCCACACAGGCGTCCTGTGAAGGACCCCACTTTATCCATCTCAACAACTCAGCAAGACAGGCAGAGCTGGCCCCCTGACCATCTGAGCGGGGGTCAGTCACACAGGGTAGTGAGTCATCACCTCACGTCGCATAGCTGGTAAGCCGAGTCGTGCGCAGCCAAACCCTGTCATTTTCTCCACGTCTAGTGCTGCCTCAGCTGTAATTTATGGACTCTGGTGTCCTCAGTGATAATCCCCAGGACAGCTTTGAAACAAAAAGCCTTATGTGGTTTTAAATATTGAAATATTTCTCTAAATGTCCTTACTAACGACAAAATAATTTATTCCCCAAAGAAGACAAAATCAGAATTTTTTCCTATCTATCCTTTTTTAAGTGAGGCACTCAGGACCAACCTTGCTGCCTCCTAGGGCATTAGGACCGGCATTTTTCTGTCAGACCCTGCAAAACCGCGTGAAGATTAGAAGACATTTGACAGAAACACAAGCCTCAGAGCATGGGGATAGAGGCCTTAGGAACTCTGCCCCAGATACTGATCTAACTGACAAAATAGCCTTTCTTTCTTTCAGATTTCTCCCATGAAATCCATTTTGACCCAGAAAGTTTATTTTGGATGATCAGAGAGTTTTGGAGTTGGAGGACTTCAGAGGTAAGTCTGAAGAACTCTATTGTGTTGTCAGGGGGTAAAGCTACACGACACGCCCGGGTCACACTGTTAGGGGAAACACGCTGAAACCACCTGCCCTAGCCAGGCAAGGGAGTAGCTGCTTGCATGACTTATCTTACAACAGAAAGTCCTGTTAGCAGATGAGGAGCTATCAATCTACCACAAACTAGAGTAATTCAGGAAGGGTCAAAAGGAGAGAGAGGAGACGCCAGCCCATATGTCCTACCAACCCCCCAGAATCCTCTTCGCTGGTATCCATCTGGGCTGAGGGGTGTGCACCCACTAGGAAGGATGCTGAGTCAGAATGCCGGGCTAGAGACAACCCAGAAACGAACTGTGTCACCATAAAACCCAAGCCCGCGAGCCAGGTGGCAGAGTGAACCTCCTGGGCTCCCTTAGCCTCCAGCTTCCTCCCCCAGACGCCCCTTGCCAATGAAGTCTTGTTTGCAGCACGCATCTCCTCAGACAATGCATTTCCAAGTGTTAGAGGAGAGCCCACCCTCAGGCCCTGGAAGCGGACCCCCTTCTTGCGTGCAGGAGTGCGTGCTCAGTCATGTCCGACTCTCTGAGACCCCATGGGCTGTAGTCTGCCAGGCTTCTCCGGCCATGGGATTCTCCAGGCAAGAACACTGGAGTGGGTGGCTGTGCCTTCCTCCAGAGGATCTTCCCGACCCAGGGATCGAACCCACGTCTCCTGCATCTTCTGCACTGCAGGGGGATTCTTTATTGTTGAGCCACCTGGAACACCCACCCCCACCCCCACCCCCACTTCCTGCAACACCAAAAGGAAGTAGAATTTCACTGATGTGATTTAACCTCTTAAATCTTGCTTCTGTGCCCTCTCTTCTGTGAACCTTTCCCCATAAGTCCCTTATTATGCTTTTCATACCAGCACAAATGATCTTCCCAGAGAGCTATGAGCCGCCTGCATGCAGAAGTCAGTTCAACCTTAAACTTTTCTCTCTGGCTGTCAAGGCTTACTCCTTTAGTTTTCTCCTCTGCTCTGTGACTTGGTTCCTTTCCCTCCAAGTGGGCTTGATCAAGTTTGCTTTTGTGGGCACTCAGGAAATTATTTAATACGATGCGAGGTCAGTTGTGTGAAAGGGTACAGGACAGACAGCAGTGATCACCTGGTGAAGGAGCAAAGCCTAGCGAGGGAACATGAAAGCACATCTTCTGCTGCCGACAAGCAGCACCGAGGGAAGCAAGTGGTCGGTGTGTGCAGCTGTCAATAAACTCAAGGCACAGGCTAGTGGAAATCCCAGAAGGCAGTCTGTGAAACAAAGAAATGAGGTTTGTAGAGAGCATAGTCTCTTCCTGTGGTATTGTGATTAGGTCTCAGACACCCAGCCATGTGAAACTGGGTTGACATCCCGTCCGCAAACCATGTGAATTTTTGATGTTGGTCACACTGCATACCCTCTTTGAGCCTTAGTTTATTATCAACAGAAAAAAAAAGGAGTTAAAACATACACCATAAAATAATATCATGCTTTTTTTAAATAGTACTTTGCTGAGTTATTATGGAGGCTGGAAACAGTGTATGACTTTGAGCACGAAAATTTAAGAAATATTGCTGCTATTGTTATTACTATTGCCACATCACTAGCTCTTTTATCATCATCATCTGGGCTTAAGTTATCATGGTTTATCCTCCCTGGAAAGGATGAGTATATCATCTCAGCTATGTGATGGTTTAGTTGCTCAGTTGTGTCCGACTCTGTGTGACCCCATGGACTGCAGCCTGCCAGACTCCTCTGTCCGTGGGATTTCCCAGGCAAGAGTACTGGAGTGGGTTGCTATTCCCTTCCCCAAGGGATCTTCCCGACCCAGGGATTAAACCCATGCTTCTTGCATTGCAGGCAATTGCCACCAGGGAAGCCCCCATCTCAAATACATATGTAAACTATTTATATTTTATTTTATTGTATGTGCATTTGTGGCCATTGTTATACTAGCTTTGTATCCAAAATCACAGTTCACATGCACTGGAATTCAGAGTTTGGAATTTGGGGATTTTACGTAAGTGATACAGCACTTCCAGCATATGCTACATGACAATCCCAGCAAGTTCTAGAGAAGCACCCCACAGTCAGTCACATCCATTTTCATGTCAGGCGTTCCCAGGACCACCCCCCGGACTGGTGATTTGCTAGTAAGGCTCACAGGACTCAGCATATAGTCATGCCCATGGCTACGATTCATTAAGACAAAGGGCACAAAGCACAATCAGCAATGAGAACGGGCTCAAGAGGCAGAGTCCAGAGGAAACCAGGCCTCAGCTTCCGGTGGAGTCACACAGGACGTGCTCTCAATTTCTCCAGCTATGGATAACGACAGCACATGTGAAATGTTGTCTCTCGCAATCATTAGAGACTCAGTGCCTAGGGTTTTTATTGGGGACTCGACACATAAACACCTTCTGCCCAGCACATACCATAGTTCCACTCCCAGGAGGGAAAAAACACAGATTTTCAGCACACACCACATGGTTTCCACGAACAGTTCAGCACAGTAAGTCACTCACCTGCGGTGGAATAGAAACACCCTCCCGAGTCCCAGTTCCCAGGTGATAGTCAAGGCACCACCTCACTAGCAGGCTTTCTAAGGAGTGCGGTTCAGGCCTGACTCTGAACTCTTTGCACACAACTTTCTGTGGCAAAATATATGAATAATTACACTAACAGTGAGAGAGGCCAAAACTAGCTTCACGTCACTTCACATCAGGCTTTGCCACCAGATCAACTCAGATAAGTCCAGATATTGCTGTAAAGTGCATTACAAATATCTTCTGGTTTCCAAAGCTGCTTGTGTTTTGTAATCGCAGATAAGTGATTACAGTTTTTTTTCCTCTCTCCCTGCCCGCTCTCCCTTCCTTCCTTCATTCTTTCCTTCCCTGCCTCCCTCCTTCCTTCTTACATTTACTTTTGCTCAGTTTGTTAAATGAAAAGCATAACAATAACACAAAAGGCAGGAGGCTAGAAGTGGAAGGTTTTATACCACATATACTATGGTGGGACATCACCCGGAGGTCTACTGTATAAGTTCAAGAGAAACCTTAAAGCAATGACTGAAGTAACAAAACAAATAGTACAGCTAAATGACCCCAAAGGAATTACAACAATATATTCAATTAATTCCAAAGAAAGTAGAAAAAGAGAGAAAGGGAACAATGAACAGACGAGACAAATAGAAAACAAATAGTCAGATAACAGATTTAACTCTAATTATACCTATAATCACAGTGAATATAAATAGTCCAAACATTCCAACTAAAAAGCAAAATGTTAGTTTCGATAAAACAGCAAGATCCACCTTTGTGCTGCCTAAGAGAAATGAACTTTGTAAGAATATGTGTACACAAGCTATCTATAGTAGACAGAATTTCAAGGTGGCCCTAAAGATTCCCAGCCCCTAGTATACACACAGCTTCTCCCAGTTATTCAATCAAACAATAATCTAGGTGTTACTGTGACAGAATGCAATCAAGGTCTTGAACTAGTTGACTTTAAGGTGGGAGATTATCTGGGCAGGCCTTTAGAGCTAGACAGTTTCCTCAGGCAAGTCACAGAGGAAGGAATCAGAGGGACTTGGAACATGAATAGGACCTGATGCGTTGTTGCTGGCTTGAAGATAGAGGAGGGCATGTGGCAAGGAATATGGTGAGCGTCTAGGAGATGAGAGCGGCCTGTCTAACATCTCACAAGGAAACAGAGACATCAGTCCTACAGCTGCAGGAACTGAATCTTAACAGAAAGAATGAACCTGGAAGTTGAGGTTTCCCCAAGTTTCTGGATAAGATCCCAGTCCAGGCAATATCTTGCTTCCCGTCTCTTGACACTCTGAGCACAGTATGCAGCCAGCCCATGATGAAATGGTGAGCTAATAAATTAGATCATTTTAACCATGAAGCATGCTCTTATTTTTTTACGCAGCAATAGAAAACTAATACTTCCTGAATGATTCTATGAGGTCACCCTTACCCTGGCAGTGAAACCAGACAAAGGCATTATAAGAAAAGATAAGAAGGTAATTGATTAATATCCTTCATGCTCAGTGATGCAAAAGTTTTTAAACAAAGTTTAACAAACTGAATCTAACAATATATAAAAAGAATAATCTTCCATGACCAGGAGGGTTTATCCAGATATGCATGGTTGGTCTAACACATGAAAACCAGTGAATATAGACAGCCATGTTGATCAATTTAAAAAGAGAAAAAGAACAATCTCAATAAATGCAGAAAAAGCATCTGACAAAATTCAAAATCCATTCTTGGCTTAAGGAACCTTCAGCAAATTAGGAATAGAAGGGAACTTCTTCAACCTGATATTCTATAGCTAACATCACACTTAATGGTTAAACACTGAATGTTGCTCCTCTAAGTCTGGGAAAGGCAAAGAAAGATGTCTGCTCTTATCATTTATTTTTATATTCAACAGGAAACAGGGGACTCTTTCCAATGTAATTAAGCCAGAAGAGAAATAAAATCTACCCAATTTGAACAAAAAGGAAAAACAGTTTTAATTCCTGGATGATCTTACCTATGTGGAAAACTTAATTGACTCCGCATATGTATTTACACATGTCTATGTGAAAAATCTAATTGACTCTGGATATGTATTTACATATGTATATTAATATGTGTATATATGGGCTTCCCAGGTGGTGCTAGTGGTAAAGAATCTGCTTTCCAATGCAGGAGATGCAATAGATTGTTTCAATCCCTGGGTAAGGAAGATCCCCTGGAGGAGGAAATGGCACCCCACTCCAGTATTCTTGCCTGGATAATTCCATGGGCCGAGGAGCTTGGTGGGCAGTCCATGGAGCTGCAAAGAGTTGAACACAACTGAGCGACTGAGCGTTCATAGTATGAACTAGACGTGCAGACGGGGAGGACCTTGTCTGTTAAATTCCTCTCTGTCCCGTGGCCTTTGCAGGCCCAGCAAACATTTTTGGGGAGTGAGAGCTTCCCTGGTGGTTCAGACGTTAAAGAGTCCACCTGCAATGCAGGAGACCCAGGTTTAATCCCTGAGTCGAGAAAATCCCCTAGAGAAAGGAATGGCTACCACACCAGTATAACTGCCTCAAGCATCCCATGGATAAAGGAGCCTGGTGGACTACAGCCCATGAGATGGCAGAGAGTCGGACACGACTGAACAACAAAGCACAGCACACACACACACGTGCGTGTGTATATATATATGTATACTAACAACAAACAATCAAAAATTGAAAAAATAATAACATCTACAGTGTTTTAAAACCGTAAACATTTAGGGATAAATCTAACCAAAGATGTGTAGGATTTGTATCATGAAAACCACAAAACCTTACTGAGAGAAATGAAAGGAGATCTAAAAAATAGAGACATATTTTCTTATTCATGTGTTGGAAGGTTCAATTATTTTAAACTGTTGCTCTCTCCAAATTGACCTATAGATTTAGAACAATGCCAATCAAAATTTCAGCAGACTTCTTTGTAAAAAGGACAAGTCGATTCTTAAACTCATGTGCAAATACAAAGAACCTAGACATCTAAAACAGCTTTGGAAAAGAAAAATAAATTTGGAGCACTAACACCTCATAATTTTAGGGCTCATCGTAAGCTCCAGAAATCCACATTTTGGTATTAGTATCAAGATAAACAAATGGATCAATGAAACACAATAGAATCCAGAGAGATACATGGACACATATAGGTACCACTGGTTTTTGACAAAGCTGTAAAATCAATTCAGTAGAGAAAGAAAAACCTGAAAAACAGTGGATATACCTATGCAAAATAAAGACCGAAAGAACATTGATCCTTAACACACACTAAAAAATTAAGACAAAACTGAATATGTATCTAAATGTAAAACCTAAGACTACGAAATTTTGAGAAGAAAACATAGGAGAAAGGCTTTGTGACCTAGGATTAGGCAAGTTTTTTTAGATACAACATCAAAGCATAATTATAAGTAAATTATTTTTTAAACTGACCTCATTAAAATTTTAAATATCTGCTCTTCAATGAACACTATTGGGTGAATAAACATACAGTTGTAAAACCTAGATTTGATAAAGCACTAGAATCCAGAATACATGAAGAACTCTCAAAACTCAACAATAACAAATAACACAGTTGTGTAAGTGGGCAAAAGCTTGCTCAAACACTTTACATACTCGCTATGTAAATGGCCGCTTGGCGCATGTGAGCATGCTGAACATCGCAAGCCATTAAGACCATGTACAGTAAAGCCACTGCATGCCGATTAGGATGGCTAGATTCTAAGACGATGCCAAGTGCTGGAGAGTAGGTGGAGAGCACTGCAGCGTCCATACACTGCCATCGGAAAGGTATTCAGGGCTCAGTAGTAAAGCAGCGGCCTGCTAATGCAGGAGGCACGGGTTCCATCCCTGATCCAGGAAGATCTCACATGCTGGGCACAAATACTGAGCTTGTGCTCTAGAGCCTGGGGGCCACAGCTACCGGCGCCCACATGCCAACAAAGAGGCCCGGACTCCCTAGAGCCTGAGCTCCACGACGATGAGAAGCCTGCACACCGCAGCTGCAGTAGCCCGCACTCTGCAGCAACCAGCTAGAGCAAGCCCGCACGGCAACGAAGACCAAGCACAGCACCCCCAGAACAGCACCTTCACTTTGGAAAACAGCTGGAGATTACTTTAGAAATTAAATACACATGTGCCATAAGATCCATTCCGTCTACTCCCACCTGTTTGGTCAAGAAAATAGAAAGCCCACGTTCTGTCAAACATTTGCACACAAGTGTCCATAGCAGCTTTATTTGTCATCGCTGTAAATTGGAAAGAACTCAAATGCCCCTCATCAGTAACTGGATAAACGGACTGGAGTACATCCACACCATGGAAATAGCTCACCAATAATAAATTAGCCATTGGTAGATACTTCAGCATGGATGAATCTTGAAGAATAATCTTGAGCAAAAGAAACCAGACAAAATATACGTGTGATTCCATTTCATAATCTCTAGGAAATGCAAATTAATCTACAGCTATAGAAAGCAAGGAAAGAATTGCCAAGGAGCACAGGGAAATTTGGGGGATGATACTATGTTCAAGCTTTGATTTCAGTGATATATAAATAAATCAAAACTTACTGAATTGTACACCTTAATAGGTTTGCCTGTGTGCATGCTCAGACGCTTCAGTCATGTCTGACTCTTTGCGACCCAGTGGACTGTAGCTCACCATGCTCCCCAGTCCATACGATTCTCCAGGCAAGAATACTGGGGTGGGTTGCCATGCCCTCCTCCAGGGGATCTTCCCAACCCAAGGATGGAACCCGCGTCTCCTGCATCTCCTGCATCGCAGGCAAATTCTTAACTGCTGAGCCATCAGGGAAGCCCCTTAACAGGTATACTTAAGAAGCATGTATTATGCATCAACCACATCTCAATTTTTTAATTGTAGGACTTACAGCAAATACCACTGTAGGATCCACTTCTAACAGTGACATATTTAATACACTCAAACCCTGTGAAATTGATTTTCAAGTTTACTGTGAAAGAATGCTTTGACAATTTCTTCTAAATTAGTCTCTGTAACTGAAACAGAATTCGACCAGTTAGGGGACTCACTAAACACTTTAAAAATTTTTTTAACATATAGTTTAATGGTTCTGTACAAGTCTTCTACTGTTCAATTAAAACAGCAAACACAACAAAAGCCCATCTGTAGATACCACTGGGATTTGTGTCCCTTAGTGAAGCTATCTATAATCCTTGGCAACAAATCCTTGTCATTTGCAAATCCTTGGCCCCTCCCTCCTCTGAGCTTCAACCTGTGAGGAGCTGGAGTAGGAGACAGCAGCCTAATGCCAAGCTTTAATTATCCAAGTATATTCCTTTAATATGGGGCATTCAGCCTCCTTTGGTATTTCTCCTAAGAGGAAGTTGGCAGAGCCTATTTTAAACCACCTATAAAATAAGCAAATAAAAATATATGTTTACTTCCCTCTCTTCCTTATGCTCTCTTAAACTTACCTAGAAGTGAAAGAGCTGTTTTATATGAAAAGATTCATGCATACAGAGATTTATTTCCTTAAAATCTGGCATCTCTATAAAGAAAAACTGCTTATGTATAGCCATATAAGGAAACAAGATGTGCCTTAAAAAGAGATGATTTTTAGACCATTGTACATGTATTTTTAGAAATACCTTTGCCATATGAATTCATGAAGGGGAGTCTGTGTGAGATGTAATCCTTTCATTCTTGAAAAGAGAGCAACAGAGCACGTTACCTATCAGCAACATACTGCATTCTTGCTAAGCTGCTTCAGTCATGTCCAACTCTTTGCAACCCTATGGACAGAAGTCCACCAGGCTCCTCTGTCCATGGGATTCTCCAGGCAAGAATACTGGAGTGGGTTGCCATTCCCTTCTCCAGGGGATCTTCCTGACCCAGGGATCAAACCGGTGTCTCTTTTGCTTCCTGCATTGGCAGGCGTGTTCTTTACCACTAGTGCCTCCTGGGAAGCCCCAAGAACCACGAGATGAGTCCGACTGGGACGGGCTGAGTGCTTGAGACACAGCTGGGTCTCTTTAATTTTGAAACTTACCTAGCCTTTTATGTCATTGTAATGGGGTTGTGCCTTTGCCCCACTCACTCTCACAGTTTATAGGTCTTGCTGGAGGAGGGGTGAGGCATGACTTAGCAAAGCTTCCTTGCAGATTACTGGTTACTGGAAGCCTGAGTGTTTCTCCTGCTCTGGCTTGTGCAAGAATACATCCAGCACCATCTAATAGGGCCATGACTTTTCTTGTCCTTTCCTGTTTGGAGACGGATATTGACAGTGGAGCATGCCAGGTCACTGACTCATATACAGTGCAAACCGCCAGAGTGCAGAGCAGAGAAGGATACCCAGCTCCCAAACGTCATGCTCTTCATAGCAGTGATAAAGTACTCACACAAGACCCACGATTATTCTTAAAATTTCTGAGAATCTACAGCATAATAAAGGTTAACAACTCCAGTGACATCATGTGAATATCACTCCTGCTATCCTGTACACCTGCCAATAGTTGTGACCAAAAAAGGGACTTCACTTGTGTCACACACACACACAAACCCCAAAAACTAAAATCTAGATCCCAGCCTAATCAAAAGTCTTCCCAGGTGGCTCAGTGATGAAGAACTCACCCACCAAGCAGGAGATGCAGTTCAATCTCTTGGCCTGGGGATCCCCTGGCAAACAGCCCCAGTATTATTACCTGGAAAATGCCACTGAGAGAGTTAATTCTTAGGTAGGTTGATAAGGAGTCCAGGGCCCTTGAGAAGAAGAAAGTGGTCCAGGGCTCTCAAGAAGGAGAAAAGGACAATCGTCTTTCTCTACATTGTTTTGTCTTAGTCACATAAGACATTTTTTAAAAAACTGAGTTGTTATGACAACAGTCTCTAAGACTAACTTTTTTTTAAGCCCACAGCTGAGAAACCTATATTCAGATCAGGAAGCAACAGTTAGAACTAGACATGGAACAACAGACTGACTCCAAATAGGAAAAGGAGTACGTCAAGGCTGTATATTGTCACCCTGCTTATTTAACTTATATGCAGAGTACATCATGAGAAACACTGAGCTGGAAGAAGCACAAGCTGGAATCAAGATTGCCGGGAGAAATATCAATAACCTCAGATATGCAGATGACACTACCCTTATGGCAGAAAGTGAAGAGGAAGTAAAAAGCCTCTGGATGAAAGTGAAAGAGGAGAGCGAAAAAGTTGGCTTAAAGCTCAACATTCAGAAAACGAAGATCATGGCATCTGGTCCCATCACTTCATGGGAAATAGATGGGGAAACAGTGGAAACAGTGTCAGACTTTATTTTTGAGGGCTCCAAAATCACAGCAGATGGTGATTGCAGCCGTGAAATTAAAAGACACTTACTCCTTGGAAGAAAAGTTATGACCAACCTAGATAGCATATTGAAAAGCATAGACATTACTTTGCCGACTAAGGTCCGTCTAGTCAAGGCTATGGTTTTTCCTGTGGTCATGTATGGATGCGAGAGTTGGACTATGAAGAAAGCTGAGCGCTGAAGAATTGATGCTTTTGAACTGTGGTGTTGGAGAAGACTCTTGAGAGTCCCTTGGACTGCAAGGAGATCCAGTCAGTCCATTCTGAAGGAGATCAGCCCTGGGATTTCTTTGGAGGGAATGATGCTGAAGCTGAAACTCCAGTACTTTGGCCACCTGATGTGAAGAGTTGACTCACTGGAAAAGACTCTGATGCTGGGAGGGATTGGGGGCAGGAGGAGAAGGGGATGACAGAGTATGAGATGGCTGGATGGCATCACTGACTTGATGGACACGAGTCTGAGTGAACTCCAGGAGATGGTGATGGACAGGGAGGCCTGGCGTGCTGCGATTCATGGGGTTGCAAAGAGTCGGACATGACTGAGCGACTGAACTGAACTGAATGGTTCAAGGATATGTTTTTGCTTAAGCTCTGCACTAATGATTATATAACAACAATGTATCTTGCTTGAGGACATGTTTCTCCTTCTTAACAAGAAACTTCTGACTAATCTTGTTATCCTAAGACTTATGCTGTGGGAGTAGGTCTGGTAAAAGTATATCAGGCCTTGATGAGACTAGCAAATGGGACACTCTCCGTCCTCCTTCTGATGTCTGAGTCAGAAGCTTTCTCTGTCCTTTTTATACTTTAATAAAACACTGCTACACAAAATCTCTTGAGCAATCAAGCCTGGTTCCTCGTCCCAAAGCTAAATCTTCTTCTTTAAGATCACAAATCTGACATCATTCACCATAAGCCATCACTGACAGGCCATGGGGTCCCAAAAGAGTCAGACACAACTTGGGACTAAACAACAACAAATCAAAAGAAAAAAAAAAAAAAAGAAAGAAACAGACCAACCCAGACTGAAGGATGTTCTAAGCACACCTGGCCAGTACGCCTCAAGACTGTCAAGGTCAAAACCAGGAAACTGCCACAGACCAGAGATGGGGGAGTTGTGACAGCTAATGAGGGAATCAGGATGGAAGGTGTTCAGGAACCCTGTACTACCTTTGCAACTGTTCTGTGAACGTTACCCTAAACAGAAATCTATTACAAAAGCTCAAAAATAATTCTGAGAAAGGATGTTCATACCTTGTTGAAATAAGTGTCTAAAAAGAAAATATTTAGAGCTGACAAGGATGATGGGTTGACTAAATAAAGCTGGTAAAGTTATCTAAGCAGATGACATTCTTAAATCTTTGCCTCTTCTGCTATAAATGTCATTGTTGGCTTCCAAAAGAAAAGCTGGAGAGTCAGGTGAAACTAACAAGCAATTTGAATTTAAAAAAGAAAGTCTTTAGAAAAATGTAAGCCTCCACCAAGTCTATGTGACATGAAGAGCTACACAAGGGAAAACGTAACAATGGATTTTTTTCTGTGCCCTTACACCCACGTGCAAACATATATCTAATGTAACACATAGCATATAGTTAATCTTTACACAACTGCTCTGTCCATTACACCTTGATTTCCTCGTAAGGCAGTATTCTGTAGGTTGAAAAGTAGTCTTTAGAATCATTGGTGTGTGTCTTAGTCACTCAGTCACGTCCAGCTCTTTCAGACCCATAGACTGTAGCCGGACAGGCTCCTCTGTCCATGGGATTCTCTAGGCAAGAACACTGGAGTGGGTTGTCATTCCCTTCTCCAGGGGATCTCCCTGACCCAGGGATTAAATCTGGGTCTCCTGCATTGCAGCCAGATTCTTTACTGTCTGAGCCACCAGGGAAGCCATTTTACATCATTCGATATAACATAAATAAATCCCAACTTTTCCAACTTCCTAGTAGGGACTTTAAACATTTATCTAAATTGTGCTTTAATCAAATTAGGTTCTACTAGCTAATCTTCCAATGTGCCTAGGTGTATTTCACAGGTACTCAATGAATGTCACAAGATGGTGATATTTTTCATTAGGGTGAGAAAAAAACGTGTTTCAGTGGAAAACTCTTTACTGCCTATAGCAAATCCTTCCACGTTATCTGATATTAGCCTCTCACTGCCCTTGATCTATTTTATAACTTGATTATTTTAGGTAATTCATAGCAATGCAATGTCGTCCTTCTATAGAGTTATGAAAATTAATTCTGTCCAGTGGAGGGGCCACTCTCCCCTTCACCTTTGGAAAAGGTGGTTTTGTATCCAACTGTAAATTCAAGACTTTTTTACTCCATTGTTGGAGGAGGTCATTGAGAGTATGTGACCACAAGTTGACCCTCAAGCTGGACCTGGGCAAACATCGGCTCCTCATAGCTCCCGTGTTGTTGAATTGTAACTCTGCCCATCATTCCCATAGTGGAACCATTTTCAAGGATGTAACCTTGAGAGAATAAGGTGTCTTTGAGACATTCTGAATCCCATTCAGGTCTCTATATAAACTTGTAAGATTCTGGCAGGCGGGTGGTTGTTGCTGCTATTAACTAACTCTCTGCAACCTCACGAACTGCAGCAAGCCAGGCTTCCCTGTCCTTCACTATCGCTCAGAATTTGCCCAAGTTCACATTCATTCAATCGGTGAGGCCATCCAACCATCTCACACTCTGCCGCCCCCTTCTCCTTTTGCCTTCATTCTTTCCCAGCATCAGTGTCTTTTCCAATGACTAGGCTCTTTGCATCAGATGGCCAAGGCGCATCAGCTTCAGCATCAATCCTCCCCAAGAATATTTAGGGTTTATTTCCTATACGATTGACCTGTCTGATCTCCTTGCTGTCCAAGGGACTCTCAAGAGTCTTTTCCAGCACCACAATTCGAAAACATCAATACTTCAGTGCTCAGCCGTCTTTATGGCCGGACCATAAAGAAAGAAGGCAGGCAGGTAAGGAGATAGTACACTGGATCTGTAGCCGCCCAAGACAAGTTTCCTTGCTTATTAAACCTGCTAGCGACCAATGTGATGCGGCCTGTCCTCTGTGTATTGGGTCCAATTTGCCAACCAACATCCATGTTGGTTTTATTTATTGCTTTGGTTTTTCTCTTTTAACTGCTGTAACATTTTAGCAGGCTCCTCTTAATAAGCAGTTAAGTAAAAATTTCTGAACTCATGTTCACTTGACATCTGTAGAGGAGTTACAATTTATCATCTGGGGAAAATGATCCTAAAATAAGGGTATGCATTTTATTTTACTCATCTCTGTATTCTCAGTGTCTATCCTGATTGATGATGTGTATTAAATGAATAAATGTAGAAAAGAGTTGACACTATTTCAAAAATGCAAGGAAGAAATCTTGCAAACTGAGATGAAATTTGATGAAGACATTGGGATGCCTACCGAAGGTCTTCATAGAGCTGTAAAGAAGGATGGAAGTACCAATGTAAGCTCAGTGGTATTTTCCTGCGGAAGGCGGCTGTAGCCTTAACCACTGAGACCCAGAATCCAGCCAGTCTTTACTCACAAGGAAAAGTAGCTACTTCACTCCATACTTTTACTGCCATAGGCCATTTGATCCCTGGTAAGGGAACTATTTTAGAGAAAAATGTAGAAAAGGATGATGCAACTTTGAGTGCAAGAGGACCTGGGTATCAGTCATGGTAAGCTGAGACCAGCATTCTGAACCTGAGGCACCTAAAATTTTGTACAAGGTCGATAACTTGAATGGCTTCAGGTATTACCTTGAAGCCATTACCAAAAGTAATCATTGCCACTTAAAGGATGCTAAGAAGCCTGTAGCAGAGGCGGTTTACCATCAGCAATAGCAATCCTTAATGCATACCTGCTAACTATACAAATAGTCACAGGGCTCATTACCCAAAGGTAATGCTTAATACCACATCTTTTAGGTTCAGACCAAACTAGGTTCAAACGCTTGCATGTACTGGCTACATGATCACAGAACTAGGAGGGGAATTTGCATGGAAACCTGGGTCTAGCACACAGCATCGCTCAATAAAAGTAACTCTTACATTACAATTACTAGATAACTGAGATAAAGCTGTTTAGTTGCTAAGCCGTGTCCAACTCTTTGTGACCACATGAACTGTAGCCCACCAGCCTCCTCTGTCCATGGGGTTTTCCAGGCAAGAATACTGGAGTGGTTGCCATTTCTTTCTCCAGGGGATCTTCCCTACCCAGTGGTTGAACCCACGTCTCCTACATTGGTAGGCAAATTCTTTACCACGGAGCCACCAGGGAAGTCTAAGATAGATCAAAAATCCCAAAGAAATTCAAAAGAGAAAACAGGATGGAGTGTAGTTATTTCATTTGCAATTATATTCTAAAATTTCCTTCATTAATCACCATTATTATTTAATGATCATTCAGCCCCTTTCCCCAAATTACTATTGGAAAGCTGAAGCCGCTGGGAGTTGGTGAAGGGCTTTCCCAAAGTGAGGTGTTAAGTGAATATCAGTTTCAGTTTTATTAATCGAACTTAGACCTCCAGACTCAGAACTCTCTGAAATCCTGCACCAACTCCCAAGTCCCAGTCAGATGGCATGAGGGCAGCTTTCTGCTTCAAATATTATTATACATAAAATAAGCTACAAGGATATATTGTACAGAACAAGGAATATAGCCAATATTTTATAACTATAAAAGAAGTATAGTTTAGAAAATGCGAATCATTTTATTGTACACCTGTAACACATAATACTGTACATCAACTATACTTCAACAGGGATTTCCAGGCTGGCCAGTGGTTGGGACTCCAGGCTTTTACTGCCACGGGCCCAGGTTTGATCCCTGGTTGGGGGACTATTTTAGAGAAAAATATAAAAAAAGGATGATGAAACTTTGAGTGCAGGAGGACCTAGGTGTCATTCTCGGTGAACCTGAGACCAGCGTTCTGAACTTGAGGCCCCTAAAATTTTGTACAAGGGCAATGACTTGAATGGCTTCAGGTAGTTGACTTCCTGGCTCCTTGTCAATTAGATCAACTATTTTTATAAAATTTATTAACTAAGCAATGATATCAGATCACGTTCTGAAATGGAGGGGGATGCCTACCCATTCATTATAGGATTAAGACTGCAACACTTCACAAAGTTATAGAAATTTAAAACCTGACATTTATATGCTTGTTAGCTCATAAAAGGCCTTCCTTGAACAGAGGCGAAAGAGTTAGTCACCTTTTCTTCTTTTGGTCTTGCAATTAAGTGTGTGTGTGTGTGTGTGTGTGTGTGTGTGTGTGTGTTTGTACATGTGTTCAGCATTATGTAGGTATTTGAAGAATAAAACAAAAAGGAACAACATAGAATCCCTATGAACTAAGAACCTAATAAAGAACCATATATGTCCACACAAAGGCTTATTCAAACATGTTCATGGTAACTTTATTCAGAATAGTGGGGATCTGGCAACAGTCAGGAATTCACTAATAGAATGGATAAACAAGTATGACATATTCATACAATGGAATATGACTCAGCAACTAAAGAACAAACTACTGATACACAAGGCAGAATGGATGAAATCTCAGACACCATGAGAAGTGAAAAAGGACCTTTACACAAAAGAATACCAATGTATTACCCTGCTTGTTTTATGTTCTAGACTGGTGATCCTCCCACCTTTTGGGCACCAAGGACTGGTTTCACAGAAGACAATTTTTCCATGGCCTGGGTGCGGGGGATGGTTTCAGATGCTTCTCACCAGGAACGTGCAACCTCGATCCTCCCACGTGCATTCACACTAGGCTTCCTGCTGCTTTGAGAATCGCGTGTCACCGCCGATGTGGCAGGAGGCGGCACGCAGGCGGTCATTCGAGTGACGGGAGTGACTGTAAATACAGAAGAAGCTTTGCCTTCTCACCTGCTCTTCACTGCCTGCCATGCGGCCGGGTTCCTAACCGACCACAGCCTGACACTGGGGTTGGAGACCCCTGTTCTAGACAACAGGCAGAACTAATCCGTGATGAACAACGTGTCTGAGCCGAGGCACCCTGTCTGCGTGCGTCTGTGAGTGCTGTAGGTGTAAGCATACGTGTTTGTGCATGTATGTGTGTGTGTGTGGGATTACAGATTACAGGATACTGACTTGGGAGGAACACGAAGTAATTTTGGAGGATGAAGGCAATGTCCTAGGATCTTGGCTGCAGAGATGTACTTATTAATCAAACTCAGGAAATGAATACTTAATACTTGTACACTTCAATGTATGTACGAATTACAAAAAAAAAAAATCTAGTCAAAGTAAAAAAGAAATCTAGTTTAAAAGTATACATGGGGGTAATGGGTAAGAAGGTCTGCAACTGATTTTGACGTGTGTCCACAACTGAACAGATTGGCCGATGGACAGAGAGATACAGTTGTATAGATGTTATCACAAAATGTGCAGTAAAGGCTAGGTGGTACTCAGGCAGGTTTTCATGGTAAATCTTACAGGTATGTTTGAAAATTTTCACAATAAAATGTTGGAAAAAACCAATGACTTTGAGAAAAAGAGAATTATACAAAATGAACTTTATCATCTTCCGCATCATTATCATCACTATAATACCTAAATATTCCATTCATTGAAAATCTGCTTTGGCTTCAACATAATTAAAATACTGACTATCTTTACCCGAGTCTGATGGGAATAGTATTTCCAACACACGTAAGAGAAATGAATTTGCTGAAAGTCACTAGCAGGTACGTGGCTGAACTTGAGCTTATTATATTCTATACTAGTATTTTCTATTTGTTATTTGCTTATTATTGTTTTTGTTCTCTATTGCTATGTCGATTGCATAAGGCTATTGTTTATGACCGCCGTGGGTCAAAAACACAACTAAGATAGAGCACAAAGTTCTAGAGACTCAAGTTTGAAATTCTGTCATTCAGATTACGGGATACATTGGGTAAATAGCAAAAGGAATGATCAATGTGAGTAATAATTCCATGGAAACATGTGGTACGTCCGGACAGAGAACGAATTTGAAATGAAAATGTGCATGACTGACATTGCTTAAGTTGCAAGCGGCTTTACACGTGGTGAAGTCCAATCGCATAACAGGAACCACTGGATTGGATTTGGGCAGGAAAGGAACACTGTCAGCCAAAGACAGCTTAACACGTACTGGAGTAACTCATCTGCGTACAGTGCCATAGAGCCTGCTGCTTTTATACAACTCTTTTGATTATAAATTTGCACCTTTATTCAGCTTGCAAATGAAAGATGACTAAGGGTGCTTTGAATCATGAGTCATCGCTTTGATTATCTGCCAGTTACCTTGAAAGGTGAAGCTGCTCAGTGACTTCACGCTTGATGACCCAATCACTTTGGGTTATGTTAATCTAGAATGTATTGAGATCTTGTTCAACCAAGGGTCGTGAGAAAAAAATCAGCATGTTCTTGGTTTATTTTAAAAAGACGAGGAAGCAGTATCCTGATTTAGAAGTTTTGCTAGGTATCTTTGAGACCTGGAAATTCATCCGATTGACATTGGAAAGATTGGCTGATATTCAGGGTGGTGGGCCAAGTCTTTAAAAATAAGAACTCTAGTTAAAAGTAAAGAGACTACTTACTGAGGCAAAGACTGCTAAGATTTGAGCCCTAGACTCCATAAAGGCTTCCTTTTGCAAGTGTGCATGCTTAGTCATGCTCGACTCTTTGTGGCCCCATAGACTGTAGCCTGTCAGGCTCCTCTGTCCACGGAATTCTCCAGGCAAGAATACTGGAGCCATTTCCTGTTCCAGGGGAACTTCTCAACCCAGGGATTGAACCTGCATCTCTTAGGTCACCTAAACTGGCAGGTGGGTTCTTTACTACTAGTGCCACCTGGGAAGCCCCAGCCTTACATTTAAGCATAGATTATGTCCTATAATGAGATAGTGCAGGCTAAAATGCTACTTCCTTGCCTTTGGCTGAAACTGGATCAACTCGGCGGATCAACACTGATATCATGGCCTCCAGCTCTCTGACCGGGTGCTGATGGACCCTCGGGTTTAAGAAGCTCAACAAGCCCAACAGAGACTGTTCATCAGACATTTATACGAGGGTGGGACCTGCTTATCAGAGCAGCCAGGAAGATATTCATTGTAACTAAATTGAAAATAATAATAGTAGTACAGTAAACTTCGGGGTGAAAATACTAAAAACTCTGATCTGGCCCAATTTCTTCCAGCAATTGACTGATCCAAAAAGAATGACATTATAATATGATAAAGAGCTATCAACTCAGATATCCTGACCTTTAGGAGATTTCTCTGTGACTTTTAAAAACTTTAGTAAATTTCCCATAATCATTCGCAGAGCTTTCTGAGAGGCTATTCTCAGACTATAATCCTCAATTTTGCTTGAATAAAATTTTTCATGTAAAAATGTTCTGTCAGGTTTTTCTTTTGTATACAATAAATGTCATACAGGTTACTGAGAGGTTATATGTTTGAGATCAAATCAGTTATCTATAGCACTGGACTTTAGCTTCTGGCCATGAGGGAATACAAGAAACAGAATAGCAGGGAAACATATACATTATCATATATAAAACAGACAGCAAGTGAGAATTTGCTGTGTAAAACAGGGAGCTCAATTCAGTGTTCTGTGATAACCTAGAAGGCTTGGATCGGAGAAGACAATGGCACCCCACTCCAGTACTCTTGCCTGGAAAATCCCATGGACGGAGGAGCCTGGTGGGCTGCAGTCCATGGGGACGTGGCAGAGGTTAACACGCTATTGTAGATCAATTGTCCTCCAATAATTGCATTTTGTTCTATTAAAAAAATTATCCTTAATAAAAACAAACAAAAAAAAAGAAACTCTATTTGCCTTCGTATACCTGGGGGGAAAAGATAATGAAATATACGAAACAGTGTTTCCAAAATTTATGAAATAGTGTTTTTCAGGCATTAGACAAGGAATAGCACAGTACCATGGTCTCTGAGGGAAAGGATACAATGAGGTAAGCCCTTACATTGCCCCCTCTACCACCTGGAGAGTTTCCAGGTCACAGCCCAAGGATGGGAGATCAAGTAGAGCCTGGAGTTTCTCTGATTTGAGAAGAGATTACAGAGGCTGAGGTGGCCACCATTTAGAGGGGAAATAGACAGAGGGAAGACCTACAGGTAGAGAAAAAGAGGAAGACAGGAAAGATGCAGAGATCTGCAAAGGGTTCTCTCAAGCGTTTGGCCAAATACCGATTAGCTCCTGTGCATAAGGAAACAGGAGCTTCCCAGGTGGTGCTAGCAGTAAAGAACTTACCTGCCAATGCAGGAGACGTAAGAGAGGCAGGTTTGATCCCCGGGTCAGCAAGGTCTCCTGCAAGAGGGCATGGCAACCCACTCCAGTATTCTTGCCTGGAGTGTCCCATGGATAGAGGAGCCTGGCAGGCCCCAGTCCATAGGGTTGCACAGTATTGGACATAACTGAAGTGACTTAACACACGTAAGGAAACTGCCAAGGTGAGGAAAGAACCAGCAGAAGGAATAGGTGAAACAACCCTTGAAATTCAAAGAGGGTCGGGACAGTTCAAGTTCCCCTAAGACAGTAAGAAAAGACGCCCTAAGACATGGAGTAGAATCCTCAGCGAGTATAACTCTAGACTTGACACTGTTTCGGATCTATCCAACAACTCTTTAAACAAAAAAATTCTCGATAATAAAATTATTTCTAAGTAACTCATCTGCATTTCAGTAAAAAGCCCCCAGGTATTCAAAGGATAACATTTTTTAAAAATTCAGCACCCAAAAACATAAAATTCATATTGCATGGCATTGAATCAAGATTTACTAGGCATGCAGAGAAGCCTGGGAAGAACTTCCCACAACAAACAGAAAAATTAATCAATAGAAAAAAATGAAACAGAAAATAAGAATTAGTATACAAGCAGGATAAAACAGTACTACAATATACTCTCCACATTCAACAAAGCAGCAGAAAGCATAGGAAACGCAAAAGACACACACGCAAGAAAAACAAAGTACAAATTCTCAAGAAGAAAAATAAATGACTGTGATGAGAAACACACTGGACAGAACTGACAGCAGATAAGACATTGTGGGGGAAAAAATTAGTTTCACTATATAAAAATGGAAACTACCCAAAATGAGACATACAGAGAATAGAAGGCTAAAGGAGAAGAAGAAAATAAAACGATGAACGGAGCATTTGTGAGCTGTAGGAGAACAAGGATTGAATGGGTATCCAAAAAAGAAAAAAGAAAGGAAGGTGATGAGAATATTTTAAGAAATGATGAAAAAATTTACAATTTTTCAAACTTGATGACAACTATAACTTTCCAGTTGAAGAATCTCAGCAAACCCTAGAGAGATGATTCATGAGATACTTTCTGTATATTTGCAGTGCTCATTGGGCATGATAGGCAGCCTCTGAATTTATAATCCTGGCCTCCTGGTGCTCATGCCCTTGTGTAACCTCCACCTACTGCATATGGGATGAACTGATTGATTTGTATCTAGTGCAGAGAGCGAGGCAGAAGTGGAAATGAGATGTCATTTCCATGACTAGGTTATAAAAGGATGATGGTTTCCATCTTGGTCTCTTTCTTTCTCTCTTTGATCATCAGTTCCCATGATGTGGGACACACAGCCACCTGGCAGGCAGCCCATATGGCTAGGAACTGTGGTCTGCCCACAACCACATGAGCGAGTTTGGAAAAAATTCTCTAGCCCTGTTTGAGCCTTCAGGGGACTTGCAATCCTGGAAGACAGCTTGACTGCAGCCTCATGAGAGATCCGGATCCAGAAGCACCTACCTAAGCCACGTCAGGATGCCTGTCCTGAAGAAACTCTGTGATAATGGACGCCTTTTGCTTTCAGCCACTGAGCTTTGGGGTAAGCGCTTACACACTGATAGATAACTAATACATTGGGGGTATATATATATATATATTCATGTACATATATGTATATACACACACACATGAATCAGAAATAAAACACTTTCTATAGATTGTCCTCAAAGTAAGTATTCCAGAAATATCTGCAAAACAAATGAATGTCTAAAAGATAAGGCTTTATACACATATATATAAATATAAATGTATATATGTATATAAATATATGTATGTACATATGTATATAAATTGTACACATATATACTTACATATAAGTATACACATATACTATACATATACTTACATACAGTATATTTACATGCAAATATATAATGTGTGTATATATATACACACACATATATATCTCAACTATTTTATAAAGATAGAGACAATTTTTTTAAAGGTTCTTTTTATGTAGCCCTGGTAGCTCAGCTGGTAAAGAATCTGCCTGCAATGCAGGAGACCCCAGGTTGATTCCTGGGTTGGAAAGATCCCCTGGAGAAGGAAAGGCTACCCATTCCAGTATTCTTGGGCTTTCCCAGTGGCTAAGAAGGTAAAGAACCCACCGGCAATGCAGGAGACCCAGGTTTGATCCCTGGGTCAGGAATATTCCCCTGGAGAAGGGACTGGGTACCCACTCCAGTATTCCATGGACAGAGAAGCCTGATGGGCTACAGTCCCTGGGGTCCCAAAGAGTTGGATATGACTGAGTGACTTTCACTTTACATGGACCATTTTTAAAGTCTTTATTGCATTTGTTACAATATTGCTTCTGATTTTTATGTTTTGAGGTTGTGTTTCTTTTCTTTTTGGCTGAGAGGAATGTGGGATCTCACCTCCCTGACTAGGGATCGAACCCACACCCCCGGCATTAGAAGGTAAAGCCTTAATCACTTGACCACCAGGGACATCATAAGGAGGGTCTTGATTGAAGCTTTTTAAGTTGGAAAGGATATTGCTATGAGGGGGATTGCTCTGGGAGGAGGATTCTTTACAGAGGAGACAGTATTTTATGTGAACTTTGAGGGAGACAGAGTTTGGCTACAATGAGTCTAGATACTCAGAGTGAGTCAGTCAGGTAATAGGAGAGATGAGGAATCAAGGGATTTGTATACTAAGCCATGAGCAGAATGCAGTGTGAGCAAATGAGGAAAAAGACACGGATGGAATAAACGATGCTCTTTTTGTACACAGATAATTGCAACTTCAGTCTTGGGCTCATATGATAAAGATATCACATTAACACAAAACATCAATTCTTGCAAAGAACTCTTTTTACATTACACTCTTTAGAAACATGGAGCATATATATGCACGTGCTTGAGCTGAATGGACAGGGATGAGCTGATAATGAGTTTTCTTATTCTCAGAGAAGCCAGATAAGGCAGAATGGTAACCTACTAATCTCTTCATGAAGCAGAGTATCTCTGTTATTTCAAAAAGCAGCAGTGACAGCTACACCTAGACACAGGTGTGATCACAAAGAAGAAAAGTCTATTTTCTTGTCTGACTTACAGCTACAAGTGTTATGAACCTGGATCCTATTGGGTCCATTGGATTTACTGTCTGTCGAGCCTCACACTTTCTGATTTTCTTGTCCATGGCTTATAGCAGTTTTTCCTTGCCAATTTAAATTCCAGCTTGCTTTAAAATCAACAGTGTTCATCGATCACTTGCTTTTTCATTTTTAATTTCCACGCTTTAGACGTCCATTCGCACTTTCCACGGTGCTAATTCTGTCCTTTACTCTCCTGCCGTGTTTCATCACTAAGTGACCATGGAAGCTTCCAGCTCGCTGGGGCCACACGTCAGCCCCAGCACACCCTGCTAAGATGGGCACTTCAGAGCTATGAAAAACACGTGCAGATGACACGGCAGCGTCTCCAACAAGCATTTTAAACGCTGGGCCTCTGAGCCCACTCCCTCCGACCCTACAATTTAGAGAAACAGTTGATTAACAAAACTCAGGTTAACACAAGTCTTCAATTTAACAAAATTAAATTTCATGTAATACACTCAAATACAGTTTATTCCATTGAAGTGGTGTCGTGTTGGGATTTTCTTTGTTCTCCAGAGAAGTGATTTCATTGCTGGGGAAGAAAGTGTCAGAAATGAGGCAAAATGGACACAAAATGTAACAAAAACATGGAATGTTTTAATCTCCTGTACCAGCATGTAACTTGAATCCCCATCGTAGTTTTATGGAATTCCTGAGCGTATCTTATCAATGAATGTGCAGGATGAAGCATGTTCAGTTTGAAATATAAAGTTGGGATTTTCAAATAAGAGGTTCTAAAGTAGAATCATGTTTGAAAATTCATCAAGCAGGTTCTCTCTTCACCAAAAGCCATCAGGAGAGACAGGTTGCAGTCTATTCTGAGGGTGGGTGCAAAGATCATTGCAAAAAAAACTTCAAAGCTACAACTAAATAAGTCTGACACTGAGCGAATAGGCTGAGAAAAATAGGCTCTCTTCCTTTTAAATGATCGAAAATATATTTTGTGTTGAACTAAATAGGGCTTTATCCTTCCTATTTCTCATTTTAAAATCAACCTAATAGTAAGTTCCAACTAACAAAGCTATTTTTCAAAAGAGTAAGTGCTTTGCAGAAGGTATAATTTTTCAGTATACATAGTTAGGTATTTTCCAATAATACAAAAGCTTTTACTTCTGTATACTGGAGAATAAGAAATTAGTTTTGAGATCAGATTTCTTACTATTTTATTCTCTATTTTGGACCCAGATTTTTCAGAAAGTGGCAACAACAGTCATTTTAAAGATGCACATAAAATATCAGTAAAGCAGTATACCACGCCAGCCTGAAAATACTGTTATTACACATTTAATAAAGCCCCATGAGTTTTCTGAATACTCTTCAATCCATTCATTAGTGATTCTGTATGTTCTTTGTAGGTCATTGCTACAGCCAGTAATTGGAGGCTGCATGAATTAAAACCTAAATCAAATTGTACGTCCCAGGTCACAAAGATAGACTGGAGGTTTGAAGTCCAAAACTTATTAATGTCTTTAACCAAAAGTGTTGTTATTATTTCTATGTCCCTATGTTTAAATTTTAGGATTGCTTGAGTGAACAATTAGGGAAGTATGGCTGAGCAGGTCTGGTTTCTCTGCCTGAATTGATCTTCACTCTCCTGTTGAGTGTGGGTTCATCCCAGTGCTGTGAGCTAGGCTTCCCACATCAGGATCTCCTTTCTCAGCACTTGGGGCTCCGAGGAGTCACCGCTCCTGCTAATTCTCTTAGGGATTTTTCACTTGATCTCCTGCACCTGTTGCTGGGCCCTGCACCTACTGCTGTTAGAACCTCCTCCCTTTGAAAATGTGTCCTGCTTGTTTACATGGTTTTCTCCTGTACCCAACTGTGAGCCCCTGGAGGGCAGAAACTATCATATTTTATTTATCTTCTATCCATAGTGTTTATCTGAGAGCTTGGACACATTGTTGATCAGGGAACACAAATGGCTACCTGGCAGCTGGCCACCTGCATGCTTTGGCCAGCACGGAAGTTAACAAGAATAGAATTTGAATGCCTTTATGTTAGCCCGTGCTCAGCAGGTTTGGATAGTCTCCATTTTCTTGAACGTGGCCACGGTCACCTACTGATCTTACCACCTTGGTCCCTGTGAGCATCCTAATGTGTGGTCCTGGTTGTGGCCACTCACTGGATATTAGTTATGCAGATAAGTGTCTTGATAGGTGTGTATGTATCTCATTGCCTGGAAAAACATTATCTTAATACCCTGACCTTGAAAATCCCTTTATTTTCAGGCCTAGGGCAAGTCAGAAAAATATAACTCTATTACACAATGTATGAAGAAGCATTTCTGAAATATTTGACAGAGATGGGTCACCCTGAGCATTCTTAAATTAGGACATCTAGGTTGCTTCCATGTTCTAGCTATTATAAAAAGTGCTGCGACGAACAAGGGGGTACGCCTCTTTCAATTGTGGTTTTCTCAGGGTATATTCCCAGTGGTGGGATTGTTGAGTCATATGGTAGCTCTACTCCTAGTTTTTAAAGGACTCTCCATCCACTGTTCCCTATAGTGGCTGTATCAATTTACATTCCTACCAACAGCGCAAGAAGTTTCCCTTTTCTCCACATCCTCTCCAAATTGTTTGTAGATATTTTAATGATGGGCATTCGGATGGGTGCGAGGTGATACCTCATCGTAGCTTTGATTTGCAGTTCTCTAATCCCTTATGATTATGCAGTGGAAGTGAGAAATAGATTTAAGGGCCTAGATCTGATAGATAGAGTGCCTGAAGAACTATGGAATGAGGTTCGTGACATTGTGCAGGAGACAGGGATCAAGACCATCCCCATGGAAAAGAAATGCAAAAAAGCAAAATGGCTGTCTGGGGAGGCCTTACAAATAGCTGTGAAAAGAAGAGAGGCAAAAAGCAAAGGAGAAAAGGAAAGATATAAGCATCTGAATGCAGAGTTCCAAAGAATAGCAAGAAGAGATAAGAAAGCCTTCTTCAGTGATCAATGCAAAGAAATAGAGGAAAACAACAGAATGCAAAAGACTAGAGATCTCTTCAAGAAAATTAGAGATACCAAGGGAACATTTCATGCAAAGATGGGCTCGATAAAGGACAGAAATGGTCTGGACCTAACAGAAGCAGAAGATATTAAGAAGAGGTGGCAACAATACACGGAAGAACTGTACAAAAAACATCTTCACGACCCAGATAATCATGATGATGTGATCACTAATCTAAAGGCAGACATCCTGGAATGTGAAGTCAAGTGGGCCTTAGAAAGCATCACTATGAACAAAGCTAGTGGAGGTGATGAAATTCCAGTTGAGCTATTTCAAACCCTGAAAGATGATGCTGTGAAAGTGCTGCACTCAATATGCCAGCAAATGTGGAAAACTCAGCAGTGGTCACAGGACTGGAAAAGGTCAGTTTTCATTCCAATCCCAAAGAAAGACAATGCCAAAGAATGTTCGAACTACTGCACAATTGCACTCATCTCACATGCTAGCAAAGTAATGCTCAAAATTCTCCAAGCCAGGCTTCAGCAATACGTGAGCTCCCTGATGTTCAAGCTGGTTTTAGAAAAGGCAGAGGAACCAGAGGTCAAATTGCCAACATCCGCTGGATCAAGGAAAAAGCAAGAGAGTTCCAGAAAACATCTATTTCTGCTTTATTGACTATGCCAAAGCCTTTGACTGTGTGGATCACAATAAACTGTGGAAAATTCTGAAAGAGATGGGAATACCAGACCACCTAACCTGCCTCTTGAGAAATCTGTATGCAGGTCAGGAAGGAACAGTTAGAACTGGACATGGAACAACAGACTGGTTCCAAATAGGAAAAGGAGTACGTCAAGGCTGTATATTGTCACCTTGCTTATTTAACTTATATGCAGAGTACATCATGAGAAATGCTGGACTGGAAGAAACACAAGCTGGCATCAAGATTGCCGGGAGAAATATCAATAACCTCAGATATGCAGATGACACTACCCTTATGGCAGGAAGTGAAGAGGAACTAAAAAGCCTCTTGATGAAAGTGAAAGAGGAGAGCGAAAAGTTGGCTTAAAGCTCAACATTCAGAAAACGAAGATCATGGCATCCGGTCCCATCACTTCATGGGAAATAGATGGGGAAACAGTGTCAGACTTTATTTTTTGGGGCTCCAAAATCACTGCAGATGGTGACTGCAGCCATGGAATTAAAAGATACTCCTTGGAAGAAAAGTTATGACCAACCTAGACGGCATATTCAAAAGCAGAGACATTACTTTGCTGACTGAGGTCCGTCTAGTCAAGGCTACAGTTTTTCCAGTAGTCATGTATGGATGTGAGAGTTGGACTATTAAGAAGGCTGAGTGCCGAAGAATTGATGCTTTTGAACTGCTGTGTTGGAGAAGACTCTTGAGAGTCCCTTGGACTGCAAGGAGATCCAACCAGTCCATTCTGAAGGAGATCAGCCCTGGGATTTCTTTGGAAGGAATGATGCTAAAGCTGAAGCTCCAGGACTTTGGCTACCTCATGCGAAGAGTTGACTCATTGGAAAAGACTCTGATGCTGGGAGGGATTGGGGGCAGGAGGAGAAGGGGATGACAGAGGATGAGATGGCTGGATGGCATCACTGACTCGATGGACGTGGGTCTGAGTGAACTCCGGGAGTTGGTGATGGACAGGGAGGCCTGGCGTGTTGCGATTCATGGGGTCGCAAAGAGTTGGACACGACTGAGCGACTGATCTGAACTGAACTGAATAACGAGCGATGCTGAGCATCTTTTCATGTGCTGGCCATCTGTCTGTCTTCTTTGGAGAAATGTCTGTGTAAGTCTTCTGCCCATTTTTTAAAAATGGGTTGTTTGTTTCTGGTATTGAGTTGCATGAGTTGCTTGTGTATTTTGGAAGTAAGTCCTTGGTCAGTTGTTTCATTTGTAATTATTTTCTTCCATTCTCAGGGTCCAAATGTAAAATAGACAGCTAGTGGGAATTTGCTGTGTGACCACCTACAGGGGTGGGGTGGGGAGGGTATATATACATACCTGCGGCTGATTCACGCGGACGATGGCAGAAAACAACACAATATTGTAAAGCAATTATCCCCTGATTTCACAAAGGAACAAAAAACATTAGGCAGGAAAACAGATCTACATGAGTTACTTGTGGAACCCATAGGATGCAAACCAACCAATTCCTTGGAAAGCCTAGATTTGCATTCCTGAGATGGTACACAACTTCTGCCTTGCTCACTGGAATTTTAAAAGCAATGATCCTGGCTAACATTTCAAGTGTAAATTCAAGAAGCTGCTTCTCTGGGCTGATCCTAAGATGCTCCTCACTACAGCCAATGGAAACACAACAGAGCACATTCTAGAAAAGCGATTCCACAGGGGGCCACGGCAACGATGTACAGGGTGAAACACTCTCCTGTTCTGGTTCAGTCTGGAAGAGTGTTGAAGCACCTAGCTAAACGGATGTAACTCACATCACCAGTCGGCGACAACCCTGAGCCAGACCAAGTTTCCCACGAAAGCAGTAAGTTTGGGTGTGTTTAAGCCATCTGATGAACCGGGATTAAGGTTCTCAAGGTTTACCCTCATGTCTCTATAATGATTTTAACATTTTAATTTCATTTTTACTTATTTAACATTTTAAAAGCATTAAAAGCATTAAAAAAAAAAACATTTAAAAGCATTAAAACTATTAGCGTGTGTTCACACTGGTCACAGAAATTCTCACCTGTAGAAAGCATAATATCCATAAAAGTGCAACTCTGAGGAAGCTAACGCCTGTGAATATGCCCAGCTAAATAGCTTGTGGCAGCTGGGAGAGGGCTTCCCTGGTGGCTCAGCTGGTTAAGAATCTGCCTGCAATGAGGGAAACCCAGGTTTGATTCCTGGGTCAGGAAGATTCCCCAGGAGAAGGGCATGGCAACACACTCCAGTATTCTTGCCTGGAGAACTCTAAGGACAGAGGAGTCTGGTGGGCTACAGTCCACGGGGTTGCAAAGAGATCAACATGACTGAGTGACTGAAACTAGCAGTTTAAATACTGGGTTGGCCAAAAATTTCTTTGGGGTTTTCATGTTCCGGAAAAACGAAGTTCTTGGCCAACCCAATAATTTGCTACGTAGAATTACTATTAATATGACCAATAGTTGGTTTCCAAAGAAAGACTTTATAGTAAGTTTTCTTTCTGAGTAATTAGAAAGTAACACTTGTTTCTGTTGGAGCCACACCTTTGTCAAGACGCTGAAACCCTACCAGCTGCCTGCAGGATAACACACATCTAGTTGGCAGAGCCAAGCCTGGGGTGAGTCACTAAATTTGATCTTTCCACAACTGCCACTATAAAAAGGGAATATGCTTTCTATAATCCGCCATGACAATTACAAGACAGAAAAAAAAATCCCTGAGTAAATATAATAACAAAGCCTGTTTGCACGAACAACTAAAGAAGTGCCGTTTTCTCCATGTCATGTAACAAGGTACACAAGCGTCCTCCTTAGGGCACACACTTTACACTGGCCACCTGGACCATAGACTAAATTTTGCCTTAACCCTGGCATCAGCTTCGTGGCCTAATAGTTCTAGATTTACATGATTATATTGCAATTGATTTTCTACTTCAGCTTTTGTTGGCCCAGAAATGATAAGAAGCACCAACAGAGATAAGAGATGCTAGGCACCAAGCCCTTAATATCTTTGTCAGTAGAGCTCAGAAACCTCTTTCGTGGGCATTCAAGGGAGTTGTCCTCCCAGGATTAGCCTTGAGCCCTTCAGTTCAAGCTGGACTTGCCTGACCGTCTGGCCAGCTCCGTCAGGAAGACATGAGGAGGCTTGCCATGATTTCCTACCAAAGGGCTGGAGTTTTTGCTCCTCTGCATTTACAGACATAGTTTTCTCTGTTTTAGAGAAGACTCTAACACCCTGGGCAGAGGTTCTAGGTGACCACAAACCTCGCCCTGTTTAAACCGCTCTGGCTCATTTAAACAGGCACCACGTTGCTAATGTACCTCCCTCCATGACAGGGCTTCTGAGGGCACGAGAGCTCCAACAGCAAAGCAGCACATGGGACCCACAGAAGACACATCAGCCGTTTCAGTTTTAAAAACTGAAGTTATTAGACTGTCTTGCAACCAAGCATATGTTCAATCACCATACTGACAACAGGATTGTTAATTCAGGGGTCAAATATCTTGTTGCTCATGTGAATTAACAAGCAAGGCTGGAAAAAATCGGAGTAGTCGATTTTATTTACAAAGCAGAAATAGAGACACAGATGTAAAGAACAAATGTGTGGATGCCAAGTGGGAAAGGTTGGGGTGGGGGTGGGTAGTGGGAAGAACTGTGAGATTGGGATAGACATATATACACGACTATGCATAAAACAGCTAAGTAATGAGAACCTACTGTATAGCTCAGGGAACTCGACTCAATGTTCTGTGGAGACCTAAATGGGAAGGAAATCCAAAACAGAGGGAGCATATGTATATGCTTGCTGAGTCACTTTGTTGTAAAGTAGAAACTAACACGGCGTTGTGAAGCAACTATACTCCAATAAAAATCAAAAAATGCAGGGAGTTCTATTGTTTTTTAAAGAACTGCTGCTGCTCCTAAGTCGCTTCAGTCGTGTCCGACTCTGTGCAACCCCACAGATGGCAGCCCACCAGGCTCCCCTGTCCCTGGGATTCTCCAGGCAAGAACACTGGAGTGGGTTGCCATTTCCTCTCCAATGCATGAAAGTGAAAAGTGAAAGTGAGGTCGCTCAGTCGTGTCCAACTTTTCGAGACCCCCATGGCCTGCGTGGGACTGCACGACATGGTTAATAGTGCCTGTAAGACTTGGTTCAAACCCTTTTTAAATCAAGCAAGTCATTGTAACAACAGTGTATGGAAGTCAGCCACTGTATGAGTCCAGCGGCAGTCCTAAGTGCTGCTTGTGGTTATGCAGTGAAGTTATACTGTTAGAACAATACCAGTATTTATTCACTGGGTGAAATATATTAGAAAGAGGCAGATGACATGTATGGGCAATTAAAAACCAAAAACTCAAGGAAGATGGACAGAAGAGGGTAGGTACTGTGGTGAGAGAGAAGAGACACGACCTTAGATTTCTATGATCTTCCGACGCTTCACTTTCTGTTAGCATTTAATGATTGAAAAATGCTGTTAGTCATTGTCAACTTGTGGTTAGGCTACAGGAACCACAGAACAGGAATTCCACTGCGGCAGGCGTTTTAGAAGCAAAAAGCTTTTTGTGTGGGTTCATTTACTATTTTAACTCGGTTGTATCCTCAGTCTCCTTTAAAGGTGTGGCTGCAAAAAAAAAATAAAATAAAAATAAAGGTGTGGCTGCTATTTCTCCTACCCAGGGTGCCTCTTCCTTTTCTATGTCATTTTCCGTTTCCTGGGCTCTCACAGGTAGGGTGGTAGCTGCATGGAAAACAGTGGGGAAAAGCCCAGGTTTGACCCCTACCTCAGGTTTCTCTGAGTCCAACTCCTCACTTGATTCATTCCTTCAGGCTGGTTATTTCATGGTTCTGAGGTTAACTTTCCTCATCTTACCTGAGGGATGCTATGAACTTTCTCTCAGGTTTGTGAGCATTAAACATGATCACGTGTTTCATGCCAAGCTAGAAACTGGTCATCAGTTTTGCTCATCACCAGTAGCTGTTATTGAGAAGTGTGCTTTTCACCATGATGGCAGCACTCCTAATATTTCCTCCTAAGTTTTCACGTTTTCTAACTTTTTATCTCCCCAGCCTCCATTTCCTACCCTACTCTTATCATCACCTAACCTCTCTTAAGTGCTAAACATAGGCTAGAACACTATGCTAAGTACTTTATATAAATGAATCATTGCTCAGAATCTATGCAAGTTTATTACATTAATTCCAGGCGGTTTTTTTTTTTTTTTTTCTCTCTCTCTCTCTCTCTCTCTTTCAAAGGGAGAGTTGAATTTCAGACTTTAAGTGAAGTTACTGCTTACACAGCCAGTTGCCAAGCCAGGATTGGATGTGAGGTCATTCTGACTTCAGCCTCAGTGGAGCTCTTCTAAGCCACCAATTACATCAATTACACTCCTCACCAGCTCACAGATCCACAACAACCTAATAAATGCCAGGTCGGTCTGACAACCAGTTTAGCGTGTTTAACTCTCTTGTATCTAATTTCAAAGCTATTTTCCTGTGGGTGGTGGGGTGTGTTGTGAATTCCCGACCTCCCAGCGGGCAGGAATCTTACAGAGCATCTGCTAAGCACCCAGCGCCTTGCAGGGCACAGACTCGGAGCCCAGTAGATGAAGGTTTAATAAGGAGAGAAAGTGACAGGGCAGAGATAAAGAGTAAACACAGTGCAAGATTAGAGCAGGAGGAAAAGAAAAAGGAAGAAGTAGAAAAAACTCACGGGTAAGGAACAAAAGCAAATGTTTACTGAAAGTCTTAGTGTCAGTCATCGCACTTAGGGATCTTTAAGAGACTCTTGAGTGTTCCAGCAGCTCGAGAATGTCACCTCTTTAAAGATGAGAAACGGGAGTTCCGTGTGTTTGGTTGGCCGATTTCCACCATCAATCGCGCGCACGTGGCACGGGTTTCATGGGACGCTGGCCTCCAGCACCTCTTAGGGTCTGCGTCGTAAAAATGGAGGCGGCTCCCCTCGCACTGAACCTTTGCCGCTGCTGCTTAGTCGCTCAGTTGTGTCCGACTCTCTGCGACCCTACGGACTGTAGCCCACCAGACTCTTCTGTCCATGCGATTCTCCAGGCAAAGATACTGGAGAGGGTTGCCAAGCCCTCCTCCGGGGGATCTTCCCAACCCAGGGATCTAACCCAGGTCTCCTGCATTGCAGGCGGATTCTTTACCGTCTGAGCCATTTAGGGAGAGAAACGGTGTGCGCGTCAGCGAGACAAGCGATTAAGCAATTAGACGTTTGCCAGCCACACTGGCCCACACTTTGTTCTTACCCTGCACTACAACGCGAGGAATCTCAACTCCCTTAGCCAGACTTTTTGGACACATCTTTTTCCTGTGCATCAACTCAGACGAAGGAGATAAACGTAACCGCTTCCTCTTCACCGAGCCAGAAGCCAGCGGCGGAGCTTCCTCCCCGCAGCCCGCGGCGCCCCTCCGCCCGGCTCCTGGCGCGGAGACGCCGGGACCCGGGCTCCAGGGCGGTGCGCGGCCGCCTCCCAGCTCCGGAGGCGGGGCCGGCGGGGCCGGCGGGGGCGGGGCGCGGAGGCGGGGCCGGCGGGAGGCGGGGCCGAGGAAGTCGCGCTGCCCTCCGCGATGCCCGGGCCCGCCGCGTCCCGGCGGCTCTCGGAGCTCGCGAGTGGCGGCGGCAGCAGCCCCGAAGGCGGGGTCCGCGCAGGTAAGGGGCTCGCGCCAGCCTTTCTGCAGCTCCCGGGACGCGGCCTCTGACGGGAAGCCGCGCGGGCCAGCGGGGCACCCGGGCTGCTCCTTGCTCTTGCGAGGAGGGCAGAGGTGTCCGCTGCCAACAGAACCCGGGATCCTGAGCGGCCGGGAAGGGAAGCCAGTGGAGCTGCCGGTTCAGGAGTCAGAAAGGTACGCCGAGCATCGGGGTGCGGGAGAGCGCACCGGGGCCTGCCCCGGGATCTCTTCGCATTTTGAAGGACCTACGTTTGGTCTCCTTGGGTACTCCTTTCTGCAGAGGCCAGTCCCTCATTTGGGCGGAATTGGATGCGCCCCCTTCGTGGAAACCCGGCGAATTCGCTTGGGTTCCTTGCGCAGAGAGCCCACTGATAATTGTGTATAGGTTTCAGAGTGTCTGGTAACATTAAAAAAAAAAAAAATCGGCGGTAGTGGTGGCGAACTCGAGAGGCAATTGCTTCAGCAATTAGTTCCCTAGCGCACTGTCCATTTGTTAAGCAAATGGTGCGTTGATGGCGGGTAAATCTGGGTGAGTTTCCGCGAAGTGGATTAGAGCGTCTGAAGCAACTTGTGTGCGGTATGTGTGGGTTTTACCCGTGCCTCGGTGCTTACCGAGCCTGCTCTAGAAATTTCATCTGCATCGGACACTTCGAGTTACCGAAAAGCCTCGCGGTGAACCTGGGGACTCTAGAAAACCTGCTTCACCGACGCACCAAATCACAAACAGGTCTGTGGTTTACAATTCCCATTAGCAATCACTTTTTGCTTGGATCAGCAGCATTTCAACTTAACTGATGTTAGGTGCACGTCTGCCAAGGGGGGAACCTCTAGGAGAGCACACAGGCTGGTGTGCTGTGCGGTAGCACAGGTGTGGATACAAAAGGGAATTTTGGGGCAGTCCTTTCTCGCAGGTGGATGTTTAGATAGCAGTGGCACATTGTGCTTTTGTTTTTGCGGCACCTGTTTGATCTTTGGTGATAAGCATTTTAAATATAGGGAAAATAAAAATCTTTAGAGGATATTTATCGTTAGCCTGGTCACATCCAAGTGGCAAGGATTTTCCAAACCATACTTAAAATAAGGTTAGTTTTGTTGTTCAGTTGCGAAGTTGAGTCTGATTCTTTGCAACTCTACCGACAGCAACACCAGGCTCCTCTGTTCTCCACTATCTCCTGGAGTTTGCTAAAACTCATGTTCATTGAGGCTTTGATGCCATCCAGCCATCTTGTCCTCTGCTGCCGCCTTCTCCTCCAGCCCTTAGCCTTTCCCAGCATCAGGATCTTTTCCAATGAGTCAACTCTTCGCATACGGTGGCCAAAGTATTGGCGCTTCAGGATCAGTCCTTCCAGTGGATGTTCAGAGTTGATTTCCTTTAGGACTGACCTGTTTGATCTCCTTACCGTCCAAAGGACTCTCAAGAAAAGTCAGCTCTATACCAAGCACCATGCTAGTCACTTTCCTTAAAATGTTGCTTAATATTCACCAAGGGGATGTTATTCTGAATAAATGAGAAACTAAGGCAGGGGAAGATGCAGGAATTTGTTCATAGGAACTGGTGGACCTGGGAGTTGAGTGTGGATATTTCTTAGTTCAGAATCCATGCTTTTTCACTATTCCAAGTTTCTGTGAGACAGTGTAAATCTGCAGATTTAATAGAAATGAGAATTCAGATTTACACATCTTGAGAGCTATAGTTGTCATTTAGTTGCTACGTAGTGACCAGCTCTGCGACTCCATGGACTGTAGCCCACCAGGCTCCTCTGCCCGTGGGATTTCCCAGGCGAGAATACTGGAGTGGGTTGCCATTTCCTTTTCCAGGGGATCTTCCCAACCGAGGGATCAAACTCTAAGTCTCCTGCTTGCCAGGTGGATTCTTTGCCACTGAGTCACCTGGGAAAGGCATTGTGAATAAAATGAATATTATTTTCATTCTCTTTGGGTTCTTAAACTGAGACCAATCTGGGACAAGATGAACAGTATTTTAAAAAACAGAACATTTATTACGTGTCTTCCTTAAGATATTTTTAAGGAGACTCCCTGGTGGCTCAGATGGTTAAGCATCTGCCCGAAATGCGGGAAACCCGGGTTCAACCCCTGGGTTGGGAAGACCCCCTGGAGAAGGAAATTGCACCCTACTCCAGTACTCATGCCTGGAAAATTCCATGGATGGAGAAGCCTGATGGGCTATAGTCCATGGGGTCACAAAGAGTCGGACACGACTGAGCAACTTTACAATATAGCCAAGTTGGGCAAATTAGTAAAACTTTATATATATCCTGTGTGTATTGCATATTGAAGTATCAGCTAATTTTCATATTGTTCATATGCTTTAATGTATTTCGTCTTGATTTCTACCCATAGTTTACAGGTAAATAGAGGTCACTGTTGCCACCTAGAAAGGACTTTGTGTGTATGTATAAATCTATAACCATAGCTGAATGTATATAATATTTATTTTAAAAGGTGTATCTATTTTTCCTTAAATGTCTCTCTAGAAGTATAGAGACTCCAACATGCTTATTTAGGAGAGAATCCTAAAATACCAATTTAGCCTTTTGCGTGAATGATCCATAACAGCTCAATGGATGATTTCTTTAGTGCATGTAAACCGCACAAGTGATTTTCAAATTAAAGTTATTATACTGTTTAGGATGAGAATGAAAATAGTACTTAGAATTTTAAATACTATCTTCTGACATGGAGAGCACTTGGCTTCTTAAAACCTTCCTTGCAATTGCTGGTAATTACCTAAGAAAATTGAGGGGTTTCATGTTGAAATTATCTTTAGGTGTAGAAGAAAGTGTTTTCTGTTGAAGAAAGGCTTTTTGCTTGTGTTGAGAGGATCAGGTAAATATTCTGCCTAGATTGTGTTTGGCACATTTCGCCCCCACCTCATCTTCCTTGTATAGAGAAATTGACAAGACACCTTGAACTTCTTAAAAGCATTTGAAGTCCTTCCTGGCTGGTGTTTATAAAAGTGTGGTTGGCTTGGTTAAGATGCTGTAAGGAAGGGGCAGGATGGACGATGTTTTGGAGAAATTCACAGAACAGCCAAAGGGCCAAGGAGAAGCGTGTGCATGGGATGTGAAAGGGGCAGTTCCAGATTTTGTGATACTTGAAAGGTAGACAGTAAGGGGATCGTCATTAAGAAAAATAATACCAAATTAGCTATGAAAGTGAATGCTTACCTAGAACGGAAAAAAATTACAACTATTTGCTGGTGATTGCTTTCTTGTTCCTACTGAGATCTTTTGGGGCCATTTACCAGAAAAGGCTTACATAAAAATGCTTCCTGATTGCACCCTTGTCCCTGAGAACACCCAGCATCTCCTAATGAGAGGCTTGAAGCTTTTGGTGCAGAGGCGGGGTAGGGGGTGCTGCCTATGCCAGTGAGAGACCAGAAATTGAAGCTCTCTCACCTTCAAAGTGTGAGAGCACCTGTTGTGGTTGGAGGCAAAGAATTAATGGTCCACTGAGCAGAGAAGCTGCTGGTTGGTGTGGGAGGGATCGTGGGCTCATTGTGGTCTCAGGGCCCGTCCTTCCCAGTGAATAGTTGTGAGAGGAAGCTCCCATTGGTTCCGCTTCAGTTGGTTCTCCAGGTATGCCTTTGAGTGTTGGCGCCATTTAGTGAAGGTTTTCTGTGTCCCATGCACTAAGGTTCTGATTGCCGGGGAGCTCCTGGTCTCCTGGAGCTTATTTCATTGGTGACAGTATGGTGTTGGTGCCAGTTCCGAGGTCCTGATGCTTGAGCTGAGTTTGGAATCATGGGTGGAGATGCTGAGATGGAAGAGTGTATGGGATGACGGCCGTTGGAAGCCCTGGAAGTTTGGACCCGCACACCGTCCTCCACTGATGCAGAGAAGCCCGGTAGTCAGTATTTTTCCACAAGTGTTCCCAGGCCAGCAGCACCCGCACCCATGTACCTGCAATGAACTTGTTAAAAATGCATGTTCTCAGGCCCTATCCCAGGCCACTTGAATCAGAAGCTCTGTGTTTATGGCACAGCAGTCTGTGTTTTAAGAAGCCTTCCAGAAGCTTCAGGCGCATGCTATAAAGTTTGAAAACCATTGCTTTTAGTGTTTAAGAGAACTGGTAGGGCATAGAATCCCTTGGGAAGATGAGAGGAGTGAGATTAGTGCTAAGGTTTATATATTATTATTGTAATATAGTTATATTGATAGAGCACTTAGATTATGCCAGGCATTGTGATAAGAAATATTAATTCCTTTAATCATCAATGCAACCCCCAATCGCAGAGAGTTGGACACGACTGAGCGACTCAACAACAACCACCACCTGAGAGCTATTATCACTCCAGTAATTTATTTAAATTTATTTATTTGGATTCTTTTTTTTTTTTTTTTTTTTGACGAGGTTGGGGGCTTCCCTGGTGGCTCAGATGATAAGAATCTGCCTGCAGTGCAGGAGACCTGGGATTGACTCCTGGGTTGGAAAGATCCTCTGGAGGAGAGCATGGCAACCCACTCCAGTATTCTAGCCTGGAGGATCCCCACGGACAGAGGAGCCTGGCAGGCTACAGTTCATAGGATCTCAAAGAGACAGACATGACTGAGTCGCTAAGCACTGCACAGCTTCCTTTTGTTAAAATTGAAGTATATAGTTGATTTACAGTGTTTTGTTAGTTTCTGATATACAGCAAAATAATACAGTTATACATATGATACTGTATCATATTCTTTCCCATTATGGTTTATTATAGGAAGTTGAATACAGTTCCTCTTGCCGTATAGTAGGACCTTGATGTTTACTTTTTTCCCCTTGGGCTCTTTCTCATCTGCCTTTCTGTTGCTGCTGCTGCTGCTGCTAAGTTGCTTCATTCGTGTCTGACTCTGTGTGACCCCATAGACAGCAGCCCGCCAGGTTCCCCCATCCCTGATTCTCCAGGCAAGAATACTAGAGTGGGTTGCCATTTCCTTCTCCAATGCATGAAAGTGAAAATTCAAAGTGAAGTCGCTCAGTCGTGTCCGACTCTTAGCGACCCCATGGACTGCAGCCCACCAGGCTCCTCTGTCCATGGGATTTTCCAGGCAAGAGTACTGGAGTGGGGTGCCATTGCTGTTGCTATTTCCTGAGGTCCCCTCCTCTGTTGAGATGGACGTGAAGACTGCTCCATTTAAAAGTGAGAAAGCTGTAGCATAGAGACAAGGGTGTTGTCCCAGGCCACACCGGTTCAGCCAGGATTCACGCGCAGGCAGTGTGGTTACAGTGCCCGCCTTCCCTCTCTGGGAAGGCCATCGCTGCCTTTGTCTTGTGTTGGTCTTGTGGGAGAGGCCTGGAAGGCAGGCGTGGGTCTTCTTGGCATGGCCCTATTTGCTGACCACTTAGGATTAACAAGTTTCTCTTTTGGTAACCAATTGATGAGAGAGGAAGAATGTTGTTGTCCTTCTGTCTTAGTGCAAACTTTGAAATTTCGTAAGCAGATAGACGTGATTGCATATACACGATTACCTAACGTCGAGCACTTCTTTCCCCAGCTGGATGACGGCTCCCGTGGATTTCCCCAATAGGTGATGGTGAAAAGTGGCCTTGTTTGCTAATTCTGGGATTTGATCTGGATGTTAGCAGACCATCTCCTCAGGCCACGGAGGACTTGAAGATGATGGTATGCTTGTCCGTGTGTCCCAGAAGGTGTTGAGGAGACCTGTGCTTTGCATTTTCATAGTCTTTCTTTTCCTTCTGGGAAAGAAAGATCATTCTTCATGATTCTATACATTTTATCATGCATGGCAGCATGAAAAGAATGTGTAATTATATTATGAGTGCCTGTGGCAGTGTGTGAAATGATGATTTACCTTTGGGTGTGAGCCTCGGATTAATAGGTCTTTCTATCTCTGCTTCAGAGACAGACGTTTAGACACTGTCACTTTGAGCTTATGGCAGGCGGTGGAATCTAATTCTGCAAGTACTGCCCGTCTTCCTCGTGTGGTCATTCATTCATATGGTCATTTTTGCCTCTTCAGTTGTGCTCAGCATTCATTTAGGTGCTGGAGGGAAATACAGCGGTGACCAGCCAGACACGATCCCTGCAGACTAGTAGAAAAACGCTTGGGTGAGCGGAGTTGGATGCCCTAATTCTGGCAGCGAGTTGTTAGGAGAGGAGTTAAGAAATTGTCAAAGTTCAGAAGTGATGTATGGGGCATGGTTTAAGGCAGTAGGGAAGCAGAGGTGTGGAAGTATCTGAGAGAGATCTAGGAGATTACATAGGTGACCAGGTGGATGTGGGTGGTGAGAGGGGTTGTCAGGGCTGAGATCTGTGTCTTGGGCCCCTAGGATGGTGCCAGGATGGTGGACAGGACTAGAGAAGACTGTTTTCTACAGAATAATGGATGTCGTGAGTTTGAAATGTGTGGATGACTCCAAGATATTTGGGTAGGCAGATGGAATAATGCAGCTGATATGAGAACTGAATAATTCAACGGATGGAATAATATCAACAGCTAAATATGTTCTCTCTCGAGGAGAGTGGGGAGAAGACGTTCAGGGAGGAACGTGGGCATTTCTCCTGGGTGGGCGGGATAGCAATTCACTCCAGTTCCTTTGATGTGGAAGACGATCAAGGTTTACCTCCGCACATTCTTTCCAGGGTGGAGATGAATCCTCCACTCCCTCTGGCCTTTTGCATGTTTGATAGCCTGAGCTCTACTCAGGCTAGAGTAGGAGGGAGGAGGCCCTCAGTGTGGAAAAGCAGGCTGGGTGGGTGAGTGATAGGGGCTTGGTCAGATTTTCAGCCCATCTTACTGTTATAAGTTATTTAAGTGACTTACCATCTTTCCTCTTAATTTGTTATGCTGTGTTGTTAAAAACACTCATTCATCGTTTATGTGTATCATTTTATTGTAAATGAATTGTATCATGTGGGTAGGCCGTATATATACACATACATGGGGCTTCCCAGGTGGTGCAGTGGTAGAGAATCCACCAGGCAAAGCAGGAGACACAGGAGATGTGGGTTCAATCCCTGGGATGGGAAGATCTCCTGGAGGAGGAAGTGGTGACCCACTCCAGTATTCTTGCCTGGAAAATCCCTTGGACAGAGGAGCCGGGTGGGCTACAGTCCATGGGGTCAAGAAGTCATACACATACATATACATACATATACACAGACATACACATACACATAGGTCATGTGTATATGTTATGTAGATTTCCTAGGGCTGTTTTGTAGCTGCTATAGATGTTACAAGATTCCTTTTTTTTTTTTTTTTTTTTTTGTATAGAGGATGTAGGTTTTTCTAGGTGCTCAGAGTTAAGCGGAAGGCTTGTTTAAAACATGTGTTAGAAAGTAGCTGGAATACATATTTGTTCTTTTATCCAAAAGCTATGTATTATGTTTGCTATGTGCTAGAATTTTCCATGTGAATAGAGCAGAGAGCTCCCTGTCTCTTTAGAGCCTAGATGGGAAGTCAGGCAGCTTGACAGGTGAATACTATAGCCCTCCCTTGTAGCTCAGTTGGTAAATAATCTGCCTGCAATGCAGAGAGACCTGGGTTCAATTCCTGGGTTGGGGAGATCCCCTGGGGAAGGAAATGGCAACCCATTCCAGTATTCTTGCCTGGGAAATCCCACGGACAGAGGATCCTGGAGGGCTACATGGGGTTGCAAGTGTCGGACACAACTTAGCGATGAAGCCACCACCAGGTGACGGTGAGGCATGGGGTCGGGTGGGGTCGGGTGGGGTCGGGTGGGGTGGGGTAGGGTTGGGGTTATAGGAGGCAAGCAGTGAAGGGTGGCCTCCAGAGGCAGGACTGCCTGCACTTAGCGGGAGGAATGGGCAGGCACATCAGCCTGGAGAAAGATTTGGAAAAAAGAGATTGTTTTGAGAAATTGATGGATGGATGCTTTTGAGAAACTGAAAGTTTCGGATAGCCTGTTTCAACTTTGTTTATTAAAAATCAATCATAAAAAGGAACAAAACTGGGTCATTTGTAGAGACATGGAGGGGCCTAGAGTCTATCATACAGAGTGAAGTAAGTCAGAAACAGCAAAACACATGTATATTTGTTGCAGAAGTCGGTCTCTCGGGAAACTAAGCACCTCGCTTGGAGAGTTGGAGAACTCAGGTTTATTATGCTGGCGGGCCCAGAGGAGCTAACACTTCCAGCTCTGAGCCCCAAACAAAGGAGTTACAGAGTTTTTATAGACAGTGCATGACACCAGACTTTAGTGTGCCGTGCTGACTGTGAGTAGGCTAGCTCAGAGTAGGGGTTTCCTGCATACGGGTGGTTGGGACAAGCAGTGGAGATGCCCGACCTTTACACAAACAAATATGGTTATGCAGGAGCACAGGGGCTGGGTAATTGACAAGGGTGAATGAGTTAAGTTTCAGTTGCTAGCACTGTTGGAAGTTTCTGTCTTGCCAAAACTACATGACTTTGCAAGGAGTTAGCTGAGCTACAGGGGAGAAGGCAATGGCACCCTACTCCGGTACTCTTGCTTGGAAAATCCCATGGACGGAGGAGCCTGGTAGGCTGCAGTCCACCAGGTCGCTAAGAGTCAAGACGCAACTGAGCACTTTCACTCTTCACTTTCACGCATTGGAGAAGGAAATGGCAACCCACTCCAGTGTTCTTGCCTGGAGAATCCCAGGGACGGGGGAGCCTGGTGGGCTGCCGTCTATGCGGTCGCACAGAGTCGGACACGACTGAAGCGACTTAGCAGCGGCAATGGGAAGCTGTTGTATAGTGCAGGGAGCTCCGCTCAGTGCTCTGTGGTGAGAGGGATGGGGATATAGGACGGAGGTCCAAGAAGGGGATGTATGTATACATATAGCTGATTCACTGTGTAGCAGAAACCAACACAACTTTGTAAAGCAGCCATACTCCAACTTAAATCAGCTAATAAAGGAGAATGTTCATGAGAGACCTATGAACTGATCAGGAAAACCCAAAAGTATTGAACTTACGTCCGTGTGACCGTGACTGTGTTCAGAGCCAAGGGGCAAAAGCAAACAACAACACAAAGCCCCCAGGCCTCCCAGAGTCAAATGAAACCACAAACAAATAATGATTGTGTAATACTTTCTGGCTTTGATTGTGAGGGTGGACCATTTTTAGCATTGTGAAAGAAGTTGAGAATTAGTCTGAAAACTTAGGTAGTATGTCAGAGAAGAACATTGTGTTACTTGAACAGTAACTGGCATTATTGTTATGATAGTCTTGTGTAATATGGAAGATTAGATTTAAATATATAAAATTAGTTTAGCTGTATGGGTTTGTAGTCTGGAAATGCCTTTAGGGTTTCAGCCCTTTTGCTGCTGCTTGGCCCTTATGAGAATTTGGGGCCTAGAGATTTTGGAGGCTTGTTTACCCTCTCATTGGTAACAAAATGTCCTGTACGGTATATCTATTAATCTTTGGCGGACAGTTTCTTGTCTGTTGCAGGATCAGGTCCTGAAATTCAATATCCTCATCTTCTCTGACTCTTTACCTCCACAGATTCCCTCCACCCCTTTCCTTATCTCCTCTTTTTTCATGCGGGTTTCTCCCTACCTAATTCACTGTATCAGTTCAGTTCAGTCTCTCAGTCCTGTCCAACTCTTTGTGACCCCATAGATGCCAGGTTTCTCTGTCCATCACCAACTCCCGGAGTTTAATCAAACTCATGTCCATTGAGTCAGTGATGCCATCCAACCATCTCATCCTCCGTTGTCCCCTTCTCCTCTGGCGTTCAATCTTTCCCAGCATCGGGGTCTTTTCCAATGAGTCATTTCTTTGTATCAGATGGCCAGAGTATTGGAGTTTCAGCTTCAGCATCAGTCATTCCAATGAACACCCAGGACTGATCTCTTTAGAACGGACTGGTTGGATCTACTTGTAGTCCAAGGGACTCTCAAGAGTCTTCTCCAATACCACAGTTCAAAAGCATCAATTCTTCTGAGCTCACATCCATACATGACTCTCATATCCATACATGACTACTGGAAAAACCATAGCCTTGACTAGACGGACCTTAGTCGGCAAAGTAAGGTCTCTGCTTTTTAATATGCTGTCTAGGTTGGTCATAACTTTCCTTCCAAGGAGTAAGTATCTTTTAATTTCATGGCTGCAGTCACCATCTGCAGTGATTTTGGAGCCCGAAAAATAGTCTGTCACTATTTCCATTGTTTCTCCATCTTTTTGCCATGAAGCGATGGGACCAGATGCCATGATCTTCGTTTTCTGAATGTTGAGGTTTAAGCCGACTTTTTCACTCTCCTCTTTCACTTTCATCAAGAGACTCTTTAGTTCCTCTTCACTTTCTGCCATAAGGGTGGTGTCATCTGCATATCTGAGGTTATTGATATTTCTCCCGGCAATCTTGATTCCAGCTTGTGCTTCTTCCAGCCCAGCGTTTCTCATGATGTACTCTGCATATAAGTTAAATAAGCAGGGTGACAATATACAGCCTTGATGTACTCCTTTCCCGATTTGGAACCAGTCTGTTGTTCCATGTCCAGTTCTAACTGTTCCTTCCTGACCTGCATACAGATTTCTCAAGAGGCAGGTTAGGTGGTCTGGTATTCCCATCTCTTTAAGAATTTTCCACAGCTTGTGGTGATTTACACAGTTAAAGGCTTTGGCATAGTCAATAAAGCAGAAATAGATATTTTTCTGGAACTCTCTTGCTTTTTCTATGATCCAGTGGATGTTGGCAATTTGATCTCTGGTTCCTCTGCCATTTCTAAATCCAGCTTGAACATATGGAAGTTCACAGTTCACATACTGTTGAAGCCTGGCTTGGAGAACTTTGATCATTACTTTGCTAGCATGTGAGATGAGTGCAATTGTGCGGTAGTTTAAGCATTCTTTGGCACTGTCTTTCTTTGGGATTGGAATGAAAACTGACCTTTTCCAATCCTGTGGCCACTGCTGAGTTTTCCAGATTTGCTGGCACATTGAGTGCAGCACTTTCACAGCATCATCTTTTAGGATTTGAAATGGCTCAACTGGAATTTCATCACCTCCACTATCTTTGTTTGTAGTGATGCTTCCTAAGGCCCACTTGCCTTCACATTCCAGGATGTCTGGCTCTAGGTGAGTGATCACAGCTTCGTGGTCATGAAGATCTTTTGTATATAGTTCTTCTGTGTATTCTTGCCACATTTTCTTCATATCTTCTGCTTCTGTTAGGTCTGTACTTTATCTGTCCTTTATTGAGCCCATCTTTGCATGAAATGTTCCCTTGGTATCTCTAATTTTCTTGAAGAGATCTCTAGTCTTTCCCATTCTATTGTTTTCCTCTATTTCTTTGCATTGATCACTGAAGAAGGCTTTCTTATCTCTTCTTACTATTCTTTGGAACTCTGCATTCAAATGGGTATATCTTATATATTGTTTCAGGACCTTGTTAAAAAGCTTTTGCAGAAGTTGCCTTCCATATTTTAGGCCTGTTGAAACAAGTAGAATTTCTCTGAAATTTCTTTCACTCTCTTTAATCTCAGATGAGCTGGCACAGAGATATTTTGCTTTAGCCAAGAATGAGAAAGAAGGTTCCCGGAAAGTTTCCTGTGTTACTGTTTGAACCAGAAGCGATAGCAGAACTGAAAAGGTGCATGACAAATTGTTTTTTTAAATGTCATGAACTCTGTGTGTGAGACACACACATGTGAAAGTTTAAACACAAGAGGCCTCGCCCTGGTCATTAAGACAGCTTAGTTCTGAGTTGCTCTATTAATTACTTCTTTTCCAGCTTCCAGTCTTATGTTATGTTTGGCTTCATCACCATAAGCTCAAGATCCTAAGTTACTAATTTATTGCTTAGTTTTAGGGTTCATTGGCCAATATGTGCCTTTCCATTGATAGTGGTTTTTTTTTTCTTGAATGGAAGATGTTTTTGGCTTTTAATGTAGCAGCAGCCTGCCATTGCTGAGTTCTGTTAGGTGGCAGCATTATTTTATTTATTCTAATCCTGTCAGGGACCCTCCTAGGTAGCCTGCACGTATGCTCAACTGTGTCTGACTCTTTGCAACTCCACGGACTGTAGCTCACTGGGCTCCTTGGTCCATGGGATTCTCAAGTGGTTTGCCATTTGAATACTGCAGTGGTTTGCCATTTCCTGCTCCAGAGGATCTCCCCAACCCAGGGATGGAACCTGCACCTCTTGAGTCTCCTGCATTGGCAGGTGGATTCTTTGCCGCTGAGCTGCCTGGGGAGCCCCTCCTAGGCAGGGGTCAACCCTGTCTAATAGAAGAAAGCGCTGAGACTCACAGAAACCCAGGACCACCCACCGGGATGGAATCTTCCCCTTTTCCCCAACTATTCCATTCCATCCAGTGCTTTCAACCATTCTACTCTGCCTCGCTTCCCAGTGAAGCTGCTTAACCGCAAGAATAGAGTCTGTTCCGAATAAGACTGCAGGATTTTCCCTGCATCCTGGGATTGGAAGCAGCTGGTCCTTTCATCCCAGGATGAAGGCGGAGTGGAAGCCTTTCACCTCAGAGGCTGCTTTCAGCGCAGCCATGAAGCCCTGGAATTCTGCTAGACCCTCCTCTGAGGATGGATTTGACATGGTTTGATAAATACATCCCTTCAGAGCAGTTTCTTGCCCAAAGATTACAAATACACAAAGTTGGATATTTTGAAAGGGTCTCACTCCTTTATCTGACTCGAGTGATGCATGAAACATGCAATTGTCGTCCTAGATTTGTGGAATAAAGCACGTTGTCCCTTGCACTAAACACCTTGCGTCACTCCTGAATGTTCGCAGGAGAACTGCCTCCTGGTGTTCTTGTGTTTTTAAAGTGATGTGAGCTTTTAAATACATGCAGATGTTGACATTTCACAATGTGGACAACATTCCTGCTGAGCCAGTGATTGATGCTTTTTTGTTACTCGTTGGTTCCTTTCTAAGCATTAGGTGCATTTGTCAAATAGATCTTTCGAGGGCCGACAGTATGCCAGTGAGGTTGATGTTTTGTTTGATGTGGTCTTGGGGAAACTGGAGTGACTTGTGCTGGACGTGCTGCTTGTGCCCCTGGGGGCTTCTGACACACCACCTAGGTACCCTCCTCTAGTGGACGTTGAGTCTGTGGCCTCGTGAGTGCAGTAGCAGTTGATGCGGCAGTCGGAATGGAGAGGGCGCAAGGAGGACTCCCTAGCACCCTGCAAACTGAAGTCCTGTGCACGGCGTCCTGTGCTTTTGAACAGAACACTCAGCAAGGTCATCTGCATTCATTTCAGTAGGAAGCCGTACCGACATTCATATAATGTCAGGAAAGATAGGTTGGCACTTTGGTTAAACTGGTTTTTTTTTAATGCAGGTTTTGCTGACCAGTTCTGGATGTCTTGTCAGTGTGCTCTTGGTAGTTTTCTGGTGTAATGACATCCTGAATCTAGCCAGTTGAAAAACCAACAACCTTGCCTTGAAATGTTGCTTTTTTTGGTAATGGCTGAGTCAGGCCAACTCAATGAGAACTTATAAAGCACTGGTTTTATTGTTGCTTTTTATGTTGTGTGATAAAGCATGGTGTGAAACAGTGTAGAGCAAAACCCCTTTTACATACACATATATTTACCCTGTTACTATGTGCAGATATATGAGTGAACTTCCCTGGTAGCTCAACATGGTAAAGAATCTGCCTGCAATGCAGGAGGTGTGGGTTTGATCCCTGGGTCAGGAAGATCCCCTGGAGAAGGAAATGGCAACCCACTCCAGTATTCTTGCCTGGAGAATCCCAGGGACAGAGGAGCCTGGAGGGCTACGGTCCACAGGGTTGCAAACAGTCAGACACAGCTGGACACCGCAGCCCACAGTATATGAATGGGTGTGTGTACTTTTTGTTGTTTTGGAGATGAGCACTAGAAACTTACTAGTGGTTACTTTATGGAAATGGTCTAGTCGGGGCTGAGTCACTTTTCATTACGTGCCTCTCTGCACGATTACAATTTCTTAAAGGCACCTGTGGGAAAAATATCCCCATGGTTAATTGGATGGTGAGATGATAAGTCTTTTATTAATGTATTTCACATGTCATTAAAACTCCTTGGACACGAGAATATTAAAAATACTTTGAATTAGTTTAACATTTTAAAGCTTGTAAAAAGTCTTTAGTATCTTTTGTTCGATTTTATCAGCCAAACATCTTCTCCGTTAGGGATCCAGAAACATTACAGTATCTGGTAGTTGAAATGATTAAGCAGAGAAAAGTTTTCAAAATTCTTACCTACTCAGCCTTCCTGGAAGCCACTCTGACGTTTGTAGGACTTCGTCATCTCCAAAGCTTGGGCTCATTTTTTTTAAATGGAGATGAAAATACTTACCTTGGGCTGCTGTGATGCTTAATAATAATAATCCCTGAAGAGTGCCTTGTGAATAGTAAGTAATTTATAAATTCCTCTTAGGGCTTTGGCTCCGTGGTAAAGAATCTGCCTGCCAGTACAGGAGACATGGGTTCGATCCCTAGGTCAGGAAGATCCTCTGGAGAAAGGAACACCAGCGTACTCTGGTCTTCTTGCCTGGGAAATCCCGTGGACAGAGGAGTCTGGTGGGCTACAGTCCATAGGGTGCAAAGAGTCAGGTTTAGCAACATTTAGTTGCTAAATGTTGTTTAGCAACTAAACAACAACAGCAGCAAATTCCCGTTATTCAAGGAAAAGAGGAAGTCTGGCTGCTTGGTAATGAGTAAGCCTGCAGAGGTTTGGGTGAGTGAGTGCCCACACGTTATGGGAGCTTTTACCTGAAGATCAGACCCCTTTACAGCTGATGTTTTGCTCTACATTTTCTTCCAATCAGAATAAGAGTAAGAGGAGGGCAGGCAGGAAGCAGCAATAGGAGCTGCTACTAAATGACAGTATTTCAAAAAATACCTGGAAACACATTTTAGGGAGCAGTAAAATTTATCCACCTCAGTCTTTTTTATCCAACGTGAGGCCATTCTCTTTAGAGGTAAGACATCACTTTTCCTTAAAAATTTTTTTTTGGACGTTTAGTTTCACTTTTAAGGTATTTTTCCCTTTTGCATTTTTAATTAAGTCTTGAGAGCAGAAAGTGGAGATTGGCCATGTCCACGTTCTATTGATTGTGCCGGATTTAGCATTTTCTTGGTGATTATGGTATGATTTGATGAAAGCCCAGCCACTCCTGGGGAGAACCTGACAATGTTTCATAAATATATAGGGATGAAAGAACACCTGGGATGGCTGTCTTTGGAAGGTGACAGCTAATCAATGGCTTTATTGAATTTACATGGCTACATTTCTGGTTGCAGAAAAAAAGAAAGAAAAAAAGGATTATCCATGATTTCCTGTTTATATAGGACAAGAGAGAAAGTAGGAGTGGTTCCAAGTTTCATAAAACTAATCTCCTTGGAAAGTCAAGATCCATCTTTGTGAAAGGATTATTAGTAGTACCCTCTTGGGAGCAGAGAGGATTTTTTTTTTTTTTTAAAGGCAGGTGAGGTCTGTTTAGGCTGATGGAGAGGGAAAATGTGAGCTGAGTTTGGAAGGATGGAGAGGCAGTGACCCTGAAAATCTTGTGGAGGTTGCCAGGAGACGTCTCGCTGTTGATCTCTGCTCCTTTCATAGTCTGGCCGCCTGCAATTTGACTGAAGGACCCTTTGCAATGCTGCTTGTTTTAGGAGTGGATACTGTGAGGCAGGAGGTGAAGTAACAGAGACTAGGGGGCAAGGTGGTGTCAAGGTCAGGAACATGGAGTTGGGCCGCTGGACCTGAGTCTTGGCTCTGCGGTGTGTTGGCTTTGTGATGCCGGGAAGTTACTTAAACTCTCTGGGCCTTAGTGTGCCCGTCAGTGACGGAGGCTTCTAATAGTACTTACTGCCGTGGCAGTCCAAGCATGGGCAGGAAAAGAATTTCCAGCCCTAGAGCATTTCAGAAGGGAGTGAGTTTATTCAGAACAAAGAACAGAGATAATACGGGCACTGAGAGCGTAGCCGGCTGATCTGACAGGCCAGGGAGATGCTATGTGTGTGTGTGTGTGTGTGTGTGTGCGAGCTTAGTGGTGTCTAACTCTTTGTGACCTCAGGGACTGTAGCTGCCAGGGTCCTCTGTCCATGGGCTTTTCCAGGCAAGAATTCTGGAGTGGGTTGTCATTTCCTCCTCCAGGAAACCTGCTCAACTCAGGGATCGTACCTGTGTGTCCTTGCATAGCCAATTTTTATAGCCTCCAGATTAAGAAAATTCCTCCTGGAAGGGTGGCGTTAAGTGATTGGTTAGATAGGGTCACTACCAGCGTGGGCATTTTTGCCTAATTTGGAAACTTGCTGGTGATGATTAAGGAGCTTTTAGCAGAGGTTACAGAGAGACTCAGTTCCTGAGATGATCTTGGTTCTGGGCTCCACTCCTGTGGCCTTGGGATAGGACCCCACACCTCCACTATAGGGTTGTGAGGATTAAATGACAGTATACTTAAAACGTTTGGTACATGATGTCTGTTGCACCTAATGCTCCATGTACTCCTCAGGGAGTAGCTACAGCAGCTGCTACTACTGCTGTTTTTAAAACATCGATGATCGCCCAGGCATGTCCAACTCTTTGTGACCCTATGAACTGTAGCCCGCCAGGCTCCTCTCTCCATGGAATTCTCCAGGCAAGAATACTGCAGTGGGTTGCCATTTCCTCCTCCAGGGGATCTTCCTGACCGAGATCAAACCCACACGTCTCGTGTGGCTCCTGCATTGGCAGGCAGATTCGTTACCACTGAGCTACCTGGAAACCTAACATTGATGGTGGGGAGGCTCATTTTAGCTGAAATGAACCAGAAGGTGTCCTGTTTGCCCTTCTTAATAGGACTTCAAAGTTGCTTCATATTTTAAAATGCACTTGCACTATGCTAGCTCCGTGGGAAGACTGGTTTGGGTATTTCTGATCACTCCAAGCCTTTTCCTAGCTGATGTCCTAGTAAATGGGTTGAAAACCTATAGAAAATTAGGAAAGTTCATTTGGGAATTATCGATATAAGCTGTTATATAATAGTGGCCACTTCATGGAGCTGACACTGGCATTGATGGAATCAGTGGTGGGGAAAATCGATGTAGCCTTTTTAAAAGATAGATGGTTTTAATATTGATAATAGTGTTCTTTACCTTTTCATTTGAGAGATGCTGCTATAATGGAATGCTTTATAAATACTAATGTGTGCTGACTGCATTTTGAGAGTGAGCGGTCCCTTTGGGTATTTTGAGACAAAAGGTTCTGTGATCTGGGCAAATGTCTTTGTAATGCACAACGGAGAGATTTAGAAATATATTCTTCAGATAAAGAATGTTTCACATGAGTGTGGGAAATAGTCATTAATCTGTATTTTAAAAACCTTTTTTAAAGAGTTTTTTTAATATTAACAGTTCTGTTTTGAGCTAGATTTTATTTTTAAAGTTGAAGTATAGTTGATTTATTATACAACAAGAGCTGACTCACTGGGGAAAAAAACCCTGATTCTGGGAAAGATTGAGAGCAAGAGAGAAGGGAGTGACAGAGGCTGAGATGGCTGGATGGCATCAGAGACTCAGCGGACATGAGTTTGAGCAAACTCCAACAGATAGTGAAGGACAGGGAAGCTTGGTGTGCTGCAAACCATGGGCGCTTAAAGAGACGTGACTTAGTGACTGAACAATAACAAAATTATGTTAGTTTTTAGGTGTATAGCAAAGTGATTCAGCTATGCATATAAATGTATCAATTGTTTTCCCTTACAAGTTATTACAAAATCTTGAGTATAGTTCTCTGTGTGATGCAGTAGGTCTTTGCTGGTTATCTATTTTAAATATAGTAGTATGTAGATGTCAATCCCAAACTCTTAATTTATCCGTCCTTAAAAATCTTCATCAGTCAAGAAACGGCTCGGTGCTTGGTGTGTGCATGTATGTGTGTTATGAATTTTAATTCATTTTCAACAGTTTTCCTCACTTGATTTGGACATGTGGCTTAGTTCAGAGATGATTAGGTGCACATACATCCGTTCCTCACAAACGCATCTTGGAAGCCTCACTTACTATCTTTACTTGATCCTGACATGCTGTGGGGACACTGTCTCCAAGAGCCTCAGGATTAAGGGGCATCTTAGATGACTGAAATCCAAATTTTGATGGGAAGAGATGAAGGGAGCTGGGTTTGCAGGCTTTTGTAGTCATGCCCAGTGCTCGGATCTTGCAGTTCTTGGTTGAGAGTTTCAGAGATGAATTACGTGGGCTTCATCCTGTGGTGGAGCTCAAGGGCTTCATTGTCAACTTGCTGGCCACAATTTTTAAAGTTAATAGACAGTGGATCATTCTGTTATGAAATGAGTGGGGAAAGTCGGAGACGACGTGCATGCTCTCCCTCTCACAAGGTGACACCTGGCTCTCTAATGAGGCTCTGTCAGGACTAGTGGTGGTTACCGAATTAACCCTCTGTATACAGTACAGGAACCTGCAAACATGCCTTATCACAGAGCAATAAATATATTGCCTAATGTTATTTAGTTAGTGATTAAACATGTATTAAAGAACTTAAAAGCACTTTGAGACTTTCAGGTTGATGGAGTATACTGGTCTCTAGGCGGACATAGAGTTCTGGAAAATATTCATTCACGATACAGTAGAAGGAGTTGCCCTCCAAGGCCCTCTGTCCCTCCTTCCCTTCCTTCCATCCATCCATCCAGACTTAACTGCCCTGTGCCAGGTATTGTGCTGAAGATGCAGATGTGGACTTGGCCAGTACAGCCCCATCAGAGGACTTAATTATGGTCGGGGAGTGGGAGGTGGACTGGGGAGACTAAGTGAACAAACTGATGAGATGAATTTGATCATCAAGGCCAAGCTGAATGTCAGGTGTGACAGAGATTATGGTACAGAAATGAAACTTTATACCAGAAGGTCAGGGTCTGGATTAGGGTCAGGATCAGGCTTGTAAGGAAGTGATGCTCTCGATCTGGAACCTGAAAGAGCCAGTGTTTGATAAGTGGGGAGACCAGATTATATTACTGCCCCCAAAGCACAGGCTCCCTGGACCTTCAACCTAAATGTTTCAATTCAGTCCAGTTGCTCAGTCGTGTCCAGCTCTTTGTAACCTCATGGATTGTACCATGCCAGGCTTCCCTGTCCATCACCATCTCCTGGAGCTTGCTCAAACTCATGTCCATCCAGTCGGTGATGCCGTCCAACCATCTCATCCTCTGTCATCCGTTTCTCCTCCTGCCTTCAATTTTTCCCAGCATCAGGGTCTTTTCCAAGGAATCCCTTCTTTGCATCAGGTGGCCAAAGTATTGGAGCTTCAGCTTCAGCATCAGTCCTTCCAATGAATATTCAGCACTGATTTCCTTTAGGATGGACTGGTTGGATCTCCTTGCAGTCCAAGGGACTCTCAAGAGTCTTCTCCAGCACCACAGCATCAATTCTTCAGCACTCAGCTTTCTTTAGAGTCCAACTCTCACATCCATACATGACTACTGGAAAAACCATAGCTTTGATTAGATGGACCTTTGTTGGCAAAGTAATGTCTCTGCTTTTAAATATGCTGTCTAGGTTGGTCATAGCTTTTCTTCCAAGGAGTGAGCATCTTTTAATTTCATGACTTCAGTCATTGTGTGCAGTGATTTTGGAGCCCCCTCAAAATAAAGTCAGCTACTGTCCACTGTTTCCCTATCTATTTGCCATGAAGTGATGGGACCGGATGCCATGATCTTCATTTTTTGAATGTTGAGTTTTAAGCCAGCTTTTTCACTCTTCTCTTTCACTTTCATCAAGAGGCTCTTCAGTTCCTCTTTGCTTTTTGCTATAAGGGTGGTGTCATCTGCGTATCTAAGGTTATTGATATTTCTCCCAGCAATCTTGATTTCAGTTTGTGCTTCATCCAGCCCAGCATGATGAGCTCTGCATATAAGTTAAATAAGCAGGGTGACAATATACAGCCTTGACGTACTCCTTTCCCGATTTGGAACCAGTCTGTTGTTCCATGTCCAGTTCTAACTGCTGCTTCTTGACCTGCATACAGATTTCTCAGGAGGCGGGTCAGGTGGTCTGGTATTCCCATCTCTTCAAGAATTTTCCTCAGTTTGCTGTAATCTACACAGTCAGAGGCTTTGGCATAATCAGTAAAGCAGAAGTAGATTTTCCTCCTAAGTCTTTTTCCCCCATTTTCCCCCTTACTCTGCTTCTGCAGTGTTTCTTCATCAGGGTACTCGTGTTACACCTGCTAAAACTGAGCGTTGTGGAAATGCTGACCTCTCCCGGGCCAGGTGTTCTCCATGGGTTGGTGAGGTTTCCTCTTGGCACACGACCCACATCGCCTGAACTTTGCCCCGAGTAAGAGCTCTTCTGTGTTTACTCTTCATTATCCCGGCTGGTTAGTGAGCCCAGAGCTTACTTGAGCTTTCCTCTCGTGGCTAATCCATGTGAGATTTCACCTGTGCCTTTAGCTTTCTGTAAATGACACACGAGCCTGCCTTGTTCTCACATGGTCAAGATTCTGCCCCCGGGTGTTAAGACACCTGCTGGAAATTAGAGCTTCCTCTTTTCTTCAGTCTTTCTTCAACTGTGGATTATTTTTAGCCTTTTTCTATTTTTTCCGAAGTTTGAATTGTCCTGTGCATTTATAGAAAACGAATGAAAGCAGCCAGTGAGGCGTAGCATGGGTTCAAGTGTCTGAATTGAGCACCCCTTATGGTCAGGGAACTCGCTGAGTGATGTCAGCTCTGCCACTGTGGCTTGAGCTGGTCCTCTGTGTTTCTTGTTGATTAACTCTAAGTACAGGACAGTACCATTTGCTCCTTTACAATAGAAGAGAATGGTTATACAGAATTATAACCTTGTAGGAAAGCAGACATTTATTAAATAAAGTATTAACCCCAAACTTAGATGGTGCTCAAGCCATGTGTTTTGTAAATAGATGTTTACTTGGGCTCTTCTCTCTTTGAAGGCTTCTGTACTATATAGAGGCAAAACATTAGAACATTTTATTGCGAACAAATAGGAATTGGGTTTACCTGGTGGCTCAGATGCTAATGAATCTGCCTGCAATGCAGGAGACCTGGATTCCATCCATGAGTTGGGAAGATCCCCTGCAGGAGGGCATGGCAACCCACTCCAGTATTCTTATCTGGAGAATTCCACGGACAGAGGAGCCTGGTGGGGTTGCAAAGAGTCGGACATGACTGAAGTGACTGAGCATGTAAGCATGCACAAGTAGGAATTACAGCCACCTAATAATAAGACTCTTGAGAGTCCCTTGGGACTGCAAGGAGATCAACCCTGGGATTTCTTTGCAAGGGAATGATGCTAACGCTGAAACTCCAGTACTTTGGCCACCTCATGCGAAGAGTTGACTCATTGGAAAAGACTCTGATGCTGGGAGGGATTGGGGGCAGGAGGAGAAGGGGACAACCCAGGATGAGATGGCTGAATGGCATCACTGACTCGATGGATGCAAGTCTGAGTGAACTCCGGGAGTTGGTGATGGACAGGGAGGCGTGGCGTGCTGCGATTCATGCGGTCGCAAAGAGTCGGACACGACTAAGCGACTGAACTGAACTGAATAATAAGACAGAATAAGTAGGTGTCTGTCCTGATTTCAGAGCACGTGTCTGTGCCATGTCAGTGAAGCGACTGTGTTCATTTTTAAGAGTTTAGTTTTAGAATATTGAAAACGGTATGCCTGGACTTCTCTATGTTGTTATCTTATCTAATTAGTTAGATAAGAACTCATCAGCTATGTCATGTTTTGAGTTGCCAAGGCCTCTTGAGTTGGTGGTTGTGCGGGAAGCCATAGAATACTCTTGGTCCTTCTATAGAATCCGTGTGTTTGATGTCAGTGCTGAGACGGAGTTGGCGAATCACCGGCATGGAGCCACCGCTCCCCGTCCGAAACCCAGGGCAGATGTTCGTGCTGTTGACGTCGTCTTCCCCACCGAGCCTCAGCATCCTTTGCAATCCCAGCTCTCTGGCAGCTGCCATCAATTGACTTGAGCCGCTCATCAGAAGCCTCACTGTCATTCGAGATAATTTGGGATTGATGTTTTTCTTTATGTTGGGGAAAAGCACACACAGACATGCACGTCCAGGAAATATGTTGTACACGCCCTCATGTGGATTGCACAGACAGCAGGGTGTCAATACTAAAGTGAACACAGACTAAAAATTTATGAAGAAAGCAAGTATCCTCTGCATCGAGAAAACTAGCCTTTAACAGTTTTTCTATAAGCATGGACTTCTGGCCTAGTCCACACTGAATATGTCATTTTCTAGGGCTGCAAACATAGGTTAGGTACAATTTCAGAGTTTGTGTTTTCCATTGAAAATTATATCATAAATCATTTTCCAGGTGGTTACATAGATCAGAGAATTAATCTTTAATGGTGGCACTGATGAAGATTAGTGGTTCATATTTCTGCTCACCATGTGTGCGTATCTCTACAAATATATGACTGAAAGAATATGTATTCTGTGCTAAGTGCCCTGGGCTTGTCGCACATTTATATTTTATATTAATGTGACTGTCACCTGATGCAAACTGTGCATTCTATTCTTTACCTGTGATCAAAGGGTAATTTAAAATTTCATGCGGTGAGCATGCATAGAGAGTTAGTAGAGAAGGAGGAGATGAACTATGTGTTTTTGTGTGGATTTTCTTTAATATAGTGTGAATCTAAACACACATTAAGGCAAATTGCTGGGGTCTTTAAAGAACTGACCCTGTGGAATAACCTTGCAAACAAATTTAAGGGAATTTATACCGTATGATGGGGACTGGGACTCGTGTGTTTTCCCTTTTATTAGCGCAGGGAGGGTCTTTGTATCTGAGTTGTATTAAATATCATGAGCTCTGCATGGTGATGTTACTCACAGAACAATCGTAAAATTAAAGGAAATGTGGCGTGAAACAAAGCATTTGATTTTTATGCCTATTTATAGAATCTAGCACGAAGGGAACCAGAGAGCAAAACTGACAACATAGTCCAACAGTTTCAGTATAAAGTGATCCTTTGTGGGGGGAAAAAGCCATCTTCATTGTGTGACAGTAAATGTGAACTGGTGCTCAGTATTTATGGGGAAGCAGAAAATGTCCCCATAGTCGAGTTTTAGCAAGTGTCTCATCCACGTTAGAAGCTACGCGTTGATATTGACACACTGACATAGTAAACATGACTATGCAAACTGACTTGAAAATAGTGGCCCGTGGACGACTTTCGTGTGCTTGACAGTGTGTGGAAATTTCACACAGATATTTGGGCTGGGAGCATCTCTTGAAAACTCAGAGTGTCAGCACATCCCTTGGCCGCAGCGAGGAGGGCCTTTGCTCGGGGGAGTCCTGTGCTTTCTCTAGCTTGCGTCGTCCTCCACCACAACTCACCTGCCTGCATTCCTGTTTTTCTTCTGTGACGTCCATGATCACCGGAAATTTTGACCCTGCTACAGAAACACTTGTCTATTTTACCTAATATATCCTCTTAAAAGATGTCATTTTATGGATCCATATATCCACTCCCACCAAGCTTAAAAATCAATTTTATAACTAAATTAAAAATTTTTAATAGTCAGAAAATATACCAACATAAGATTTACCTCCCTAACCATTTCTGAGTAAACAGGTCAGTGGCATTAAGTACGTTCATGCTGTGTAACCATCACTACCATCTGTCTCCAGAACTCTTTTCATCTTGCAGAACTGAAACTCTGTACCCATTCAACAACTGCTTCTCATCTTCTCCTCTCCACAGACCTTGGAAACCACCACCATTCTGCTTTCTGTCTCTCTGAATTTGACTACTCCAGGTACCTTGCTGCTGCTGCTGCTGCTAAGTCGCTTCAGTCGTGTCTGACTCTGTGCGACCCCATAGACGGCAGCCCACCAGGCTCCCCCGTCCCTGGGATTCTCCAGGCAAGAACACTGGAGTGGGTTGCCATTTCCTTCTCCAGTGCCTTACATAAGTGGAAGCATGCAGTGTTTGTCCTTTGGTGACTGGCTAATTTCACTTAGCATAATGTCCTCAAGGTTCATTGATGTTTTAGCATCTGTCAAAATCTCCTTCCTTTTTCAGGCTGAATAATTTTCCTCAATTTGCTTTTCCATTCAATCAGCTGAGGGACAGTTGGGTTGTCCATCTTTTGGCTATTGCTAATGATGCTGCTCTGAAGATGGTTGAACACATGCCTCTTCAAGTATCTGCTTTCATTTTTTCAGATATATTTTCAAAAGTGGAATTGCTGGAACAAATGGTGATTCTGCATTTGATGCTTTTGAGGATGTTTTGATGTTTCCTGTAGTATATAGAAACAGTTGCACCATTTTGCAGCAGTGGCCAAGGATTCCAATTTCCCTAGATCCTCGCCAAGACTTGTTATTTCTGTTGTGTTTTAAGTAGTGGCCATCCTAATGGGTGTGAGGTGGTGTTTCATTATAATTTTGATTTGCATTTCCCTAAGAATTAAAGATGGCTTAAAGGTTGACTGTAGGTGTAAGGAATGACCTTCTGAGTTGTCATTGAAAGAAAATTACCTGGAGAATCAAAAGAACTGGATACTGGCCAAATCTCTAGCCTAATTAGCCATCTGACCTTCAGTTCCGTTTATCAGATGTTAATTGGGCCTCTGCCAAGTGCTGATTGCTGCACTGGATGCCAAGGGAGGAGAAAAATAAATCACAGTTTTCCCATTCATGCCTCTGGTTTATAAGTTTTCTTGTCTCTGAAAGTAAAACACTGGGGATCTTTGTGATTCTGAAGTTTTTAACCTGTGATCTAAGGGTGTAAGTATCACCCAGGGTGTCTTCAGGCTAGGTAATGTTGCCTGCCATCAAAATAAGATATGAAAACTATCATGTAGAGGGGAAGAGGAAATTGTGAGATTTTTGAGGGGGTCTCTGATTAAAATCTGAATTTTATATTTTTACAACTTTCACTTAGTCTTGTGAGTTTGATGTTTGAAAATTTAACCTGTTTTCGTCAAATGATGCTGTTTATTATATTGTCCCTGACATAATGTGCTGTGCTGTGTGCTAAGTCACTTCAGTCGTGTCTGACTCTTTGTGACCTCGTGGACTGTAGCCTGCAAGGCTCCTCTGTCCATGGGATTCTCCAGGCAAGAATACTGGAGTGGGTGGCCATGCCCTCCTCCGGGGGATCTTCCTGACCCAGGGATCGAACCTGCATCTCTTAGGTCTCTTGCATTGGCAGGTAAGTTCCTTATGACTAGCACCACCTGCGAATCCCCCACTGGCACAATACTGCCAAAAACTTCTCTCCTCTTCACAGCATAGCTTCTCAGGAGGTGCCTCTTGTCATGTCTTGGCCTCTGGCTTTCTCGGCTCTCTGCCTTCTGGCATCCGTGTCTCCGAGGGGTCTGTGTACGTGTGCTCAGTGCCTCAGTCTTAGCCGACTCTTTGTGACCCCATGGACTTAGCCCACCAGTTTGTGGACAGCCCACGATTCTGTGCCTGGAATTTTCCAGGCAAGAATACTGGAGTGGGTGACCATTTCCTCCTCCAGGGGAGCCTTCCCAGCCCAGGGTTCAAACCTGTATCTCCCGTGACTTCTGCACTGCAGACAGATTCTCTGCAGCTGAGCCCAACAGTGGATGCCGCTTAGCTTTCTTCAGATTCCTTCTCTGAAATATTTGAAATGGTTGGTCATTCCCTCTTTGAAACTGTTCCCTCTTTCATCTTCTTTGATTTTGCTCCCTCTTCCTGCCTGACTCGCTTGTACCTCTCTGGAGAGTGCTCAGCTTGTATTGTGAATTCTCTTTTCTCTGTGCTGCTATTGAAAATATGTGATCCCTATGGTTGTGTCCTTAATTCTGTTTTCTTTTTACTTTATGCACTGGCTTGGGAAGCGGGGAGGATTCCTATCTTCCTCTGTTTCTTTTCTTTGTTTTAAAGATAATTTTATTGATTGATTTCTTGGCTGTGCTGGGTCTTCCTTGCTGTGTGGACTTTTCTCTAGTTGCAGTGCAGGGGCTTCTGATTGTGGTGGTCCCTCCTCTGGTGGAGCACGGGCTCCAGGGTGCACAGGCTTCTGCAGTTGTGGCACACGAGTGTAGTTGCTCCTCAGCGTGGAGAATTCCCCAGACCAGGGATCGAACCCTGGTCCTGTGCATTGACAGGTGCATTCTTTACCACTGAGCCACCAGGGAAGCCCCTGTCCCCCTCATTTTTATCCAAACCTTGTTCTTAAACTCTTAAGTTTGGACAACCGGTGAGGCTGTTTAGTCTGTGTCCAGTTTGATAACTTGTCAGTAGAAGATATTCAGTGTGGAGTTCATCTTGTTTTCTGCAAACGGCTCTTGTTCTTTGTATTCACTGGTAGTTTCCACTGGATTTCCTGCGGCCAGTCAAGACATTGTTCACATCTGCTTTTGCCTCACTCCTGCCCACCCAACACACAGAAGCAACAGGTCACATAATTCACCTTCTGGACCAGCCCCCTCGTCTCCATTCCGATTACCGTTTCCTTAGTCGATGCTCTTACCATGGTGGGTTGGTCCATCTGAGGTGCTCCACCAGCATCTTATCCTTAATACCTCATAGATGACTCTGTTTTGAAATTGTACCAAATAGAGTGCATCAGAATGATCATGTGTATATTTTAGTCCTTGAACTAAAACCTAAGGGAAAATATCATATCCTCATTACCATTGTACCCAGTTTTAAAAAAAAATCATGAAGCATGAATAGTATGATACTTCCTTGTCTTTTCATGTCACAGATTTTTGCAGTATCCATACAGTTGTTAACTCTTAAAATCCAAAGATGGAAAAAGAAAGTTTCTCTGGTGTTATTTTAGCTCATTGGCGGGTTGAAACCAACATCTGCTTTTAACGTGGCTCTTCATGCTCTGGAACTCACTGTTTACTTTCACCTTCAGTGACTCGAATTCCAAACTGTGTAAGCCAAGGTTGCACATGTGTGCGCTGAAAAGATGGGGCGGGGTGGGGGGGCGATATGACAGGAGGTGTAAATACCTCGATGGTGGCTTGCTGACAGCACTTTCTTCATAGCATTTGGATGTTCTTTTAGTTACTTTATAATTGCTTCTGCTTATTGTTGCTCTTGTTTCATAGCATACTTAAGTTCCATCACTTTTTATTTTTTTATTTTTATTTTTTTTGATTGAGAGGTGGCATTTTATTTTATTATTTTTTTTTAGTTTTTTATTTTTTAAATTTTAAAATCTTTAATTCTTACATGTATTCCCAAACATGAACCCCCCTCCCACCTCCCTCCCCATAACATCTCTCTGGGTCATCCCCATGCACCAGCCCCAAGCATGCTGCATCCTGCGTCAGACATAGACTGGCGATTCAATTCACATGATATTATACATGTTAGAATGTCATTCTCCCAAATCATCCCACCTTCTCCCTCTCCCTCTGAGTCCAAAAGTCCGTTATACACATCTGTGTCTCTTTCCCTGTCTTGCATACAGGGTCGTCATTGCCATCTTCCTAAATTCCATATATATGTGTTAGTATACTGTATTGGTGTTTTTCTTTCTGGCTTACTTCACTCAGTATAATCGGCTCCAGTTTCATCCATCTCATCAGAACTGATTCAAATGAATTCTTTTTAACGGCTGAGTAATACTCCATTGTGTATATGTACCACAGCTTTCTTATCCATTCATCTGCTGATTAATTGGCAGTTATTTCATACGTGGATGAAATCGAAATCCATGAAACTCAAGTGTATTATGCTACTGTTAAGAAAACACAGGTTTTATATTCTGGTAAATACTAAGTTGTGGACATATTTGTTGGATGGAGGAATGAATGAGTGAATTTAAATTGTTATTCTTGTCCTTTTAAGAGCAAACATGACTTTATCACTGAACACAGCCTTGGATGATTGATGACTCTTCATCTAGATACTAATGACTTTAACCAGAGAGAAGGTTCAAACTCTGTTGCATTGCTTGTAATTTCAAGTGTCACTGTATCATTTTCTAAAACTTGAGGTTTTCAGATAGGTTTAATCTGGCATTTTTATGAGAGATGTATTACATTTGGGAAAGGTCCGTAATGTGATGCCAGGCATGGCAAAGCTGAGATCCATGGAAACATAACTTTTCTGAATCACCCACTGGGGGATCAGACAAGTTCTTCCTCCTCTTTCTAAAGACTACTCTCCGAAGATAGCACAGGGGAGTACTTTTAAAATAGTCCCTAGCATTTTCATCTTATAGCTGCACACTGCGTTTCCTGGGGAGATGATCCGTCTAATCAGGACTGTTGACTGAAATGATTTCTAACATATCTTTACCGAAGGCTGCCAAGTTTCAAGTTTGGCCAGCCAGACAGCTTGGAGACTTGAGAGAGAAGCTTGGAGACCTGAGAGAGAAGCAGAAAGTCTTTTTTAGATTTGTTACTGTTTCAAGTAGAGAGATTTTCTTCTGTGGGAGGGAGATCTTTGTTATTAACAACCCTTTAGATATAAATGGCTATACAGTTAACTGTTGGTTGTTTTCTTTTTTAGCAGTTTTGTTTTTGTCATAGCCCTATCACCATTTGACATAGTAATGTTTTGATAATTATTTATTTGTACCTGTTTTCCCTGTGTGCTTCGCGGCTCAGTATTGTCTGACTCTTTGCGACCCTACGGACGACTGGGCTCCTCTGTCCATGGGCTTCTCCAGGCAAGAGTTGCTGGAGTGGGTTGCCATTCCTTTCTCCAGGGGATCTTCCCGACCCAGCGATCAAACCCAAGTCTCCTGCATTACAGGTAGTTTCTTTACCCATTGAGCCACCTGGGAAGCCCCTGCTGCTGCTAAGTCTCTTCAGTCGACTCTGTGACCCCATAGACGGCAGCCCACCAGGCTCCTCCGTCCCTGGGATTCTCCAGGCAAGAACACTGGAGTGGGTTGCCATTTCCTTCTCCAGTGCATGAAAGTGAAGAGTGAAAGTGAAGTCAGTCGGTCATGTCCGACTCTTCACGACCCCATGGACTGCAGCCTACCAGGCTCCTCTGCCCATGGGATTTTCCAGGCAAGAGTACTGGAGTGGGGTGCCATTGCCTTCTCCCTGGGTAGTGATAAATTCCATTTAGGTAAAGACCTCCAAGTAGGGAGAGTGTACGCTGTGAGGAGGAATCCTGGGGTGTTTCATTAGGAGGAACCGCAGGAGGTCTCTGGGCTTTATGCTGGATGGTTTTAAGGAAGAGCCAGTGGAGGCTGCGACCACCTCCATGCTGGGCGCTGCCCTGAAACCAGGGCAGTTTAACAACTGGCTGTTCCAGTAATCTTTGCACAGGAGACGGGAAGAACAAAGTTGGGGGAGCTGTTCTGAAGGAATTAATCACTCAGCATTTCGGGGTTAGTACACCATTTGGCAGTGTTGGCATCATCTTGGCAACGTGTCCTCTGTTGACTTTGCTGCCGGACTTCTCTCTCTGTGGATGTTTAACAGTGTGAGTTTCACGAGGGACAAATCTTTTCTTCCCGTGAAGAGTTTTGTCTTTTCCTCACGACCACATTCGAGTGTCCAGAACAATTTTTGACAGATGGCAGGAGTAAAATACACGCACCCGTCCCCTCCTCCCATGTCTGTTGGAGGACTAACAGCTCTTATTGATGAAATACTTTTCTTTGTCCTTAAGCTGTTCCCCTACAAAATATGGGGCTCCTTTCATTCAAAAAGAAAAGTCCCTGTAAATAACTTGTAAACATTTGCATGGCATTGTCTAGGTTGATGGGCTGTTAAGATATCACTGGTGAATATCAGGAAGGCAGCTGGCTCAGGGATTGGTGTATTTTCAGTGAGAGTAATTCTCAGTGAGGTTGAGAGAAAGTGGAACTTTCTCAGGTTCGCATTTCCTGCCTGGATGGATTAGACAGTGGATAATGTAAGATGTGGGATATAGGGTTTACCGTTTCCTGTTCCATCACTAGATTTTGTCCGACCCTTGTGCGACCCCGTGGACTGTAGCCCCCCAGGCTCCTCTGTCCATGGGATTTTCTAGGCAAGAATACTAGAGTGCGTTGCCATTTCCTTAAGCTTTATTGGAATCTGAATAACCAGAAAACCTAAAATGTAAAAGGGAAATAAACCAAAGAACCTTTGATCCTTTAAGCTCATCTCACTCCTCTGACTCTTGGGTGGGACAGTCTCCACAGCACCCAGTGTGATCCTTAGATTACACACCACATAAGATCTGAACTCTGACCTACCTTCTGTCATCTGTCCCTTCTTGCTGCACGGACTTCCCAGCTCACTTAAAATCTAAAGTCTTGGTTGAGCCAGCCTCTTCTCTGATGTCATCTCTACCTGCTTCACTGGGTCCTGCAGGTCTGGTTATATTGATTTCTTTGCTCTTCCTAGGTAACAGGGAGCATGCTTCTGGATTTGGGCTTTGCATGGGCTCGCCTGTCTGGAATTCTCTTCCCCAAGTAGCCAGTGTTTCTTCTCCTCCCGGTCACTTGGAGGTCATCTCTCACATTCCCCCTTTCTCTGTGAAGTGGCTCTGTCGACCACCCCCCTCCCCATGCATATATAGCCCACTTCAAGAGAGCAGATGCCCCTCATTGACCTGGCCTCTGAATTGATGGATATAATACAAGAGGTCAAGTAGGCTTGGGAAGCTGCTCCTGGGAGTGCATTTAAAAGAGCTTTCAGAGTGTATGATACACCAGACCGAATTCAACGTTATCCTCTGTATATTTTGCATCTGCATCAGGCCGTGTTTTCACGGCCATGAACTGAAGGCATTACAAAGAAAACTTGTTTTGTTTTGGAAATGCCATCCTTGAAGGAATATTTATGGTCCATTTGGCATGTTGGCCTTTTGGTGTGCCTCAGCTGGTGAGGGTCTCTAACCGTGTGTGTTATTCACGGTGCCAGAGCTAAACTAAGGCTTCAGGGAACCAGATTTCTCTACTCCTTTATGGTAAACAGATCTATCTTGTGATGTGAGCTTGAATTCCTGCTCTAATAATGAGTGACTTCTCTCTTAGTTGTGCCTCGTCGCTCAGTTGTGTCTGACTGTTTGCAACCCCATGGACTGTAGCCCACCAGGCTTCTCTGCCCGTGGGGTTTTTCAGGCAAGAAAATTCGAGTGGGTTGCCATTCCCTTCTACAAGGGGTCTTTGCAACCCAGGGATCAAACCTGTGTTTTCTGCATTGCAGGCAGATTCCTTACCTGCTGAGCCACTGGGGAAACTCCCTTCTCTCTCAGAGGAGATACAAATTGGTGTGGGTTTTTTTTTTTTTTTTCCGTACTTCTGCCTCATCACCTGGGTACAGAGAAGGACATCTGTGTCTACTTGTGAAAATGCAAATTATATGAATGGGCCGGAAGAAGCAACAGGAACAGTGTATAGTGTAGTCTGTAAATGTTAGAGTAAACTTGAGACAGGGTTGAAATTTTAAGTTTGAGACATTTATGAAAATTCCTCAAGGGAAACACCCTTTTCCAGAGGTGGCAGCAGTGCTAACCTGTTTGAAGTCACACTTGGATTTTTTTTTTTAAAACAAGCTTGTTGCCTGTTTTAGCCTGTCTGTCTGGTTTGTATTATGTTGTTACCTGATAGTTCTTTTTCTGAAAGAAGAGACACAGTTCTGAAAACAGTCATTGCCTAAAGGGGAGAAACAAATTCTTTTCTTAGTATTGCAGGCTTTTTTTGCCTTTTTTTTTTTTTTTCAGCAGATTAAAGCATTTCATTGTCCAGGAGCTCTAGAAATGGTTTTACCTTGCTTTTTTGATCATACATCCTATTAGCAGACACTTCTTGAGCAGGCACACCCAATATTTACTTATAAATTATGTACGTGTGCTGTGATAGTACATATATTATTAAACGTTCACAAAAATAGGAATTAAAAAAAGACGCATGAGATGGGTCAGAATGGACGTTCAAGTGTTTTCTATGGACGTCCCAAGGCTGTGTCGGTCCCTCCACGGGGCTTGCTCAGTCCACCCTGGGAACTCCCTCTCCCAGCCCGGAGTCCTTCTTGGGTTTGCAGGATCTCCCTGCAAATGCACCATGAGAAGGTGCTCAGACGCCACACAGGGAGGCTGGAAGGGGAGTCTTCTGTTAATGGTCGTGCTAAACTCACTGACTTCTCCGTTCTTCATAATATGTTATAGTGTGTTCAGTGCCTGGTATGGGGTGGTGACAGGATGAAAAAGTTCATGTTTCACGTCTGTTTCTGTTTCTATTCCTGCAGCTGCTACTGATGCTTCTTAAGTCTTATCCGGAGTTTCAGAACTGTTTTTTTTTTTTTCTTTTGAAAATGGAAAGTTCTCATTCTTTTTTAAAATTATGTATGTTAATTGCTCAGTTGTGTCTGACTCTTTGTGACTCCATGAACGGTAGCTTGCTAGACTCCTCAGTCCATGGAATTCTCTAGGCCAGAATACTGGAGTGGGTTACCATGCCCTTCTTCCAGGGATCCTCCTGACCCTGGAATTAAACCCAGGTCTTGTGCGTTGCAGGCCGATTCTTTTAAGTCTGAGCCATTTGGTAGCAAATTCTTGACCTTTACTCTCAGGAAGCTGTTTGGTTTCTATCACATTTAGGGGGAATCTTATTATGTTTAACTATGGGATGCTGACTCAAATACCGTTTTGGTTGTTTAACATACAACACCTTCTAAAATTTTAAGTTCTATATTCTGGAACCAACCTGGTCTAAGGTTTTCACATAAGGAATGTAGAAATGTGCTGCCCCTGCTTCTTTGAAACCTAATCTCCCTGTTGTTCAGGGTCTTGCTGTAAGATCTGAGTAAGGATACCTGAGGTTTGAGGGTTTTGATTACTTGAAAGACTGACTCAAAAATCTCTGCCACTGAGAAGAGCATACCTGTGCTTAGTTGGTCACTTGTGCCAATGAAGTCATTTCTGCCTTACTGTGGGATAGGACAGTAGACTGCAGCCCACCAGGCTCCTCCATCCATGGACTTTTCCAGGCAGGAATACTGGAGTGGGTAGCCATTCCCTTCTCCAGGGGAATCGTCCCAATCCAGGGATCAAACCCAGGTCTTCCACCTTGCAGGCGGATTCTTTGCTGTCGAGCCACCAGGGAAACCAGATGATTCTAGTGTAACCTGTAATTGCCAGATTATTGCCCTTTCCAGATCCCTTACCTTTGGTAAGCAGCCTCTGATCTCGTTGTCCTTTATCTCTCTCAATCCCTCTGGCCCCCTTGTGCTGGTCACCAGCTAGGTCATTTGCCTTTTCTCAGGAATATATGAAAAGATGCTACGCTTCTTCTATGCCTGGCCCTACTTTAGTTAGCCCAACTTCTACCCTCATCATCTCTGTTTTGTTTACCTGCAGAATCTTGCTGGACCCTTTCTGGTGATTCTGGTCACTGAGGATCTCGTGGAGATATTAAGTCTGTGAAAAATTACTCTCCAACTCTGTATCCAGTGGGGCTTCCTCCAGCATGCTGTGTTCAACTTGAATACATGCATGAGAATGCTGCATGGCCTTAATCTGTCCTTCCCACGGCTGCAGGCTACCCGCTGAGACAAGGCAAACTCTGCATTCCTGCTGTTCAGCTGTTGGCATCATCTCATCTCTTGATCATAGGGCGGAGCCCTCTTAATAGGCTGGTGTCCTTCTTGACTGTTCCTGTCCTTTTCGGTCTGACCTCTCATCTTCTCTCACTTTCCACCGCCTGTGGAATGCCTGGGTGTAGAGGCTGTAGCCCAGTAGTCAGTGGGGTTTCAAATGCCACATGAAGGACTGAACTTTTTCCTACAGGCAGTGCAGGAGCCTTTACAGAGAGTGCTGTCTCTCCTTTGCTAAGACCCTGGCTCTGCGGTTGCACAAGAGAGACTGCAGAGCACAGAGGCTTGGGAAAGAGGCAGAGACTCAGAGAAAGCTCTGTATTTCATTCCGCCTTCAAAATGTTAATTTAGTTGATGACTTTATTACATGACTGGTAAAATGGTCTGGCGGAGTACAAAGCACATGGATCCTGAGCTGGGCAGCTACGGGTTTCAGTGACAATTCTGCCAGTGAAAGCAGACCTGTTGGCAGAGGGCAAGTTAATGTGTTAAGTAGAACCTTCAATGATTACTCATAATTCCTGCAGGATCTTTATGACTATCATATAATTAAGTTGGTGACATGTACTGAGTACCAGGAACATAGTACCCATCCAGGAACTGTTGTTTATTCTCTTCCACCCAACCATGAGGTGTTTGTACTGTTGCCCAATCTTGTGAAATCCTAGCATCCGAGGTTGATTCTTTGATATTCCAAATAGCATCTGTGTTAATGGACATAGACAGTATTAGATCATGTTAATAAAAGGAATAGTTTTGGTAATCATATACTAGGCGATTAAATAAAATCCCTGCTTAACAGGTACTTATGCCTTTTAGGAATGAATTTGTGCCATAGTTTAAAACTGATGATAATCACTTCTTGGCCTTTGAGCCAAGATCAAGTGTAAAACTAGAGATAAATGTGTTTCCCATTATGCATAACTTTGGATGGAGCATCTCGTTTAAGGCGGTGCTCTATGTGAGGTTATAAAACTTTGTTGAATAGGAAAAAGTATTTATTTCAGGAGTTTGAAAAACATAATTCTTGTATATGTCAACCCATCTGATTGAACAAAATATTTCATTACTTTTGGGAAATTAATAAGTTAATGACTTATATTCTTTCTCTTTAATTATTGTCATTATACATTTTCCTTGAGCAATATAATCTATTTTTTATTCAGAGAAATTTAGCTATTTTATTATTCTTTTAAAAAAATGTTATTTATTTATTTGGTCACACTGGGTCTTAGTTGGGGCACGTGGGTTCTTTTGGTTTCAGCATGTGGGATCTAGTTCCCCCACCAGGGATTGAACCTGAGCCCCCTGCTTTGCACGGAGTCTAAGGCACTGGAGCACCAGGGAAGTCCCAATTTAGCTTATTTTAAAACATAAAAAAATTAATTATACTTAAGGAATTTTTGGTTAATGTCACATAAAATACTTTAGTGTTTTAAGTATCAGCAAGGGAAACTTCGTAGTATTATTATTACGCAGTTATCATTACATTATTTCTTGGTACCCTTTAACATGTGTGGTGTTTGCTAACTGAGCTTGCTCTGCTAAGAATTGCTTGAAGGTAGCACTTTTAATATGTGCAGTGTGTGTGTGTGTGTGTGTGTGTGTGTGTGTGTGTGTGTGTGTGTATGTGTATCTGTGTTCTGGGTGTTGTATTCCCCAGTCTGTCCTATAGCAACTTAGAATATGAACTTTTCCTTTTGGGAGATGACTAGGACATTGCCGGAAACGTATTGTCCTAGATCAATGGTCAAAATCAATGGTCTGTAAACTGGCTCCTAATTTTCATTGTGAAAACAAATTAAGCAGCGATTACAAGATTTATATAAGTCATAGCTGCTGTGTTTATAGCTTCCACTTAATATGCATTTGAAATATTTATTGCCTCTTAAAGTGTATTTTAAAAGGTTTGTATTGTGTTATGGAAAAACAGATTATTTTTCTCTCTTTATAGTACAAAATAGAATCTTGACTTAAATCTTTGTGACCGTAAACCTGTTGGTGGAGCAGAACAGGACACATTATATACAGTTGGGTTTTTGGCTGAATACTGACTGGACAAAAATGTCTATCCAAAGAGACATATAGTTGATTCTCATTATTCCCTATAACACTATGTCTGGGGCTGTTACGAACAACAGGATGACCAAGGAAAAGCAGTTCAACTGACACCTGCAGTTCAGTTCGGTCACTCAGTCCTGTCCGTCTCTTTGCGATCCCATGAATCGCAGCACGCCAGGCCTCCCTGTCCATCATCAACTCCCGGAGTTCACTCAAACTCATGTCCATCGAGTCAGTGATGCCATCTAACCATCTCATCCTCTGTTGTCCCCTTTTCCTCCTGCCCCCAATCCCTCCCAGCATCAGAGTCTTTTCCAATGAGTCAACTCTTGCATGAGGTGGCTAAAGTACTGGAGTTTCAGCTTTAGCATCATTCCCTCCAAAGACCATCCAGGGCTGATCTCCTTCAGAATGGACTGGATGGATCTCCTTGCAGTCCAGGGGACTCTCAGGAGTCTTCTCCAACACCACAGTTCAAAAGCATCAATTCTTTGGCACTCAGCCTTCTTCACAGTCCAACTTTCACATCAATACATGACCACAGGAAAAACCATAGCCTTGACTAGATGGACCTTTGTTGCCTTAAAGGCTGGTTGTTTGTTTACAGTGTGAGATCTGAGACAGGAAGGGAGAACGTTGCCTTGCTCAGCCTTGATTGGGAATGTCTGTGTTGGGTCATCCTGTGCATGTTCGTGAATGGACCTAGAAAGTGCTAGTGGGCAAAGTCACAAGTACAGAATTCATGAGTGATGGGACTCAGCTGTAGTTAGCATAATGTTGAGACCACTTGTGTGCCTTGAATGATGAGTTGAATAGTTAAACTGTTGCTTCCCAAGAGCTGGATCTGGTAACAGTGAGCAGATCCAAGCTTTCCTCCCTGGAATGGCTGGGTTCTCTGCCTGGTAGATGGAGACCGGTCAGATGCGCCTTGCCGCTCCTGGGTCCCAGTGCCCCGCCTCCACTTGCATAAGTGAGTTGCCATTGGCTTGCCATGGCCCTGCAGTTAGCGTCCCCGTCCTATCCTAGTCTCTGAGTTGGGAGACATTAGAATGTGTGATTAAGAAAGCAAGCTGTGGATTCCCATGTCCTGGGTTCCCATTCTGCCTCTGACCCTTACTAACTCCCTGCCTTCCAGCAGGACTACTTAGCTTCTTCGCACATTCTTCTCTTCTCTGTAAGATGGGAATGCTAACATTGGCTACCTGTTTATGTTAGTAGTTGTTGAGACAATATGTATTTCACGTGTGTCAGATATTTAAGACAGGAGTTGGTTTATAAGCCCTCAGAGGTAAGCTGTTAATCTACCTGGTTATCCTACCCAATTGGCCTTTTCATTTTTCTTAAGGATTTTATGATACGCCACCAATAAATACAACCCCCGCTCCAAAATTTTCTTTTTAAAGAAAAGAATGAAGGTGAAAGATAGCAAAGTGTAAAAAGGTGAAGCTAAAATGATACTGGAACAGACTGTTAGGTTAGGTGGGGAGAGAGGGACTCTGAATTTAGTCCTGAGTTTTGATCAGTTCCCCAAAAGGAAGGCCTGCTTCTCATTATCTTTTACATAAAAGTTGCTGTTCAGAAAGTGCACAGCAGTTTCTGGAACCGAGTGGTTTCTTCTTGATTATTCATAAGACTGCTTGGTAGTCAGATGCCAGTCACACTGATTTGTAACGCTCTCTCACCCTGGGATCTTGGAGGCTGGGTGTTATCTTATCTCATTGATTTCAGATCTCCAGATCTAGCCCGGAGACACTGACTCTGCTGCAGAGTCCACCTGTGATGGTGTGATTGCCAAACACTGGTCTCCACAAGAGCCCTGTGTGTTCTTTCCCTGATTTTACCGTGGATCACAGGCACGCTACTCTAGTGCAGAGAGAGGCATTGGGTGTTCCATAGAGATAATGAAGGCGTAAAAGGAAGATAAAGGGACCAAGTCAGGGTGGCCTGTGTATGGGGCCACAGTGACTGGGGCCCGAATGCCATATGCTTTTGGTTCACCCTAATGCCATATGCTGCAGGCTTTTGGTTCACCCTAATGCCATATGCTGCAGGCTTTTGGTTCACCCTAATGCCATATGCTGCAGGCTTTTGGTTCACCCTAATGCCATATGCTGCAGGCTTTTGGTTCACCCTAATGCCATATGCTGCAGGCTTTTGGTTCACCCTAATGCCATATGCTGCAGGCTTTTGGTTCACCCTAATGCCATATGCTGCAGGCTTTTGGTTCACCCTAATGCCATATGCTGCAGGCTTTTGGTTCACCCTAATGCCATATACTGCAGGCTTTTGGTTCACCCTAATGCCATATGCTGCAGGCTTTTGGTTCACCCTAATGCCATATACTGCATGCTTTTGGTTCACCCTAATGCCATATGCTGCAGGCTTTTGCTTCATGCCTCTTGAGTATTAAATATTTTAGAACACCTCCCCCGTGTATGCATTTGTTTACCCATAGACTGCATACACATGGCTCTTATATACTAAGTGCCGTGCTGTGCTTAGTCACTCAGCCGTGTGTCCATGGGCATTCTCCAGGCAGGAATACTGGAGTGGCTTTCTATGCCCTCCTCCAGGGGATCTTCCCAATCCAGGGGTTGAACCCAGGTCTCCCGTATTGCAGGTGGCTTCATTGCCGTCTGAGCCACCAGGGAAGCCCAAGAATATTGGAGTGGATAGCCTACTCCTTCTCCAGGGCATCTTTTTGACCTAGGAATCAAACTTGGGTCTCCTGCATTGCAGGCAGATTCTTTACCAGCTGAGCTCCCAGAGAGGCCCTATATACATTTTAATTAGCATTAAAAAGAGGTTGAAAAGGAAGGATGACTATTCTCAAGTAGATTATGGAGATAATTACATAGCTATAAAAATTCACTAATATTATTCACTCAATTATGCACTTAAAAATGGGTGAATTTTCTCTGCTATAAATTAGGCCTTCATAAAAACAGTCTAAAAAAGGGAGGATGAGAGGGAGATGGAATTTTCAGTATCTAAACATCTTAAAACCTATTATAAATATCACGAATCCTTTTACTCTCACCTGAGTTATGGAGAACTAAATACTTGTTACTAAGAGCAGTGTGGTTAAACATGGAATCTTTAATTATTTTAATCACTTAATTGTTTAATTAAAAAGAAAGCTCACTTTAGGAGTGTAGTTACAACTCTCTATTACTTTTGCCTGTACTTAATTATCAGCGCTCTCTTTAGCTCGTAGTTTCTTTGCAAGGATCTTTTTCAGGGAAGCTTGATAACATTTTAAAACTTCTTTAGCCAGGTGTGTGACACACGTGCACACACACACGCACACATACACCCTACCTTTCACTTTGCAGCACACATATCCTGAGAGCCTGTGATCTCTGTCCTGTGAAATTTCCATTTTTCCCTCAGAGGATTAGGTGTGGGGACCACATTCTCTTCCCTTTTGTGGCTTTGTTAGTGCCTTTCACGAGGGGAATTGCATGCAAATACTTTTTGGTTTGTTTGTGTTGTATTTTTATTATAAGTTCTTATCTGTCCCCTCCTTCAGGACACACACCTCCTGAGTCCAGGGACTTCAGTTCATTGTGGCCTCGCTAGCACTTTGACCCATTCCTAGCACAAATTCTTGGTTCAATAAATATTGTCAAGTGAGTGAATCAACCTGCATATTAAATTTTAGTAATAATTAATGCTTCTCAGCTTAAAAATAAAGATAAATATATGTAGAAGTTCTGTTCTTTAATTCCTGCCCACACTGAGATGCATGCACTCAACTTCGGAGGCCGCTGCCTGTGAGTGGGTGGACTGTGAGGAGCAGGGAGGAGGTGGAAGGTTGGGGCCGCTAAGAAATATGCTTCACTGGGAGATAAGACTCTCTTCCGGCATCTAGATCAAACCCATTTTACCAGGGGGCACCCCCATAGCTCAGCGGGTAAAGAATCGGTATGCAATGGAGAAGACATAGGAGATGCAGATTCGATCCTTGAGTTGCGAAGATCTCCTGGGGAGGAAATGGCAGCCCACTCCAGTATTCTTGCCTGAAAAATCCCCTGGACAGAGGAGCCTGGTGGGCTCCAGTCTCTATGGGGTCTCAAAGATTCAGACACGATGGCGCGACTAAGCACACACGTACTTTACCAGTATCGTGTTTCCCTGGTGGCTCAGGGGTAAAGAATCCGCCTGCAGTGCAGGAGACGTGAGTTTGATCCCTTAGATGGGAAGAGCCCCTGGAGAAGGATATGGCAATGCACTCCAGTATTCTTGCCTCCTGGACGATGGAGGAGCCTGACGCACTACAGCCCATGAGGTCACAGAGAGACACGACTGAGCGGCTAAGCAACAGCAACGCAACAAGTCCCTCTTAGAACATCGCGAGGCATTCGTGAAATACAGTGCAAAGGGCTGTCGGTGGTGTTTGGGGGTTTGTAAGATTGAAAGAATGACACTGCTCTGCGACTGACTCTCCACAGCAGCCGGACTGGCAGGGACCAGGAAGTACTCGAGTGAACTGTATCATTTCGGTTTGTTCTGAAGAACTGCCCTGTAACTTGGGTAAAATCCAGTTCGTTCAGTTTTTTTATGGCCAGTTTTATTGCAGGGTACTATAGGCTAAAATCTACCCTTTGGAGATAAATAGTTGTCTTGAGTTTGAGACCCAGTCATGCAGCCACCACCACAGATCACGATAGAGACTGTTTCTTATCACCCACCAAAGTTCCCTTGTTCTCTTTTATAGTTAATTGTCTTCTTTCCCCAGCCACCACTGATCATATTTCTTCCGTCCAGTTTCCCTTTCCTACAATGTCATAAAAGATGGTATCACACAGTGTATGGCCTTTTGTGTTTCACTTCTTTCACTTAACGTTTTTATGTCGATATCCACGTTGTTTTGTATATTAGAAGCTTACTCCTTTTTATTGTTGCATGCTGTTCCATTATATGAATGTACTCTATCTTTAAAAGCCATTTACTGGTTTTGGGAGAGTTGAGCTGTGTTAAGTTTTCGATGATTTTTGAATACAGCTTTCATAAACAGATATGTTTCAATTGTATGGATATCTGTTTGAATGGTTTTTTTTTTTTTTTGAGTGAATGCCTGTAAGTTTTGTTGTTGGGCCATGTGGTAAGTATATGTTTAAATGTATAGGAAACTGCCGAACAGTTTTTTATTTTTTATTTATTTTATTTTATTTAGTTTTTTAGTTTTTAATTTTAAAATCTTTAATTCTTACATGCATTCCCAAACATGAACCCCCTCCCACCTCCCTCCCCATAACATCTCTGTGGGTCATCCCCATGCACCAGCCCCAAGCATGCTGTATCCTGTGTCAGACATAGACTGGCGATTCAATTCTTACATGATAGTATACATGTTAGAATGCCATTTTCCTAAGTGTTTGTACCGGTTTGCATTCCTGTCAGCAAACAGGAAAGTTCCAGTTGCTCAGCTTCCTTGCCAGCACTTTGTGGTGTCCGTTTTTTGCATTTGCTTGTTTGGTTTTGGTCATTCTAGAAGGTAGCTGGTTTCGTCTTGAGTGTAAGGCTATGGGCCTGGTCTTATGTTCATTTTTCTCTTTCTGATTCTTTAATTTCTGTTGTCACTTCCCTTTTTCTTGAGGAAGTCTCCCATCGTGCTTTTCCTCTTCACTGGCTTCATTTGTATAGACCGTGGGATTAATGCCTCATTGAATACCGTTCCAGGTCTATTTCTGCACATTTCTAGTATGCTTAACAGCGCTTTGCTCCTTGCTCCGCTCTTAGCATTAGATCGTGAACTTATGGGTGGGCCTTGTTCCACTCTGATAAGAGCCAGGAGTCACTCAGGTAATGTTCTCTGTTGCTTGAGTTGTAGGGGTTAAGAAAGAATAGAATCAGTCTTGAAAACATTATTTTAAAAAGACTCTAATTTATAATCTTTTGGTGTATTTTTGGACCTAAAAGAAGCCTATTTGTCAGAGTTTCAGTTCTGAGTTGGGTATCAATTGGCAAAACCCTGTTATTGGTATTATTATTTAAGCTACTAGTATGAGGGCTTTTAAATTGCTTGTTAAATGGCTACATTACTATGTGTTCTTCACTGAGTTTGCCACTTCTGAAGTGTCCATTGAAATGTCTTCTGTTGAAGCAGTTAGGTTTGGTTGGGTTTGGTTTCAAATTCTGCCAATTTTCAAGCTCTCTCCAAATTCAGTTGTAAGCATAATTAATGTTTTAGACAGATGATATTAATTTTTTCTTGCAACTTTGGTTAGTTGGAACCTATCATTTCATTGGTTGTATTATACAGATTTGAGCTCGGTTTCATGTTCTGCCAGTTTCAAGCTCTGATCAACTTCAGTTGGAAGCATAATTAATATCTTAGATCTTAATACAGATTTGTCCCTATAACTTTCAGTGTCTTGGGTCAAATCTTTTTAGTGACTGCCTTCTAAAGACTTACTGAAAACTGTTGTCTCAGTATTAATTTTTGGTGTTTCTTACATAAGTACTCTGGTATAGATAAAGCAGCTTTTATAAGGATTGAATTTATCAGGCTCACATGATATGATTAGGCATTACTGTTTGTAATTTCCTAGCATTTTTGTGTGAGTTTTTCCTCTAAGCACATTTTTATATATAAAGTTCTGAAGAAAATCTTCTCACCTGAGTGTTTTTCAAAGAGCCCATTGTATTCCCCAGTTCACAGGCAGATTTTTATTATTCCAGGGACTTGAAGGCTCAGCTCCCAATATTCTGAAGAGTTATGTTATGTTATTCCTTGTCCTGGACCATTGTGTTTCAAGTCTGATACTTAGCAGGATTGTTTCAGAGTTTTAAATGGGAGGAGAGAATGTTCAAAACAAATGGTTGCAACAGAGAAAATAATTCAGTTTTAAAGTGTTTCACTCATCCACCCATCTTTCTTACAAATTTTATTCCAATTGCCAGCTTTCTTTTTAGGGCAGGATAAACCAAGGGAGACAGAGCGAAGTGGCAGAGTGGGCAGGGACTGTCCTGGTGGTTCCAGCTGGTGGGAGTGGCATGCCTGTTGGGGTCTGTGAACATATGTGTGACGTTTTTGACTGTCACAAAAGCAAGAGGACATTGCTGGCATTTGATGGTAAGGGCTGGCATTGATAACTGACATCCTCCAATCCATAGAGCAGTCCCATACAATGAATTGTCTTGCTCCAAATGCTAGGAATCCCCTCTTCCGTCCCTGTTAAACAATGCTGATCTGGATCAGCCTGGGTTTCAGTTTCCAGAACTGTGGACCTGAACTTGTTGCATTTTCCTCATCAACTTGGAGTGAAAATGCTTACTGTCTAATATCACTGGGGGCTTCTCAGGTGGCACAGTGGTAAAGGATCCACCTGTCAATACAGGAGACTCAAGAGATGCAGGTTCGATCTGTAGGTTGGGTAGATCCCCTGGAGGAGGAGGACGTGGAGGAGGAGTAAATGGCAGCTCACTCCAGTATCCTTGCCTGGGAAATTCCATGGACAGAGGAGCCTGATGGGTATAGTCCAGGGTGTCACAAAAGAGCTGGACACGACTGAGTGACTGAGTGCGCCCGCACACACATAAGATCACTGTGAACATTGCTGATGATGTAAGTGAAGCGGTGAACACAGCACCGGATACATAGTAAAGTTAGCGGAGCGTGGCTGGCTGGAGTGGCTTTCCAGCCAGCTCAGGGTAGAGTCCAGGGACCTGCTCCTCTCGGAACTCATCTCCTGTGGTTCTCTCTCCTGCCTCTCCAGTCCCACACTGGACTCCTCGAGGTTTCTCCGTCTCCCTGAGAGAGCTGCCTGCCTCCGGACCTCCTGCACTTGTTCTTCTTCTGTGGGCAGGCTCCTTCTCTCCCTGTCTCCACTGGGCGCTGCTCCCCACTTTCTTCCTTTCCTCCTCTGCCCACTTGATCGGAGGGAGGCTTTCCTGTTATGCAGAAATGGCAGCCTGGCTTGCAGCAGCCGCCTCTTCCCCTCAGCTCTTGTTCTTTCCCTTATCATCACTCAATATATTAAATATTTTTTGGCTTATTGTCATTCTTTTTCAAGTGGAACATATGTTTCATGAAAGCAAGGACTCTGTTTTTTCACTGATGAATCCCCAATGGCTGTAATATCCCCTAGTACATAGATGCCAATAAATGTTTATTGAATGAATGAATTATTAAAGATAGCAAAGAAAAGAAATTACAATTGGTTTGTATACATATGCTGTGCATAAGAGGGAGAGAGAGACCATGTGTGTGTGTAAAAAAGTTATACTAATAGTTTCTAATCCAGATGGTGGGATTAATCAATTATGGAAATCTCTCCATCTCAACAGTTTTGAGAAATAGTGTAAAAGGTAAGAGACGAGGTTGTCATAATCGGATTTCTCTCCTCTCTACTCACTCAACTCTGTGATTCTTCCTTCACTTTTAATTGAGGAAAGCATGATACTTTTATTTTTGATAAGAGACTGTTTTAAGGATATAATGATGTGATTATTCTTTGACTATGTGTTTTGAAATTGGTTACAGATCCCTAGAAGGTCATCAATATTATCACCCATAGCACCTTAGAATGATCTGAGTTTTCTTATCTGCTTGGAGGAGGTGTAATTGTTCTTTGACTGCTGCTGCTGCTGCTAAGTCGCTTCAGTCGTGTCTGACTCTGTGCGACCCCAGAGACAGCAGCCCACCAGGCTACCCCGTCCCTGGGATTCTCCAGGCAAGAACACTGGAGTGGGTTGCCATTTCCTTCTCCAGTGCATGAAAGTGAAAAGTGAAAGTGAAGTCGCACAGTCGTGTCCGACTCTTAGCGACCCCATGGACCGCAGCCCACCAGGCTCCTCCGTCCATGGGATTCTCCAGGCAAGAGTACTGGAGTGGGGTGCCGTCGCCTTCTCCGGTTCTTTGGCTAGATGATAGCTATTTACTGCTTATGTTTATATAAGCATAGACTTGGGAAATGCTTTTAAGGGTTGCGTTATTTAAAAAAACCCACTGGCTTGATGTTTTGGGACCCGGGGAATGATAAGCTGTGTGAGATGCCTATTTAAAAGAGAGTATTCATAAGTGAAATTTCCTGCTTGCAGTTGATTGGTCCAACTATTTCTCTGATAGGTGTTGTTTTGTATTCTGAAAAATTTGTGTGGATTTGGTGACTTATGAATAAGCACAGATTGTTAAACAGGCTGTGTTCCAAGCAAGAAATGATACAGGAAGATGCGTATAAAGTTTCCTCAGTTTTAAATTTTGTGTCTGTAGGCTAACCTTTTGATTGTATTTTGTGTCCTGAAATAGCTTCTGCAAAAGGCACTTTACCCAGGTGGGATGATATTTTTACTGGCAATTCAATCTCTCTCATACTGTCCCTCTGCCAGTGAAGTCCTGAATATACTTCAAGTATTCTGTTTCTACAGATAATTTCTAGACGAGGCAATCTTTACATGTAATAATGATGGACAGGACATTTGAGGTTTGGCAGTTGTTTTCAAATGTAGGTACTGGTTAAGACATCTGTGTGCATGGTTTAACATGGGACCATTAAGCTCAGCTGTGGGAAAACATGAATTGCATTCCTTTATACCTAGAGTGTGAGCTTCCCTGGTGGCTCAGAAGGCAAAAGAATACACCTGCGGTGTAGGAGACCAGGATTCGATCTGGGTCAAAAAGATCCTGTGAAGAAGGGAATGGCAACCCACTCCAGTATTCTTTCCTGGAGAATCCCATGGATAGAGGAGCCTGGTGGGCTACATTTCATACAGTCGTAAAGAGCCAGACACGGTTGAGTGACTAACACACGCATACCTAGTGTGTATTGTTAAGACTCAGGAATTTCCTTCAAAATCTGGGCATTTGAGTGAATGGCCCTGGTACTCTTTAATTGGACGGACTCAATTCTGACATTCCGTCTTTCTCATCCCCTTTATCAAGTCCTGTCAACTCAGCATCATTACTGTTTCTCAGTACCTGTCCTCCTTACTAAAAGAACAAGGAGACAGAAGAATCAGAGGACAGACCTAAACGACAGTCTAACAACTTCAACTAATTGGCATATATAGAACCCAGAAGTGCAGAACTGACTGTGGCTGGGCAATAAAGAATGCTTTCATTCCTCTTTCAATAAAGAGGATTTTCCTTCTCATTTAACCATTAGGAATCAAGATAGAACTCAATGATGTCAAGATGACTAGACAGTCCCCTTGCTTATAATTCTGTTTATTTGCTGGCTGGGCTGGGTCTTGCGCATGGCCCAGGCTCTTCTCTTGTTGCAGAGTAGGCGGGCTCTCTCTAGCTGCCGCGTGCGGGCGTCTCACTGCGGAGGCTTCTCTTGTTGTGGAGCGTGGGCTCGAGGGCTCGAGGGCTTCAGTCGTTGAGGCACTGGAGTTCAGTGGTTGCAGCTCCCAGGCTCTAGAGTGTGGGCTCAGTAGTTGTGGAACATGGGCTTAGTTGCTCTGCAGCACGTGGGATCTTCCTGGATCGGGGATTAAACCCATGTCTCCTGCATTGGCAAGCAGATTCTTTACCACTGAGTCATCAGGGAATTCCCCCCTCCCTTTTTTTTTTTTTTTTTTAAAGAAAGTAAGCTCTATACCTCTAGGAAAGGGACTTCCCTGGTGGTTCAGTGGTAAAGAACCCACCTGCCAAAGCAGGAGGCATGAGAGACATGAGTTTGATTACTGGGTCAGGAAGATCTCCTGGAAAAGGGCTTGGCAACCCACTCCAGTATTCTTGCCTGGAGCATCCCATGGACAGAGGAGCCTGGCAGGCTGCGGTCCATAGGGTCGCATAGAGTCAGATACGACTGAAGTGACTTTGCACACACGCATGCACCTCTAGGAAAACCTGTGTATCATAGAAGAACTCAAGATAGAAATTAAGAAGTATTTTGAATTAAATGGTAATGATTTTGGCATAATGATTTGACATAAGACTTGTGGGGTGCAGCTAGTCTGAAAATCAGTATCTAGTTTTCCATGTCAAGAATCTAAATGAAAAAAAGAAACTTAAACCCAGAGAGTACAGGAAGAAGGAAAAAGTAACATATGGAAGAGGAATCAGTAAATAAATCAACAAAAGTAATTTTAGAAATATTAAAAACTAATAAACCCCTTAAGACTGATCAAGAACATAAGAGATAAAGCATATTACCAATATACTATTCCATGTTGAATTGGAAACTCTGAGCAGTGAAGGAAGAAAAAATACTTATTTTAGAAAAGATGAATGCATAAATGAACTGTGGTATATCCACACTTTGGAATATTATTCAGCAACAAAAATAAAGGAGCTATTGAGCCACAAAAAGGCATGGAGGACATTTAAATGCATATTACCAAATGAAAGCAGTCAGTCTGAGAAGGCTATGTAAAGTGTGTTTCCAACTGCATGACATTCTGGAGAAGGCAAAACTATGGACAGTGAAGAGATTAATGATTGCCGGGTTTGAGAAGGGAAGAGGAGGGAGGGATGAGTAGGTGATTTTTACAACATGGAGACGATTGTATATGAGGCTATGGTGGTAGACACATGACCTTATGCATCTGTCCAAGCTAATAGAACTATACAATACAGAAGTAAATACTAAGGTAAATTATAGACCTTAGTTAATAATAATATCAATAATAGTTTATCAATTGTAACCATATTAGTGTAAATCTTAATAACTGGGGATATTGTATATAGGGAGGAAGAGGAGATATGAGATTATACTTTTCAATTACTCTGTATACCTAAAATTGCTCTAAAAATTTAAATCTGTTACCAAAAATAAAGAGAGATATATAGAAAGTAACCATATTCATAGCTAGAAAGAGAACAATATGAAGCTGTTCTCAGATTAATTTGTAATACAATATGTACATACAATATGCAAAGAAAAATACTTATAAATTCAGCTTATTAAATTTTTTATACATGTCATTCTTGGTACCTTAATATAAATCTTTCTTTTTTTAAGGCTAGATACTGGGTGAAGAGATTTGCAACAAAAATACAAAGAAAGCATTATTATTAGATTTGTTTAAAGTACCGTTTCAAATAACTGAGAAAGAAACTCTGAAGCTGTCATGCTAAGAGAATAATGGATCATTTCCCTTTCACAATTTCAGGCAGGCACATGTTAGAAAAATCTTGCAAAGGTAGGTGCAGGCAAAGATGTTGCACAATAGGAAATTATTGGCTGATCTTAGATATATTAATTAATATATCTACTTTGAAGAACAATTTGGCAATACCTCGTGAGTCAAGTATAGGATCCACATAACCTACAAACCAATAACTCAACTCTGAGATATGGTGTTTCTCAATGGGACCTTGCTGGTAATTTGGGCAGGGCAAGCCTCTCTTCTGGGGTGTCATTCATATCTCTGAGTCACACCCACTGTGTGTGAGTTATGTCTCCTACTGTGGTCATTCACGCATCCAAACATTCTTCAAACATTTCTGATTACTTCTAATGGGGCTTCCCTGGTTCAGATGGTAAAGAATCTGCCTACAATGCAGGAGACCCTGGAGAGGGAATGGCAACCCACTCCAGTATTCTAGCCTGGAGAATTGCATAGACAGAGGAGCCTGGCGGGCTGCAGTCCATGGGAGCACGAAGAGTCAGACGTGGCTGAGTGACTAATACTTTCACTTTCTAACAGAGGAGTCCATGGCTGATTGACAACCCTGAGAGAAACTGACTTATGCATCAGAAGATATGTCTAAGAATCTTCTTTAAAGCTTTGTGTAATTATTTAGTTGTAAAATATGGTAAGCATCTGAAGTACCCATCAGCAGGAAAATTAAATTGTGGAATCTTCTGAAAATGGAAATAGGATATGACTGTTAAAAAGCTCTCTAATAAAACTACATTTATCATTGTGGATAAAGTTCTTGAAAGAAATGTTGACTTAAAAGCATGGTTCAAGGATGTACTGTCTAAAATGAGGAGTATAGTCAATATTTTGCAATGTCTCTAAGTGGAAAGTAGCCTTTTAAATTTGTATAAAATATTTTAAAAATTGAAGAAAAGGATAGAGGAAGATTATTATTTCCCTCAGGTACCTCTGGATTGTTTGACATGATAAAATAAATATGCATTACCGTTAAAAATATAAAAGTTTGGGGTAATATACAGTTTATATAAAGCTTGCAATAGTTTCTAATTATGAAAAATAGTACTATGTTAGCATATCCCTGAATGACCTCTAACAAAATAACTGCATTATGATAAATATAATTTAGAATAGTGGTTCCTTCTGGCAGGGCATGAGGGGAAGGTCATCAGAAAGAACCACACAGGTAGTGTCATTGCAGCTAAGTTTCTGTTTCACCAGTACCTTGGTGTTATATAATTTTCTATACATATTCATAGGGCTAACTTTTTCTTTTTTAGAAAGTTACAAAAGAAAACAAAGTTTGAAACAAACAAACAAAAAACAGCAACAAGAGGGGGTGTAGGAATACATAACCAGGGCTGAGAATATCTGAGTGTTGCTGCGAGGTCCAGAGATCTGAAAATGATTATGAACTGAGGTATGTGTATAGACAGTGTCAGGGTGAAATCAACAAATCAATCAATAAACATAACAATTAATAGAGGAAATTCTTTGTGTCAAGGAAAATCAGGAAAGATTTAGAAGACCTTAGGGTAGGAGATATAATGTCAAAACCCACTTGCTGCTGCTGCTGCTGCTAAGTCACTTCAGTCGTGTCTGACTGTGTGATCCCATAGATCCCACCAGGCTCCCCGTCCCTGGGATTCTCCAGCCAAGAACACTGGAGTGGGTTGCCATTTCCTTCTCCAATTCGTGTCTGACTCTGTGTGATCCCATAGATCCCACCAGGCTCCCCGTCCCTGGGATTCTCCAGCCAAGAACACTGGAGTGGGTTGCCATTTCCTTCTCCAATGCATGAAAGTGAAGTTGCTCAGTCGTGTCCGACTCCTAGTGACCCCATGGACTGCAGCGCACCAGCTCCTCCGTCCATGGGATTTTCCAGGCAAGAGTACTGGAGTCGGGTGCCGTTGCCTTCTCTGATAGACGCACTATCGTGTGTGAAATAGATAGCTAGTGGGAACCTGCTGGGTAGCACAGGGAGCTCAGCGTGGTGCTCCGTGATGACTTAGAGGTGTGGGATGGTGGCCGGGATGGTGGCTGGGGGTGTGGCTCAGGAGGGAAGAGATGTATGTGTACACAGCCTGAAGAAGGTCACGGACAGAGGAGCCTGCAGTCCACAGGATCCGCTCAGAGCCGGACACCACTGAAATGACTTAACAGGTATGCACGCATAGCTGATTCACCTCATCCTACAGCAGAAACTAACACGATATTGTAGCGCAGCTACTCTCCAATTAAACAAATGAGAGATGGCACGTCAGGAGGGACTTGTACTTGACATGGTGCTCAGCTTCTTCTTCTTAGTTTGTTCAGTTGATTTCCTTTCTCTAGGTGCAGTTAAAGTGAAAACACAGAGTGCTGAAGAAATTTGCATTTGTGAAATCTGAGAGTCAGTGTTCATACTGACTGTAGAGCATTAGAAAGCTACCAGAAATGATGAGTGCCTGGTAATCACTGTTGCCTTCCCTCCCTTCTCTCTCCCATTTCTCATAGGATAAAGGGGAAATCCCCAGAATGCAAAATGTTCTTTAGTCCACCTATCCCTGCCAGACACTGATACTTGATAAAAGACAGATGGTAGAAACCCTTGGGTAGGGTAAAGGTCTGCATGGTCTCTATGTTACCTGATAACACTGAGACTTTCTTTTCAGGATGTCCAGCATCAGGCTGGCCCAGCTTTTACTGCCAAAGCACCACCTGCCCCCTCAAGTTGAGTTAGGCCTCCTTAGTGTTAGGTCTCTGGTTTCTCTTGAATGCTTCTGGACGGGCAGATGCTGCTCATAGTTCAGCCTGGCCCATAGAATGAAAGTGAAAAGTGAAAGTGTTAGTTGCTTCTGACTCTTTGAGCCTCCTTGGGCTGTAGCCCAGCAAGCTCCTCTGTCCATGGAAGTCTCCAGACAGGAATACTGGAGTGTGTTGCCATTTGCTTCTCCAGGAGATCTTCCAGACCCAGGGATTGAATCTGGGTCTCCTGCATTGACAGATGCATTCTTTACCTTTTTTACCCTCACCTACCTTCCCTGGTGAGGGAAGCCCATAGAATACCACTGATTTAATTGACCTTTTCTCATCTTGTTTTCTTCCTACTCTCCCTGCAGACCCATCCATTTATTGTTTTTTAAGTTGAGCTGACTCTTTTTATGTTTATACTTTAAAAAATTTTAACTTTGAGATTTCATTTTTTCTTTCTTTTTGGTCTCTCTTTTTAAAGAAAAATCTGCTTTGTTTTCTTCCAGTTACTCTTGCTAAAAGTGAATCAGAATAATTTAGACGGTCTCTATTTCTTCCATATCTGTTCATTTTGACAACTTATGTTAAAGCATTGGCATTCTTAATAACATTTCTATGTCAGGGATTCCTAAGACCACCCCCAGGTCAGGTGGCTCTCTAGAAGGACTCAACATTTTGTCATAGCTATGATTTCCTAAGGGAAAGGATGCTCAGCAAAATCAATGAAGAGAAAAATGCATATGGATTCCCTGTAAAGAATCACTTAGGACAGGCTTGATTCCTCTAACAAGGAGATGTGATGGCACCTGCGAAATGTTGTCTACCAGGGAAAGTCATTAGAGAACTATCTTTCTGGCTACCCAGAATTTAGAGGGTAGTACATGGATCTCTGGATGTAAGGGAGGGCTGAAGAAACAGACTAAGTGGACCAAAATTGGAGGCTATGTCACAGCCAACATTTTATCTTGAGAACAGGAGCATCTCTGGCTCTGCTGTCACTGGACTGGCCTCCAGGGTGTCAGTCCCTGTTGTCAAAAGCATCTTCATCCTTAGTCGCTCTGCTGGTGTTTAACTCTTCACTTCACGGCACCTGCCATTGGAGAGATTTTTGAAGTAGATCTGTGTTGGGAACTGGTTACATAGGCACCCTCTGCCTAGCGTATATTACATGTCCAGACTTTTAGATGGGAAGCCGGTATTCAGTATAAGACAAATGGTTTGCATACATGGTTTAGGGACAGTGAGATACTCTAGTCACTTAGGATGTTGGGAAACCTTGGCGTCCAAGTTCCTAGATGCCACCCTAGGAATAACCGTGCACATAGGTCTTTTCAGCTCAGTTCAGTCGCTTGGTCGGGTCCGACTCTTTGTGACCCCGTGAACCACAGCACACCAGGCCTTCCTGTCCATCACTAACTCCCGGAGTTCACCCAAACCCATGTCCATTGAGTTGGTGATGCCATCCAGCCATCTTATCCTCTGTCATCCCCTTCTCCTCCTGCCCTCAGTAGACCTTTTAAAAGATAGCAATCTCAGACCTGCTGCTTCTACTTTTCTGTGTGATTTATTTATTCTTTTGGAGTGGAGTGTTAGCCCAGGGCTCATTTAAAGATCATTTATACCTTTTGGTCTTCTGGCCATTACAGGGCAAGATAACAACTGTGGATATGCTGTCAGAGATGGAATTAAAGTGAAAATACAGGTATCTGATGCTTCAGATAATCTTGCCCCTTCCTCTCCTTTCCTCTAGTCTTCTCCAAGCACAGATTATGAATTAGGAGTGATCGGTAAAGAGGTAAGAAATTCGGAGATTTTTTTTCTTTTCTTCTGTAGATGAGATTTTTAAGAGGACAGTAGTGTTGGCAGGGCATGTCATTAACCAGAGGAGACAGAACCTACTTCTCTGTTTTTTCTTTTTTTCTTTTCAAGAACATATGTAGTGGGACTAAACATGCATCCAGTCCTTTTGGTTGATCTCAGTTATAGAGACATTTCTGTCTCCATGATACTGTCATTTTTGTTTAATTGCCAAGCTGTGTCTGACTTAGCATGGATTGTAGCTTCCAGGCTCCTCTGTCCATAGGATTTCTGAGGCAAGAATACTGGAGTGGGTTGTGATTTCCTTCTCCAGAGAATCTTCCTGACCCAGGAATTGAACCCACATCTCTTACATCTCCTGCATTGGCAGGTGGGTTCTTTACCACTGAGCCACCAGGGAATCCCGTCTCCATCATATATTTTTAAAAAATAGATGTCTGGTGTGTAGAATGATTTCCCTTCCCTCAACTGGCTTACAAATTTAGTCACAAGTTAGATGATAGGTTGAAAAGATATATTTTAGAAGAAAAAAGCCAATTGACTGTAAAAGCAGAGAAATCGTTTGTTCTTTTTATGAAACTGTTTTGGAGACCTTTCCATTACGGATAATATCTTTTAGATAAATGAGGTAGGGGTTATTTCTGCTACAGTTCGGTTCACTTCAGTCGCTCAGTTGTGTCTGACTCTTTGCCATCCCATGGACTGCAGCACGCCAGGCCTCCCTGTCCATCACCAACTCCTGGAGTTTACTCAAACTCATGTCCATTGAGTCGGTGATGCCATCCAACCAAGTCATCCTCTGTCATCCCCTTCTCCTCCTGCCTTCAGTCTTTCCCAGCATCAAGGTCTTTTCAAATGAGTTGGCTTTTCCCATCAGGTGGCCAAAGTATTGAAGTTTCAGCTTGAGCATCAGTCCTTCCAATGAATATTCAGGACTGATTTCCTTTAGGATTGACTGATTGGATCTCCTTGCAGTCCAAGGGACTCTCAAGAGTCTTCTCCAACACCACAGTTCAAACGCATCAATTCTTCTGCGCTCAGCTTTCTTTATAGTCCAACTCTCACATCCATACATGACCACCGGAAAAACCGTAGCCTTGACTAGACGGACCTTTGTTGGCAAAGTAATGTTTCTGCTTTTGAATATGCTGTCTAGGTTGGTCCTAACTGTTCTTTCAAGGAGCAAGCATCTTTTAGTTTCATGGCTGCAGTCACCATCTGCAGTGATTTGTTTCTGTTTCAAGTATAATTAAATATACCCAGGGGTACAAACTCTTACCCTGTTCTATCAGAATGCTGAATAAGCCTTCTTTAGAATTTCATTTGCCTTTATCTTTCACCATTAGATAAGCATATACATCATCAGATTTTCACTTTTATTGAATTTAGTTTTGATTTCCCCCCCTTTATTAAGAGAATATATTGGGTTGCCCAAAAAGTTTGTTCGGGTTTCTCCATAACATCTTATGGAACAAACTTTCTGGCCAACCTATAAATAGAAAATTTTCTTTCTGCTGGTAAGAAAAAAGATACTGTGGTTAAGTAAAAAGATACCTCAGTAATATTGGTAACACATTCTGACTTGTAATAACTGCTTCCTGCTCTGTCATTGGAGTTGATACTTATATTGTGAAAGGAAACCCTTTTCGTCACATTTACACTAAAGGAGAGCTTTGAGAATCAGTTTGAGTCAGTGTTACTGAATAACTCTAATGCACATAATGGTAACATAAGCTGTTGCCATTCTCAGAATGTCTTTCCTTGCTTGTGTTTCTCATTCAATGAGTGGTTGTGGTCCAGGTTCAATCAGAAACTTCTGAGCTGACATTTAGAAGGTTAGCTCTTTTTCCATTTGGCCAATTGCTAGCAGCCAGCTCGGGAGGATGTCTGGGTTAAAACCATGATAAATGGAACTTCCATTAGGCTCCTTGGCTTGGGGCTTGTTTCCTGTAAAAACTTTGTCCTGACTTTAGTGGTTTGATGAAGCAGAATACTTATTTTCTTTCAGTAAATGAAAACTGAAGTTTAGCAGGTCAGGTAACCTAGGTATCTTGTTTTGCGAAGAGATTCTGCTTCTAGTGCTGATGGTTTGCAAAGCCTGGGTATGTTTCAGCTTGTGGCCCATTGGGTGTTTGTGAAAATAGCCTATGAACTTTTTTCACTGTAGAAAATGGAACAGATGTTTGTTTTAAAATATCCTTTGAGATGAAGAAAACTCAGTATATTTTATATACTATATCTATTTTGTGTACATATTTTATATCTAATATATATATTTATACCTGATACTATTTTTATATCTAATATATATTAGATATATTTTAAATATATATTTTAGATATTTATATCTGATATATATATTTTATATCTAATACTCAGTTGGATTTACCTCACCACCATTTTCTTCAAACATTAGATTTACTCTAGTAAGTTTCCTTTATTCTGAACAATACATTATGACTTGGTGGGATGACATTTTTAGGCATCAAAGAGACCACAGGCCAACGTGTATTATAAGCTTTATATACACTTTTAAGATTTTCTTTTTTTCCTGGGCACATACCTTTTGTGTTTATATGTTTGTGGTTCTGCACACCAGGCATTGAACATTTGGGGAAATCTGTAAAAATGCTTTTGCGAAACGTATTAAAATAATTCTGGTTCCAGGTGAAATTGAATAAAGCCACTCCAACCTTTTTTCCCCAATGAATACAGACATGAATCTGGATGAAGTGCCAGGTGAAGCTGGTTGAGGTCTCTGAAAAGTAAATATTAGCATGTTGACTAGGGAAGAATTGTTGCTGTTTAGTCTCTAAGTTGTGTCTGGCTCTTTGGCAACCCTGTGGACTGTAGCCTACAGGCTCCGTCTGTCTATGATATTTCTCTGGCAAGAAGACTGGAGTGGGTTGCCATTTCCTTCTCCAAGGGATCTTCCTGACCCAGGGATCGAACCTGCGTCTCCAACATTGACAGGCGGATTCTTTACTACTGAGCCACCAGGGAAGCGCAGGGAAGAATATTAGTATGAAACATCACTAAGCTAGAGGTGGGCTCACAATTTTTCTCTCTGCTTATCCCCCTCAGCTTGAAATCAGTGCAGTCCAAAATCTAGAAGTCAGTGTTGGAACAGAAGTCCAGGAGACCCTTCTAGTTCTGACTCAAGGAGTAGGAAAGAGAAGCCTTAAAAAGCTTGGAGGAAAGAGAGAAATCTCTCATCTTTTTTGGTCTCCTTTTCCTCAGTCGTGTTGTGCCCCAGCTCCCTGACAATCTTGTGGCAGAGGCAGCAGCAGCAAGAACAGCTGGCAGTGGGAAATTGCAAGAGCCAGGGCAGTAAGTTAAGGGACCACCCTGTCGGTAAAGCCGTAGTTACGAAAGGCAGAGCTGAAGCATGGCTTGCTTCTCCTACCCCCAGTCCTCCCAGTGCTCTGGTGCAGTCATAGAAGCAGGTTGCTGCTGACTGGAGAGGTGACGGGAGGAGTTCCAGGATACTAGAAGGTTTCAGAGGAGGCAAGTGAGAAGGAGCTTGGGGATTGAGCCCATAAATCTATCTGTGAACTCCCAGACCTGCTGCAGTCTTCAAATGAATAGATCTGATCCTTCTTACTCAAATACCAAGGGCTTTGAGGGTGGAATTAACAAATAGAAGTTCACTCAAGTCCAAGACTTATCTCTACATGGGGCACACCCAGTACAAATCCGAAAGGCTTTGCATAGCTTTTGAAAATGGAACTGACATGGGAACTAGAGCCCATAGAAGGTGGGTTGGAATTAATGGCCAGAAGCTAACCAAATCAGGTGCTTGATGATAAAATAATATCAACATTCGCCATATATTTAAATATGGCACAGGAATTTGTAAGAACATGCAAGATGTTCAGGATATAATTCATATTGGCATATGAAGTAGTACAGAAATCTTAAGTTACATGGGAGCAGACAGCAGAAGACAATGAAATGATGACTTTATGGAAACTATTATAAAAGTGCTCAAATAAATAATCTTCAGTCTTGAAATAAAAGTTAGAATAGGAAGCATTGGTAAAGAAATAGGAAATATAAAGTAAAAGCAAGTGGGAAATTTATAATTAAGAAAATAGCCTCTCTACCTTGTACCCTCCCCCCACCAAAAACAAAACAACAACTTCACTATATGGATTCAGTAACAAAATGGAAACAACAGAAGAAAGAATTGGGAAACTTGAAAATAAATCAGTAGAAATTATCTACTGTGAATATGGGAGAGGCAAAATATTGTAGAGACCCTAGAACTATTGAAGGATGGCAAATGTGCATAATGTTAGTATGATCAGAGGCTCAGAATGAAAGAGTGTGTGGCTAAAAAAATATTCCAGGAAATAATGGCTGAAAACTTTCCAAGTTTTGGGAAAGAAATAAATTTATAAGTGCCAGAAGCTAAGCTAATCCCAAAGAAGATAAATCCCCCAAAATATACACCGAATTACATCATAACTGCTGCAAACTTAATGACAAAGACAGAATCTTGAAAGCAGTCAGAGAAAAGTGACCTTACCTATAGGAAAACAGTGATTGAAATGACTGAATTTCTCATCAGAAATCACAGAGGGCAGAAAAAAACATCACATCATGTTTAAAGTGCTGAAATAAAAATGTGGAATCCTGTATCCAGTGAAAATATCCTTAAAAGTGAAATGAAGACATTCTCAGATGAAGGAAAACCAAGAGAACAGACCTTCTAAGAAATAGCTAGTTAAGGAAGTTCCTTGGGAAAATGGGAAATAATACAAGAAGGAAATTTAGAATATCAGGAATGGAGGAGGTGGTAAATATAACAGAATTTTTTTCTTGAATTATGAAACAATGATTCACCATTGAAATCCCAAGTAAAACATTGTCTGATGGGAATTTTCAGTGTATTTAGATGTATATATAACAGAGTCTATAAAAAGGAGATGATGAGGAAACCTATATGGTGGTACGGAAGGCAGAATAATCTGCCGGGGTCCAGCCCCGGTGGATCCAGGGTGATTCGAAGGAAAGACGGATAGGCGAGGGAAAAACTTATTTATTTACAGATATAAGATTAGATTAGGAAAAAATAGTATAGTAGGAAATTTAGGTGGAGAAAAAGAGGCTGAGTAACTTGGTTTACGGGGAAAACCAATAAAACCTTGAGACAAGAGGTTTGTACCATCTACGTTAGGCCACCGGTGCCCACTTGAATATCGGGGAGTGCCCCGCCTTGGGCTCCCCCTCGCATGGATATTAAAAGCCGGGACAAGTAAGTAGACATGGCGAGCCTTCCCGCTCCAGATGGGAATTCAGCCGAAAAAGGGGAGAAAAGAATGACATGGGGAAGCCCAGCATTGGTGCAAGACTCCAAAAACTTTATTTTTCAAAATCAGCTTATATACCCCAAGTTGTACATAAAGAAACAGTGGAATATGCAGAGTTATGCAGGGGCAGCAGCCCTGACCCTCACTGAGACAAACAGGGCTTTCTTTTTGCATACCCTCCAGTATACAAAAGGTCTCAGGTGGTTTACATTATCTTCTGGCCAAGAGGCGTGTTAACATTTTTATGGCTCTCTTCCTGGATAATTGTCTATCAACCAGAAAACTCCTTTTCCCTAGAAGTGTTTTTTCTTTACTCTGCATCACCCTCAAAGTACTAAATAAAGTTACACTCCTGTAGAACAAAGGTGCAGTGGGTTATAACAAAGAAAGTACTTAACTCAAAGATCTAATGTTGCTAATACCAGGGCTACTACCTGTTTTTCTATATACCAACTATATCTAAAAATAAAAGATATGAAAATTTGGCAGCCAATTATTGGCTCAACAAATGAAACCTTTAATCAGTCCTATTCTAATGATTTTGACTCCTTGGAAACCCCTACATTCCTAGGATGTTTTAAGCTTCCTGTGCCTCCTGCGGTCAGGAGGCCTCAAACAATCACATGCGCAGCTGTACAAGTCCTGCAGGCAGGCTAGAAAGCCATCAGAGGGGTTTTTGGATTGAAACAGTCGTATTATGCCCAGGAGATTTATTATCTAAAAGCTCTAATTTTTTCCAGAAAAAGGTGGTAGGGGGACAGCCCCCTGTTAATGACAGAAGAGTAGGTGGAAAGCATAACACAGTAAAGCAGGCAGACTCTGGTCTTGGGGGCTGGATGCTCAGGAAATTCCAGGGGGAACGCCTGAAGCCTGATCATGTCCTTGCATTTTGTCAGGCTTCCTTCCACATGACCTTGTCATGAGCGGGATTCCTCACGCTGACCCCCCGCAATAATCTACTTCCTGCCCCCCACAAATGTCCACATTCTGTTACCCAAATTCTGTGAATATGATACAATAAATGGCAAAAAGAACTCTGTAGATGCGATTATGGCTGTAAATCTTGAGACGTGCTGTCCTTATGGAGGCAGTTATATCACGAGTTCTTAAGAATGGAAGAGGAAGGCAGAAGAGAGGATCGGAGAGATGTAGTATTGAGGATGATTTTCCTTGCTGTTGGTGGCGTTAAAAGTGGAGAAGAGGGCCCAGGCACGTGGGCAGCCTCCACAGCTGCAAAAGGCCCTCCATGGTCAGCCAGCAAGAGAATGAAAACTTTTTGGTCTGGAATGACCGAGAAACAGATTTATCTCTGGAGCTTTCAAGAAATTATGCAGTCTTGTCAACACCTTGGTTTAATTTGATGAAATATATATTAGACCTCTGGCCTCCAGAATTGAAGAATAATGAATTTATCTTAATAAGCCACTAAGATTGTAGTTTTTTATAGCAGCCGTAGGAAACAAATGCATGTGGTTTGGTTTTTCTATTCTGGTTGGAGTGCTGAACTATTGATTCCAAGTAAAGGGTAAAAGGTTAACTCTGCATGTTGTAATCCCTAGATCAACCACTAAAAATTTACACAAAAATATAGTAAAAAAGAATGATAATTGGAGTTAAAATGGAACGCTAAATTAACCTAACCAATGCAGGTAAGGGGAACTAGAACAAGCCGTAGAGGAAACACACAGGAAACAAAATGCTCAACCTAAGTACAAACATATCATCACATTAGATATTAATGGTCTACCAAGTGAAAGTCGCTCAGTCGTGTCCGACTCTTTGCGACCCCATGGACTATACAGTCCATGGAATTATCCAGGCCAGAATACTGGAGTAGGTAGCCGTTCCCTTCTCCAGGGGATCTTCCCAATGCAGGGACTGAACCCTTACTAGCTGAGCGACCAGGGAAGCCCTTAATGGTCTCAACCAACTAAAGGATAGAGATCTTCAGATTGTATTTAAATAGCAAGAAGACAGCTGTGTTAGTTGTAACATGTTCGCGGATAACAACAGGCCTTCAACATACAGAGGCAAAAAATGATATAACTGATAGGAGAAGTAGACAAATTCACAATTATAGTTGAAAAGCAAACACCCCTCTTTAAGTAGCATAAGGAGTTGAGGATAACAAGAACTAAACCATCAACCAACTAGACTAACACACACCTGTATAACACTCCGGGCTTCCCTGGGGGCTCAGTGACAGGGAGTTCACCTGCCAGTGCAGGAGACGTGGGTTCGATCCTGGGTCGGGAAGATCCCCTTGAGAAGGATGCAGCACCCCACTCCAGTATTCTTGCCTGGGAAATTCCATGGACAGAGGAGCCTGGTGGGCTACAGTCAATGGGGTCACAAAAGAGTCAAACACAACTTAGCAACTAAACAACAGCAACAATATAACACTCCACTAAAGGCAAATCGACTAAAATATTTTCAGATGAATGTGGAAACAAGCATATTGAACCTATGTGCAAGTTTAACTGTAAGATGTGAATTAAATAATGTATTTGTGTCCTGCTCATGTGAGGTATGTTTATGTTTACAGTAGCATTTTTAAAAGCAGCAAAGAATTGTAAAATATTTTTAAAATTTAAAGCTGAATGACCCAATATTATATATTTGAAATAATGATAATTTTAAAGCTGGATAACATTGTATTAAAAATTTACTCTTTGTGAAGCAGTTTTTAAATTGTTTTATATGGACAAATTCATTCAGTTCTCACAAGAGCCCTGTGAGGTAGTTATGGTTAAATTTATGTATAAAATGGAAATAAAACCAGTACAATATTTTAAAGCAATTATCTCCAAATTAAAAATAAATTTAAAAAAAAACTAAAAAAAAGGAAACTGGAATGAGACACAGAACTCTAAAGTGACTTAAGATATCAAAATATGACATTATGATGGTGTTATCAGTAGGAATGAAAACAAACATAGCTTTTCCTGACTGCCCTTTCTCTGCATCAGATACTCAGACACTGGGGCTTTATCTTATTTTGTTTTTAAGCTGGGTGATATATTCCCTAATGAATAGGTGAGACATTGAGATTTAGTGTGATAGTATACCTGAGAAGAACATGAAAAATTAAAATTGCAGCTTGTGGCGTCTGTCTCTAGGATCCAAGGTCTTCATCTCTGCATTGCCTGTTGAAGATACCAAGTTCATCCTTCGAGCTGATGGCCATCAGTCCAGAGCTGGGGGGCTGTCACCTAGTCCTGATCTTCAGCAGGGACCTCCCAGTGGCTCTATATCCTGGGCTGGGCATAAACGCATGGAGTCCTTGATTTTGGAAAATGCTTTTTATCATAGCTCTTAGCCTTTTTTGTCATTAGACAAATGTGACACGAGTATAGGCCAGCTTAGACTGACTTGACCACATTGTACTCTTTCATATTGAAAAGATTTATCATGAGGCACTTGATACGTCGGATGAGGGTTATGGCACCAAATTTGATTTTAATCCGATTTCCTAATGAGTCCAACCTATTATGTCTTAAATTACTCCCTTTCCTGCATAGCATTCAGCAGACTGTATTATATTTGTTGGTGAAGCATTCCTGTCACTCACACCTGTTTGTGGGAAACATTTTCTCTCTTTCATTCTCCAACTGAAGCTCTGAGGGTTGCTTTTCTTACGATTTCCATTGTAGAAGCTTTCATAGTTCTTCTGGTCTGGTACATTGGACTAAGGGCAGACCTCTCACTTTTATAAATGTTTTTCTCTCTAGTTACTCTTATTTTAATATAAAAGTTGAAAATACTAGATGGAATCCTAGTTGATATGAGTGTGTATTTGTCCTTCAAAATGCACACTTAACTCTAGAAAGGAAGATGATAAAATTACAGCAGGATTGGCATAGTCTGTTGCCTGTTTTTATAAATAAACTTTTACTGGGACCGCAGGTACGCTTTCATTTCGGTATCATGCGTGTCTCCTCTGGTGTCACAACAATAGGATTAAGTAGTTTGAACTGTCTCACTCCAAGTCTATAATGTTTACTAACTGGCCTTGTTCAGAAATTGTTTGCTGACTCTGGGTTTAGAAACAGAAAGGCATTCCCTTGAACATAATGGTTAAAAGATGCTATTATTTTTCTAGTAAATGTCTTTTGCTCTGCTTTCTTTTGAGAGGAAATAAGAAAGAAGCCTTTTGTAATTATTTATTTTTATTCTTTTTTTCCAAGATTTATGAAGGTATAATTGACAAGTAAAAATTGCATATATTTAAGATATATGGTGGTCAATTTAATTCACATATATATTACAAAATGATTACCACAATCAAGTTAATATCTCCCATCGCTTCTTGTATTTACCATTTTTATGTGTGTGTTTGTGTAGGGGGATAGAAACCTAAAGATCTATACCCTTAGCAAATTTTAAGGGTACATAGTGTTTATAAAAATAAAAAAGACAAAGAGATGAGTGTTGTTGAGGGTGTGGAAAATTGGGAACTCTTACATACTGCTGATGGAGATATACATTGTTATGTGTGCTAAGTCGCTTCAGTTGTGTCCGACTCTTTGTGTTCCTATGGGCTGTAACAGGCTCCTCTGTCCATGGGATTCTGCAGGCAAGAATACTGGAGTGGGTTGCCATGCCTTCCTCCAGGGATCTTCCCCACTCAAGAATCGAACTCCCGTCTCCTGCATTGACAGGCGGGTTCTTTAATACTAGTGCCACCTGGGAGGCCCACTCTGTACCTTTAAAGACCCACAGTTTAAACCTAAATACATACATATAATCTGTAAAAAATATTAACTATGTTGAACCTGTGAAACTGAAAAGGAGTCTCCTTAAAACCAGGATCCCCTATTGAATTTATGATTAATCTCTCTGTTCCACACTTGATTCATTTCTTTCTCCCATTTAACTTCAGTCCTATGCTAACAGAACACCAATGAGCCAGCACTCAGATGACTAAAATTACTGCTATTGATAACATCTTTGTGAGTGTGCTAAGTCTCCTCAGTTGTGTCTGACTCTCTGCGACCCTATGAACCATAACCTGCCAGGCTCGTCCATCCATGGGATTCTCCAGGCAAGAATATTGGAGTGAATTCCCACTTCCTCCTCCAGGGGATCTTCCTGACCCAGAGATAGAACCTGCATCTCATTAACTGTACATTGGTATAGTTATGGAAATCGGTATGGAGTTTCCTTATAAAAAGTGAAAACTACTATTAAACCAGCTATCCCATTTGTGGGTATATATTCAAAGAAAATGAAATCAATGTCTCCAAGGGAACTCTGCATCCCTTTTTCTCTGCAACATTATTCACAGCAGCCAGGATATGAGAAAAAAAGTAGCCATTGAAGGATGAATGGTAAGAAAATGTGGTACACATGTGCATCAGTCCAGTTCAGTCCAGCCGCTCAGCCGTGCCCGACTCTGTGCGACCCCATGAATCACAGCACACCAGGCCTCCCTGTCCATCACCAACTCCCGCAGTTCACTCAGACTCATGTCCATCGAGTCGGTGATGCCATCCAGCCATCTCATCCTCTGTCGTCACCTTCTCCTCCTGCCCCCAATCCCTCCCAGCATCAGAGTCTTTTCCAATGAGTCAACTCTTCGCATGAGGTGGCCAAAGTACTGTAGCTTCAGCTTTAGCATTGTTCCCTCCAAAGAAATCCCAGGGCTGATCTCCTTCAGAGTGGACTGGTTGGATCTCCTTGTAGTCCAAGGGACTCTCAAGAGTCTTCGCCAACACCACAGTTCAAAAGTATCGATTCTTTGGCGCTCAGCCTTCTTCACAGTCCAACTCTCACATCCATACATGACCATTGGAAAAGCCATAGCCTTGACTAGACGGACCTTTGTTGACAAAGTAATGTCTCTGCTTTTGAATATGCTATCTAGGTTGGTCATAACTTTTCTTCCAAGGGGTAAGCATCTTTTACTTTGTCACCATCTGCAGTGATTTTGGAGCCCAGAAAAATAAAGTCTGACACTGTTTCCACTGGGAAACCCTCATCTATTTCTCATGAAGTGATGGGACCAGATGCCATTATCTTCGTTTTCTGAATGTTGAGCTTTAAGCCAACTTTTTCACTCTCCTCTTTCACTTTCATCAAGAGGCTTTTAGTTCCTCTTCACTTTCTGCCATAAGGGTGGTGTCATCTGCATGTCTGAGGTTATTGATATTTCTCCTGGCAATCTTGATTCCAGCTTGTGCTTCTTCCAGCCCAGCGTTTCTCATGATGTACTCTGCATAGAAGTTAAATAAGCAGGGTGACAATATACAGCCTTGACTCCTTTTCCTATTGGAACCAGTCTGTTGTTCCATGTCCAGTTCTAACTGTTGCTTCCTGACCTGCATATAGGTTTCTCAAGAGGCAGTTCAGGTCATCTGGTATTCCCATCTCTTCCAGAATTGTCCACATTGTATTGTGATCCACATAGTCAAAGGCTTTGGCACAGTGAATAAAGCAGAAACAGATGTTTTTCTATGATCCAGCGGATGTTGGCAATTTGATCTCTGGTTCCTCTGCCTTTTCTAAAACCAGCTTGAACATCTGGAAGTTCACAGTTCACGTATTGCTGAAGCCTGACTTGGAGAATTTTGAGCATTACTTTACTAGCGTGTGAGATGAGTGCAATTGTGCACTCCTTTTCTCCTTTGCTTTTCAATGGGATAGTTATTGAGTCCTAGAAAGAAGGAAATTCTGCCATTTGCAGCAATGAGTAAATTAATCTGGAGTGAAATAAGCCAGACTCAGAAAGCAGTCCTTTTATGAAAACATTTTTTATGTCAGTCTCATAGGTTTATTTATTTATTGCTTTAACTTTTCTGTTAGCTACTCCGATTAAAGAGATCGCTAAGATTCAGTTCTTTAAGTGTTTTTCCTTTACTTGTGAAGTGAAGTGAAGTTGCTCAGTTGCATCTGACTCTTTGCAACCCTGTGGACTGTAGTCCACCAGGCTTCTCCGTCCATGGGATTCTCCAGAAAAGAGTACTGGAGTGGGTGGCCATTCCCTCCTCCAGGGGATCTTCCAGACCCAGGGACTGAACCCGAGTCTCCCACATTGCAGGCAGATGCTTTGCCCTCTGACCCACCAGGATAGATATTCCTAATTATTTTTTTGTAGATGTTACCGATTAAAAGTTTTGGTCTTGATCACTTAGTGGGAAGGGTAAGATTCTTTGAGTCACATTTCCCCCTTTGATGTGCTCTGACAGCGCAGAGAAGCTTCATATCCTTTCTCCGTGTCTTCTGTTTCCTAGGAGTCACTGAAGTGTCCCGCAGAGACGCATTCTTCCTCAGAGGGGCTGCCTGAGTCTTCATGCAGCCATGGACCCGGATAAACCATCTGTCTGGGGCTCATTAAAGCAGCGGACCAGGCCTTTGTTGATCAACCTGAGCAAGAGGAAGCTGAAGAAGACCTCGAGCAAAACGCTGGAATTACGGGCCCAGCATCACCTGGACCGCCGCCTGAGCCTGTCTGTCCCGGACCTCCTGGAGGCTGAGGCCCTGGCCTCCGAGGGGCGGCCTTACTGCGGCCCCCAGTCATCCTACACCTCGGTGCCCAGCAGCCTGTCGACGGCTGGCATCGTTCCCAAGAGCAGCAGTAGCTCTTTGAAACAGTCTGAAGAAGAACTGGATTGGAGTCAGGAAGAAGTGGGCCCCTTCCACATGGAAACAGACTCTGAGGAGACCTTCACGTCTCCTGCTGAGGACAGGAGGGCTTCCAGCAACGGCACCTTGGGTCTGCTCCAGAAAACGCCCTCTGCAGAGGATGCCTCTGAAGGGCCAGAGGTGAGGCCTGGCCTGGGCGCTTTCCTGTTTTTCTATTTTTCTTCTTTCTAAGTGCATTCAGTGCCCTTGGAAATTTTGGTTGGGATTTATTTTTGTGGTTAGTTTGGACAGAGAGGATGTCATTTATAACCATTTATATGAAGGTAATATTGATTGTACCCAGTGTTCCCCTTCGTTTGGGGGTTGACCTCTGTGTATCTTAAAAGTATTACAAATGACCTTCCTAGAACACTTTAAGGCATTAAAAGCCCCGTTGGATGTGTTTTCATTTTTCCATCTCCTGGCAAAGAAATCAAGAGCATAACTTTCCCTTTAACTTTTTGCTGAAATGTGTGTCTGATTCTGTCTCTCTGTCTCCTCCATTGCCCGGTCCTACCCACAAACAAAAGTGCACATTCACATTCCTGAAAAATGTAGGGATATATGTATCTCCTTTTGACTGCCAGATAATTAGGCTCTGTGCTCCCAGTTCCGGGGCCTGGGTTCGATCCTTTGTCAGGGAACTAGATCCCACATGCTGCAACTTAGAGTTTGCGTGGTGCAGTTAGAAGATCCTGCATGGCGCAGCTAAGACCAGCGAACTCAAATGAAGGAATGAATACCAAATATCTTTAAAAAAGCCAAACACTGAAGGAAACAAATTCTTATCCTTTCAGAAATTTTTATAAAGCCTTAGTATTTCTTTATGATAACATAAGCAAATATAATTGTGGGACAAATACTACATTTCTAGGATGAATTTAATTTAAATGTAGTTATGAGGTTACCAAGCTATGATTTGGATCATCAATTTGATCAGTTATTTTTTAATATATCTCCCATTAATGGCACATGAAATAGGTTTTTCAGTGTTCAGGTAATGGCTTAATTTTTCTATATTTGAGATTAGTATTCTAATTGTGTAGAAAACCGGTTATTCAACTAGGATTTTTGATTTTATTTTTAGAACCAAAGCCTATTAATTATGCCATTTGTTCATATGTCATTGGAGGATGGGATTGTGGATATTTGAAGGCCTTATTTTTGGGGAAGCATTACCAGTTAGGATACTATTAACCATTCAATGACACTTATTTGTTTCATTACCATTAACATTTATGAAGTCCTTTTTGTAAAAATTTTGTGATTTTTTTACTATTATTTGCAAATTTGAAATATGTTTCCATTAACCAAAATATAAATTGAGTTATTAAACATAATTCATAATTGGTAGTTGAGTATGAAGGAGGTAAGATGTTAAATTATATTCTCAGGTTAATCTTATTTTCTTGCTATTTATTAACTGACCAGGAAAAAATAGATGGGTTCCTTGGCCTTGATAGGCTAACAAACTCAAATTAGAATAAGTTGTTTTAAAAGTTAGTGCTGTTAAACTGTTTCACTGACTATACATATTTAGTGCCTACTCTATCAGTCCCATGGACAGAGGAGCCTGCAGGGCTACACACCATAGAGGCGCAAAGAATCGGACACGACTGAATCGACTTAGCACGCACGTGCTATCTGGGGCACCATAGAGGGTCTGTTGTAAAGAAGAAATGGTTAAGAACATAACTCTGCCGTCAGGATTGGGTCCATTGGGACATAGTTTTGCACAGCATTAAGTGTAGCGTAAGAGGTAAACCAACATCAGGACTGAGTGTGCATCCAAGCCTTTGTCCCGGCCGCTCAGTGAGCCGAGATCATATGGAGGGATCCAGGGACATGTCCTGTGGGAGGCAGTATGCAGGCTGGCACAGAGGATAAATAGGATTTGACAGGTAAGGCAATATGACAAACACAGGCCTGAGGTGTGGGTGTGGGTGTGGGTGTGGGTGGTTTAGTCACTCGTGTCTGACTCTGTGACCCTATGGACTGTTGCTTGCCCGACTTCTCTGTCCATGCAATTTCCCAGGCAAGAATACTGGAGTGGGTTGTCATTTCATTCTCCAGGGGATCTTCTTGGCCCAGGCATCAAACCCAGGTCTCCTGCATTGCAGGGGGATTCTTTACCAGCTGAGCCACCAGGAAAGCCCCAGTATGGAGGGGAGGCCAAAGGTGGGAAGCATTCTGCTCTGCCTGGAACGAAGGCTTGGGAAGCTTTCTGATGTGGTGTGTGTGATGTGTGTGTAGTGGCAATGGGCTGTGCTGAGGGCTGGTCAGTGATGTGATGGCGAATGGATGGATTGCAGATGGGTGGTTGGTAGTGATTAGTCTATCTTTTACCATCAATGCAAAAAAGCCTGGATCAAGTACAGTTTTTTTAAGAGTAGATAATTCCGGGTAATCTGATGAAGCTCAGCCATTAAGCAAACAGCAGTAACAACAACAAAAACTTCTTGCTTGGGAAAGAATCTTCTGCCTGTTTTTTCCTGCCCTAAGCATAATTGGCATAGACTGAGGCTGTATCTTCCTTCTGTGGCCACTCATTGCCACTTGGCAGCGTGGTGAGCTGTCTGCAGAGGATGGAGAGACTGGGCTGCAGCTCATCAGACCTGTAGGATCACTTGTGGTCAGCTGCAGTACTCACCTACTCGCCCCGCCTCCCCATGTATCCTCTGGGCTTCTCACTCCCTGAGGATCCATGCTGCAGAAGTGAGCCCCTCCCTTGCTAATGTTTTACACTAGGCTATGTTAACTGGAGGGTGGGCGTGACTGGAGGAGTCTTGTCTAACTTGTTTTGGTTTTCTCAGGGCCCAGCTCCATGCCTGGCCCCTGGTAGGTGCTCAGTCTTGTTCTTCGTGTTTTTTTTTTTTTTTTTTTTTAATACAGAAATTGGTGATGGCAGTATATGCATTCAGGTTCCTAACGCTCTTCTTGGTGTTTTCTCTTCATTTTGTGGTTTGAAGTCATGTCTTCTTGGACTGATCCTTCAATATCGTGTAATGTCCGTCCTTGTCTCTTATAATATCCTTTAAGTCTGTTTTGTCTGATGTGGTAATTGCTATTCCAGCTTTCTTTTGACTTCCATTTGCATGCAATATCTTTTTCCGTCCCCTCACTTTCAGTCTGTATGTCTCCCTAGGTCTGAAGTGGGTCTCTTGTGGACAGCAGATATATGATTCTTCTTTTTGTATCCATTCAGACAGTCTTTGTCTTTTGGTTGGAGCATTTAATCCATTTATATTTTGAATAATTATTGGTGTATATATATATTCCTTTTGGCATTTTATTAATTGTTTTGGGTTTGTTTTTGTAGGTCTTGTCCTTCTCTGTGTTTCCTTTCTAGAGAAGTCCCTTTAACATTTGTTGTAAAGCTGTTTGGTGGTGCTGATTCCCTTAATTTTTGCTTACCTGTAAAGCTTTTGATTTCTCCCTCTATTTTGAATGAGAGCCTTTCTGGGTAGAGTAATCTTTCTTGCCTTTCATTACTTTAGATATGGAGAAGGCAATGGCACCCCACTCCAGTACTCTTGCCTGGAAAATCCCATGGATGGAGGAGCCTGGTGGGCTACAGTCTGTGGGGTCGCTATATCCTGCCACTCCCTTCTGGCCTGCAGAGTTTCTGCTGATAGATTAGCTGTTAACCTTGTGGGAATTCCCTTGTATGTTACTTATTGCTCTCCCCTTGCTGCTTTTAATATATTTTCTTTGTAATTAATTTGTTAGTTTGATTAATATGTGTTTTGGCATGTTTCTCCTTGGGTTTTTTCCTTTATGGGACTCTGTGCTTTTTTGGACTTGGTTGACTATTTCTTTTCCATGTTTGGGAAGTTTTTGACTATAGTCTCTTCAAATATTTTCTGAGACTCTTTGACTTTTTAGTCTTCTGAAACCCCTATAATTTGAATGTTGATACATTTAATGTTTTCCCAGAGGTCTCTGAGACTGTCTTTAATTATTTTCATTTGCTTTTCTTTATTCTGCGCTTTGCTAGTTATCTCCACCATTCTACCTTCCAGCTCATTTATCTGTTCCGCCTCAGTTATTCTGCTGTTGATTCCTTCCAGAATATTTTTAATTTCTGAAATTTCACTGTTCATCACTGCTTGTTTATTCTTAATTTTTTCTAGGTCCTTGTTAACTATGTTAAGTGATTCTTGCATTTTTTCTATTCTATCTTGAGATTTTGGATCATCTTTACTATTATAACTGAAGTCTTACAGGTAGTTTGCCTGTTTTCTCTTCATTCATCGGGTCTTGTGGGTGTTTACCTTGTTCCTTCATCTGCACAATATTTTTGTCATTTCATTTTGGCTGACTCACTGTGTTTGAGGTCTCCTTTCCCCAGGCCGTAGGGTCACAGTTCTTCTTGCTCCTGGCCTCTGCCCTTAGTGGGTTAGGTTGGGCCAGTGGCTTGTGTAGGCCTCGTGTCGGGAGAGTTGCTGTCTAACACAGGGAGCTTAGCCGAGAGCTCTGTAATGACTTAGAAGGGTGGTATGGAGCCTCAAGAAGGAGGGAATTATGTATACTTCTGACTGGTTCATGTTGTTGTACAGCAAAAACCAACACAGCATTGTAAAACAGTTACCTCCAATTAAAAACTTTTTTAAAAGTCAGAATTTTTGGAGTTTTGTTGGAAAAAAACTAATCATATGGTCAGTGAACACTTTTTATATAGTTATGACTGAAAATATAGAGAGATTTAGAAAGGTGTAGAGCCCAAGTTCAATACTCATTTAAAATCTGAATTTGTTATCAATGAATTAAAATTTTTTGTTGAAATATAGTTGATTTTCACTGTTGTGTTAATTTTTGCTGTACAACAGAATGATTCAGTTATATATATATACACACACACACATATATATATATGTATATATACATTCACATTCTTTTTTTAAAATACTCTTTTCCATTATGATTTGTTACAGGATATTGAATACAGCTCTTTGTGCCATACAGTTGGACCTTGTTTTGGTCCATTCTATATATAAAAGCTTGCATCTCCTGCCTACAACCTCCCATTCCTTCCCTTCCCCACCCACTTACCCTTGGCAACCACAAGTCTGCCCTTACATATTTTTTAAATGAATGGGAGTCCTGCTGAAGTCATGTGATCTGTGAGGGAACATTTCATGCAAAGATGGGCACAGTAGAGGACAGAAACGCTATGGCTCTAACAGAAAATATTAAGAAGAGGTGTCAAGAATACACAGAAGAACTATACAGTAAAGATCTTAATGACCTGGATAACCATGATGGTGTGACCACTCACCTAGAGCCAGACATCCTGAAATGTGAAGTCAAGTGGGCCTTAGGAAATATCACTTTGAACAAAGCTAGTGGAGGTGTTAGAATTCCAGCTAAGTGATTTCAAATCCTAAGAGATGATGCTGTGAAAGTGCTGCACTCAATATGCCAGCAAATTTGGAAAACTCAGCAGTAGCCACAGGACTGGAAAAGGTCAGTTTTCATCCCAGTCCCAAAGAAGGGCAATCCCAAGGAATGTTCAAACTACCACACAATTGCACTCATCTCACACGCTAGGAAAGTAGTGCTCAAAATCCTTCAAGCTAGGCTTCAACAGTATGTGAACCAAGAACTTCCAGATGTACAGGCTGGATTTAGAAAAGGCAGATGAACCAAAGATCAAATTGCCAAAATCCACTGGATCATAGAAAAAGCTAGCGAATTCCAGAAAAACATCTACTTTTTCTTCATTGACTAGGCTAATGCCTTTGACCATGTAGACCACAACAAACTGTAGAAAATTCTTAAAGAGATGGGAATACCAGACCGCCTTACCTTGCTCCTGAGAAACATGCATGTAGGTCCAGGAGCAACAGTTAGAATTGGACATGGAACAACAGATTGGTTCCAAATTGGGAAGAGGGGTGCATCAAGGCTGTATATTGTCACCCTGCTTATTTAACTTACAAGCAGAGTACATCATGTGAAATGCTGGGCTGGATGAAGCACAAGCTGGGATCAAGATTGTGGGAGGAATATCAGTAACCTCAGATATACAGATAACACCACCCTTATGGCAGAAATTAAGAGGAATTAAAGAGCCTCTTGATGAAGATGAAAGAGGAGAGTGAAGAAGCTGGATTAAAATTCAACATTTAAAAAATGAAGATCATGGCATTGGGTTTCATTACTTCATGCCAGATAGATGGGGTAAGAATGAAAACAGTGACAGACTTTATGTTCTTGGATTCCAGAATCACTGTGGATGGTGACTGCAGCCATGGAATTAAAAGACACTTGCTTCTTGGAAGAAAAGCAATGACAAACCTCGATAGCATATTAAGAAGCAAAGACATTGCCTACAGAAGTTCATATAGTCAAGGCTATGGTTTTCCAGTGGTCATGTATGGATGTGAGAGTTGGACTGTGCAGAAAGCTGAGCACTGGAGAATTGATGCTTTCTGTTCCATCCCTCACCCCCTTGGGAAAGCTACCCATGAAATAAGCTACACCAGGGATACCGGCAATTGTTAATTTTGTTGTACACTGGGTATGTCACATGCCAACCCATACTTTCCTCATTTCCCACCCATTTTATAAAAGCAATAGAATGCTGTCTGCTGCACATTAGAAGAATCAGATAAACCAGATCTGAGACAAGGATTGTTGTTGTTGTTCAACCTCTCAGTCATGTCTGACTCTTTGCAACCCCATGGACTGCAGCATGCCAGGCTTCCCTGTCCTTCACTATCTCCCAGAGTTTGCGCAAACTCATGGCCATTCAGTCAGTGATGGCATACAACCATCTCAGCCTCTGTTGTCCCCTTCTCTTCCTGCTTTCAATCTTTCCCAGTATCAGGGTCTATTCAAATGAGTCAGCTTTTCCCATCAGGTGGCCAAAGTATTGGAGCTTCAGTTTCAGCATCAGTCCTTCCAATGAATATTCAGGGTTAATTTCCCAAGGGGGTGAGGGATGGAACATCCATGGTCTGAGGCCTGCACTGGGATTTGTCTCACTTGCTAATGAAGCCGAGATTCTTAATGTCCTAGGGGATAGGCTTCCTCTCCTGTCTATAGGGTTCAAATGGGCAGGTCATTTTGCGACACTTCCATGTGACACTTGTCTCTTTTTATGACTGACATTTTATTAGTTGTGATTTTTTCATTCAAGGTGATAGCCTATCACGGTTTCCTGGCAACCAGATCGCCTCCTGTATGTGACTATGTATGTACCCCCTCTGATGGATGACACTCTTTCCCGTTGCTCTCAGCACCATGACTTGGGGCTCGAGATGCTAAAAGGGCATCTCATGCTGTTGCCCCACACAACCACCACCACTGTGTGTTTGGCCAGCAGTGTAGAAGTCAGCCTCTCTTGTTAGCCTGGAAGAGCAGAGATAATGTCTTCTTCCGTTTTTTCCCCAGTCTTTCTGCAAACCTAACTTATGTAAAATATATTGATTCACTTTGTGTCTGAAGTTGACTGCTGTGTGCTGGCGGGGGTGGGGTGCATAGAAATTCAGTTTGCTTGGGAGAAACGCTGATCCATGGAGACCTTGAGTGGGTAGATGAGTTTTGAAAGTGAAAGAAAGTGAAATCGCTCAGTCGTGTCCAAATCTTTGCGACCCTGTGGACTATAGCCCACCAGGCTCCTCTGTCCATGGGATTTTCCAGGCAAGAGTATTGGAGTGGGTTGCCATTTCCTTCTCCAGGGGATCTTCCCAACCCAGGGATCGAACCCTGGTCTCCTGCATTGCAGGCAGATGCTTTATCCTCTGAGCCACCAGGGAAGCCCCAGGTGTGTTTTGAAGGCATTCCCAAATGTCTCCTCTTATATGAAGAAGATAAAATTAGGGAGACTCAAAGGGAGAGTCATTTTTTTTTTCTTCTATCTTGCTGTTTTTTTTTTTTTTTTTTTTGCTTCTTTCTCCTATCAGCATTCCCCCCAGAAGATATTTTACAAGGTACTTTTTTGTGGTTAAGAATTTAGAAAATACAGAGTCACCTCTGGTTCTTGTCCTTGGTGTTGATGATGGAGTTGAGACGAGACCCAATTACTGGAAACAGTGACCAGCACTCTGAGGCAACCTCTAGACAGTGTGAGATAACAAGCCATTTGAGGTGAGAGGGGAGCAGAGAGATTGCTCCGAGTATGTGGCCGGAAAGGCCTGAAGCGGATGCATTTTGAGGTTAAGACTCAGATAGGTGGCGAATAAATCCAGGTAGTTAAGGTTGTTGTTTATGACACTAGAAAAATAGAATTAGCTCATAGCTCAGTACGTGGCAATCGCAAGCGCCCAATGAGGACTCGCTGCTAAGATTATGGTTGTATTTATTACTGTTATTATTTTTATCATTATGTTTTCAGCATGAAGTCAAGGGCCAAAGAGGTTGAAAGACTTGCCTAATATCCAGCTAGTAAGTGTCAGAGCCAGGAACTAAATTGAGGATTGTTTGAATCTAAAGCCCGTGTGCCAAACTCTGTATGTATCAGGGATTTAGAGAAATGTAGACCTGCAGTTCAGAAGAACTCAGAGCTGGTGATCTAGAAAGAGTTGATCATCAAAGGAAGGTATTTGTTTTTCAGTGTTCACTGTGCCCTTTTAAATCCCCCTTTCAGTTACAGTGATGGAATGGTTTATTATCATGGTCTGTAGCCAGTAATCCTGAATGGAGGATTAATACCATCCCTGCCCCACCATCGATGTCACCCCACAATGGGGTCCCTCCTTCCCTAACACTCTGACAGTTGGAGTTTTAAACATCTCACTTTGGTGCAAGCTTATGTGGACGAGTTGAGTGGTTTAGAGGAGTACCTTACTGGGATAGTTCCAGAAACTCTGCTTGGCAACCACAGAGCTTCAGTTTAGTGACCACAGAGAAGCAAGATGACAAACCACAGAGAGGAAACAACCGACAGCTTGCCTAATTAAACAAGGGCGTCGGTTTCTCGACACTTCAGTTGCTATTACTGTTACTATTCAGTTGCGTGTTCTTTACTATTTTGGTTTTATGTCAGAAATCATTGCTGAACATACATGATGTCAGTGAGACAAGCATGTAAACCGTGTCCCAGGGTCCTTCATGGAATTGTTCGCATTTTTCTTTTTCCCTCCCTTCTTCCCATACCTGCTATGTGCTGATCCTGCCCTGAGACACTGGGAATACAGTGGTCGACAAAGCAGACCACAGTGTATTTCCTCCTGGAGATCCTATTCTAGATGGTGGTGGGCTTCAGATATATTCAAAAGGTGAGAGATTGGATGGAGAAAAATAAAGCAGAGGAAGCATTTAGGAACGCTGAGATGGAGGTGTGACATTTTGAACACAGTGGTCAGGAAATACCTCTTCTGAGAAGAAAACATGTATACAAGACCTAGAGGAGGTGAGAAAGCACGTTGTACACGTTTCGGGAGAAAAGCATTCCTGAAATACAGAAGAGACAGCGTACAGATTCCAGGGAGGTAGGAGTGTGCCTGGTGTATGTCAGAGACAGCACAGAAGCTGTGTGACTGGAGAGGATGGTAGGAGGTGTCAGAGTTACTTCTGAGGCTGTAGCACAGGGGCTTTCCCATCCTGCCAGCTAACTCTGCTACCATAGCAACCACCCGGGATGCTGGATGAGCAGATGCAAAGGTACCCTGTGGGCTGGGATCTGTGTTTGCTCACAGGCAGGGCAAGATGGATCAATAGTATGAAGTGAAGCTTGCTATACCTGCTGTGGACACTGGGAATAGCAATAAGTGAGTTTGCCTCAGATTGGAGTTGTGGAGGAAGCAGGTTCAAGTTAATAAGCTGAGAGAAGAGGGGAAGACAGCTCCATCCTAAGATCTGCCCTGATTGTGTATGTATGTGTGTGTTAGTAGCTACGTCGTGTCTGACTCTTTGTGATCCTGTGAACTGCAGCCCGCCAGGCTCCTCTGTCCATGGGATTGTCCAGGAAAGCATACTGGTTCAGTTCAGTCATTCAGTCGTGTCTGACTTTCTGCGACCCCATGAACTGCACCACGCCAGGCCTCCCTGTCCATCACCAACTCCCGGGGTTTACTCAAACTTGTGTCCATTGAGTAGGTGACACCATCCAACTGTCTCATCTTCTGTCATCCCCTTCTCCTCTTGCCTTAAATTTTTCCCAGCATCAGGGTCTTTTCAGATGAGTCAGTTCTTTGCATCAGCTGGCCAAAGTATTGGAGTTTCAGCTTCAGCATCAGTCCTTCCAATGAACATTCAGGTCTGATTTCCTTTAGGATGGATTGGTTGGATCTCCTTGCAGGAATTTGTGTGCACTGGGACCCAGGAGAAAGGAGCAGTGATCCCACAAGAGACTGACCCAGACTTGCCCGTGAGTGTCCAGGAGCCTCCAGCAGAGGTGTGGACCGGTGGCGGCCTGCTGCAGGGCTGGGGGCACTGAGCGTAGCCGTGCATGCCTTTTGAAGGAGATCACCATCATCTTCATTACCTCCACCAGTTTGTCCCCTCCTAAATAACAGGGAGGGAACACAGCCTCACTCATCAACAGAAAATTGGATTAAAGTTTTACTGAGGATGGCCTTGCCCATCGGAACAAGACCCAGTTTTCCCCTCAGCCAGTCTCTCCCATCAGGAAGCTTCTGTAAGCCTCTTATTTTTCTCCATCAGAGGGCAGACAGACTGCAAAGTACGGTCACAGGAAACTAACCAATCTGATCACATGGACCACAGCCTTGTCTAACTCAACGGAACTATGAACCATGCCCATAGGGCCACCCAAGAAGGACGAGTCATGGTGGAAAGCTCTGACAAAACGTGGACCACTGGAGAAGGGAAAGGCAAACCACTTCAGTATTCTTGCCTTGAGAACTCCAGGAATAGTATGAAAAGGCAAAAAGATAGGACACTGAAAGATGAACTCCCCCAGATCAGCAGGTGCCCAATATGCTCCTGGAGATCAGTGGAGAAATAACTCCAGAAAGAATGAAGTGACGGAGCCAAAGCATACTAGAGTGGGTTGCTATTTCCTCCTCCAGGGGGTCTTCCTGACCCAGGGATCAAACCCACATCTCCTACATCTTCTGCGTTGCAGGCGGATTCTCCATCGCTGCACCACTTTGGAAGCCCTACCTTGATGGTCTATCTGCCATCATAAGAGTGTCGGTGGGGAAGGGATGGTCAGACTGAAGGGGTGGACTTGGGTTACTGACCACCTTCATTGAGTTGTTTTCTTCAGTCTTCCCAAACACATCCACTGTCTTCATAGTAATAAAAAATAATAGAGTGGCAATACCGATTTAGAGGTTCTGTGGAAGGAACTCTGCTGAGTGCTGTGTAAATGTCGTCTCATTGGGCCACACTTTTTGGGCTCACTCTTTATACAGAGATCCTTGTACAGTGACTGGTCCAAAGAAGGAACTTGGGTAGGTATCTTTGAAGGAATGAATTTTTCTCCTCACAGCCTGTAATGGTGATAGATTTTTTTGCCCCTTTGAGAGATGCTCCTGTGGCCGTGAATGTTAAGTGAACTTTTCAAGGCCACAAAGCCAGGATGTAGCAGAAGTGGGATTCAGACTTAGGTGTTTGTGGTTCCAGGGGTTTGTCTACTACTGGTCAGAGCTGACTGTTGTGCACATCATGTGAAGGTTCTGCTTTGAGATTCTCCTGGTTCTGGGCGCAGTTGTGTGCAGTGAAGAGCAGATACCAGGTGAAGGGCTGATTAACCTCTCTTGCTTCTCTTTGGCAACCATCTAGCCTCTTAGCTCTGGCTCTCAATTTGTAAATTGGTGAATTACTAATGACAGCCCATGGACTTCTTTTAAGAAGTTAACAGAAGCGTGTATTTGTTGATTATGAAGCGCTAGCCAGAATCCCAGGGATGGAGGATCCTGGTGCGCTGCCATCTATGGGGTTGCACAGAGTCGGACACGACTGAAGCGACTTAGCAGCAGCAGCAGCAGCTAGAGTAAAGAGGGGACCACTGTTATTTTTAAAGTACTTACTGCTAGCAGTCTTGAAAATGGTTACGGAAGGTCAGTGGGCACATGTTACTGAATGTGGTAAGAGAAGTTCCCCTATACCAAGGCTGGCAGACTTTTTCTGTAAAGGGCCAGGTAAAAATACATAGGTACAGCTTTGTGAACCATAGCTCTTGCTGTGTCGCAACTACTCAACCCTGGTGTTGTAGCATGAAATTAGCCATAGAAAGTATATAAATATATACATAGGCAATACACAAATAGATAGGCGGGGCTGTGCGTCAGTGTTTAAACTTTATAAAGACAACTGTTGGGCCTTAATTTGCTGGTATAGGCAGTGAATATTCACACAGATGCACATACTTATATTTTGTGTATTAGATAATATTTTAAATAATTTTGGGAGTGGGGGGAAAATAAATGTGTATACCATGATTGTATGATCAATAGCCTCCTAAAAAGTTATATGAAAATTGCATCCACATAGACTTAGCCATTTGGTAGACGTGAATTTTTCTGAACAGGCATTCTGACTGTGACCTCTGACTGCCACCTGAGTTGTTTGAATTCCGTCACTGTTTTCAAGCATCACGTAATGGTCTGTCTAGTCATCTGCCTTCTGCCCTTCTTGCTCCTTCCTTTCCCTGTAGGTATTTGTGTCTGTGACTAAACTCTTCCTGAGTACTCACAGTCTTAATGGTGGCTTGGCCTAAAAGGTCATTTGTGTTTTTCCATCACATCTTTTTTTCTTCCTTTATTTATTTTTAATTGAAGGATAATTACAAAGTTGTGTCGGTTTCTGCCATACATCACCTTGGTTCAGCCACAGGTATTCCTATGTCCCCTCCCTCCCATTATATCCTATGGAAAAACCCAAGCAAACTTTTTGGCCCACCCAATAATAGATGTGGGTTAAGTGATTAATTCCATATGTATTATATATATCATTTGCCATGCTCATGTCCTTGGATAGAGTATTTCCCAGAGACCATCCAAGTGACCTTCTAAGCCAACTTGTTACTCTTACTTAGCTTTCCTGCATGTGGGTTTACATCTTCTTCCACTAAAGTTTTAAACAGTCAAATTGTTTACTTTGCTTATTATTAGACTTCCTGTGTATTCGTCGTGGTAAGATCCTTCAGACAGCCACATGGGAAGTGATATTTGTACAAGATCACACATAGTGTAAACAAAAGAAAATGTCGTTTTTTTCACATCCGTGTCTTTCTCTAAAGATCCTTGGTGACTGGAGATTTTCTTTTCCTTTTTTAAACAATTGACCCATCCATGAGAATATCTTCTCATTTTAATAAGTTTTATATGCAGTTTTGTAAGTTTTACTTTTCCATAAATTATACCTTAAAGCAAGATAAAGTGGAAATATTGATGTAAATTTGCTGTCATTAAAAAAAAGAAAATGTACGCGTACTCACGCACACATGCAAACACACACAAATCCCATTTACCAGAAAGGTGACAGGGAGAGTTGTGTGAGGGATGACTGGCCTTCTGCCAACATGTTAGTGCTGAGTTTCTGGATGTTGTATATAATTAGAGAGCTTTATCATATGAAGACTTTTCATCACTAATGATACTCAAGATTATTTGTCTTTTCCTGAGTATGCCCTTGGAAACATTTGTTTAAAATGGTTAAAACCAGTGCTTAATGGATAAACAAACTATGCTGCTGCTGCTGCTAAGTTGCTTCAGCCGTGTCCGACTCTGTGAGGCCCCATAGATGGCAGCCCAACAGGCTCCCCTGTCCCTGGGATTTTCCAGGCAAGAGTACCGGAGTGGGGTGCCATTGCCTTCTCCGAAACTATAGTACACTCATAATTGTGGAATACCATTCAGCAATTTAAAAAATTGCCAGTTTGAATGGATTTCAGAGGCACTCTGCTGAGTGAAAAATGTTTAGTTCCGTTCAGTTGCTCAGTCGTGTCCAACTCTTTGCGACCCCATGAACTGCAGCATGCCAGGCCTCCCTGTCCATCACCAACTCCCGGAGTTTACCCAAACCCATGTCGATTGAGTCGGTGATGCCATCCAACCATCTCATCCTCTGCCATCCCTTCTCCTCCTGCCTTCAATCTTTCCCAGCATCATGGTCTTTTCAAATGAGTCAGCTCTTCGCATCAGGTGGCCAAAGTATTGGAGCTTCAGCTTCAACATCAGTCCTTCCAATGAATACCCAGGACTGATCTCCTTTAGGATGGACTGGCTGGACCTCCTTGCAGTCCAAGGGATGCTGAAAAGTCTTCTCCAACACCACGGTTCAAAAGCATCGATTCTTCTGCCCTCAGCTTTCTTTATAGTCCAACTCTCACATCCATACGTGACTACTGGAAAAACCATAGCCTTGACTAGACGGACCTTTGTTGGCAAAGTAATGTCTCTGCTTTTTAATATGGTTATTATTAACCATATTATATGTTATTATATAACCTGTCTATGTTGGTTATAACTTTCCTTCCAAGAAGTAAGCATCTTTTGATTTCATGGCTACAGTCACCATCTGCAGTGATTTTGGAGCCCAGAAAAACAAAGTCAGCCACTGTTTCCACTGTTTCCCCATCTATTTGCCATGAAGTAATGGGACTGGATGCCATGATCTTTGTTTTCTGAATGTTGAGCTTTAAACCAACTTTTTCACTCTCCACTTTCACTTTCATCCAGAGGCTTTTTAGTTCCTCTTCACTTTCTGCCATAAGGGTGGTGTCATCTGCATATGTGAGGTTATTGATATTTCTCCCGGCAATCTGGATTCCAGCTTGTGCTTCTTCCAGCATTTCTCATGATGTACTCTGCATATAAGTTAAATCAGCAGGGTGACAATATACAGCCTTGATGCACTCCTTTTCCTATTTGGAACCAGTCTGTTGTTCCATGTCCTGTTGTAACTGTTGCTTCTTGACCTGCATACAGGTTTTGGTGTTAGCCAGTGTCAAAAGTTCGCATACATATGATATTCTGAAAAAAGGTGAAGCTATAGGATAAGAACAGGTCATTTACTGCCATGGAGTAGGGAGAGGAAACGACTAGACCACAATGGGATCACATGCAGGATTTTTTTTGGGGGGGAACCCACTCCAGTACTCTTGCCGGGAAAATCCCATGGATGGAAGAGCCTGGTGGGCTGCAGTCCATGGGGTCACGAAGAGTCTGACATGACTGAGAAAGTTCACTTTGACTTTTCACTTTCATGCATTGGAGAAGGAAGTGGCATCCCACTCCAGTGTTCTTGCCTGGAGGATCCCAGGGACGGGGAGCCTGGTGGGCTGTCGTCTATGGGGTCACACAGAGTCGGACACGACTGAAGCAACTTAGCAGCAGCAGCAGCAGTTCTGGGTCCTAATACTGGTGGTAGTTACACAAATATATACATGTATTAAAATGTCATCATACTATACACACATGTGAGAAGCCAGTTTCACTATGTGTTAACTTTTTAAAGGTAAAATTTAAAAATAAAAATTAGACTGCTTGATTATGCTTGCTGAGAACAACAGAAATCTCAAGATGGCAGATACCAAGTATTCCTACAAGAAAAATACTCATTGTAATTTTTTAATGAAAAAGTTACCAATTTGTTAGTTGGTTTACAAAAAAAAGCTGAAAATAATGCAGTTTTACTCAATGAAAAATCCTTTGGCTCCGTGCAGAACGTAAGGAAATGTTCAGTTATGTGTCCCCCAGTGGCTGTAACCTGGTCCTCCTTTGCTTCTGCAGGCTTTTCCTGTCTTCTTTATAGTGATCACTTTCCTTCCTTGGTGTGTATATACAACGGGTGACAGTTACAGGGGCCATGGGAACCATAACTTTAAGTTCTGTGACTTTTCTGTGAGTAAGACCAGCCATCATGTTGAATTAATGTCATTCTTCACATTTAATTTCCATGTTATTCTAAGCGGAAGACTTACCGTGAATTTGAAGGAAAGCCCCATGATCGTTTCTGATAGCAAGTAAATGATGGTGGTGATGTGGGCTCATTTGTCACTTCATGAGCGTTATCATTAGCTGTCACTTCATCAGTTATCATTAAGTGCAGGGAGGCCTCTCTTGGGAGAGTGTGTAGGTGTGCTGGTTGAGGAATGATGCTTCTTAGGGAACATTCTCTCTCCTGTTTGGTCGTGGAAGATACTGGGCCTCCTGTTACTGAGTTCATAACCACTCACTCTAAACAGGAATTCTGATCCCAGCACCGGTGGTTTTGCAGAACTGCCTTCAAATAGGATTGATTCAGTGGGGTGTTGATTTGTTTCACGAAACTGGAGACGCTAACAGGGTGGCCACACAGCAGATGTTACTTGTTGATTCGGCGCATGAAGACCCGGTCCAGCCATTTTTGGTTTTCCAGATCATGGAGAGGAGGAATTGCTGAGCTTCTAGGAGATGACCGTGGGGGAGTGCCGTAGTGTAAAAGGCATGAGGAGACATCCTCTGAACTTGAGAGATTTGAGTTTGAAATATTGATCGTCCTCATAAAGCAGCCCGCAGGCTGTCCTGTCTCGCTGTCCTGGGTGTCATTTTACGTGTGACACAAGTAGGTGTTCACCAACCAGACAAGAGGTGGCTGGAGGCCCGGCTGCTTCCTTCCTTGTCTGCTACTGGGATCAAGCCCACACTGGGAGAGATGGGTGATCGTGGTCCTTCCACAGCTGGGCCTTCCCGTGACTGAAGTGCTGGGGTCCTTAGAGCAAGGTCCAAGTGCTTGCCATCACCCTAGGTCCTGAATGAAATGTATTCACAGTTGAGGGACATTTGACTAAGACTGGGAGAAAGAGGCAGATGTGATGGGAGAAGCTCAGGTGCAGACATCTATAGGAACACCCCTGTGCTCGCTGGTGAGGGCTTATGAGGCTCCACATGACTTGCGATCAGGGCTCATTCCTGTAGCCCTTTGTGGTGTCAGTGCATGTACAGGGGGTGGACCAGTGGACCCTGCTTGTTTGTAGCCCTTGTAGCATCTGAAGAAATGCCCTTTTGCTCTAGAATCCAGGTTCTGTTTGCCTAAGCTCCACTCGAGAGAGAGAGAGAGGCAGTGTCCTGGAGCCAGTCTGCCTTCCATCCAGGCAGGCTCTCTGAATTGAGCCTGCTGTGCCAAGGATCAGTGACCACAGTGCATCTGGTCCCCACCTTTACTCCTGCAGAGCTTCAGGGTCATCTGAGCAATCTCTGCAGGACTGCTGCCTGGGTCTCAGTTTACCCACAACTTCAGAATTACTCAGTCTTGTTTGGAGGGAGAAATCTCATGTTTTCCCACAGGAAATGAGCCCCAGCTAATGGGTCCAACAAATGGGCACACACCCCAAGTGCTAGGAGGCCTTTTGTTCATTTCACTTCAACTGTCTGTGCCTTTTCATGTAGGCATCTAGTCTCACATCGAGCCCAGAACCTTCATAAAATCCCAGAGCTCCTGGGGACCTCACATGTGTGCATAAAACCCTGATAAGAGTGCAGATGTCTCCAGCGTCCCATGCTTACTGCTGAGCCATACTCACTTCATTGCCCCGTGGCATCATTTCCTGGTTACTGGAGGCGTATTTAAATTGGGAAATATAAATACACCTCCCCATCTGAGATCGTTTTTAGAGAATCTGCATTTCCTTATTGGTTCTTGTTCATGAGGTTATGGTTGGAGGAAGGTCTTTGTGACCATATTTGAAATGGGTCCTACCTGACTGATGAGCTCAGGTCTCTGGTACCTGTTCTACCCTTTTCTCCTTTATGGCCGGGGTCCAGGCAGGTCCTGGATGGAGGGACCTGGCAGGATGGCCCTTGGTCCTCCCCTGGGACAAAGCTGCTGGCACGCTGATGACTTGCGTGAACTACAGATGTGCTGGCCGCCCCACAGGAGAGTAGAATCAGCCTTATCTACACGCTGATCAGTGACTAAGAGGGCAGAGGCTGCAGCCTCATGGACTCCAGTGAGTCAGCCTTTTCCTGGCAAGACTCACCACATGCTCTGGAAGGCACCCCGCACATCTGAAACTGGGTATGCAAATGGCAGCTTCAAAGGGAAAGACCTGATAAAGGGTATCCTTGTGAGTGTATATTCTTTTTCTTTTTTAAAGCAGGGTTGTTATTCTTTTTCTTCTTCTTCTTGACAGAAGCTCTGTGGAAGTGGGGATCTGAATGCTGCTCTGACATCTCAGCATTTCAAAGAGCAATCTGTAAGTGACATTCCTTAAAAACAAACACTAAGTACTACAAATATTTCCTATCAAATGTTTGGATCTTTGCCTCTTTCTATTTCTAAAGGATGTGGAACTGTAGTCACCCACAAAGACAGGCCCTGCAAATTGTGGCTGGAAAAGATGAATTCCGTGTCTATTGATTTGTCAGAGTGGAATAGATTCTTCTAAAAATACAGAGCCATGAGAATGAGGGAGATTGGTGCAGGAGACAAAGCCATTTTGAAATGCTTTGAAATGTGGACCTAGAAACTTTGAAAAGAAGGCTGGTGGAGAGTGACTTAGCCACAGATCGGTTAATTGAAAGTCAAATAAGTGAACAACACATCATTTTGTCTGTACGTTTTCTTTCGAAAGATACACCTTTGCTCTTTTCAAAACCTGAATTTGATTCATTTAATAAATATTCAGAAAAAACTTGATTTTGATATAATGGCTTATAGAAGTTAATGTGTTTCTGGAGAGGGAAAGGAGCTTGGCAGAGGCAAAACTGTGTGTTTAAGTGTAGGAAGCACTATAATGGGGCTCAGGGTATGAAAGAAAAATATGCCCCAGAGAGGAAGTGTCTCCTGTGGGGACCCAGGGACATGGGTTAGTGGTCATGGATCAGGAGGCTGTCATCTGAGTCATCATGAACTAGAATCTTTCTATTACATGTGAACTGGTGGGGGTGGTGGGCAAGGGGAGAAGAGGAAGGAGACATCCCACATCTGAGCTTGGAGGTGTGGGCCAGGCCTGTGGGGGCCCGCCCCACGGCTGGACCTCTGCATGCTGAGTCCTCTCTGGGTACTCCACCAGAAACTGTAGGATAAAGGATCCTGCAGGACATGAGTGAGTTTAAGGGGACGTCAGTTGTCAGCATGCAACTTATCTATTAATACTTCTTCTTGAAAAGTTAATATTGCAAAACTCTTGTCATGAATTCTCATAGAATCCCTCTGGGAGAAAGATAAAGAACAGGGTAAGCATCGAAGTAGGTGGGGGTGGAGGATAATGCGAGACGATTTGCCATGATCGCAAGCATCCTTTTTGCTTAAATGAAGAAGCATTTCCACATTCTGTTTCTCGGGCCCAAGACAACTGACTTCAGTTACTTCTCCATCTACGCAGGGTTTCAGGGAAGCTGGCGATGGCTTGAGTAACCTGCCCAGCCCTTTTGCCTACCTCCTCACCATCCACCTGAAGGAAGGTCGGAACCTGGTGGTCCGGGATCGCTGCGGTAAGGCCTGGCCCTGTGCGCTGTCGGTAACCTGGGGACCTTTTCCTCTCTACCCTCTGTCAACCCTGCTAGTCAGCCTTCTCTGTCTCAGCACAGCTGGTGGTAGACCGGAGCTCTCAATCTAAATTTCTCCAAGTATCAAGGTATTTGCAGTGAGTTATTGAAACACATAAAATCTTACTGTCCTTTTCTCTGATTAATAATCATCATCAAGTATGAATAACCACATAAAGTTGTGGCAGGAAACATCGCTGTAAGTGCTTTAAGGGGCTTCCATGGTAGCTCAGTGGTAAAGAATCCACCTGCAATGTAGGAGATGTAGGTTCAATGCCTGGGTCAGGAAGGTCCCCCTGGAGAGGGATATATCTGTTTTTCCTTTGTTATCTTTTTTCATTTATTTTGTCTAGAAGGTGCAGTCTTTTTATTCTAAAGAATTTTGTGTCTTTCTTTGGGCTTTTGCCAGTCTCTCCAATCTTTGCCAGTTCCTCTTGACTCTTGTTTTGGAACAGCTGTGAAAAGAGGCCACCCTTCTGTCTATCTTCTCTGTTCTTACCTTTCTTTCTCATTATTACCATTGCCTTTTTTTTTTTTTCAGGAAGAATTCCTTAGCTGGGCCTTCCAGCTGACTCATTTTCGCATTAACTGTTACGACCATTGTGCTGTTCTGTTTGTCTTTTGAGTTGTCTTAAAAATTTTTTTTTTTAGAACAGTCTGTGTTTGTTTTGGGCTTCCGTGGCGGCTCAGTGGTAAAGAATCTGCCCACAGTGCAGAGACTCAGGAGACGTGGGTTTGATCTCTGCCGGGCTTGGGAAGATCCCCTGGAGGAGGGCACGGCAACCCGCTCCAGTATTCTTGGTGGAGAATCACATGGACAGAGGAGCCTGGCGGGCTGCAGTCCATAGGGTTGCAAAGAGTCAGACACGACTGCAGTGACTGAGCACACAGCACGTTTGTTTCATGCATAAGATATTGCCGTCAGCTTTGAGAGCGTTAAGTATGCATTACAGATCTCCCGCTTGGCGCTTCCTCCCTTGGATGTCTCTTGTTGTGTTTTCCACTCCTCCTTCTGTTTATGTGTCCCTGTTGCCGTCTATAGATGCTGTTTTGGGGTACCGTGTCCTGTCTTCACGGAGCAACAGTGGAACGTGCATCCGGACAGGGAGAGCCAGCCGTTGAGGCCAGCTCCTTCCCATCCCTCCCAGTTACCAGCAGCTCCTGGTTCTCCCCTGTCGTGGACGGCCTTCCTCTCTGCCTTCGTGCCCATGCTCACCCTTCCTGCTTGCAAGTGCCTTTGCTGGTCACGGCTCGGCCCCAGAGGAACAGGGCGGTTCTGGCCCTCTCAGCTGCTCTGAGTGCTGTGCCAACCAGTCACGCTGGTACTTGCTCGGGCCATTTTCTGCTTCCTGCCTCTGTTGCCTCGACACTTGGAGCACCCCTGGTGTTCCTGCCATCCTATCCTCTTGCCTCACCTCTGTCCCTGAAACTTTGTGTCCTGTGCCTTTCTTTCTACTGCTCCCATTTAGGAGTGTGATGTCTTCCATCAACCTGATCTTAGCTGACTGCCATCATTTAGGGTGGAATTTTTTTAAACAAAATTCTCTCTTTCTTTTTGTAATTTGTCAGGATTTCAAAATAGCGAACAAATCTCATTTTCTCCTTGTTGGGAAATAGTATTTCTATCAAAGTTATAATTGCTTATCTATCAATTGTGCAACTTCTTAGGTAGTGAGTGGTATTGTATACTCTTATTATAAAATGTCTGTGCTGTATTAGGTAGCTCTCTTAAGGTTATTTTGAAGGGTTTGGGGCAGATAGCATTTCGTACCTGGAATCACATCTGAGGGACACGATCATAAACCAGAGTCAGGTAACTGCCCACCCACGAATATTCCAACTCTTGTTCGGAACCCATGGTGTCTGGTGGATGCTTCCATGAAACGGTGATCATTTTAGAGCTTGACTGGGGATAACTCATTTGGAGATTAGAAATAGGTACCACAGAGAGTTCATTTAATCTGACTGGAAAGAAATTTCTGTACACCTGTAAAATACATGTCCTGTTCTGAATTTTTGAAACACTCCAAAAGTCCGTCACTTTGGAGATGTGCCCAGACCTTGGACTTCTTCCAGGACCAGCTCCCCCTTTTCCAGTTTTGCCATCTGTTCTAGCTGTTTTATCCCTTATCTGTGTGAGTGGTCTGGCCACACCACCCTTGCTGTATCACACTGGCACACTGTTAGCAGACGCCCAATAGATGCTCAGTGAAGTTGGCAAATGATGGAGAAGCCATTGCCTGCATCAGAAAAGGACCGGAACAACAAGGTTTATGCGCAGCTACTCCACACCTCACTCCTTCGGGGCCAAAGGAGAGTCTGTGGTCTGTGCTCTAACCCTATCATAGTCATCTCTGCCATTATGGTTTCATCAGAGCTAAACATCATATGCCAGGTTGCCTCTATCTTTTGTACACCTAATATAATCCAAAGATAAATACCTAGTAAGGAGTCTAGGTCATAACCTGTTCTAGCACCTGTGTCTTTTATAACTGGTAGTAACTGTTCCTGTCTCTTTTATTTATCGGGAAGATTAATCATTATCCACTAAGAAAACATCTCCTCCCAGAAAGTGTTTGTGATTGCATTCATTACTGCTTGATTTTCACAGGTATTAAGGTGTGCTCAGGGCACGTTGGACGCCCACTGTTGATTTCTGCAGGGATCATACTCTTTGGCACCTGTGTCCTGGTTCCTTTGTGTGAAGGCAGGGCACATGTCTGACATGTCTAATCGGTCTGACAATGTTTTCTATGGAGCCCAACTCAGAATTTTATCCAATGCAGTCCTTTGGACCAGTAGTTTTCAAAACTGAGTGAATGTCTGAGCAGCCTAAAGGACTTGTGAAAATACGCATTACCCACCCGCAAAGGTTTCTGATTGAGGATGTCTGATGGGGCGCCCAAGAACTTACAGTTCTAACAGGTTCCCAGGCGATCACAATGCAGCTGGCCCAGAAACCACGCTGTGAGGACCACTGCTCCAGGCACTGAGCCGAGGCAGGCAAGCAGAAACGCATGCTTCTCCTGGTAGGGAGAGTTTCAGTCCTCTCTCAGACAAAATGTTTTCTTTTCCTGGGGCTGGACCTCATTATGTATTTGCTCTCTTACTTAATTTGTATTCTCTAAACATAATTTAATTTGGTATTAACATAATTAGGTACAAAGAGCATTGTGGTGTGCCGAAATTTACACTATGTATTCTGTATCCCTTGGACTGCAAGGAGATCCAACCAGTCCATCCTAAAGGAAATCAGTCCTGAATATTCTTTGGAAGGACTGATGCTGAAGCTAAAACTCTAATACTTTGGCCACCTGATGCGAAGAACTGACTCATTGGAAAAGACCCTGATGCTGGGAAAGACTGAAGGCAGGAGGAGAAGGGGATGACAGGGGATGAGATAGTTGGATGGCATCACCAACAAGATAGACTTGAGTTTGAGTAAACTCCGGGAGTTGGTGAAGGACAGGGAAGCCTGACATGCTGCGATTCATGGGGTTGCAAAGAGTTGGACACGACTGAGCGACTGAACTGAACTGATCACATGGTCTCTGATTTTCTGGATATAAGATCAATAGCTGATTGTTTCAATACTAAATGTCCTTCAAGATCTATTCAAATGGAACTTCTATCTAGTCTTTTATGTTCTTCACAGACACAAGCTCCTTGTCATCTCAGTGCTATGAGTGTTTTACCTCTACAGACCATACACCTTTGCCCTTAGTGGGATGAATGATGGATCCTCCCTGTTAATACTGGTGCTGCATTAGCGGGGTGGCCACTTTATTTATATTCATACGTCCGGCAGTGCCACGTGTTGTGTTGCTCAGTCATGTCCAACTCTTTGCAACCCTATGGCCAGACTGGTGCTCTATACACACAGTGCTTCTAATGCATTTTAGTTCTTCATTAGGGAAATCCAACTTAAGTTCTGGCCTTCAAGACAAGGAGTATTAAAGACTGTCATGAAAGGGAAAACATCTGCCCCGGAGGGAGCAGAGTTCCTTCATTCCCTCCTTGATTCAGCAAGTGTTTATTCTCGCTGACATGAGCATCACACTGGAACACGAGTGGGACCTGGTGATAAAGTCCAGAAAAGAAAAAGAAAAGACATATATACAATTTTAAAATGTCACGCAGATCACCAGCTTCAACCCATTTAGCAGGAGTCCTAGTTCAGGTAACTGAGATACAGAGACTTCACCGGGGCCTTGCAGGGAGGTAGTGGCTGTGGCAGGTCTTGGCAGAGTGGGTGGCTCTGGGGGTCAAGAAGAGGACTGGGGCGTAACAGTCCACTTCCTGGCTTGTGATTTCCTGTGTCAACTCACTCACTCTGCAATGGAATTTACCCATCTGCAGAATGGGCATGATGCAGCGTGTCCTAGAATGTAGTTGGGAGATTTGAGAAAAAGAAGTGTGTATAACATAGTGGCTTCCCAAATGGCACTGATGGTAAAGAATCCGCCTGCCAATACAGGAGATGTAAGAGACACAGGTTTGATCCCTGGGTCGGGAAGATCCTCTGGAGGAGGGCATAACAACCCACTCCAGTATTCTTGCATGGAGAATCCCACGGACAGAGAGAAGGGCCTGGCAGGCTACAGTCCATGGAGTCGCAAAGTCAGACATGAGTTGATGCAAATTAGCATGGATGCATGCATGCAGCCACAGACAATGTGTAAATCAGTGGACATAGTTCAGTTCAGTTCAGTTCAGTCGCTTAGTCGTGTCCGACTCTTTGCGACCCCATCAGTCGCAGCACACCAGGCCTCCCTGTCCATCACCATCTCCCGCAGTTCACTCAGACTCGCGTCCATCGAGTCCGTGATGCCATCCAGCCATCTCATCCTCGGTCGTCCCCTTCTCCTCCTGCCCTCAGTCTCTCCCAGCATGAGTCTTTTCCAATGAGTCAACTCTTCGCATGATGTGTCCAAAGTACTGGAGCTTCAGCTTTAGCATCATTCCTTCCAAAGAACACCCAGGGCTGATCTCCTTCAGAATGGACTGGTTGGATCTCCTTGCAGTCCAAGGGACCCTCAAGAGTCTTCTCCAACACCACAGTTCAAACGCATCAATTCTTTGGCGCTCAGCTTTCTTCACAGTCCAACTCTCACATCCATATATGACTACTGGAAAAACCATAGCCTTGACTAGACGGACCTTAGTCGGCAAAGTAATGTCTCTGCTTTTGAATATACTATCTAGGTTGGTCATATCTTTTCTTCCAAGGAGTAAGTGTCTTAATTTCATGGCTGCAGTCACCATCTGCAGTGATTTTGGAGCCCCCAAAAATAAAGTCTGACACTGTTTCTACTGTTTCCCATCTATTTCCCATGAAGTGATGGGACCGGACGCCATGATCTTCGTTTTCTGAATGTTAAGCTTTAAGCCAACTTTTTCGCTCTCCTCTTTCACTTTCATCAAGAGGCTTTTTAGTTCCTCTTCACTTTCTGCCATAAGGGTGGTGTCATCTGCATATGTGAGATTATTGATATTTCTCCCGGCAATCTTGATTCCAGCTTGTGTTTCTTCCAGTCCAGCGTTTCTCATGATGTACTCTGCATAGAAGTTAAATAAGCAGGGTGACAATACACAGCCTTGACATACTCCTTTTCCTATTTGGAACCAGTCTGTTGTTCCATGTCCCGTTCTAACTGTTGCTTCCTGACCTGCATACAGATTTCTCAAGAGGCAGGTTAGGTGATCTGGTATTCCCATCTCTTGAAGAATTTTCCAGAGTTTATGGTGATCCACACAGTCAAAGGCTTTGGCATAGTCAATAAAGCAGAAATAGATGTCTTTCTGGAACTCTCTTGCTTTTTCCTTGATCCAGTGGATGTTGGCAATTTGATCTCTGGTTCCTCTGCCTTTTCTAAAACCAGCTTGAACATCAGGGAGTTCACGGTTCATGTATTGCTGAAGCCTAGCTTGGAGAATTTTGAGCATTACTTTACTGGCATGTGGGATGAGTACAATTGTGTGGTAGTTTGAGTAGACATAACTGTTTTCCAATATAGCTTTTACACTAGGCTGGATTTGATCCTTGTCCAAAATTTGTTGACCTTGACCTAGAATATTCTGATCTGATTTTGGATATTTCCCTTGAAGAAACTGCTCTTCAGAGTAGCAAAGTGCATCTTTATTTAAAATAAGGAGGTATGAGCTGTTGAGGAGATGTGATGCAAGTTGTGAAGCTCGTGTTTTCAAATGAAGTGTCTAGAAAGCATCTCAGTAAGGTGACATGAAATAGTGCAGAGAAGCCTAGAGATGTTGAGCGGTAAGAAGTTTTGCCCCCACCCCCCTGCCCTCCCTGTGTATTCTCACTGGGCAGTAAAGTGAAATATCACATTTCTGTCAGGAAAAGATATTTCCCCCCAGCATTTATGATTGAGGACTGGACCCTTTGTCACTTGGCCCATCTAGGAACAGTGAGGCGAGCCTCCCGGAACAGGCCTTCCCTGGTGTAGAGTGCTGTGAACGCTTTATCTAAATTTCTCACTTATCTGTCTCAGGCTAGGGCTGGTTTTTTAAGTAGACTATCGAGGTGGGATTTTGAGATTTTTCTGGATGACGTTTGTTATCCTAGGAGGTTGCTACCTCTGGACGATGCCCAGGCTTAGCGATGGCGTCATGCACGGACTGTTATGTAGTCACCACCCGGAACGTCCCAGGTCTTCAGCAACGACTCTATTCCTCCTTCAGTATAGATAAGGGTGTGTGTGTGTGGTGTGTGGTGTGTGGTGTGTGTGTGTGCATGTGTGTGTGCATGTGTGTAGTGTGTGGTGTGTGTGCGTGTGTGTGGTGTGTGGTGTGTGGTGTATGTGGGTGTGGTGTTTGTGGGTTGTGTGTGGTGTGTGTGTGGGGTGTGTGCGGGGTGTGTGTGTGTGTGTGGTATGTGTGCGTGTGGGTAGGTGGGTGTGGTGTGTGTGGGTGGGTGTGTGGTGTATGTGTCTGTGTGGGGTATGCATGTGTATGGTGTGGGGTGTGGGTGTGGTGTGTGTGGGTTTGGTGTGTGTGTGTGTGGTGTGTGTGTGAGTGTGGTGTGTGTGTGGTGTGTGTGGGATGCGTGTGTGGTGTGTGTGTGGTGTGTATGTGTGGTGAATGTGGTGTGTGTATGTCTGGTGTGTGGTGTGTGTTGTGTGTGTGTATGTGGTTTGTGTGTGTGTGTGATGGTGTGTGTGGTGAGTGTGGTGTGTGTGTTGTGTGGGATGTGTGGTGTGTGAATGTCTGGTGTGCGTGTGTGTGGTGTGGGTGTGGGTGTGGTGTGTGTGTGGTGTGTGTGGGATGTGTGTGTGTGTGTGGTGTGTGTGTGGTGTGTATGTGTGGTGAATGTGGTGTGTGTGTGGTGTGTGAATGTCTGGTGTGTGTGTGTGTGTTGTGTGTATGTGGTGTGTGTGGCGTGTGTTATGATGTGTGTGTGTGGTGAGTGTGTGTGTGTTGTGTGTGGGATGTGTGGTGTGTGTATGTCTGGTGTGTGTGTGTGGTGTGTGTGTGGTGTGTGTGTGTGGTGAATGTGTGTGTGGTGTATGTCTGGTGTGTGTTATGTATATGGTGTGTGTGTGGTGTGTGATGGTGTGTGTGTAGTGTGTGTGTGGGTGTGTGTGGTGTGTGTGTGGGGTGTGTGGTGTGTGTGGTGTGTGTATGTCTGGTGTGTGTGGGTGTGGTGGTTGTGAGTTGTGTGGGATGTGTATGTATGGGGGTGTATGTGTGGTATTGTGTGTGTGTGGGTAGGTGTGTGTGGTGTGTGTGTGGGTGTGGTGTGTGTGGGTGTGGTGTGTGTGTGGTATGTGTGTGTGTGGGGGTGTGCATGTGTGTGGTGTGGGTGTGGTGTGTGTGGGTTTGGTGTGTGTGTGTGTGGTGTGCGTGTGTTGTGTGTGGGATGTGCGGTGTGTGTATGTCTGGTGTGTGTGTGTGGGTGTGGTGTGGTGTGTGTGTGTGTGTGTGTGTGTATCGTGTGGGGTGTGGCGTGTGGGGGTGTGGTGTGTGTGTGGGTGTGGTGTGTATGTGTGGTGAATGTGGTGTGTGTGTGTGGTGTGTGTATGTCTGGTGTGTGTTGTGTGTTGTGTGTGTATGTGGTGTGTGGGTGTGTGTGTGGTGTTTGTGGGTTGTGTGTGGTGTGTGTGTGTGTGGTGTGTGTGGGGGTGTGTGTGGGGTGTGTGTGTGGGGGTGTGTTTGTGGGGTGTGTGTGGGGTGTGTGTGTGTGGTATGTGTGCGTGTGGGTAGGTGGGTGTGGTATGTGTGGGTGGGTGTGGTGTGTGTCTGTAGGGTGTGTGTGTGTATGTTCTGGGGTGTGGGTGTGGTATGTGTGGGTTTGGTGTGTGTGGGTGTGGTGTGGGTGTGGTGTGTGTATGGGTGTGTGTGGTGTGTGTGTGGTGAATGTGGTGTGTGTGGTGTGTGTATGTCTGGTGTGTGGTGTGTGTTGTGTGTGTATGTGGTGTGTGGTGTGTGTGGTGTGTGTGTGTGGTGTGTGTGTGTGGTGTGTGTATGTCTGGTATGTGGTGTGTGTTGTGTGTGTATATGTGGTGTGTGGTGTGTGTGTGTGGTGAATGTGGTGTGTGTGGTGAATGTGGTGTGTGTGTGGTGTGTGTATGTCTGGTGTGTGGTGTGTGTATGTCTGGTATGTGGTGTGTGTGTGTATGTGGTGTGTGGTGTGTGTGTGTGTGTGGTGTGTGTGTGTGGTGAATGTGGTATGTGTGTGGTGTGTGTATGTCTGGTGTGTGGTGTGTGTGTATGTGGTGTGTGTGTGTGGTGTGTGTGGTGTGTGTGTGTGGTGTGTGTGTGTGGTGTGTGTGTGTGGTGAATGTGGTATGTGTGTGGTGTGTGTATGTCTGGTGTGTGGTGTGTGTTGTGTGTGTATGTGGTGTCTGGTGTGTGTTGTGTGTTGTGTGTGTGTGTGGTGTGTGTTGTGTGTGTGTATGTGGTGTGTGGTGTGTGTGTGTGTGTGGTGTGTGTGTGGTGAATGTGGTATGTGTGTGGTGTGTGTATGTCTGGTGTGTGGTGTGTGTATGTCTGGTATGTGGTGTGTGTGTGTATGTGGTGTGTGGTGTGTGTGTGTGTGTGGTGTGTGTATGTCTGGTGTGTGGTGTGTGGTGTGTGTGTGTATGTAGTGTGTGGTGTCTGTGTGTGTGTGTGGTGTGTGTATGTCTGGTGTGTGGTGTGTGTGTGTGTGTGTGTGGTGTGTGGTGTGTGTGTGTGTGTGTGTGGTGTGTGTGTGTGTGGTGAATGTGGTATGTGTGTGGTGTGTGTATGTCTGGTGTGTGGTGTGTGGTGTGTGTCTGTATGTGGTGTGTGCGTGTGTACACTGAGGAGACCCAGCAAACCCAGAGCTCATTTAGGGAACTGGAGCTGGTGAGTGACGCGTCACCTCGCGGTCAGGGACCTCCGGTGTGCCCGTGAGGCCCGTGGACGTGAGGGTCGTGCCATGGAGCGCTGAGAGGTTTGAGGTGGTCGCTCTACAAGTGGGGCGGCGTGGAGGAAATTGCCCCTTGCAGCTTACCTTCCTCAGGACTGCCTCTCCGCTCCCTGACGCGCGGCCCTTCGAATCTGCCTGCACCTGGCCCTGCCGGCGAGTCGGGTGCCCGCTAGGCAGCGTCTCCCCTGCCCTGGCAGCCTGGGTCGCCGCGTGGTCTCTCCGGGGCTGAGCCTTGCTCGCCGCTGTCAGCCGCCGCGGCGCTGCCTTGAGCCCGCCCTTCTGAGCCGTCTCTGCGGAGAAGCCTCAGCCCCGTCTTCCTCTCTGCCCTGGCCTGTCGCTCCCAGTCGCCTGTCTGTCGGCCCCACCTTCCCTCCTTTTCTGACATTAATTTTTCCTTTGCTCTGCCTTTCCATTCCTCTTCCTCCTCCCATCTTCTTCCTTTTACTCTTTTACATTTTCCTTTTACTTTTTTAATATTTTCCATTTACATTCTTTTTTTTTTTTTTTTTTTTCGAGCCGGGGGAGGTTACAGATTGCATTGTCTTTGACCTAACCAGACCCCTGTTTCAGGTTCTCTGAGCCATTGTCTGGTAACTCTTTGTTGGTGTTGTGTAGTCACTAACTCATATCCAGCTCTTTTCCGACTGTAGTCGGTAGCCCACCGACTCTTCTGTCCATTCGATTTTCCAGGCAAGCACACTGGAGTGGGATGCCATTTTCTTCTCCAGGGGATTTTCCAACCCAGGGATTGAACCTGGGTCTCCTGTATTGGCAGGCGGATTCTTTACCCCTGAGCCACCAGAGGAACAAGCCCCTGTGGTAATAACTCTTAGGGGGCCTATAATTTTGAGATTGGCAAAGCGGAAGGAAATGTGATAGGATCAGTTCATTTTAAGTCCGACTGCTTCATAGTTTGGCTGATCCACACTGAGAGTTGAACCCTGGCTCAGTTTCCCATGAAAAGTAAGGTGAGCAGGAACATATTCTGGTGTCCTCCAACTGACATTGCTAATGCCAACAGCCGTGTTTCCTAGGCCTGGCACGAGTACCACGTGACTTGGGCAGGCCTCTTGTCTTTGGAAAAATGCTCCCCTCCATGTTTATATCCTGGAGCATTAATTCCTGGAAAGTAACAGCCCTTGCAGTGAAATCCTTTTACTTTCCATTGATGTGAAAGCAGTTAGTTATATAGTATCCTTGCTGTGAACTAGCAGCAGCAGCAGCAGCAGCATATTAGGTTGTTGATGCCCTCTGGTGGCTATTTTGCAGTATTGCAAAAGGGAAGGAAGGCCATTGTGGCTCAGGGCTGGTAGCATCACTGGGACATACACAGCTGTAGGGCTGAAGGCTCATGGTCATCTTCTTGCTGTGAGTTTCAGGCAATGAAAATTCATGACTCATTCATCCATCCTGCAAATGGTTATACGCCGGTTAAGTAGACGAGGCCAGTTCTGTTTTGTTTTTTTTTTAGAGCAGGATCAAATACTTTTGTAGATTATAGGAAGAGAGCATTGGAAGATCTCCTACTAGTGTGAAAAGTAGGCCTTGCAAAAGAGGTTTAATAAAGTACTAAACTGCTACTAAAATGTTCAGATGTCACCTCTGATTTGGTGGCAAATCATTTGGTCCCTCTGACTTGAATTCTATCTCTTGCAGTTTATCAGTTGTGGTCATTCAGGTGCTAAGTTGTATGCAACCGCGTGGACTGTAGCATGCCAGGCTTCCCTGTCCTTCATTATCTCCCAGAGTTTGCTCAAACTCAGGTTCATTCAGTCGGTGATGCCATCCAACCATCTCATCCTCTGTTGGCCCCTTTTCCTCCTATCTTCAATCTTTCCCAGCATCAAGGTCTTGTCCAGTGAGTCAGCTTTTCCTATCTGGTGGCCAAAGTATTGAAGCTTCAGCTTCAGTATCAGTCTTTCCGATGAATCTGTAGGCTGATTTTAAAGACTACTATTTTTATGTTTCTGCACTTCTTCTTTAGAAAGGAAAGGATGCTCTTGTATTTGACCTAGAGAGAAATACGCTCCTCATCGCAGATGTGATTAGGGGATAGATGGGCTGCTTCTAGAACTCTGTGTCATATACCGAGGAGCAACCGTGTAAGATCCAAGCAGATGTGCTGTGAATGGGGTACCCTGAGGGTTCATCCCTCTGCCTCCGGGCAGCTCTGTTGGCTTGGACCAGCCCCTCAGTAGTCTCTTCTCTATACCCTGTGGTGTCCAACAAAAGTGACCTTTTTGTGCTAGGATGGAAAGTGTTGGGGGCACGGGACAGCAGTTCAGAGTCACGGACTCTGGGCACCGACCCAGCTCAGACACCATCCAGCCGAGGCTGTGGGGCTGAACCTGGTGGGCGGGCTTGTGGGGGTGTGTGATGGGGCTGACACAGCCGTGCACAGTGGCCGTGGGGGGCCGACATGACCCACGTGCGGGGCCGTGAGCCGTGACAGTTGCTGTGTCTGGTTCTAGTTATTTCTCTTTGGGTTTAATTTCTGTTTCCCTCTGAGAAAGGCAGTGACTTGTGGCATTTCTGCCACTGTTATTATGGCGTTTCTTCCCCGTTTCTCGGTAATTTGACCCTCTTTTTGCATACCTTTTGCTTTTCTCTTTAGATTTTGTACCCCTCAATGCCCTGCCCGCTGCCAGCAGGGCAGATGGATGGTTCAGGGTGTTTTCTAAGACCAGTTTCTGCTTTCTTGCCGACGTGACAGCAGGCATGAAAGAGAGGCTAGTTTTTAGTGGTGCAGTATTTGAATGAGAACTCCCTTGTGGATTGATGGTTTTATTTTCTTCATCTTAAATTTGACTCAGAAAATATCCTTCAGGTTTCATAGCAACCAACATGGAAAACCTTGGTGTTGGAATGTTTCACTGAATCTTCTCCACTGACCTGATTTTTTTTTTTTTTAATATTGAGTTCTAAAGTAAAATAGGATCTGGCTTCAAAGAACTTGATTATTTGCTGTTGTTATCTGCCATATATTTTTCTGTATTATATAATTTTTTTATTTTGAAAAGAAACGAGACACTTAATAGTACACCCTTCTTTGTTTAGTTAACATTCCTGATTAGGCCGTCATTCCAGATTTTAAGTAAGTAGTAGTAATGCTACAATACACGTTGCTGTGTGTCAGACCATATCTTTTCAGGTCAGTTATTGCAGTGAAGTCGATGTTTTTGGTCACGTGATCTGAATATTTCGAGGTTCTCTGTCCAGAATTGCCAGTTCACTCTTGAGAAACTCTCCTGTTTGGCTCACCCACCAGGGGCATGCGATTTATCCACTTCCCATTTCTCATCTACACTGTGTAGATTACTTCTGTTAATTCTGAGAGAGAGTAAGTATTGTCTTGGTTTTGTTTCAGTTTGTGCAAAGAAATTTGGTCCCTGAGATGTATTTGTTTAAGAGAGATTTGCTTCCCTTTTGTACACGACCAATTCCATCCATCTCTGTGTCTAATTCTTACAGTTTTTGGATATGTTCACCGATATTTTTTGCCTTTTAATTTTGTTTACAAAGGTTTTGTTGCAAACATCTTTTCCAGTCTTAAAATTTTATTCTGTAGAGTTTCGTCCTGGGTTTTCGTACCTTGAAAGGCTTTTTCTCTCTTGGGAGAAATACGCAATTACCTATATTTATTCTCTTTTCTGCCTGTTTTTTCCATTTTTCCACTTATCTCTTTGTATCAAGTTTATTTTGATTTCTGGCCCAGAGTCAGAACTTAGTTTTACTTCTTGCCAAATGGCTGTTTAGTTAACTAGAACTAAGTTTTCATTTCCCTAATGGTTTGCTGGCCACCTTTTGATCGGGTCTTAAGATGCAGGCCACGCGGGGGTCCGCTTCTTGGACTCCTCTTTGGTTCCTGTGGGTGTGTGGTCCTGTTCCAGTGCCAGTACCACGTCGCAGGTGGACTGTATCTGAAGGTCACAGCGAGTTCTTTTTATTTTGCAAAAGTTAGGGCTTGGCTTTGCGTTGGAGTCCCTCCTCTGAACACCAGGTGGCGAGCCCTCATTGGTATGTTTGAGTGGGAGGACCAGGATACATCTGGCCAGCTTATTCAGAAAGAGGCACACTCAGCAGCAAACTTGAAACCTGAATGATGCAAGCGCCCATCCTGAAAGAGCAGTTACATTTCCTCCACTTGGTGGGTTTCGGTAGCCTGCCAGGATCTCAGCAGGGACGGACTTCGCTTTCCCCTCTTTCCGCTAAGATACAGGCCAGCATCGGTCGGCCGTCTTTGTCCCCACTGCCGCTAGTGTGTGTTAGTCGCTCAGTCGCGTCCAGCTCTTTGCGACGCCATGGACTGTAGCCTGCCAGGCTCCTCTGTCCGTGGCATTCTCCAGGCAAGAAGACTGGAGTGGGTTGCCGTGCCCTCCTCCAGGGGGTCTTCCTGACCCAGGGATTGAACCTGCATCTCTCATGTCTCCTGCATTGGCAGGTGGGGTTTTACCACCAGGAAGCCCTCCCCACCATAGCCCTTCAGGGATTCTCACAACTAAGCTCTTTCCTCTGGAGGTTTTTCTTGCTGATGCTGTATCCTCACGGGCTTCCCAGGTGGCTCAGTGGTGAAGAATCCGCTTTACCAATTCAGAAGATGTGGGTTTGATCCCTGGCTCGGGAAGGTTCCCTGCCGAAGGAAACGGCAACCCACTCCACTCTTCTTACCTGGGAAATATGGACAGAGCAGCCTGGCGGGCTACCGCCCATGGGGTCGCAAAGAGTCGGACATGACTTAGCGACTAAACAACAACTGTATTCTCACTGGTTGATCAGAAAGCGCCCGTCCTCCCCTGCTTTGGAGAGTTAGTTACCTGTCCCTTCAGTGGGATTCCTTTTCCATTTCTGTGAAGGGCCCTGGAGCAAGACAGGCCTGCTTCCCATGTCCACTGCTTGTAACAAACAGCCTTTTCACCTCCCCATCCAAAACCATTGACTTGAACATCCCATGCCTTCTGTTTGGTTGAATGGGATTTCTCTATAAGGACTGTTTGAATCTTTTTCATTTCCATGCTGATGTAATATGGGCATGCTATGTTTTGAGTAGTTCTTTTTACTTCCTTCGTTGGGTTCTGATGTTGCTATGGTGAGTTCTGCTGGAGGGTGTGTGCATGGTTTGCACGGAGGCTGAAGTCCACAGAGGGTGCCTCTCCACGTGTTTGTGATTTCCCTTGTGGTTTGATTTGGATGTCGGCTACAGGGCTGGGCAGCTAATTCCATCACGCCATCACACCTTGGGTTTTTCTAGCATGCTGCATGTGAGGTGGGGAGCATGATGGCTGATGGTGAGGGGCATCATTCCAGAGACTGTCAATGTCTAACAAATTACCTGCAATCTCAGCAGCCCAGGACTGGTGAATGGATTTGCGTGAAGCACCACAGGGGTGGCTTGGCTTTGCTGCACATGCTCTGGGGTCTCACCTGGGAAACTTGAGATTTAGGGTGTGACTTAACTGTGGGGACTTCATTGTCCAAGGACTCAAAGGCCTGTTCACATGGATGTTGGGGGCCTGAGGTGTATGCTTGGAAGAGGAGGGCTGTTATACACGAGGCCTGGCTTCCTCACAGCCCAATGCTCTCAGAATCTTCACCCTTCTTAGGTCACAGCGCAGGGCTCTAGGCGTGAAGTTCCCGTGTATGGAGTGGCCACCGTGTCACCTGTTACAGCGAAAGCCTTGCAAGGAACATGGTGTTACTTTCACTTCCCTGCATTGGTTAAAGTGGTTGCCCAGGTGATGGGGAGGGGCAGGCACCCTGGTTCTTGATGGAAGGAGTGTCAGAATTTCAGAGGTTATGCTTGGGGATTAAGTATGGCTGCACTTAAGTAAGGGCTTTTCTGGTGACTCGGATGACAAAGAATCCGCCTGCAATGCAGGATACCTGGGTTCGATCCCTGGTTTGGGAAGGAAATGGGTACCTGGAGACGGGAATGGTGACCCACTCCAGTATTCTTGCCTGGAGAAGTCCATGGACAGAGGAGCCTGGCTGGGTTTATCCATGGGGGTCACAAAGAGTCAGACACACCCAAGTGACTAAAACAAAAAGTTAGAATGAGATGGGCCTGGGACTAGGGCTTGGGTCGAGCAACTTACTCACCATCCTCATCCTTAAAACGGCAACATAAATGGTGTTTATTTCACAGCTTTTGGAGGATTCAGTGAGATCACCCCTACGTTATTATACTAAACTTCAGCAGTGTTGTCCCCTTTCTGTAAAGGGTGGTGTCCATTTCATTAGACTTAAAATTATGCTTAAACGGTATTGTGAGCTGGGGACATTTTAAGTATTTTTATTAATAAAAAGAAGACTATTAAGGCATCAAGAGCTGCAATATGCTTTGTTAGCATGGGTTTCTGAAACACTGAGAGCTGATGTACACAGAGATCTGGGAGGCTTGGCCAGAGACAGACAGCTATACTGACTGCCTTTCGGCTTACTCTTACTTCCTTTTGTCCTTGCATGCTTTATGTTCTGTTCACATTGATATATTCTGGCTTTTCTCTCCTGTTTTCTCTGTGGTCATGCCTTCTTCTATCTTTTACCTGGGTTCCCCCTCTTTTGGTGTTACAGGGACAGCTGTGCACGTTGTCTTTAAGCAGAAGTTTATACCCCTGCGTGCTTCTGATCACTGGATCAAGAAGCGGGGTGCAGGCACCTATTCCAGTGATCACTTCACAAGGGCCAACCTGTTCAGTAATCCATTTACCAAATGGCACATTTACTGACTTTGTCAGCATATCAACAGTGTTTCTTGTTCATCTGTTTATAAGATTTAGTATATAAAGTTATTGGTTGAAAACCTTTAAAAACAACTTTTGAAGGTCTCTGGGTCATATTAGTTAATTGGCTATGAAGACAAAACCAAAACAACATCTTAAATAATATTGAATTTGTCTCAGGTCAAAAAAAATGATAAAAAGGAACAGAAGTGACCCAGCTTACACTGCAGATCCCAGAAAAGGGATGACTAAAGACAGAAAGAGAGAGATTGTTAGAGGTAACAGCTGGGGAGGGGCAGAGAGTAGGGAAAGCAGAGGAGTCCTGGGGTGGGGTGAGTCAGCTGAAGGAAGTTGGGGGCCCCTGGTAGAGGGGGAGGATTGGAAGGCCCCAAGAGGCGCTCACTTTCCACAGTTCTCTTAATTCCCATTATTTATTCCATACAAACTTTATAAATAGTGAAAAATAGCAGTTTTGGTAAAACTTTATAAACAGTTAAACTAAGCCAGTTTTGGTAACATTGGTGAATTGTGATCCTTGATCTCACTGCAAGTTGGCCGCTGGATGGTCTTTCAAAAAACGGAATTTGGTGACTCTGGTAAATGATATCCCAGGGTCCAGCAGTGGACAAGCCTTGACCAAAATGTCATCAGGCTGTTAGACGTGCTGGGCTCCCCAAGAGGAGGGACGTCAGTCACCCTGGGAGAAAAGCCCAGGAATAGTTCAACCAGGAGAAAACGTGGCCAGCAAGGCCCTTAGATGGTCCAAGAGGAGCCTGTTCTTCTGAGGTGGGTACCAAAAGAAAAGAAGCATGTGGCCACCATGTGCAGAAGGAGGGGCTAAAGCAATCCTGGGAATACATGTTCCCTTCATCCGATTTTAGTGGATGCAGCGTGGTTTGAAATTCTCCTGGACCTGAATCTATTGCTTGAACCTGGCTGCTAGACTTGAATCTACTTCTCTTATAAGAAAAGTAGACTGTGCTCTACTAAGGGAAACCATTCAATATCAAAGTTATCCAAGTCTATGCCCCAACCAGTAACGCTGAAGAAGCTGAAGTTGAACGGTTCTATGAAGACCTACAAGACCTTTTAGAACTAACACCCCCAAAAGATGTCCTTTTCATTATAGGGGACTGGAATGCAAAAGTAGGAAGTCAAGAAACACCTGGAGTAACAGGCAAATTTGGCCTTGGAATGCGGAATGAAGCAGGGCAAAGACTAATAGAGTTTTGCCAAGAAAATGCACTGGTCATAGCAAACACTCTCTTCCAACAATACAAGAGAAGACTCTACACATGGACATCACCAGATGGTCAACACCAAAATCAGATTGATTATATTCTTTGCAGCCAAAGATGGAGAAGCTCTATACAGTCAACAAAAATAAGACCAGGAGTTGACTATGACTCAGATCATGAACTCCTTATTACCAAACTCAGACTTAAATTGAAGAAAATGGGGAAAACCTCTAGACCATTCAGGTATGACCTAACTCAAATCCCTTATGATTATACAGTAGAAGTGAGAAATAGATTTAAGGGCCTAGATATGATAGATAGAGTGCCTGATGAACTATGGAATGAGGTTCATGACATTGTACAGGAGACAGGGATCAAGACCATCCCCATGGGAAAGAAATGCAAAAAAGCAAAATGACTGTCTGGGGAGGCCTTGCAAATAGCTGTGAAAAGAAGAGAAGTGAAAAGCAAAGGAGAAAAGGAAAGATATAAGCATCTGAATACAGAGTTCCAAAGAATAGCAAGAAGAGCTAAGAAAGCCTTCTTCAGCTATCAATACATAGAAATAGAGGAAAACAACAGAACGGGAAAGACTAGAGATCTTTTCAAGAAAATTAGAGATATCCAGGGAACATTTCATGCAAAGATGGGCTTGATAAAGGACAGAAATGGTCTGGACCTAACAGAAGCAGAAGATATTAAGAAGAGGTGGCAAGAATACACGGAAGAACTGTACAAAAAAGATCTTCATGACCAAGATAATCACAGTGGTGTGATCACTCATCTAGAGCCAAACATTCTGGAATGTGAAGTCAAGTGTGCCTTAGAAAGCATCACTACGAACAAAGCTAGTGGAGATGATGGAATTTCAGTGGAGCTGTTTCAAATCCTGAAAGATGATGCTGTGAAAGTGCTGCACTCAATATGCCAGCAAATTTGGAAAACTCAGCAGGGGCCACAGGACTGGAAAAGGTCAGTTTTCATTCCAATCCCAAAGAAAGGCAATGCCAAAGAATGCTCAAACTACTGCACAATTTCACTCATCTCACATGGTCAACACTGAAATCAGATTGATTATATTCTTTGCAGCCAAAGATGGAGAAGCTTTATACAGTCAACAAAAATAAGACCAGGAGCTGACTATGGCTCAGATCATGAACTCCTTATTACCAAATTCAGACTTAAATTGAAGAAAATGGGGAAAACCTCTAGACCATTCAGGTATGACCTAAATCAAATCCCTTATGATTATCCCTTATGATTATGCTCAAAATTCTCCAAGCCAGGCTTTAGCAATACGTGAACTGTGAACTTCCTGATGTTCAAGCTGGTTTTAGAAAAGGCAGGGGAACCAGAGATTGCCAACATCTGCTGGATCATGGAAAAAGCAAGAGAGTTCCAGAAAAAACATCTATTTCTGCTTTATTGACAATACCAAAGCCTTTGACTGTGTGGATCACAATAAACTGTGGAAAATTCTTCAAGAGATGGGAATACCAGACCACCTGACCTGCCTCTTGAGAAATCTGTATGCAGGTCAGGAAGCAACAGTTAGAACTGGACATGGAACAACAGACTGGTTCCAAATAGGAAAAGGAGTACGTCAAGGCTGTATATTGTCACCCTGCTTATTTAACTTATATGCAGAGTACATCATGAGAAACGCTGGACTGGAAGAAACACAAGCTGGCATCAAGATTGCTGGGAGAAATATTAATAACCTCAGATATGCAGATGACACCACCCTTATGGCAGAAAGTGAAGAGGAACTAAAAAGCCTCTTGATAAAAGTGAAAGTAGAGAGTGAAAAAGTTGGCTGAAAGCTCAACATTCAGAAAACGAAGATCATGGCATCCGGTCCCATCTATTTCATGGGAAATAGATGGGGAAACAGTGGAAACAGTGTCAGACTTTATTTTTGGGGGCTTCAAAATCACTGCAGATCGTGACTGCAGCCATGAAATTAAAAGACGCTTACTCCTTGGAAGAAAAGTTATGACCAACCTAGATAGCATATTCAAAAGCAGAGACATTACTTTGCTGACTAAGGTCCGTCTAGTCAAGGTTATGGTTTTTCCAGTAGTCATGTATGGATGTGAGAGTTGGACTGTGAAGAAGGCTGAGTGCCAAAGAATTGATGCTTTTGAACTGTGGTGTTGGAGAAGACTCTTGAGAGTCCCTTGAACTGCAAGGAGATCCAACCAGTCCATTTTGAAGGAAATCAGCCCTGGGATTTCTTTGGAGGGAAAGATGCTAAAGCTGAAGCTCCAGTACTTTGTCCACCTCACGTGAAGAGTTGACTCATTGGAAAAGACTCTGATGCTGGGAGGGATTGGGGGCAGGAGGAGAAGGGGATGACCCAGGATGAGATGGCTGGGTGGCATCACTGACTCGATGGACGTGAGTCTGAGTGAGCTGCGGGAGTTGGTGAGTTGGTGATGGACAGGGAGGCCTGGTGTGCTGCGATTCATGGGGTCGCAAAGAGTCGGACATGACTGAGCAACTGAACTGAACTGAACTAAGGGAAAGTTTTTTCTTCTGTCCCATGGGACTCAGGAAGAGTGGCCTTTGAATTTCCATAAAGCTTGTAATGGTCTCTGGAGGTGCCCGTTAAGGAATTTACAGTTGAAATGTCATACAGAGTGAAGTCAGTCAGAGAAAAGCAAATGTATATTCATGCATATAAGTGAAATCTAGAAAAATAGTATATATGGTCTTATTTGCAAAGCAGAAACAGAGATGCAGACATAGAGAACAAACATAGATACCAAGGGGAGGGGGGTAAGTAGGATGAATTGGGAGATGAGGATTGACACGTAGACACTGCTGATCTCATGGATAAAATAGTTAGCTAGTAAGAACCTACTGCATAGGACAGGGAACTCTATCAATGCTCTGAAATCCAGAAAGAAAGGGTACACACACATGCATGTACACACACACACACACCCAAGGATGGGCGATTCACTTTGCTGTACAGCGGAGACTAAATACGACATTGTAAAGCAACTATGCTCCGATTGAAAACTCCAGCTGCAGTTGGACACAGTTTAACCTGGAAATCTCAGTGTAACTGCTAGAGGGCAGCAGCCGCTGTTCAGAAATCATCGCTCGGTTGTTCTCTCCAAATCAGGTCAGTTTTTTATTTGGCCAGCCTCAGAGAAAGTTAGAACTTATGGATCCCTTATAAAAACAGCTCAGATTTACTTTTTTTTTTTTTTTTTTTGCCTTCTGGCAAGAAGAGAATTCTAAATAAGTGTATGAATTGAAAAGAGTCTAAGCGTATGTGCATAAATAAAATAATAGTCACTTATTACTCTGAAGCCAGAGGATAGAAAAAATGTTGAATGTATGCTTTTGATATGTGTCCAAATACTGTTTATGCAGTGTGAATTTATCTATACGTATCTAAAGTTCCCTAACGACTTAGTAAATAATTGTTGACTTGGAACTGAACTCTTAGGACCCCCTGACAGAAGTATTCAGACAGCTCCTTCCTTCTACAGGTGAAGATAGTAAGGCCTAAGGAAATCACAATGCGTAAGGTTATATGGTTATTAAAAGGAAGGTCTGGGAATGTAACCCACCATGCCCATCTTACTTTATTCATTCATTTATTCATATCTTCATCAAATTCAACTACTGTGCATATTAGATAACTCTGGGCATACATCCTACCTTCCAGAACTTTGATTTGGAGGAGTTTAATATTATGTGTTCAGGTGACCAAGTAAAATGCTTTCTATATTTAAATAATTTTATGAAATACAGAGTCGAAAAGTTGAACCCTGTGTTTTTTCTTATACATTTTAATTTATTTATGTGTCTTTAACTTGGCTGTGCTGTGTGTTGGTTGTGGCATGAGGAGTCTTTCACTGCCCTTTGTGGGCTCTTGGCTGCTACGGATGGGTTTCTCCCGAGTGGTGCACAGACTCAGTATTTAATGGTACACGGGCTTAGTTGCCCTGCAGCATGTGGGGTCTTAGTTCCTGGACCAGGAATCAAACCCTTGTCCTCTACATTGGAATGTGGATTCTTAACCACTGGACCACCAGGGACGTCCCAGACTCTTTTTATTGTTTGCTTTTGTTTGTCATTAAGGCACTTCTTGGGCTTTCGCAGTTTAATGTTTTACTCTACATAGGAAGTTCCAAGTAAGGGAAGAGTAAACAGCTTTCCCCAGTGGTTCCGATGACAAGACCCTTTCGGTCTGTGGAGCATCGTGAAATATGAGTGCTCCATGAATCATGCTTTGTGAAACCTCGCATCGGTGCTTCTTAGGGTCTGGGTATAGCTTTCTATCCAACTCCCCGGTGCTATAGTATCTCAGCTACCAGGTTCCTTTGATTTTGCCTGTTTCTTCTTCCTTCTAAATTATAAGCTGCTGCCAGATTTATATTTCTAAAGCTTGGCTCTGATCATTCTGCTCCCCTGCTTATAAGTAAACCTGAATTTCCTTCCCTCTCGCACTAAAATAATTCCAGATGGAGCAAAGACTTAAGTGTAAAAAATGAAAAACTACAAAAATCAGTGGGAAGAAACATGACTGAACTAATTTAAAATCCTTTAGTGAGAAAACTTCTCCTAAACAGAATGTTAAATGACAATGTCATAAATAAAACTGGTAAATTTGCCTAAATAAAAAATGAAAATAACTTATTATAAGAAATAATGTAAGTTTAAACAAAGTATGACAAGATTTACAGCCAGTGGCTGCTTTCCGTAATTAAGGGCTCATTCAAATCCATAAGCAGAAGAGAAAATCACGAGCTCATAGAAAAATGGGCAAATGATATCAGTGAGAATTTCCCTGACAAAGAAAGGCAAATGTAGATCATGAAAATATGAAAGATCCTAAACTTCACTGAAAATGTTAATGATAGAGCGAAATAAAGATACTGTTTTTTTTTTTTACCTGCCATTAGTTCAAAGTAAAGGTTTATGACATCAAATATTGGTTAGCATGTAAAGAAAAAATTACAAAACATATACTTTTAGTGGAAGTGTAAATTTTGACAGGTTTTGGAAGAATAATTTGACTGTGGTTGTCACAACCAGAAAAGACACATATTCATTTGTCCTGCATCTTTAAAAAAATATAATCATATGTGAACTCCAAGATAGATATACGTGGATGCTTGTAGTATTGTTTGTGCTAGTAAAAAAAAATTGCCAATGAAATAAAGGTTCATTATTTGATAACTAATTGCATAAATTAAGATACAGCAACACAGTGAAAATGTGTGCAGTTGGTAAGAGTTAAAAAACTGAGAAATCTGCATTGTTGATATGAACAGAGCTTCAAGGTACTTTAATTGTGAAATTAGTGCATCTAATATGATTACATTCAAGTTAAAAACAACTCTTATATTTTTTCCTGTAAAACATTCTAGAAACGGGTACATTAGGGAAATGGGAATGAGGAAAGATTAAGAGGGTGGAGAGTTTTTGTTTCATACCTTTCAGAATCATATGTGTGTACTACACTTTTTAAACATTTTTATATAAAAAAGAACAAGAAAATCAAAACCACCCTTTATTTCTTACCGAGCAAAACCATAACTTTTTATTTTGTGATTTTAAGGTATTTTAGTCTCTGATTCAAAACCGGATGTTTAAAATTTTCTCATTAAACATTTTTTTCCCTTAACTTTTGGCATGAAATAAAATGCTTGCTGGACACCACACAACTTCAGGCATTTCTTAATTGACGGTCTCTTTCCCCTTGCAGTGCCAGCCCCTCCAGCCGAAATGGCCTTGGTCCTTCTCTGCGTGGCCAGATCCACCCATGTTTCAATTCCCACCTCCTTTATTTCAGCCTCCGCTGATACTGCGGTTAGCGCTGTGAGCGAGCATTGAACCCCCAAGCTCTATTCTGTTTTGACACTTACCTCTTGGGCCTGGTGTTATATATGCCGCGCGTCTGCTGTCCGCCAGGTGCAGAAGAAGAAAAGGCTTTGGATGGATTTTCCCTTGCAGTCCCCCTTGGTACCCAGCAGTGGGCTGTGGTCCAAGGTGACCTGTGTTCGCGGCCCGTGAGTGATGGTAGCGGCCGGGCAGGTACTGGGCCCACAGAGCTGTGCCCATCGGGGTGTCGTGAGCAGCAATAGGGACTGCCCTGCGCTGTTGTCGGAGCGTGGATCGGTGCAGCGTTTCTGTCTGAGCACACACAGAACACCACAGCATGTTTGGCAGGGGAGCGGGAAACCCCGGCCACGGATGCTTAAACGCTCGCGTGGTCTAAAGCCGAGGCTGTGTGATTCCGTGGCGTCCGCGTGGCGGAGTGGGTGTAACCCAGAGTGGGCGCCTCGTCTCAGGCCTCCTGGTTTCATTCTCCTTCTAAAGCTCCGCAGCACCTCTTTATTCCCGAGAGCCACATTGTTTATGAAGCACCCCGTTGGAGGGGGAGGGTTAAAGTCCACCCATTCAGGTGTCATCTCACCATTTGTATCATCTGGGCCTTGCATTCCTGAGCGGCGACCCCTTTTCAGAACCGGCCTAGTTAAGATGTCACTTGCCTGACAGTGAGGCACTTAGGCGCTGAGAGAAAAACCACGACGTGCCCCCCAAGCCCCCACCCCCCCGTTTCTCAAATTTTCCCTAACAATTAACTCTGCACTCACTTGACACCCTGGTTCCTTGTTTGGCTGTGTAAACCCCGGTCCCTTTTTTTCTATTAATTCCAGACATTAATATTTTCTTTCACGTGCTGCCGCCATTCACCCGTGAAACAGTTTGAACATTATGTAGCTGTCAAGATGCCTGGGGATTACCCAGCGTGCTTTGCCTCTGAGAAAGTGACACCACCGAGGCCGGCTTGTGAGATGTTTATTTTGAGAGCACGCTGACAGGCATGAAGGCCTGATCCCAGAGTGGCAATTTCATTTAATTAAAGGCCTCTTTTTATTAGAGTCCCCCCCCTTTTTTTATCTATATATATATCAGAATGATTGTTAAAATCTGACTTGCCAGAGGTGTTCTCTTGTACTGTAAAAGGGAGGGAGGTGGGACGGATTACTCACTCACCAGTGGCTCTGCCCCTGAATGGCGGGGAATGCCTTCGTTTCTGCTCTCCTGCTCAGACCTGCGTGCATGAGTGTCCAGGTTTGAAAGAAGTACTGCTGGGTTCTTAGGAAAGTCGCATTGACATATGGACACGATCGTGTGTGATAGATAGCTAGGGGAGGCTGTTGTATAGTCCAGGGAGCCCAGCTCTGTGCTCTGTGAGGACCTGGGGAGGTGGGGAGGCTCGTCTATATAGTGACGACTGATTCAAGTTGTGTGGCAGAAACCAACACGTCATTGTAAAGCCGCCTTCCTCCAGTTCACAAAATAAATTGAAAAATTAAAAAGGCAAAATAAAGACTGCTGGGTTTCTGCGCCTTTGTTGCCAGACTTAAACTGTAGGAGTTGAATATACATCCGTGTCTGTTTGTTGTTGGATTTCTTTGTTTTAAAGTTAGTAGCCTTGCCATCCTGGAATGGCTAAGTTGACACTCGGGGACCTTGGTTCCTCTATTAGGACTTTTAATCAGCATGTGTTATCTTACCCTCGAGTGACGTGACTGCCAGTTAAAATCTTCAGGATAAGGATTGCATTTGTGATCAGGAGTTTTCCATCCCGCAGAAACCTCAGAAAGAGCTGAAAAAAACAAACAAACAAACAAACAAACAGGATTGGAATGATTCATGGTGGATATTAAGGAGTTTGAAATATTTGTGACAGAGTAGCCTAATTAATTTTTGATGTAAAAAATCAAAACTCTATCAGCTTGACTTTAATATCAAGAACACACGTCAATAAATCTGTGGAGGCCTCTGTTGGGCATTGTCCAAGACACCTGGAATGTGTCAGTGAACAAAACAGACCATTGGGCTCTGAGCTCAGACTTATTCAGAGTCTGGTTCACAATGAATTATACCAGCATACCTCCCCAAATTAGAATTTTTTTTCTTTCTTTGTAGCATGATCAGCTGGCCTTCATTTTTGCCCTGTGGGTTATTCATTCATTCATTCTTGCCTCCTTTCTTCCTCATTCACTGACCAGTAGTGCACAAGGATGTCCCAGGATGCACAAGGATGTTCTCTGCCCTGCGTATGCTGGTACGCTTGCACGTGTGTAACACACATGCATAGCACATAATCCTGGCATTCTGTTTATGGGCATTGTTTTTTTCTCGGTTGATCTCAGGAGTGTGGAGGAGGGTCCGTCATCAGTCCCTCTTTCTGCTCTGGACACTGTGGCTCTGGCGGCACATTATTCATTCCTCTTGGCGTCTGTTTCAAAGCTCCCCGGGAGGAGGCCGCAGGTCAGGGTGTCAGCCCCGGCCTGCTGAGCGCCTGGCTGAGGGGGCGTCCAGCTGGCCTGGGGGAACCAGTGTTCTCTGCGTTGCTGCAGGTGTGGGGGTGGCAAAGAATGGGCACTTTGTCGGTTTAATCTCTGTGGCCCCTGTTCCAGTGTGCGTCCCTTGGCCCCATCTTTTGAGCTGATGGGTCCAGAGATTGATTTATTTATTATGATTATGTTCTAAAGTACAGGGTTCTCTCGAGTCAGCCATCTGGCCAAATGTTTGAAAACAGTTTCTTTCCCTTCTCCCTGACTCACGGCCACCCTTGGGAGGGGTGGGCTTCTCTCCAGGATCCCTGATATCGGTGGCTGGTGCCGGTGGATTTTACGTCTTGAACTTTTTGTGGGTAGGAGAGTGACGACATTCCCACAATGAAACCACACAGAGAAAGTTCAAGGACCCCATTTGTATTCAATCACAAAAGGCAAAGAAGAATCAGCATTTTCCCCAAATTGTTTCGTTTCTCTCCACTCTCAGCCCTCAGTCTCTGCGCAGGGAGATGTTTGTTCGGGGTGTGCTCGGTGAGACGCTTTGAGTCTGGAGTGTGGGAAGAATCCTCACTTAAAGGAGATCCTAGGCTTTCTGTATTTTTTAAACCGGTCCTGCTCTCTTTTTCTGTTAAAGGCACGAGTGATCCCTATGTGAAGTTTAAGCTGAATGGGAAGACCCTGTACAAAAGTAAAGTCATATATAAGAACTTGAACCCAGTTTGGGACGAGATAGTCGTGTTGCCAATACAAAGCCTTGATCAAAAGCTGCGTGTGAAGGTAATCCCAGATGACGTTCAGGCCTCCTCTTTTATTAAAAAATATTCATTTCTCAGACATCTTTGCCTTCTTAAAAGTCACCTTCCCCAAATTCATTCTTGTATAATTCCTAAGCCCTGGGTTAAAAAATACGTGTAGAAGGAATTCTTTATACCCTTGGTTCAAAACTGTATGTTACTCTCAGATCAGTCAGAGTGAAAATAATATCCCCATTGATTGTATTTAAACTTACTGAATGTGGAAGAATTATTACTGCCAGTGCAGTGGTGACAAGTACTAAAGCCTTTCTCGTTAGGAATAACTTTATACTTAATAGAGCTTTAAGCTACCGGTTATAAGCATCAATTGCTCTAACATCTGGGTTAAAACTGCATGAGTTGAGCCCAGGATGGGACTGCTGTAGAGTATTTCACAAATTTCTATTTAATTGGCAGAGGTGCCCACAGTGGAAAATACTAAATTTTAATGAGAGACCATTTAAACTACAGAGAGTGGTCCATTGTGCATAATGTCTTAATGCATATGAATACTGCCTTAAAAGTATTTTCTGTTATTTTGGCCATAGTAAGCCAAATGGACAGGTTTGAATAATTTTGTTCTCTTCACCAGCTTGGCTAAATTCTTCTTTAACTATATTGTGCAAATTATTTTTAGATCTAGAAGACTGAACTCAAAATTCCCAGTCTACTGCATATATGCATACTGTGATATACTCAATTTGTTTAGCATATTAATGCATTACTGGCCCCCCTTCTCTTTGTAGGTATATGATCGAGATTTAACTATATCTGATTTCATGGGTTCTGCATTTGTCATTTTGAGCGATCTTGAGCTTAACAGGTATTGTAATTTTACCATCTAATTGTGATTAGTGAATTTTAGAGGTAACTCAAGATAATAAAATGAAAAATCTGAATAAATGGAAGAGTGCTGTAAAATGTGAGCTTTTCTATTATTTTTGCTTTTTAGCTCCCAAATATATATTGGTCTGACATTACATCTTCCATAACATAATTTAAAAGATGTGAACATAATTTAAAAGGGTGAATTTTGTACTTAGTTTGTTAATATTCAGGTTCATTAACCTACTTACCTTAAAATTAAAGCAAGTATTTACATTATCTTTGGGCAATAGGGGAGAAGAATCAGTTGAGCATCTGTTGAATTAGGCAGTGCATTTCTTGACCCTGAAAAATTGGTTTATTTTTACTGAATTTGGTGTGTTCTTTAACATATGTCTTAGACCTATTTAGAAGTAGATTTTTATCATAAGGACCTGATATATTCTCAGGCAAAAAATACTACCCCAATAAATGCTAATGTCATTTGTTGCCTTTTGCTTCTAGAACGACTGAGCATATCTTAAAATTGGAAGATCCAAACAGTTTAGAGGATGACATGGGAGTGATCGTATTAAATTTGAACCTAGTAGTAAAACAGTGTGATTTCAAGAGACACGTGAGTCTGACCCTTTTTTTCTTTTTAAAATTCTCCATAGCAATTTTTCTTTGGTAATTGGGTTACCCGGTGACTGACATTTTTGTCATTATTTGAGTAGGGGGAGAAATTACATAGAGATTTAAAGTTCTCTAACTGTGATAATGTACAGCCTTTCTTTTGGAAATCTGGAAAGAAAAACCCATTAAGGAATGATCTGTTTTGGCTAGGGATGTGAATGTATTGCTGTTATTAAGTATATACACTGCTTTTGGTTTACTTGCAACACATCATCCAAAATATCACTTTTACTTAGTGTTACTGTTTCCATTTACCATTTTCTTAAGTACTAGATGACTTAGGCATTATTCAGTTATGAAAAATAATTTCTAGGATTTAATCATCATGCTGTATGTACATTATTAAGATGATCAATGCATCATTTCCATCTCAACTTTTTCTTTTAGCTACCACATTTTCTATTGAGAGTACTTCTGAAGAGATACACATTTTAATATTCTCTGGTAAATTACATGGAAATTTCTAGTTATTGTACTACCTATTAAAGATGTCTATAGCATCAGAAAAAAAAAAGCATTGGATTTCGTGACAATACGATTGGCGCTCTGTTTTTAGGAGCACGTATGTGAATATGAACCATAATCTTATTTTATATTTTGGTATTATATGTTACAGTTGCAAGAATGAAAATGAGAATGAAAGCATCCGTGACTGTAATTTAGTTGAAAGATATTTGAAAAGCCAATTAAAAACGGCTACTTGAGAAAGGACTAAGATATGTTAAAATTTAAACTTGATAGAATCTGGTATGAAAATCTTAAGCCTGTTTTTAAATTAAGCCTCCAATAATATTTCTTGGATTGAGTCACTGGGGTCAGTGTGGAGAATAGTCTTCATTTTGACATCACCTTTGCTGTTGGTTGTAATTTATTTTCATGATGAAAATCAGGAGTGATTTACTAGTGAACTTACTGAAGATAGCTCAAAGGAGTTAAAAAACAAACAAACCGCACAGTGACTTTTCAGTTGCCAGAGGGTCAACTGCACAGTTGTTATTTTTAATTTGAATTCTTTACTTATGAGCATTTACTTGACGATAACTTTGGGAACGTGTTCTCCATTTGTTAATGAAGAAGTGGCATGGTTAAAACCTGAGGCCTCAACAGCACTGATATTTTGATGTTAAAATCTCTTACATTGATGTTAAAAATAAATCCTTTTCTATCCAACCTAATGATGGAGGGATTTCCTTTCGCTTCTCATAGTTTTGATGGCATTGCCATTGAATTTGGTGTCCGTGCACCCAGTAGGTGACCGATTCCATGAGCTGGATGCCAGGTTAAAATGACATGCCGTGTAGATGAGCATTGTGTTTGCCACATGGTTGCCCAGTTGCCATCTGCTATATTCTGAAAATTTCTTACATATTTAAATGCGGTTTGTAAATTTGGATAATGACCTCATGAAGCGAGCTGCATAATAGCAGCCTGCTTATTCCACTTGTGGATTTTTTTGTAGTGTATTGGATCCTATTTAGCAATACTACTGGCATTTAACATATATTGAAATATTGCCAAAATTTGGAGTTTTTAGAGAGCCATTTCAGTTAAAGCTTATTTCAAATTTCAGAGCAATTAATACTCAAGGCAGCTTGAGTTTGTTTTTGGAAAACATCTCAAAGCCTGTCTATTCAGAGCATCTAGTGAAAAGAGAGACACTTCTCATTCAGTCTGGGCCTTCTTTCCTTTGACCCCCCATCCCCTGTTTTTGAGAGCTTGTCAGGTTGTATGCATTACCTACTTGATATGATTTTTCATTTTCTTTGTTCTTTGCTTGTTTGGCAGGGGGTCTAGGGCACACTATATTTACTATATGTGTGTGTGTTTGTATGTATATGTACATACATGTATATACATATGTACATATACATTACACATGTATATATTACTATATGGATGTGTGTGTGTATATGTATATGTAGCCAGTGGGGTTGCAAAGGGTTGGACATGACTTAGCGACTGAACGACAATAACAAAAATATAACCAAAATGGAGTATAATAATAATAATAACTATGCTTGTTCTATTTGTTCTGATTGGTAGTGTAATTTTCCTGTTGATATACTTGTTCAGAGTACAGCTGAGCAGGGAATAATTTATCCTGGGTCATGTGTGGCTATTCAATTTAGCATGAATATCAGGGACTCTTGGGATAGAGTCGATATCAGAAAACACTTGTTCTTTTCCTTGAGTTTAAGTTAGTATTTAAAGATATACTTATATTGTTTTTTTTTTTAATGGGAATAACTAACAGGGGAGACTGGGATTACTTGGAAATAATTTGCTTATAAATTTCCATTTTAATTTAAAACCTGATGGAGAGATTTCAGCTTGAATTCTCAGTTCTGTACCCGTGGTCACTGAGGCAGTCTTTATTGCTTTAGAGTCAAGCTGATAAAAACCTTAACACGTGCGAAATGTCTGTGAATTGACCCTCAGGGCCAGGGCCTGTGGGCATGGTGCAGTTAGAAGGTGAGACACTGGCTGGAGCCCTGACGGGCCTGCCTTCTGTCTCTCTTTCTTGACACAGTTGGATTAGAGTTCTAATCATGGGCTCTCTCATCAGACTGTGTGGGTTTGAATCTCAACTCCCCTGTTTTTAGTTTTGAGAAGTTAAGTGATCAGGTCGGATTCACAGAATTGCCTAACCTCTCTCAGCTACAAGTTCCTCACGTGTAAAAATAGGGATCGAAAAAATCTATTTTATGGGTTTGTAAAGATCACGATGACCAAAAATAGTGCTTAGCATGGAGCAGACACTTGATATAAGGTAGTGTTAGTATTATAGTGAGCAAACACTGGTACTCATTTTCCATTAATTTTCTTGTCTATTTTTTAGTCTTTGGGGATATAAAAATCAAATGAATTATATTTCAAAAGGCTGTTTAGAAATAGCCATGTGTATTTACAAGATAGTGGTTAATTTTAGTGCTTGTTCTGGGTGAAAATATTTGTCCATATGTTGTTGGGAAAATAGAAAAAGAACTGATTTTAACACCCAGGTTGGAGTGTCTATAACTCTGGGTCACATGCCGAGTGGCTGAGCTCACAGTGTCACCAGAGGCAGTATTTTTAGTGAGGAATATTTTCAAGACATTTCTGTACCAGCATTTCTAGGTGTTGGTCCCCGGAATATAAGTGAACTTCCCCCAAAGATGATTTCTCTTCTGGTAATTTATTGGGGAGATGTATTGACAAAGCGGATAGGTTATTTGCCTAAAGGTATTTTTTTTTCCCTTAATCATAATAGTTACTATGAGCTGCTCAATTAGATTCATAATTGAGTAATAATCTGCCAAATTTATCCAGTTAGCTAGTTAACCAGCCAGAATAGAGCTTCACAGTACTGGACGGTGACAGGGGTAATGAGGGATTTTGTTAGGAGAGAACTTTAATTATGGACAAAATTCAGCAGCCTTAGCTCGACAAATGAAAGATCAAAAAGAGAACAGTGGTGAGGTTACTGGCTGTTCAGAATATTATTTTCCTTCCCTCCCTCACTGCTGCATTAGCTTGTTTTTCTTAACTGTGCAGGAATGACTCCCATTGTTTTTCCTATTATTTTGAATATTGAGATTTACTCAACAGAGGGAAATGGAATGATTTTTTCTTTTCCTGTATCTAAGACTACAGAAACTTGAACTAACTTTGTCCATGAACTTTTTAAACATTTTCATAATGCTCTCTGAATATTTCAGGTTAGAGAAATCTGCCTTTCCACTTTGCCTTTAGAGGTAAAATTATAGTGTTTTCAGGCAAATAAAAACATGAATGTGTCTTGTAAGGACCGAGCAGTGTTATGTGTCCTTTTCTTTTCATTTTTGAATTTGGTGAGAAAATGGTGTAACACAACCATGGAAATGTGATTTTCCTAGGTTTCTAACTATCTTCTTGTTCTAAGTGTTTTCTCTAACCTCAGAATGTGGGTGTCAGTTGTTTGAATGCAGTCTGCGCCATCTAACTAGCATAATAACACGATCATGTTGTTAACAGCTCCATTTCTCTCTTTTGTTTTGCCGTTTTCACCATCCAATGGACGTAATCCTTAGCGTTGGTCAAATCGGAAGCGGTTAAGTGCCAGCAAGGTAAATATAGCTGTTTTCTTTCTTTTCATCATGTGGTTCATCTTTGTAGCAAAGACAAATGTAGACATGACTGATACTATCGAACCTTTCCATGTAAAGGCTTTTATTCCCTCTGACTGCTAATAAAAAGGAAACCTACGCTCTGATAAATTTCATTTAATAACAGCATAACCAGATGTTAGACTTATGCTTGTTTTAGAGGTGAACTTTTATATGTGCTGGCCATGTTAGAATGTTACACTTCAGGATGGGGGACACATGTACACCACTGATTCATGTCAGTGTATGGCAAAAACCACAATATTGTAGAGTAATTAGCCTCCAATTAAATAAATAAATTAAAAAAAAAAGAATGTTACACTTCATTAAGCTTGAATTATTTGTAGTTGCAGTGCAGTTAGACTTAGTCGTTTAGAAAGTTATTTACCATTAGGTAGAAGCTGATTTTGGTGCTCTAAGAGCAATGGAAAGATTGAGAGGAATATGTGGTATATTTTATAAATCCTTTTTATACTATTTCTATTTTACCATTTATTTGTTTATTTTTGTGAGTGTTTCTTTGTTTCTTTAAAAAGATTTCTCCATGAAAAGTAGTTGGGTGCAACTGAAGATAGGGATGTGTTATCAATTCATCAGGTTCTGAAGGTAACACATTGTCACTGAAGTGACTAAATGTCAAAATTCACGTAATGTAAACAAATCCCCAAAAACTCTGTATGACTTTCTTCAGCTCTGCTACTTCCAGAAGAGGAATAAGCAAGATGCAGCTGCCTGTGATGGGTCTGTGTGTTAGGGGAGGGTGCGTGGGCAAGCTCTGTCTATGCATTTATTTATCTACACACACCTGTACACAGATGTATACCAGTTCTCATTTCTAACCTGTAGTTGCTTACTTCGCTGTAAAATAAGGAGATTGAAACAAAGATTTTGTGCGTTATAAGAGCGTGTGTGTGTGAGAGAAAGAGAGAGAGATCTGTAACCTGACTAGTCATTTAGGAAGGCAAACTTTCTAAGCCTTGCTTTTTAAAATCCAGAAGAATCCAAGTTCTGACTCTTCCTAAAATGTATATCCTTTGCATTTTGGGAGCCCTTTAAATATAACCAGGCTACACTTTTTTTTTTAAAATTTAGCTTTGTTTTAATCCTACCTGTTCACTGGGTTTTCAGAACTCTTGTTCTTTTTAGATATAAAATTAAAAGGCAATAAATAATCATGTGAAGCCATCTCAAAAATCCTTCCAACTTTTGTCTTACTCCTTTATAGTCACTAGAGGGTAGGAGAACATCATGCTCTCCGCAGAAGGGAGCTGGCTCTCCCTCTCGCGTATTAAGCGATGCTGTAACCATCCGGAGCAGTAAAGTTTCCCAGCATGCTCCGGCGAAACCTGACAAAGCAGTATTTTCTCGTTTATTGATTCTGCCTCTGCACTAAAACACTGGTACTGTACATCAATAACCATCTTTAGTTAGGGAGCTCCGGCCTGTGGAAGAGCGCTGGCAGTTTGTGGAAGAACATAAAGGCTAGAAAGAAAAATTGTGAGCTTGGGGAATATTGGAGTCTAGGGAGGACAGGAGAGGTTAGGAAGAATGGCCCAAGGAATGAGGAGGGGAGAAAAATGTTGCCGGCCAGGATAAAGATATCAAAACTAGGATAGGAACAGAGGATCCTGGAGAGCAGTATTTATGTCTGTGCTGCGGAGTGGCATCTTACCACTGAGCTACTGTCTTCTTTTTTCCCTCTCATTGTAGTTTCTAGAATTTTGACTTCAGGGCACTGGTCTCAGAGACTTAATAAATGCCTGCACCTAATACACAGTGTTTCATAAAACCTTTGATGAATAGAGGTCACTGAAAGCTACTTATGACCATGGGTGAGAGATGCAATTTATGGATTGGTGCAGAATTTCAATTGTTAGGGTGACTTTTTGCTACTTAGAGCCTGCAGTTATAGAGGGAAAAGTGAGATAAGTTCTAATTTAGCTCATTAAAGTGAGTCACGGGGAAAATCTATAGTCTCTGTGATTAACTCTCTGTAACAGTAGTTAAAATACCCTGATCAGTCTCCCTTGGTAGTTTTAAACTATAAACTGCTTTTTTTAAGGATTTCCATTTAAAAATTAGAAAGCAGACATTTAACATAAAGAAGATTATTTAATCTGAGTATATAAAATTTTGCTAGTTCTAAGTGATGCATTACCTATAAAATGTCATTGGCTCTTTCACCTCAATCTTATTCTTATAATAACTTTATTTAAATAACTGCTTCTTAAACTCATAAGTTTATAATATTGCATCACCCAGAGTGGCAGTCTTTATGGACTGTCTTCTAAAGCATTTCCTTGAAAAAAAAAAAAAGAATACATATATATATATATATTTTGGCTGCAGCATGCGGCCTATGGGCTTCGTTCCCTGACCAGGGATTGAACGAGTGTCCTCGGCACTGAGAGCACAGAGTCCTACCCACTGGAATGCCAAGGGCTACCCTGTTTCCTGGGTTTTGTTACTAACCTTGGTTTTAATACAGTGAATATGTAGAGATTGCCTGTGAAAGTAGTTTTAGCTTTCATGCAAAAGCCTTTGTTTACCTTCAAGGGAGCATTTTAAAGAGAGAGCTGCAAATCTGACCTAAAGGGCCTGAATCAGATACCTGCCTTTTTTCAGACATTGCCTTTGCATAAACTTTTCTGTGAATAGATCTATTTCCATACCTTCCTGCTCTCTAATGTATATCACAGTCACAGAGCTAGAAAATTAACAGCAGTTACTTCTCTTATGTCAAATAGTCTAATGGGATAGAAACATGATGATAAAAAGTGGAATTGGTAGGTCACTGATGTATTCAGAAAATCTGCAACTGTACACACCCCCCTTTCATTTGGGAGAGTATTATGGGTGACCGTGTGCCCTTTGAGTTACGGGGTTTCTTTATTTTAGATAAGTATTTATTGTCATATGGCTCCTCTTTTGATTGTTTTATGCAGTTATATGACAGCCATTTCAGGTAAAAGACATCCCTGTGTAGGGCAACATTTTTTCAGAATGACATCAGTTGATTAGTGGATCCACCGTTTGCTGTGTGCGGCTTCATGTTCGTCTAGCGAGGTTCCTGCGTTATCACAGAGGCCGAGCGCTGCAGGACGCATTTTCTCTGTCCCTTTGTCAGGTGGCCTCTGACTGGCTGAGAGGGAGGGGCAGGGTGCTGCGGGGAGGACGAGGGAGAAGGCAGGGTCTTTCTCTGATTCACGTGGTGTCTGCCTTGGTCCCCTCCACTAGCCAGCCCTGCTGTGGTTTCTGCTTCTCCCAGGTACCTCTGACCCGAGCATGCATTCTTTTTCTCTCTGTAGCCCAGGGATCACTGAACTGCAGCCTGAGTGCAAAATCCAACCCTGTATCTGCTTCTGTAAATACAATTTGACTGGAGCGTTGTTGTGCTCATCGGCGTGTGCACTGCCCCTGGCTGGCAGGGTGGAGCAGAGTCCTTGGACAGAGCCTAATTCTTACTACCTGGAACTTGACAGAAAATTGCACCAGGCCTCCGCCCCTCCCACCCCAGGCCTAAAAGTGCTGGCCACTCCCTGCTATCGCTAACCTTAGCTTTTCTCCATCTGTTCTGTTTGGCATCCCAGCATTGTATTATATCATGTAATGTTATATTAAATATATCGTGTGTTCAGCCACTCAGATGTGTCTGACTCTTCTGGACTGTAGCCTGCCAGGATCCTCTGTCCATGGGATTCTCCAGGCAAGAATGCTGGAGGGTGTAGCCCTGCCCTTCTCCAGGAGATCTTCCCAACCCAAGGATCAAACCCAGGTCTCCTGCATTTGCAGACAGATTTTTGGCTGTCTAAGCCACCAGGGAAGTTGGAGAAACTTAAATTGAAAGAGGACAGTCAAAGAATTTGGAGAGAAGATTGTTAAGTCTGTCTGCCTGTCTGTCTATACACCCGTCTGTCTGTCATGATGTGCTTGGTGAGCAGAGCCCAGATGAGAACCGGAAGGAAGTTCTGATGGCTGTTTTGTCTGTCATACAGTTTTGAGTTGAGAAGAAGCTGCTTAAAGTGGAAAAAATGCCTCTTCTCCACCTTAGAAGTAAACGCCTTCCATCACTCCACCTCTTTCTCTACTTGAACTCATTTCACCAATAGTGAAATGAGTTCACCAATTTCATCCTTATTGCACTATTGATCCTGGAAGTAGTACAAGCAAAACCCTTTGCAAGAAGTGTGGTCTATTTGGAACCAAAATGAGAGTATCATGCCTGGACCACTTCCCCAGTTAGTAGAGTGCTTCTTGTTCTGTTGTTTTTCATTTTCACACATTATTCACTGAACTCAAATGCCTATCCATAGGATCACCTTTTACTGTTTTGTTTTCTTGGTTAAATTTAAAGGATTGGAGGATGGTATATCCCAAACAGCCGTATATATTCATATATCTGTTTATTTCTATCTTCCTATCTATATATATCTACCTAATTTTTTCGTCTATCTATATGTCTATCTATCCCTTATCTACCTACTTATTATCTCCCTCTCCATCTAGAAGTAACACTGCTGAATATCTTAACCTCGATGTTTCTGCTGCATTTTTATGAAGTCTGCTGTTGCTGCTGCTGCTAAGTCGCTTCAGTCGTGTCCGACTCTGTGGGACCCCATAGATGGCAGCCCACGAGGCTCCTCTGTCCCTGGGATTCTCCAGACAAGAATACTGGAGTGGGTTGCCATTTCCTTCTCCAATGCATGCATGCATGCTAAGTTGCTTCAGTCGTGTCCTACTCTGTGTGACTCTATGGACAGCAGCCCACCAGGCTCCTCTGTCCACAGGATTCTCTAGGCAAGAATACTGGAGTGGGTTGCCATTTAGGCCAGCATTATCCTAGACAGAATAGTTTCTAGAGGTCTTTCTCATTTCTGGGGGCCTCAGTCATGCTCAGCTAAGGCGGTGAATCTATTAGAATTCTCAAACCTTGTGTATCTCCAGCCCAGAAGAATAGAGCCACTTTTCACAAATCTGTCATCTCAGTGACATTAGAATCACTTTTGTCCAAAACCCTCTCACTGAGCACATACTATATTGGCGGGAATGCCATCCTGAGACTTCAGAGATGAGTAAGACTTGGACATTATAACTGATGCCGTATTCGGAGAGATGGGGCAGTGGAAACAGTGACAGACTTTATTCTCTTAGGCCTCCAAATCACTGCAGATGGTGACTGCAGCCATGAAATTAAAAGACGCTTGCTCCTTGGAAGAAAAGCTATGACCAACCTAGACAGCATATTAAAAAACAAAGACATTACTTTGCCAACAAAGATCCATCTAGTCAAGGCTATGGTTTTCCAGTAGTCATGTATGGATGTGAGAGTTGGACCGTAAAGAAAGCAGAGTGCCAAAGAATTGATGCTTTTCTACGGTGGTGTTGGAAAAGACTCTTGAGTCCCCTTGAGTCCCTTGGGACTGCCAGGGTATCCAGCCAGTCCATCCTAAAGGAGATCAGTCCTGAATATTCATTGCAAGGACTGATGCTGGAGCTGAAACTCCAATACTTTGGCCACCTGATGTGAAGAACTGACTCACTGGAAAAGACCCTGATGCTGGCAAAATTAAAGGCAGGAAGAGAAGGGGATGACAGAGGATGAGATGATTGAGTGGCATCACTGACTTGATGGACATAAGTTTGAGCAAGCTCTGGGAGTTGGTGATGGACAGGGAAGCCTGGCATGCTGCAGTCAATAGGATCGCCAAGACTGAGCAACTGAACTGAATTGAACTGATCTGATTAGGAGAGCTGAGTAGAGAGGTGGGGTATTCAGAGACTAGACTCTTATCTTGACCTTGCAGGTGGGTGGGATGGGTTGTAGGCTGGAGAACTGAGTGAAAGGAGACAGGAGTGAATGTCACCAAGTGAGGAGGAAGAAGTTCATTGAGACATGACACTCACAAAATGATGTGTGTGGCAAGCTCTCCAGACTCTCTGTGTTCATTCCAAAGTTGAGCTCTCTCAACCAGGAGCATCAGCAGAAATCATTTGAATGCAGATATTTCTGGACCTCCATCTCAGGGCTCTCAGATCAGAAACTCTGGAAATGGGACCCAGCCGCCTATTAGTGAGCCTTCCTGGTGACCTGGAAGCATATTTATGTTTGAGAACCACTGTTGTGGACTAGGGGGTGGTGTGGGATGCTGGGAAGATAGGAGGTGAAGCCAGGGATGTCAGAGGGACAGGGCTTGTAGAACTGCAGGGAGCGCTGCTGGATCTTAGATTCCTGGGGTTAGAGTGAGGGAGGCAAGGTGCCTGGGGTAAAATGCGAGTAGGCACTGGGGCTCTGGGGCCAGCCCTGCCCTCACAGAAGCCTGAGCATGAGCACCTCCTTAAATGTTTCATCCTGAATGCCTGTCTCGCCTCACCCTAGTCCCAGTCCTGCTTAGGGGTGCCCTTGACCTATTTTAAGTGAAGGAGAGCCGTAGAAATACAGACTACAGGAGTTAAGGCCTGCAAATCAAGAAACAACAAAGGCCTACTCCAGAGCACAGGGAACTCTGCTCACTCTTATGTGGCAGCTTGGAGGGGACGGGAGTTTTGAGGAGAATGGATACATGTATATGTATAACTGAGTCCCTTTGCTGTCCACCTGAAACCGTCACAACATTGCTAACTGGCTATATTCCAATATAAAATTTTTTAAAAAAGAAATACTAGTTGATGATTACTATTGCAGATGAACCAGCCATTTAATTTTGAGTTTCCTGGAGGTCACGGTGAAAAGGGAAATCTTATTTACTCACATGGCCTTCATTTTTTCCCTCCTCAGTCCAGAACCCTGAGGGTCATTGGGTATTTATAGACTTTATCAATTAGAAATCTTATCATAATCTAATTTTTAAGTTCAAACAGCGAGTGAGGATAGTCCCTCTTAATTAAAAAATAAAGTAATCCTTTAATATCTTTGCACACACAGATTATTCATATCCTTGGAACTATGATATAGTTTTCATCTATAAATATGTCTCATCTTCCATGTCCATGCCTCTGTGGGAAATTTAAAAGGCTTGCTTTATATCCCATGCAAAAATCTGTGTGTCGTTCTAGGAGAATTTATGCCGCCAGGGTTCTCTTCAGATGATACAAGGAACTGCCAAGTAGGAGCTTTCTGGAAGCCTGTTGCATGAGTATATGGATCTTCTCATGTCATGCTATAAAAGCTGTTGACAATGAGCAGTAGTTTTACATGTTGAAAAAGCTTGAAAGGAATATTTCATGGGAAGCTTTTATAGACTGTGTCTTCTCCCCTCGTTTTTCTAAGCATTGACAATATGGTTGGAATCTTGCTTTACTCTTCAGTTTGCTTACAAAGTTAGTTCATTTTTGTTTATGCATTTGTCTCCATTCACTCTCTACTTCCTCACAATGACTCAGGAAAGATAATTAGTGAGAATCAGAATAAGATGTATTAGCAACATGGGAACACGTATTTTTAAATTTCCATCTCTGAGATGATCTAAAAAGTACCCGTACAGGAATTGGTGCCACTAAGGTAGGCCTACTGGGAAAACCTTGTAAAAATGTTTTTTCAGTGCCCCTAATTTTACTTTTTAAAAATGTTTTGGTATTTTTTTGCCACCCAAGGGAATGCTTTGAATTGTTACCCAGTGGTATTGTTTGGCATAGTTAATTATGAACGGTGGTATCACTAGAGAAAGAAATGGCTACCCACTCCAGTATTCTTGCCTGGAAAATCCCATGGACAGAGGAGGCTGGTGGGCTACAGTCCATAGGATTGCAAAGAGTCACACATGACTTAATGACTAACGGCAATCACTAACTATCACATTGCTTCTGATGACTATACGTGTTTCCTCTGCTCCTGGACTCTGTGCCTCCCTGTCAGGATCCTTCTTTAAATCTGATTTTTCTGCTGTTCTTCCTGGCTTGGGATGGACAGACACATCAAGCTGTTATGTCCATCATCCTAGGGTTTCCTCTGTAATGTTTCCCTAGGATGAGTAGTTGTCCTGGAATCCACTTTGCCATCTCCACAGCATGCTGCTGGGCCAGAAGCCTCCAATGATGTATGTTTGCCAGTCTGTAATCCTTTTTTTCTTTTAATGTCCCTGGAAGGCAGATCTCTTCACTGCTTTTTTCTTTTGGGCTCTGCTTGGTCGCCATTGCTCTGCATGGGCTTTCTCCAGCTGCGATGACCGGAGGCTCCTCTCTAGCCAAGGAGCCCAGCTTTCGCATCACACTGGCTCCTCTTCTTGTGGAGCCCGGCTTGGGGGTGAGCAGTCTTCAGTAGCTGTGGCATGCGGGCTTAGTTGTCCCACAGCGTGTGGCATCTCTCCAGCCAGGGATGGAACCCCCATCCCCTGCATTGACAGGTGGATTCTTATCCACCGGACCACCAGGAAAGTCCCATCCACTGTTCTGAGAGTCTATTCCTAGATCAGAAACTCCTGAGAATTCTCCGCATGCTGGAAGTGAGCAGAAAAGCCCCGCAGCCTGTACCTTCCATCTTTCTCCCTTTCTTCTTTCCCTTCCTGTGAAATTTTCATGACCCGGGAGTACATGAATGTTTTGGAATCTGTTTCATTTTTTACGAAAGTTAGTATGTTTCTAAGTTAAATATCCCAACTTGTTTTCCCTCAGTCGTAACTAACTTGCACATTTCAGGAAAGAGTCACTCTTTCTGGGAGTAGATTTGGCAGGGCTGGGGGCCATGGAGGAGAGCCGATGAATGAATCCGCATAGAAATAGTAAAATGTTCTGATCCTCTGGGAGGAAGGAGAAAAATAGCAAAACCCTGCTGGGCTGTATTTTATCCATTATGTCTGCTGAGAAATTAGGGTCAGGACCCAGAAGCTTTGCTCTATCTCCCGGTGTTTGTTTCAGCTTAGGTGGGGTGGGCTTCTCCCTTTGATGGGTCATTTCCTTCTCTCCTTTCACGTTCCAGGCTGCATTAAGATGACGAATTTCACTTACAGGGCTTGGGCACAGACATGAAAACTTGAGCTATTGAGCTAACACAGTGAGTGCAGAGGAGTCTATTTATGGTGGGGAGAAAGGGGGTGTTTGAAGAATACAAAAGTTCCAGAGAACCCAGCTCTGCATCTGAGCACAGACGGGATGGCCCAGGTGGCATCCCCTCATCCCAGACCCTGCCTCTTAAACCTCATCACAAGTCTCAAGGGTGGAAGAGAAATGCGAAAGTGATTAAGAAACATGTTTAAAGCTCATGCTCACATCCTAGACCGCATCGCCTGCAGATGAATCTTCTTTTTTGGACATAACCTTGTAGCGGGCTTTGCAGAAATATTTAGAAATACGTAGAATAAAGGGCCTGTGTCCTTTTCTATCTGTGAACTATGCAATAAATACTTCTCTTTTCCTACCCCGCCTTTAGCAAGAGAAAAAAAAATCTTGGACGGCGAAGAGCAAGTCCATCACATCAAACATGACTGCGTTAAATGCTAAAATGTTCAAAGTCCGACTGAGATAGATAAAGGCTTTGATGGAAAGTGGATATTTCCCAGGGACATTACAAGCAATAATCCAGATGTTAGAGTGTAATGCAACGAGTGTCCCTGGATTGATCAGGAGCTCCAGCCAAGCCGGGCCTGGTGTAGGCCTTTGCCTTGCCCTCCCATGCTGTTCCGCCATATGGAACCTATCTCTGGGCCCCGTTAATAACCAGCTTTGGATTCCATTTTCACAGAGCTCATAGAGCTAAGTGGGGCTGTTTTATGGACAAGTTAGATAGAAGCCTTTCCAAGATAAACATCCAATTTGAAATTAGGACATACCAAGCCACAAAATTATTTTAGGGCATATTTCATGGAAACACTGCCATTTTTCTTAGGCAATTGCCAGACTGTAGGATGCCCTTTGATCCCTTGTGGACATTACTCCCTTCTTTATAAAAAGGATTTTGAAATAGTTGCAGTGTTTAGGGAGGAATATATCTGTCGGAACTTTGAAGCATGGCCCTGGGACAGGTCATGCTTCAGCTTATTGGTTGGCAAGTCAAACTTTAAGAAGAGGAATCATAAAAAAAAGAAAGTGCAGCAGGATGTATGAATCAAATTCTCATTTTCTTTTTAAAGATGGAAGTTTTCAGCCTGTGTGCTTAGTAAGCTAGAGAATGTTTTAAAAGTATCTGTACGCACACACATAGAGTGTAAACACATCTTCATACGTATTTATATATGTACCTGTCTATACATTCTGATGGTATGCATTGCTTTAACAAATACAAAGTTACTTAACCTTATTTCATAGATTGTCATGATTGAATGTATTCTTTGTGTAACCCAACTTCTGATAGAAGTTAGAGAAATAATTGTTCCTGTTTTCAAGAGGGGAGCGTTTTTTTCTTTTTTAAACAAATTATTTTCCTTTCTCCCTCTCCTGTTCTGTATCTGCACCTTCAAACCTCTGTGTGTGTGTGTGTGTGTGTGTGTGTGTATGTGTGAATTCCAGTTTCCAGAGAAAAGCAACACAGATATTAAACATTTTTGTTTAAGGAAATCATAAAATGACCCAAACGCTTGGCATTACTGCATCGTTTATTAAGAAGGCTGGAGTGACGTGTGTTGGATGAGGTAAGCTGGCATGTAATTAACCCCGCACTGACATACCGTTCGTTGTGATAAATTGTGAGTAACCGGTGTCCAAGCAAATTGATGCCTAAATGATCTCAAAGATATAGTGAGCAGATGACAGGAATGAATATATAGTGTTAGAAATTCATTGCTCTGCTGTGATGCTCGACACCATCTCCATTCTTCTGCCCATTTATTTCTCCTTCAAATTAAGCCGTCTACCCTCGTGCCATCTCACTTACTGAGTGGAGAATGTGAATGAATTCTGCCAACCAAACACAGCCTGTGGATCGGGTCAGGGATTCTCACTCAAACAAACTCACCATAAAAAGACACTGTCGAGACCTTCAGGGTATTTAACAATGGTAAAGGAATAGATGTTACTTGTGTTGAGTATAATCATGGCATGGTGCTTATGCAAAAACAGATAAGTATTTTTCTTTCAGATATTTCAGCCAGAGAAAATATTAGGGAAGCAGGGAAACATGTAATAAGATGACAAAATGTGGTGAATAAGCACATGGAGGTTTGTTGTGCTGGTCTGTTTGTGTGTGTGTTTGAAGATTTACATAATGGACATTAAAAATAAAGTGTGCTTGTCCTCTTCATAATTTAATTCTAGGGGATATTTGCCTTTTTCTATATTCTATTTAAGCTGTGTGTGATGTAGAAAAGGGAAAAAAAAATAAGGTAACAGTTACTGAACACTTACTGGGTCCCATGCCCTGGTCTGTGTTCTTTATCCAACCTTCCCCTCCCACCAGATCTGCAAAGCTCATTTGGCTGGCAAGCCTATTATAGGCTGTCTCTGGACCTGTGAATCTTGCAGTACTATTAGGCTTTTTTGTTGTCCCCTAAGGGATAAGGCTCAGCAGTAAAGAGTCTGCCTGCAGTGCAGGAGATACAGGAGACTCAGGTTCGATCCCTGGGTCGGGAAGATTCCCTGGAGGAGGAAATGGCAACCCACTCCAGCATTCTTGCCTGGGAAATCTCATGGACAAAGAAGTCCATGCAAAAGAGTTGGACACGACTTAGGCAGTGAGCACAACAAGAAATAAAGGGAGGTGCAGACGGATTCAAGTGTGAAGGGTAAATTCAAAGCCGTAATTTCGAAATACCCAGAGGTAGTTTGTTTCCCTGCAGAGCAGTGCCTGGTTCTTATATCTCTGTTTCCCAGAATGCCTCTCTTCCCTTCCTACTATCGGAGTAGCCAAAGGCCCATTTGGAAGATTCTACCAAAGAGCACGTGTGGGTGGGAGGACGGTGCCAGGTGCCAAGTGTTGTTTGAATCCATCCTTCACTGGAGGCTCCAAGTCCAGTGCTTGAGAAGAAAGTCACTTAGCTGTGGTTGCAGGTTTGCAGAACCAGTGAAGAATAGTAACACATTCACTAGGCAGGGAGTGGTATTTCTCATGAATACTGAAAGCTGGACCACCCCCTCTGATCACCAAAGTCACACTCAAGAATTATCAGCAAGTTTATATGTCATCTTTATTTCTTTGCTTCAGTCCTCTTTGATACGCAACCTCCGGCTCTCAGAGTCCTTGAAAAAGAACCAACTCTGGAATGGGATTATAAGTATAACTTTGTTGGAAGGAAGGAATGTCTCAGGCGGAAGCATGGCAGAGATGTTTGTCCAGTTAAAACTGGGAGATCAGAGGTATAAAAGTAAGGTAAGTTCTGTCAATTCCTTAAGGAGAACGATGTCTTTAAGATGAAAACAATGGAAAAAAAATGTATGTTTTCCCCCTCTAAACTTTGCAAGAACAAAATTTATTTTTAAATCTCCTGTGTGGATTAGGAGTACCCCAGAAAACAAAATAAATGTACAGATGCTGTCTGTTAATATGGGCATTTGATTGCTTAGTGTCATTCATTTTAATATAGTCACTGGAGCTAGAGAAAGTTTATTAAACAATAGATTTGAATGCATGGCTTATTTTCATTTTGAAAATGAACAACTGTGTTTCAGAGATTGTGCTGGAAAGGATTACTATTTCCAAAAATCCTACAAAAATAAAATAGTGTAATATGTTATAATTGAATTAAAATGCTTGAGTTTAACTAAACATATTTTCAAAAGTACACACTCCTGGATTTCTCTAACTTGTTGGTATGAACACCAAAAATAGACATCTAATACTGCTGTTTTCTTGCTCTGATTTTTTTTTAAAAGCTATCTAAAAGTATTAAAAGTGATTTGTTTTGAACAAAAGTAATAGCTTTTTTTTTTTTAGCTGTCTTTAAAAATCAATCATCTTATTCCACTGATCCAAATTCCATTTAATTTTTAATCTCAGTAATTCGGTGTGGTTTTTATTTCAAAAACCCTAGTCTCCAAACCATGGTAATTAATTAGTTTTACATAACTGTCAGACAGGAATATTTCCTATGTTTTATGGATTGAGGGAACTAGGGTACTTGAAAGTTAAGTCACTTGCCAAAAGCCACATAGGAAGAAAAACATCAGAGTGGAAGACTTTGAAAATAGGCCTGAGGGTATTTGCAGCTGGGGCTTTCCAGGGTAGCGGACTTACCTGAAGCAGACTAGTGACAGAATGACTTAGCGGGGCAGGAGGTTGTCTCTCCTGCACGATTTTCAGTGCAGAATCAAATATTAAAGGTCATTTACTCCAGCGTAAGCAGTAGAGAACCAAAGCTCACGTTGTAGAATTGTTGATTATGAGAAATGCAAAAAATTGCAGCAAAGTTATGGCCAAAATGTGCAGACGATAATTTTTAGGCTGTACCTCACAATGAGTGTATCCAGGATAAGCACAGCTCTCCATTAAGATTCCTTTAACCGTCCAGTCTCAGAATAAGGATTTATAGAGAAATTATTCATCACTAAGCGCACTTACCCTTTTAAACTAAGCTGAAGTGTAGAAAGAGTCCAGTATCTGCTGTATTCCCCCTTGGGGAATATTGCGCTTAAGTTGTGATCAAATGGGCTTTTTTTCTGCATAGTTTCTAAATTCTGTGATCTGATATATTTAAACTCAATGATGATGAAAAACAGCATAGATGATGTTATATGATGTTGGCTGCAGTCGAGGTCTAAGCAGTTCATTTTTTCCCATGCGAGCAAACTTGGTCCCAGGATTTCATCATTGGCCCTGAGTTCCTGGCATTTAGTGGCCTGCATTTTTGCTCACTTTTTCTTCACAAATTGAATCTTTGTGTAAATGAAACAGAAATGAAAGTCTTGCCAATGAATCAAACACATAAGCAGTTTGAAATAACTCTTGGAGAACATGGAAACACTTGTGGAGTTTTCCAACCACGCATGTTCATTTTTAGGTTTGGCTGCAGTGGAATTTCCTAGTCTTCCTCTGACTCCAGTGACTGGATTCAGGAAACTTGACTTTAGAAATAGGCAGTCACATACAAGTTATGGGTTTCTCGTGTAATGCATCTGACAGATGTTAATTAAGATCCCAAATTGTTAATTTATATAGTTCTTAAGCCAGCACTGAAATGGATGTGCCAATAAAAATGTTATTTCCATTTGATTAACCAATTAGGAGTATCTTTTGTAAGAGAGAAGAGCCATAAAATGTCTATTGAGATATTATATAGAGAGTACAGCTCAACAGTCATTATTATATATGTGTAATAAATATTATCCATGTATCAAAAATATATATTTTGTATATCTATAACATTTATTGTTTCCTTGGGGATAACAGTGCTGTTTCTAATTTGGTAGATAAATGAATGAATCTGGGGTCAGCTAAAAGAGTATGATGTTTTGCCAATTCTTAAAACCTCAACATGCCTTTCATTTCCAAAAAGGAAAATTATAACTGTGTAAGAGTGATCATAACCATCATTATGATTGCTTTCCTGCTGTTTAGAAATGAAATGAATGTGTAGCTGCTATAGTGATGAATACCATTTTAAGAAAATAAATATTATAACTGCATGTTTTCTAGACACTGTGTAAGAGTGCAAATCCGCAGTGGCGGGAACAGTTTGACTTTCACTACTTCTCTGACAGGATGGGCATTTTGGACATTGAAGTGTGGGGAAAGGACAGCAAAAAGCACGAGGAACGTTTGGGCACGTGAGTCTCTTCTGCTTTCTAAACGGTGGGAGACGTGTCTTCATCAGGCTGGTGTATAGCATTGTCTTTATCTGGTTGAGCTTAGAGTAAAACCTCGTATTCCCACCCCAAGGAGCCATAAGTTAGCTGGACCTTAACCCGGGAAAGACTTTTTCGTTTATTAATTGGTATATGCCGTTTAGTATTGATCACAATGGAAGAAAATCGTTGTGTGTCAGGAATTCTCTAAAGAAAGATAATGTCCCATCTCAGATTCTTTAGGAAATGTTGGTTTCAGTTTCCAATGCACCCTATGAGTTTGGTTTTGGTCTTTAGTGAAAATACCGAATAATTCAGTCACACCGTGAAGCTAGGGGTCCCAAATTGATGGAAACTTTCCATTGTGCTCTATGGACTTTGTGGCAAATCGTAATGACATCTGCTGAGGCCAGATCGGTTTCATTTGTATACTTTGGACCTTCTCAGCTTAATTGAGGTGCTCCCTTGTATATAATGAGAAATATTGAAAGTATTAATGGTTTCCATATAGGATTATAGTAAGACTAGAGTTAAATGCAATTCTGCCTGCATGTGGCTGCCCCAGTTTAAGCATGAAGGGGATGCTGGTGGAAGCATACATCTCTGATCTTTCTGGGAAGCCTGCACGTTCACAATAGTATCCTTATTTTATAGATGAGGGAACGGAGTGCTGAGAAGCTTAGCGGAGTAGTAAATGTGAGACTCAGGATTATCTGTTTTCAAAGACCCACGTTTTTTCTTCCAGACTACTGAGTTTTGTTCAGCCAATATGCATCCAGTTTGTCCACCCATCCTAAATTTAGAATAAAGCATTTAAAGGGCTCTCAACATCTGTTTGTGGTCTTTTTCAAACCAAGTTCTTTGGAGCCCTGGATTCAGGGAGATGCGTTGGGGCCAGCCTTCAGGATAATCAAGTTTCTTCTGAAACCATAGCATTTCCACTTCTACCTGTGCTCTGTGGTGGGGTTCTGTTCCAGGCAAGAGTTTTACTGCTGAAAACGAAAGATTGAAAGTCCTTCATCCAGTAGAACCCCTTCTTTTTACAGATAAGTCCAGAAGTCCAAAGATGTTATGTTTTTCTATCAGCAAGGAATTTAGGAGCCAAAATAGGCTGCGCCCCAGCTAACCCAAAACTCAATGCAGTGCTTTTTTTCTGTGTAGAATGCTTAGCAGAGGCAGTTGCATGAAACATCAGTTCTTTTGCTGCTGTTATCCCATCCTAGTATTCTTGGGCTTCTCTTGTGACTCAGCTGGTAAAAAATCCACCTGTAATGCGCGAGACCTTGGTTCGATCCCTGGGTTGGGAAGGTCCCCTAGAGAAGGGAAAGGCTACCCACTGCAGTATTCTGGCCTGGAGAATTCCATGGACTGTATTGACCATGGGGTCGCAGAGTCGGACACGACTGAGCGACTTGCACTTTCATCCCACCCCGTCTCAGTAACATCCTGAGACAGACAAGAGGAAGTTTGGAGACCATGGCATATTCCTCCCATGCTTGCCTGCAGAGGCATTCTGTCAACAGAACGGTCTGGTTTGTCCCAGGGTACTTAATAATCCAAGCTCTCCCCCACCTGATGGCAGCACTGTTGCCCAGTTATCGTGTGGAACACACACACACCCCTACACACTTCATCCATCCATGTAAACACTGGCTAGGAGGGCCGGGCTGCCTCCAGCTGAGACGGGGCGCTCTTCCTGCTGTGTGCGTGTCGTGGTCCCAGTTCCGTTGCTTTGTGCAGCCTGCTCAACCCCCGTTCTCTGCTGCTCTGGTAGGTAGTAGCCATGCTTCCCCGGAGATCTGCAGGGCCAGATTTGTGGGTTTGGGCACCAAACTAGGTCCCATCACTCTCCTGCTCAGGAGAAAGGTCTTCCTGTGGTCCAGAATGCACAGATTTTTCTCTGTCAGATGCTTTCCCAGCCTCCCCGCTCCTCCGTTTCCACAGGATAACTTAGACACCTGCATGTTCTCAGTGCCTCCCACCCTGGGCACTGCTGCGACACCCCCGTGCGCTGCCAACACCCACAGCAGAAGGATCAGACACGTTGTATTAGCCAGCAGAGTACGGATAAGTTACGTCAGTGCACAAGCGCAGGGAACTCTGTGTCCCACAGCGCTATCTGAGTGATGGCCTTTGAGCCCCGGTGATGGATGGCCCGTGTGTTATTTTAGTAGGTGCGAAGAATAATGGCCTTTCATTTCGTGTGTCATAGTGCCATCATGTTTCCTTCAAATGAGCGTTAAGTTTCTTTACAGACGCAGAAAATATTTGGAGATGTCCCTCTTATGCCATGTTTTGTCATTTGGGTCTTCATTTATTATTTGAGCTATTTCCTGTTTGTAACTTAGACGTCTACCTGCCCCAGTGGCCACTCTGCCCTTCCTCTTCATGGACTTTAAAGGAATTTTTTTGGGTATCCTTTTCCTTTTTCCTCTCCTGAGGTACAGAAGATAACAAAAGTGTCTCTTGGGCTTTGACTACACAGCGTTACCCAGAGTGAACTTCCAGGTGGGGTGAAACTTCCCCTAAAATACACCACGGCTTATCACAGTGAAAGGAGAGATTGTGTTGGCATATGGATATCACAGACCTGTTACTTACTGTTCTTCTTACATAAAAGTGTTCACTCTTTGTCTTCCTGTTCTTTGTTGTAATTCTTAAGGATCAGTTAGTTATTTTATCCCCTCAACTGTTGGGAAATACCTCTTTGTGTCAGGAGGGTCTTTGGCGATGGTGAATGTTCTCAGGCCTGTCTCATAATTTGTCTTTGGATGATACCATGTTGCTAGCAGTTTAAAGTTCTGCACGGCCTCTCTGAGAAACTGTTCCCCCACTGAAGCTTCCCCTGGCAGGCATCATGAGAGGAGGGACGGAACACTTTGAGTTGTGTTTCCTGGGCTGTCTGGTAACGACAACACTTGCAAGCTACGAGACCTTGGGCAGTGGCCTTTCTTGTGGTTTTCCTGTGTAACAGGGTCTTCAGCCAACTTGCAGGTCATCATGGCAACTGGCAACCATGGCTATTGCTGGTTGCTAGTATTACTCCTATTAATTTTGAGGTTTTTTTTTCTTCTGGATAATAACTACAGATCCCCACAACTAAATTGTGCTATTTAAGTATTTGAGATATGACTGGTTAAAATTCAGCTCAGTTTTGTTTATTCAAAACAGAATAGATTTGTGTGTGTGTGTGTGTGTTTTGGTGGAAGTGAGCAGTGACTATCTTCCAGGATGTGATGGGAAGGATATTTATTGACTCAAGAACTGAACAGTGTTGATTAGCCTGACTGACATTGGTTTTGTAGCTGTGGACGGTGGTAGACTGGGGCAGTGGTCAGTTATGGTCATAACTGGTGTTTGTGTTAGCATTGGTGGGTTGCTAGCTTGGTGATAGTTCAGGCTTGTCCCACCTCCCCAACCTCCATGGCAGCCAGCCTCCCCTAGGCTCTCCTGAGTCATGGGGAACTTTCTAAAATTCCTTGTGTCCTTGTGGTCCACTTGTGGGCTTCCGCTGAGCCACAGGTAGCTCCTGAGGAGGTCAGGGCTGGTGAGATAAAGGTGCTTGGGCAAACCAACACCCCACCTCCCAATCCAGGAGGTCTACTATTCATGGGCCAGGAAAAAAAAAAAAAAAAAAAAAGACAGTCTTTTGAGTCCATCAATGGTCCAGAAACTGGATTTTTAGGAGGAATAAGAAATAAAGCTAAATATAACCTGCTCCAACTTTTAAACAAAATGGCAAGAGTAGAAATATAGATTAATCTTCTTGTCAACCTATAACATTTCAACATAATCATACCATTTTCTTAAAGTATATTTTATATCTCCCTGTGATTCTGGTGATTAATTTGTTATAGAATATTCTAGCTTCCAAGGTGGCGCCAGTGGTAAGGAATCTGCCTGCAAATGTAGGAGACGCCAAGAGATGCAAGTTCAATCCCTGAATCAGGAAGATTCCCTGGAGGAGGAAATGGCAACCCACTCCGGTATTCTTGCCTGGAAAATTATGTGAACAGAGGAGCCTGGTGGGCTACAGTCCATGGGGTTGCAGAGAGTCGGACAGAACTGAGCATGCATGTATGGATGCACGCAGACTTAGTTTGGAAAAGTTAAGAATGAGATTGCACAAGCTTATTTTAACTGGGCTGCCACAGAGCCAATCCTGAGTCCCACGTGGTGCCTTAGAAAGTGGTTCTGATGTGCTGCCCATTTACCGGTGACTCCAACACGCAGGAGAATCAGGGTCTTTCTTTGGACAGATTGCACCCCATGTCGCTGATCTGCTTTCACAGAGAGGCTTGACACAGTCACCGTTTGCTTCCTGTTCACCCCCGTTCTTAGCCTCTGAGATTTACAGCTTTTAAAACTCTAGGACTCTTCTGCCCCCTTGCATTTAAGTTAAAAGCTGACCAGTCTATAATATAAAACATAGAATTATGGTAATGAATAAGAGGTTAAAAGCTATCATGGCAAGTGGAACTTAGCAGGTTTGGCTGACTGATATGGTAAAAATTATGTGTTGAATTAAAACATTAAAATGCGGTGGGATTAATGGAGAAAGACAGGAACGGGAGGTCAGAAACAATGCTAAATCAGCACATTAACTGCCTGTGGGCTAGAGATTCTGGCTTTAATATATGCAGAGGGAAAAAAAAAGCTTACAGAGGGGGGAAAAAAAAGTAATTAACTTAGTCCTTGTTTCCTCCAGGTGAATAGAAATGCAGACATTTGAATCTGGGAGGCATCCAGTACATATATTTCTTTCCCTTTCTTTTTTATATAGAGGACGAAGTAGACCCTACAAGGTATTCAGTTGGTTAACAAAAAAGAAACACTGACTTTATAATTTGGAGTGTTTGAATTTTATTTTGCCACTAGGATTCATTTTGTTTGTTCCTTCATTTTACTCAACAAACACTGAGCATGTTGTGTATCAAAGCTGGGGGTTCACGTGTGGATTGTGTCCTCAGGCACTAGGTTGTGGGCGGCTTTCTGGAAGAAGAGTGTCTCAGCTGAGACCTGTAACATGGGTGGTGGTTAGCCAGACCAGACTGGAGGAAGAACGTTTCAGGAAGATGGGACCACATGGGCAGAGACTTAGCGAGGAGGGAGAAGACGTCTGAGAATCTTGAAAAGAAAAATGCGGAGTGATGACGTCACACGATCAGACTAGAGCGGAAAGCGGGAGTGAGGTCACAAAGCCATCGGATTCCATCTCCTGCCGGTGAACCACGGCTGGACCTGGCTAGACACAGACACACCAGTGTCCCGCTCCTTTTTCTTCACCACTTGTTGCCACAGTGGACCTCTGATGGAATGAATGATCTACGACCTGACTTCAGAATGATGGGTTCCTGGTCCCCTAAGGGCCGGCGTGTAGCACCTGTTGAATTATGGTCCATACGTGGTCTCTCCCCCTGCGGGTGGAGCCGCGCATGAGACACCCTGAGAGCAGACCTGATTGGCTAATGCTCGTTACTCAAGTGTTTTGCACGGATGCCCTGCACACGTGTTTTCCACATTGTCTCAGTACAGTTTCATAAGTTTTATTGCTTCATCGGTTTTTTGTTAACAAACACATCTTTGGATATGTTGGCCTGAGTCTCTTGGGCTATGGTGAGTTAACAGGTATTTTTTCTTTTAAATTGTTCGTAGGTTGTATCTCTGATACCTTTATCAATGTGTCTGTACTGTCTGTCATCTACTAACGTGGGAAAATTTTTAAATACCTCCCCTGCTGTAACTCATCACAGTTGAATGATTAGCATTTCTTTAGATCAGGGGTCACCTAAGGAGGGTGGGTCAAGTCCAGAAGGCTGCTTGGTTTTGAGTAAAGTTTTATTGGAAAAGAACACTGTTCATTTGTGTTCATTGTCTATTACTGCTTTCTTCCTATGAGGGGAGAGTTGAGCAGCAGCAGCAGCAGCAGCAGAGACCATGTAGCCCCAAACTAAAACTGTTTCCTCTTTGGCCCTTCATAGAAAAAATGATCTTCGTGCCCCATCATTTATTAATGTGGGTGTGGTTTTTAATGATAATTGGAACACTAATTATGAGAGCCTTTTAAACCGCATATCCAAAAACTGAGTTTGTTTTTTCAAAGAAAATTTGCATCTAGAGTAGTAAGCTTAGTGTTTCATCAAGCCTCATACAAGGTTGCCACTTGGGAAGAGTTTGGGAAGGAATTTAGAGGATACAAAAGAGAAAAGAGAATATATGACAATACCTGCGAAATTCTGGAATTGATGAGTGAGTGAGTAGTGTTTATAAGAATGAGCAGGCAGGAGGGAAGGAGGAGGGGGTGTTTTGCGTTGCTGAGGAATCTGGGCTGGATCTGCTCTTCTAGGCATCCTCAGGGGCCAGCTCTGCACTTCACCTGCAACCGGTTACTAAACAGGAAACAGAAAGTCTTGGGAAAGAACCGCAGATTGGCTAGTGCTTCAGGAGCGGCGAGAAAGAGTGAAGCGCTGGCCAGGTTATTTAGTATTTTCTCGGCGTAGAATGTGATACCCTGTAGAAAATGAATGAAGCAGCCCAGAGTCTCCTTTTAAGATTTTTGTATTAAACTTGTCTTTGGTGAATGTATTTCAGAATGATTATATCTTAAAGGTTTTATTTACTTGCGCCTGAAGAAGGTCATTTTGTTCACATGATACTCACCTCTCTTCAGTAGATTCAGTTGAGTGTTACGGTAAAAGTGTTCTGAAATTCTGGAAGAAAAGTCCTTATTGTTTTCTTTTCTTCCTCTGCTTTTGCTGGTCATACAGTAACCAGTTCCTAGCTTGGGGTTAATGTAAGTATTTCTTCGGCCTCTGACTAACCTCCTGAGCGTTCTGGTTCTCCTTCCAACGTGAAGATGAGCTGAAGCCATGGAGACAGAGGTTGACACAGAAAAATGGGAGGCCTGAAGGAAAGGGTTTGGTATGAGAGTCATTTCTCCTTACTCCCTTCTTTCCTCCTTTCTTCCAGAATGTGAAAGTGAAGGGGGCAGCCAGCTGGATCAAAGTGATGGGGAGAGAGCACTTCAGTTCTAGAAAGTTCATAGAAAGTCATCCTTAGAATTGGTGGTTAACACTAGGGAGAGGGTCGCTTTACATTAATTCCTAAGACTAAAGACATCAGTGTTTTAAGAATCGATTAATTCATATGATGGGACAAGGACCCTAAGAGACAGGGGTCATAATCCATGTACAAAAGGATCAAGGTTTAATTTTGACTGACCTGATGCCAATGTATAATTTAATTTGCTCTTTCAGGTCACTAAGAAAAGAAAAGTGAGCATTTGATTCAATTCACTCATTAATTAACTGAGAATGTAGAATCCATTACGTTTTTCCTGAAATTCCCTTATCTGTTGTCTATGTGGCTCTTATATCTAAAATAGGCAAGGCTATTTTTTTTGTATAGGAATTCTTTCTTTGTTATCAAAATAAACTTTAAATATGAGATAGGTGCAAAAGCTTCATAGTGGGCAGAAATGACTGAAAAGTTTGTGAAAATGTGTAATTTCTGAGACAAAACCAAATGTTTATTTTGATGTGATTCACACTTGTTTAAATTAGTAAACTGCTCTGTTCAAGAAAGCTGTCCCTTTAAATAGGAGTATAAATAAATAAATACTCTCCTATTTAAGGTTACCACCAGAGAAAAGTCTTAAGCAAATTTGGATCATTCATCCTTCCATAGAAAGAGCTTTATTAAATGAAAGTGTGTATAACAGTGTAAAATAATGGTTAGCAAATATTCTTAAACAGGTGTACTGCTGCTGCTGTTGCTGCTAAGTCGCTTCAGTCGTGTCCGACTCTGTGCAACCCCACAGATGGCAGTCTACCAGGCTCCTCGGTCCCTGGGATTCGCCAGGCAAGAACACTGGAGTGGGTTGCCATTTCCTTCTCCAATGCATGAGAGTGAAAAGTGAAAGTGAAAGTGAAGTCACTCAGTCATGTCCAATTCTTCTCGACCCTATGGACTGCAGCCCTGCTGCAAGAACTATACTTGAGCTATACTTATATAGAATTTTCAGGTCCTTAGTTTTGTAGATGGAGAAGGCAATGGTACCCCACTACAGTACTCCTGCCTGGAAAATCCCATGGACGGAGGAGCCTGGTGGGCTGCAGTCCATGTGGTCACTAACAGTTGGACACGACTGAGTGACTTCCCTTTCACTTTTCACTTTGATGCATTGGAGAAGGAAATGGCAACCCACTCCAGTGTTCTTGCCTGGAGAATTCCAGGGACGGGGGAGCCTGGTGGGCTGCCATCTATGGGGTTGCACAGAGTCGGACACGACTGAAGCAACTTAGCAACAGCAGCAGTTTTGTAGAAATGGTGCAGTTATAGCACTTGACATTTCTTCCCCAGCAAAATTAACTCTCCAACATACTTGCTTACAAAATTTACTAACCCCTCTGTTCACAGTAGTAAACTTACTTACCGCTACAGAAAAATTTTGATTCAAACCATAGTTATTTAAATATATATGCATATATTTTTTAATATCTCCAGTAGAAACATATGATGAATTTATTACACGTAAAAGCTCTAATTGCCACCTCTTCTTAAAACTGGAATCACTTTTGGTAATTTGGAAATAAATACCCACATAAATTTAATTTTATAGGTACATATCCCTTACTGTAAAAATATTTTTTATTCTATACTAAAAATAGGGATAGACTTTTAATATCAGTAGTTTTTCTCTTTAATTGGGAAAGAATTGCAAGCTTTCTTTCAAATTTATTTAACTGGAACTTTTTCCATATCCATGTGGCTCAAAACTGTCATTGCTTTATAAATGAGGTAGGTTTGCCTGTTTGCTATTGTCTGCAGACTTACAAAAGTATAGGAATGATGTGGGGTAAGAATCTCTCGTCGGACATTATGAGGCGGTGCGTCCGTGTTTGTAATAAAGTCTGGAATAGTCATCTGACTCAGTAACTAGAGATGGCGAATGGGAACGCAAACCACACAGTGCCCGCCCTCCCTCCACTCAGCCCTGCCACCTCACCCAACCTGGATGTGAACGAAGCAAGTGTGGTCCAAGCAACCCCAGGATTTTCCGTGTTAAAGCAAATAAATGGCTTAGCACCTCAGCCCCCTACCCCCCGCCCTTTCAGTGTTTGCTTCTGTATTTAAATGTGTTTGAGGTTTTCAACATCACCAGAACATTGACTGTTAAGAGGCGGAAAACATGCAATTTATAGCAGATGGGTGCAGCCTTTTCTGGCTGTGCTGCAGAAATGGGATCAATCAACAGCACTTCATGCTCCATTTGTCTAACAGAAACCCACCTGGGGAAACCCCGCAGAACGGTGCCTATTAGGAAAACACCTTAACACATTTCTTTAAATAAAATCTCGCCAGTTGGCATTAATCTGGAAGAAAATGGTTTCTCCATTAACCCTCTCCCGCTTGCACAGGCTCCTGTCTTTTCGCCTCTTTTTGAACCAACATCTCTTATTCTCTTGGCTGGTTAAAAAAAAAAAAAAGACACAACCCCAAGAAGCCTTCTTGAGCCCGCATCCGTAGTGCTGAAACTCTGAAACTGTTTTTCTTCCTAGTTCTTGATCTGATCAGCTTTCTGCAGACTTTATCTGGCAGAGATTTGCTGCTTCTCAGTTCGTTTGCCACTTTCTCCATGCTGCCTTTTCTTTGAGTTTCTTGACATCTTTCTCTCCTTTACTGAGGGTGTGGTGCGCCGGGAGGGACTGATAACAGCCAGGGCAGCCCCTGCAACCTTCACTGCTCAACCAGCCAGTGCCCAGACAGTGGGAGGTTTCATGGGGGGATGAAATGAAAATCAGGTGCTTTGGAGGGTCCGCAGCCGCCACGCATTAATCGCTTTTCTGTCTGCTTCTGGCAACTTTTCCAGGTGTAAAGTGGATATCTCAGCCCTCCCACTCAAGCAAGCCAACTGCTTGGAGCTGCCATTGGAAAGCTGCCAGGGGACCCTTCTGATGCTGGTCACCCTCACCCCCTGTTCAGGGGTCTCAGTCTCAGATCTGTGTGTGTGCCCCTTGGCAGACCCCAGCGAGAGAAAGCAGATCGCCCAGCGCTTTGTGAGTGCTCTGCCTTACTACGCCCCCTCCCCACCCCACGCCCACTCCACCTTTAAGCTGAAAAAAGTCTGGGAATTGAAAAACTGCATCCAAAGAGATCTTTGTCCAAAGCTCAGTGGTATTTCTCCTAAACAAGACATCAGACATGGAAGTTAATGGTTAGTGAAAAGCTGAAAGTAGATTTTAGAATTCGCCTTCTTATTTAAAAGCCAGAGAAAGTGTTTGGATATTTTACCATTCAGGATCTCTTTGGAGAAAGCTGAAATCCTCAAGGGGGCAAAAGGTTGTTTAGCGGGTTTGTATATATGAATAGGTATTTTTATTTTATTTTGTCTTTTAATTTTATTTTATATTGGAGTATAGTCCATTTATTGAGTTGGCCAGGAAACATTTGTTTGGGTTTTTCATTAGGATGTTAGGAAAAATTTGAATGAACTTTTTGGTCAAACTAATGCACTGTTCTGTTAGTTTTGGGTTTACAGCAAAATTATTCAATTATACTTGTACATACATCCATTTTTTTCAGATTCTTCTCCCATATAGCTTATTGCAGAATATTGGGTAAAGTCCCCTGTGATATACAGTAGGTCCTTGTTGACTATCTATTTTATATATAGTAGTATGTGTATGTTAATCCCAAAGTCCTAATTTACCCCTCCCCCTAGGTTTCCTGTTTGGTAACCATAAATTTGTTTTCGAAATCTGTGAGTCTGTTTTTGTTTTGTAAAAAAAAAATAATTTATATTATTTTTAGGAATTTTAATATAAATTCACAAAAATTGCTTTTTATAAACCTAATATTAATGTTTGCAATGTTGTGCATACTTTTCTAGATCCTCTTAAGATCAAGTGAGAAAGTACTTGTGTCTTATAAAGCAAAACAAAGCCCTAGAGAGGCATGGGAGACTTGTTCTACACTCCCCTGGATAAGAACTGTTTGTGAATTTTTGCCTAACTAGTTGCAATGTTCTTAAAAGTCCACTCAGCACTTTTAAATCAAATGGGTTTGTCCTCGTCATTATTTCTTGTGCTCTTGCTTTCTTGGTGTCTTTATTTGCATTCTGGTTTTATTCCATCTTCTTTGTGAATCAATACGTTTATTTTACTGCCACACACATGAAAGGTGCATTTTAAGAAAGTGGTATGGAAATGAAGCGAAGATGAATCCCAATTTAATGGGAATATTATTCTCAGGGTAAACTTGTCTCCAGACTCCTTCACTGTGCAAGGTGTATTGATTAATTGAATAGTCCTTTGTCTTCAGGACTACAAAGTCTAGCCACACATCTTATTGACAACACAAGATTCTGCATGCAAGGTTGACATACTTTAAAGAAGTTTTGACAAAATCCACTTTTTATATTCTCTTTGATGACTTTACCTTAGCAAATGAAAATAAAGCAAAAGTCCCCCCAATTTCCCATGGACAAATCGCAAAATTTTCCAAATTCTTAAGGAGTTTCATGTATTTATAAGGTGACATTAGGTAAGATCAAAATGACTGCTTTGCATAATGCCTCAAGATTTGGGGAATACTAATTTAAAAGAGGTTGGAAAAAGTAGAATCAAAATAAAAAGATCAAGTGTTTTGTTTTGTTTTGTTTTGAGCTAGACAGCTGGCCAATGTTTAAGAAGGAAAAGAATATTGCATTGTAAGATACAAGTTCCAGATCCCTGGATTTGTTTTTTAGGTTTTGAGAATAGATAATCTTCAAAGGCATTTCACCTCAAAATTATGAAAATATTTTATTTCAAATGTGTCCATCTTAAATACTAGTTTGTTTGTTTTTTTTTTTTTTAGGATTGAAAATACTATTTGAAGAAGCAGCTTTTAAAAGTTCTTAGGAATGGTGCATATTACATTAGGCAAACCTTAACTGTTATTAAGCTTTTGTGATTCTGACCTGAAATGCCTAAATAATAGGGGTCTTTACTATCCTTCCATAAATCTCTGGGATCAACTTATCACAGGTTTTTAGTTATCTAAAAATATGGAATGATGGAAATATTGTATCCAAAGGTTTGAAAGTACATCTTTTTCAGCAGATGTGTTTAGGAGGCAGGCAAAGAGCATTTATCTGCTTATCTCTTTCTTGCACAATTTCTAAGCAATGTAGTGTGATAGACATTTAAATAGTTCTGTAAATGCTTAAGAATTATCATTAGGTATATTAGAGCTTTGGCACATGCCAACTAAAAATTAAAGTAAATGTGATTACAGAGCAATATTGGATGCACAGTCTCTAATGAATAGACTGTCATGTGGACTAGAACATTCTATTTCCATCCCCACTCTTTCTGGTGGTAGTATGTACCCAGGAAGTGTCCAGGTTTAGTTCTTTTGGGGTGATTTAAAAGTTTCTTTATAGAGAAAGAAGGAACAAAGAATCAATGTCATTTTACACCCATTTTCCTGGTGGGGTGTCTGTACTATCACCAGGGGGCTATGTTAAAAGTAGATTGCATGTGCTTTGTAATTTGTTTATTTTAAACCTGAAGTTAATTAATTCTCAGTCAGTTTGAATCTGATTGTTGCAAATGCTGAAGTTCCCTGTTGACTGATACAAGGAGGTTTGGAACTTCTCCTAGCTTTGCATGAGAAAGGTGATGATAAATCTAGAAGGTACTTCTTGTAGGATTTGGTGGCATTAAACAGTGTATCAGAAAGCTGTGTTCATTGGATCTCCTTTCCTCCCCCAGTGCTTACAGAACTCCCTGAAAGATATGAAGGACGTCGGCATTTTACAAGTGAAGGTTTTAAAGGCGGTAGATCTCTTAGCAGCAGATTTCTCAGGTATAAAAATCTTTTTCATCCTTTTCTTTTTTTTTTTCATTTTTATTTATTTCCTGCCTTGAAATGATCCGATGGCAAAGCGAAATGTTTTACTCAGTAGAAGCATGTACAGAGAAATCATACTCTTTCAAGCAGAACCACAGAAGAAAAAGTGCAAACAGGTTCTCTCACTTTACACTTTTCACATTGTCCTTTGCAAATAATCTTGCTGTGATTAGATAATGTGCTAGTCCCTTTGGCTTTCAGAGATATTTGTGGATGATTTGCGTCATGACTTCTTTATTGGTTACATGTCTGAAGTTTTTCAAGAGGGCTTCGGAAGACAGACTGACGTCTGTCCTTCTCTCTCGCCGTACTGTGGACATAGTGTCCTGTCCTTGGCAAAGCGTATGGTGTAGTGCCTGGATCCTCAGTCCAACTGGCGGGCATGTTTCTGTAACAGCAACCAAAGTCTGGGCCGTGGAACCACTTTGCCACTGATATCATGTTATATGAAATTTCTCTTGGTGCCTCATGAATTGGAACTTATAGACAGAGGCTAGAGCAGACCTGCTCTGTGATGAATTCTGTGATGAATTCATACTTTGTGATGAATTCTGCTTGACTAAGATGAGAAAAATCCGACTTTCCAGTATCTGATTAGACAATGGCTCTCCTCTCCATGCTGAATTATACCCTTGTACTGACAGTTTAAACACCGATATGACAGTTTACTTACCAAGTAAACTGATGAATATGAAGAATGTTAGGCAACATGGAGCTATCTATTAATGCAGCAGTGCATTTTCATTGTTATAATTTTAGAATGTGGTCTACTCTCTGTGTAACCTCAGCTTCTGAGGCTGGGGTAGCTCAAACTCTGGAAAAGAGAATGTTAATTAGAAGTGCTTTATATTGCAAAAATAGAATAGATAAGTTTAGAAAAGAGTTCTCCTCACTCTCCTTCAAAAAATGAGTGGAAATCATTCTACAAGATGATCATAGTGTTAAGGAAATGCCCGGTGAGAATATTTTAAAAATGCTTTTTTGGCCAATATGAGTATAAAAGTTCTCAGTTTGTGGATGAATTACTTCAATGAGGGCTTCTGATATTCATCAGTTTACTTACAAATGCTTATATAGGCTTAGGTTGATTTAGAAATTTTCATTTCTTTTGAAACGTAGTTTATGAAAACAGACGTTTCATATGCCTTCATCAGAAGTAATTTTAGTTTTCATCACTAAAACGCATGTAAAATTATTTACCAGTTTTCCAGAGCAAATGGTGTCTTACTTCCATCTCAGTGTTTCGATACAGCACTTTTTGAATCTGTGATTGTTGATGGCTCAGTAAACATCATCTCAAGACCCAAGAACTCATATATGCCTTCAAGCAGTATTTTCAGAAAGTCTTTTTGTAGTTTTATATTTTGTGATCACCAGGAACTAATTGCAGTGCATTAAAAGACTTGTGTATAGCTACATCCATATGTGGAGATACTCTTTTAAAACTTACCTTATTTTATGCTTGCTATCAGGTGACTGACATAAACCATCCTCAAAACTAGGATTTATGGAGGTTGTTTCAGGTCAGTGTGAATTCTCCAAAGAGTATTTTCACTGTTACAGCGAATAGGAGAGAAACCTGGAAGATGAAAGTTTTTGTAAAGATCAGTCTATAAGGCAAAACCCTCTTTTCAGAAGAATAATATTGGTAGAAAATGCTACCTTTTGGTCATTTTCTTTATATTCAAGATATGCAGTAGATAGTTTTGGAGTGGATGAAGGTGAGTATTAGAAGATTCCAGTAACAAAAATAAGTAGTTAGAGATCAAATAATGCTATATTATTTGACTAAATGCCCTGGTGTTTTACTGTCTCTATATTACCTATGAGAAAATTGTCACTCTTCTGATTTGAAGCAAAGATCCTTGTCATTAGCTAAACATGGCTTTAGACCATATGGATCTCTGTTGTTGGAATCAGATCTCACAGTCTGTGTTCTTCCTAGGTTGGCTCACTTCATAGGTGAACAGACTCAATCAGTCTGCTCCAAACCAAGGTGTATTGCTTTAGGGCAACCAAGTGGACCTAATCCAAAGAGTTCTAAAGCAGCTTTTCTCTGTGGAAGAAGAAGTGAATTGTGGTTGCTGTGATAAAGCAATAGGATGTAATTAATACCTCCAAGATGTTAGCCATTATATCATACAGTGGTAACTCGCCCTTTTAATTACTATTGTTGTTATTACCAATTCACTTGATATGCAGTAAAAAAAAAAAAAAATGCCAGCTTCACTTGATCATGGATCAGAAGAGGTACACATCATTGCCAGTACCAGGAATATTGAAGAAATAAGTAACTATTTGTACCCAGCATTTTCCAGTCAGCCTTATTTATTAATGAGTATTTCATTTTAGTTGCTCAGGAAACAGAGTATTCACCCCTGCAAATCAAAAAGAACTACATTTAAAAATAATCAGTTATTTCATGTCAGTGTATGGCAAAAAAATCAAAATATTGTAATTATCATCCAATTAAAATAAATTAATTAATTAAAAATAATTTTAAAACTGCATTTACTCTGCATAGCCAGGGACCTTCCCAAAGAATAATGGTCATTTCAAAATGGAGCTTTCCAACCTTCTTACTTTTTTTTAAATGATAGTTTGTGTTTGTTGTTGTTGTAATTGTTTCTTAGAAACAATACCAAATAACCATGATGACTGATGCTTCAAGTTTGTTTTGCCTAAAATTCAGGGACTCTGATAAAACAAAAGTCCATGGGGGCAGATCTTGGCAGTGGTCCCTGTGGAGGTGAAGGTTACAGTTTGCAGAGTGCAGGGACCTGTTGTCCTAGAGGAGAAACAAATGCATTTGCCAGCTCTGCAGTCAGTGGGTTTGCCAATTTTAATGTATCTTCGCAGGTAGCAATTAGAAAAAGAAAATACCTGTCACTCCTCTGCTCTGATCAAAGCTAGGAGGATGTTCCTCACTAGTGGTTACTGATGTTTTGATAATGTGGCCATAAAAAGAAACTTTGGAGTAGTTGAATTCTCATTACTTTCCTGGTATTTCAGAACATTGGAATAATGTATATATATATAGAGAGAGAGATACAATGTTAGTTGCTCAGTCCTGTCTGACTCTGCAACCCCATAGACTGTAACCCACCAGGCTCCTCTGTCTGTGAAATTTCCCAGGCAACAATACTGGAGTGAGTTGCCATTTCCTCCACCAGGGGGGTCTTCCCTACCCAGGGATCAAACCCAGGTCTCCTGCCTAACAGTGCCTACATTGCAGATTCTTTACTCTGAACCACTAGGGAAGCCCTTATATGTAATATATCACACACACACACACACACACACACACATATATATATACACACACACTATGTATACTGTATATAGAAGTGTGTGTGTGTGTGTGTGTGTGTGTGTGTGTGTGCTAAGTCGCTTCAGTTGTGTCTGACTCTTTGTGACCCTGTGGGCTGTAGCCTGCCAGGCTCCTCCATCCATGAAGTTCTCCAGACAAGAATACTGGAGTGGGTTGCTGTGCTCTCCTCTAGGGGATTTTCTTGATCCATGGATCAAACCTGCGTTTTTTGCATTGCAGGCACATTCTTTACCGCTGAGCCACCCAGGAAGCCCCATATATATATACATGATATATTATTTATATATCATATATATACATATATATGTACATTCACTGAGGTGAATTTCTTTGCTATTATAAATTCAACTTTTTATATAAAGATAAAAATTAGTGCAACCTTCCAAATGTTATAAGATATTAATAACTAAATCTACAAGTTACTAATGTTAAGATATTTACGAAAGATAAAGACTTCAGTGTTCCAAAGTATAAAAAAAATTTATAACTTTTTCAAAGTAACTCAAATCTTTGATAAATATACTGTTTTATTGTATGATTGAACCTACTCAGTATTAATTTAAATTTATATATAACTTGGCATTTTATATGTGTGTCTGACATTTGTGTATAAATGAGAAGACCTTTTATTTTAAAGAATTGGAGGTAATCTAACTTCCCTTTTAGCCCATCCCTTTAAAATTGGTGAAAGATATTTTAATGTTCTCTGTAGCCAATATGAGATATGGACAACCATGTGCAGTTATTCTAATACAAGAGCCTGTCAGATATTTTTATTAAAGCATTTGTCTCACAAACACCTTGCCCCAATGTAACCTAAAATCTTTAAGTAATAGGTTATCCAATCTGATGTCAGTACTTCTGTAGTAAACAAGGCCATAGCCTTGATTCACAAAACAGATGATAAATTGTACTTTGAAACTCAAGGTGAAGGTAGCTGTTTGTAATGCTTAATAAGACCAACATACTTCACTCAAAACTCAGCTGTTTTGAGAAATTAATAAAAGCCAAGCAAAAACAATGTAGAGTTTCTTTCATAAACTATAAAATGATAATCCAGTAGTTAATAGGTAAATAGAAAAATAGGGGACTGAAATATTTTCTGGCCAGAATTGTATTTCAGGGACTTTTCTGGTGATCCAGTGGTCAAGACTTTGCCATAGCTGGTAAAATTCTTCATTTATTCTTTAAGTACATAATCCTTTCCCAAGAGACTGCAACTCATGCTTTGGATAAATCAGTGTTCAGTTCAACAATTCATTCATTGAAGATGAAGATTAAAATCCTGTTTGATTTGTCCTTTATTTTTTATGGTAACTGCCTTTCATTTTAATTCCTGTATATTATGGAACAGATTGAGGGTGGGAGGAGAAGGAGACAACAAAGGATGACTTGGTTGGATCGCATCACCGACTCAATGGACATGAGTTTGAGCAAACTCCAGGAGACAGTGCAGGACTGGGAAGCCTGGTGTGCTGCAGCCCAGGGGGTTGTAGAGAGTCAGACATGACTTAGTGAATGAACAACAGCAACAACATACTGAGGTATAGAAGATGTATAGAAACAGGTGTGCAAATCATGGTTCTACTGCATTCTAGCCATGGGCACACTTAAGCCTTTAGCTTCTCATGGGTCTTTTAACAGTTAAGTTGGTGGTGGTAATGGTAAAGAACCCGCCTGCCAATGCAGGAGACATAAGAGATGCAGGTTTGATTCCTGGGAAGATGCCCTGGAGGAGGAAATGGCAACCCATGTCAGTATTCTTGCCTGGAGAATCCCATGGATAGAGGAGCCTGGTTGGATTCAACTGAAGTGACTTAACACACAAGGTGAAACCTAAATGAGCTTACGAAACACATATTACATGCTCATTAAATGCTATTCCCATTCTGTGTTAAATTTATTTTTCTAGAGTGTAGTTGACATGGGGAATTTCACAGGTTGTCTTCTTGATATCTTGTTCATAATTTTACTGAATTTTAAATAATGTTGGAAATATCAGCATTGCTAATCCCTGGTTAATCATTGCTAATCACAATAGCTTTTCAACACTTTGGGAAATCTATAGTTACCACTCTGATCTTTTTGTTTGTTTCTGTTTTATTGCCTGATAAAAGTAAAGGAAAAATATGCTTCGTGGCAGGAAAATTCTCGTGCTGAAACCAGTTTAGTGCTTCTATTCACATTTTGTAATATGGATAATAGTTTTATTGATATAAAATATTTTTGTGGGCTCATCAATTTTTGTTGTACATAGAAGTGCTGTTTTGAGAAACTGTTGACCAAAATACTGCAGTTAGATACCATATTGTAGAGTAGAAATATTCCAGCCATATGCTATAATACTGATTTTTGAGTAGTTTTTATAAATTATAACAGTATGTTTTTTGTTGTTTTGGGGGTTTATTTTTTTGAAACATAAGACTGCTTGTATCAGAAGAGAAATAGTCTTATAGTTATTGTTCACTGGGACTTTTAAATCACTTCCGTTTTCTAGTTTGTTTTCATTGTCTGCTGTTTCAAGTTGTGTTCATAACAATAGCTCCTCTCTTAAAGATGCTCCATTTTCAAAGGACTGACTAAAATTGCAATTTCTAGGAAGCTCAGCAATAGTCATTTAATGCTCTTAATTCATGAGAACCTTATGGCTAGCTGAGCCCAAATCAAGACCAACTTTTAAAAAACACATAAAAAATGACACAAATCTGCCTTGGCAGGCCATCTGCTTTAACAGTCTGCCAAGGAACATGAACTCTAGTCAATGCATCTAGCTCCGATAGATGCAAGTCTATCGGAGATATAGCCGTGTGTAACTTACTGGCACCTTGAGAGTGAATGAGTTCAGTTCATTTGTGGTGTTCTATGAATTAACAGCTTGTTCTACTGGTTGTGTTCTTAGTAAGATCTTTATTTATTCAGCCAATGTACCTTCTCTGTGTGTGAGCCTGTGGTGGGCCCTGGTGACACAGTGCGGGTGGAGAAATTAATCACTGCCTTCACATGGAGTGACTACTAATCCCCCAGTGGTATCTGATGACTGTGCTACTGTCGAGGTCAAGAATAGGGTGTCAGGGTTCATTAAAGGGACACCTGTCTGGTGTTCCTGCAGGTTGTAGCTGAGACATCAGGGATGAGGAGCAGTTAACACAGTAGAGATGAAGGAAAAGTGTTTTCAAATGAGGGAACAACACATTCCAAGCCTGCAGGGCTTTTCCAAGACGTGTGAGAAGCGAGTGAGACTGGAGAAGAGAGGATGGACCCTGAGGGGCAAGAAGGCTAATATTAGGTGGGACTGGATTATATAGGAACACAGGGTCCAGGGGAAGACATTAGAGATCTTTCTAAGTAGGGGAGTGATATGATCTCATACGAACTTAAATACTAGTTTATTCTGGTGGCTGTATAGAGCAAGCATTTTGGAGGTGCAAGAGTGAATCATGGGGAGGTGTTAGGCAAATTCGGATGATGCTGTTTCATGGAGCTTGAGTGAGAATACTGGAGTGGGTTGCCATTCCTTCCTCCAGAGGCTCTTCCCAGCCTGGGGATCAAACCCAGGTCTCCCACATTGTAGGCAGATTCTCTGCAGGCTGAGCCACCAGGAAAGCCCCTCTCAGGGAATGGAGTTAGAAGAAGGAAAAATTCTCATGTCTCCAGTTCTTGCTCTCTGTTTGTGCTGGAATATTACAACATCAGAAATGTAGTTAAACAAACATCTCAGCAAACTTGTCCTCTTCCTTTGTGGACTTCACAGTCTGAAGCGAGAGCTGTCTGTCCCCACTTCTGGCTCGACGTCCACCACTACGAAGTGATCAAGCCCTCATCTACAGAAAGCCACTGAGGCATTCAGTTGGATCAGAGATGCTTGCAACCCACTCAGGAAAGTAGGAGATCCGTGAAAGTTAGGTCCAGAGTGAAGAGAGATCAGGATTTTCTCTTCTGCTAAAATCCTTCTCAGAGCCCAGCACAGTATTTTCCACATTTTAGGAAACCATAAGTTGCTTGTTGAAGGAAGGAGCGGCCACATCATAGCACATGGCAGTATAATACCTAAAGTAAATGACTGTAGGAGGTTGAGAGGGGAGTTCCCTGGAGTTTAAGGTGGCAAAGAAAGTTCCTTGAAGATGCTACATCTTGGTCTAGGCCTTGGAGGTTAACTGGCCTTTGATTTTTTTGGAGAGGCGTGGGGCTTGGGAGAGCATTGCAGGGAGAAGCCATTCCGCATGCGGAATAAGAGGCAGGACTGAGCCCCATACCTCTGTGCTGCTCAGGGATGGAGCACAGATGCTCCAACCCTGATAAAATGTTTAAGATCGGGGTCAGATCAGGATAGATGGTGTGGGTAAGTTGTGAGAGAACATAGGTTTTCAGGCTGAGCACTAGAATTGGCTCCAATATGTGATAGTAAGGTTTTCAACAAATGATTAGAGATGATAATGAAACTGAAGGGAGAGATTTTGGGAATGAAGTCTGGGGTGGCTGTTGCCCTTATCTGCACCCACACCCTGGGTTGTAATGCACCACAATTAGCTTCAGAAATTAGTTTCTTCTAAAATTCTTTCTTCTAGCCCTGTCCCTTATATTGACTGACTGTGGTGGTTCCTGGCCGCCGGATAAATAAAAAGAAATTTTAAAAAAATGCTCTGGTCATGGTCTTCCAGGCTTCCAGCCAGTCTCTTCCTTTATCCACCAGTATCTTACATTTCCTGATCACCACCATTTAGATGTATGTGTGTGTGTGTGTTTATCCCTGTCTGTATCTGTGTATGCACGGTAAGTCACTTCAGTCATGTCTGACTCTTTGCAACCTCATGGACCTCTGTCCATGGGATTCTCCAAGCAAGAATACTGGAGTGAGTTGCTGTGCCCTCCTCCAGGGGATCTTCCTGTCCCAGGGATCAAACCCAGCTCTCTTAACATCTCCTGCACTGGCAGGTGGGTTCTGTATCTATCCGCGTGTATGTATGTATGCATCTCTCTATCTGTGTATATCTGTCTCTCTATCACTGTATCTTTCTCTGTATCTATCATCTATCTGCTGAATGAATGTAATGCTCTGATCTCTTCTGGTCTCCTTAGCAAGGACCTACCCATTTCTGCTGGCCAAGTCAGCCACCTCCTAAACCTTGCTCAGAATTCACCTCCACTGTGAAATCTTTCTGGACTTAAGCCAGATAAATGTCTCTGAACTTTAGTTTCCTCATCTGGAAAATGGCACAAATACTCTATACCTCGTAGAATGGGCATGAGGATTAAAGGAGAACTTACCCGGAGTTGGGAGAGCCTGGTTTCTTACCTGGAGTTGGGAGAGCCTGGCTCCTTCCAGCCAACACCCATCCCTGGGCACCGAAGTCCCCAGCTGCCCCCTCCCACTGGGCCAGGACACTCTTCACAGGAGAGAGGGGCCATGCATACCTTGGCTATGCCTGCATTGGGTCCTTTAAATGAAATTCAGGGCTAAATATAGAACAGAGATGTACAAATGAGCAATAGAAGGGAGATAAGGACAGCATGTAGTCAGAGATCACAGAAGAGAAAATGGTTCAGTCCGCTGGCAGAGGGAGTGAGGGAAGTTTTCACTGAAAAGGTGACATTTGCTGAAAAGCATGATTATTCTGAGAGTTCCTTGAAGGTAATGACTTGGTGGTCCATGTACATTGGGGCCTGGTTCAGTGCCAAGAGCAGAATGGGAGTTTAATAAATATTTTTTGGATGAATGATATGACCTCTTAAATACTTTTATTGCTTGTCAATCAACTTCTGTAACTGATATAAAGGTAAAATTATTTAAACGTGAAACCTTCACTTGCTGTTGGAGGAATACAAATGGATTTTAACGTGCTGTTCGAAAATAGCAAAGGCTGTTGAGAGCAAGGCACTGAAACACCACCGTGAATCTGAATCACCAGTGGTGTAGCCATGTCAAGGTGACTTGGCATGTGGATGCAGAAGAGGTCATTTGGATGTTTGACCTGTAAAAACAGGGGGAGCAAAGAACAAGAGGGCGGACCCAAGTGTAGCTATGTCCTTTTGCCTGGTACTGTTTGGTTGGTTCTCTTGGGAAACATTTGGATATTTCATTTGTGACGGGAGATCATTTTATCATGATCAGATAAAAATACTGTTTAAATTTTACTGAAAGTCCCCATCTGTCTGGAATCTTCTTTTTGAATTTTATTTACCTGTTTATTTTAAATTTTTTTGGCCATTCCCTGTGGTACATGGGATCTTAGTTCCCTGACTGGGGATTGAACCCACACCCACTTCGTTGGAAGGCAGAGTCTTAACCACTGGGCCACCGGGGAAGGTGTATCTGGAATCTTTGAAGGGCGAGAAATCAGTCCTAAAGTGTGCATGCTACTCTATAGATGTTTTCATGTCTTTGCTTCTTTTTCCTCGTCTCTGCCTGTTTCTCCTGGAATATTAATAAATGCAGCATTTTAATGAGCTTTGGCGGGATTATCTTCAGAGAGTCAGAGTCGCGCAGTGTGTTCCCCGGAGGCACACAGCTGAAGCTCCCAGGTTCTGGAAGGAAGTCTGTTGCTCGTTACCTGGGACAGCAGAGTGTGAGCTCGAGAGCGGGGTGGGCAGGACTCGGCCCACCTGTGCAGGCAGGCCCCTGACTCCCTGCTGGGGGGGACCCCAGGGCTCTCAGTATAAGTGTCAGACGGTTTTCCCCGAGCCAGTGCTGACGGAATGTCACGCCAGTGCCTCCGGAGGAGGAGCCCTGACACCTCCCAACAGTCTGATGAGCGGTTAAGTAGCTGTTTCAGTTTGGGTTGAGGAGCTCAGCATCGTCTACCAGAGTGTTAAGCCAAGAGCATGTGGGTCCTTTCAAGTTCACAGTTATTCAAGAGATGTCGCGACCTCCTCCACTGACTTCTCTTCTAACTTTGCTTAATATTACAATCCTTAGGGCCATCATGTTGCTTCAGATGGTATTATCTCACTTTTTTATGTCATGTTACCTCCCCACCGAACGCCCACCCTGTACCCTGTGAGACACAGCCCCAGAGTAAGACCTGCTTTTCTAAAAAAATCCAAGTATAGTTAATTTACCATGTTGGGTTACTTTCAGGTACACAGCAAAATGATTCCATTAAATGCACACACATGTGCACACGTGCACACACACACACACACACACATTCCTTTTCAGATTCTTTTCTATTAGAGATTATTGCGAAGTATAGTTTCTATGCTGTACAGTAGGCCCTTGCTGGTTATCTAACTCGTTAGTATGAATAGGCTTCCCAGATGACTCAGTGGTAAAGAATCCACATGCAATCCCGGAGGCACAGGTTCAATCCTTTGGTCAGGAATATCTCCTGGAGGAGGAAACGGCAAGCCTGCCTAGTATTCTTGCTGGGAAAATCCCATGGAAAGAGGAGCCTGGCAGGCTACAGTCCACGGGTTCACAAAGAGTCTGATGCAGCTGAGCACACACCACACGTACCTACAGATAGTGTGCGTCTGTTAATCCCAAACTCCTAATGTATCTCCCCACTTCCATCCCCTTTAGTGACCATAAATTTTCTTCCTATGTCTGTGAGTCTATTTCTATTTGGCAAGTAAGTTCATTTGTATCTTTTTTTTTTTTAACCAACTTTACAACAGATACCAAAGGAACTTCTCTAGGTAGAAAAGGCCATAATGAAAAAAAGGAAAATTATGAAATGTATCATTTTTCCAGATTCCACATATAAGTGATATCATATGTGATATCATATGGTATTTGGTATGGTATTTTCTGATTCCACATGTAAGTGATATCGTATGGTATTTGTCTTCCTCTGTCTGACTTTGCTTAATATTACAATCCTTAGGGCCATCACGTTGTTTCAAGTGGCATTATCTCACTTTTTTATGTCTGAGTAAAACATTTCTTAAAGAAGCAAGACTTTTTAAAAATGAAGATAGATTTTTGTGTGTTTGATTTGGGCTGCTCAACATTAGAAACCCCTTTAGGATTGGGGTGCTTCTCTCATGTTTTGGAGAAGGGATTCTGATTTGCTTTCATTCGGTGGGAAGCCAGTATGTTCTCCCTTTCTGAGCCCTGGAATTTAGGAGATGGAGATTTGCTAGGCAGGGCAGTCCCTTTATATCTACATCAAGTGAAGCAAAGAAGCAGGCTTGGAGAATGCATATTAGAAGCAGCTACACTTAGGGGGGCCTCCCTGATGGCTCAGCAGTAAAGAATCCACTTGCAATGCAGGAGATGCTGGTTTAGCCCCTGGGTCATGAAGATCCCTGGAGAAGGAAATGGCTCCGCACTGCAGTACTCTTGCCTGGAGAATCCCATGGACAGAGGAGCCTGGTGGGCTACAGTCCACTGGAGCCACGAAGAGTCAGACATGACTAAGCAACTAAACAATAGCATTTAGGGCCTGGACCAGGAATCTCTGTGAGGCCAGTTTTCCTGGGAAGAGAGACTGACTGAGATTCTGTGCCTGAGTATCCCTCAGCCTTTGGTTTCCAGTACATTCAAACCTGAATTTCCAGTCTGTGCCCCATCCCGAGTTGTTGTTTAGTCACCAGTCTTGTGCAACTCTTTGAGACCGCATGGACAGCACACACCAGGCTCCTCTGTCCTCCACTATCTCCTGGAGTTTGCTCAAAGTCACTTCCATTGAGTCGGTGATGCCATCCAACCATCTCATCCTCTGCTGCCTCCTCCTCCTTTTGCCCTCAATCTTTCCCAGCATCTCGGTCTTTTCCCAGTGAGTTGGTTCTTCTCATCAGATGGCCCAAGTATTGGAGCTTCAGCTTCAGCGTTAAGCCCTTCCAAATGAGTATTCGGGGCTGATTTCCTTTAGGATTGGCTGATCCTGAGAGCTGCTTGCTATTATCTTGACAAATTCCTTTGCTGCTAAGTTTAGACAGGGACCCTTTCCACTGCTTGTAACTGACAATCCCGACACATTCATCTGTGTCCATGGCTCGATCCCTGTCTACTGGCCACTGAGATGATAGTCGTGGCTTAAAAGTTCTGGCCAGTCATATAAGCGTCCAGGCCACTAGTCAGCTGAATGGAATCTCCTGTTAATGACTCTTATCCAGTCAGCTGGATAATACAGATACTCTTATCCAGTAGTATCTGTATTAGGCCTTGGTCTGGATTCCTCGGCCATCTGTTGGAGGTACATCTGTCTTTATGCCCCCAATTTATTCAGTACACACTGCTTTATAGAGCACCTGTGTGTGCAGAGTCAGGCCCTGTGTTCATGTCCTATGGATGTTAGAGACCTGGACAATTCTCTAGATCCCTCTGTCACGCTGAACAAAAGGGGAGAGACTTCTTACATGGTCACTTTCTGGGTTCCCCTTTGGATTCTGGTTTTTCTAATTTTTTTTTTTCTTTTGGATGCTGTATGAGGTAAGATGGAAAAAGAAGTGAGATGGGAGAAGTAAAGGCTTAGCCTCATTATTTTTTAAGATTAAAAACTTTGAATTTGCCTTGTGAAATTAGACTTCTGCATGTCTCTGAGCACCGAAAGTGTCCCATGTGTACTTTCGTAACTTACTGACATCTAAGATCAGATGTGTGTATGGCCACTCAATTCCAGAGCAGAGTTTTAACTGCTAAATAGCCATCATGGTGGGTTTAGTTGCCAAGTTGTGTCCAACTCTTGCTACCCCATGGACTGTAGCCTTCCAGGCTCCTCTATCCATGGGATTTCCCAGGCAAGAATACCGGAATGGGTTGCCATTTCCTCCTCCAGGGGATCTTCCCAACCCAGAGACTGGGAGATTGTTTATCGTTGAGCCACCAAAATAGCCGTGATGATACTTTTTCTCATTTTTCTCATCACCCTGTGGAAGCATGTCAGTTATCATAGGCTTCCAATTGTAGATGAGTAATTGTATTCACTCAAAGAGAATTTAGAAAGGAAACAGAGATGTGCTTCTGTTTTCAAACAAAACACACACGTGGGCCCTGTCGTGTGCCACGTTGACACCTGCTCTTGTGAATTCTGTGTTGCCACTGCTCTCAAGGTCGTGTCTGGGTTGCATGTCAGCCCCAGCCCTGTAAGTTCCCTGACACCTGGCTTTCCCACACAGAGTTTATAGGGCTTGCTAAAGAAAGAGGCTCACCTCTTTTTTAAAAAACAAAGCACAGGTTGGTTTTTTTTTTTTAAATTGGAGTATAGTTGATTTACAATGCCATATTAATTTCTGCTGTACAGCAAAGTGATGGTTATACATATAGTCATCTTTTTCATGCTGTTTCATACTCCTCTTTTTCATACTCTTTCTTATTATGGTTTCTCACAGGATATTGAGTATAGTTCTCTGTGCTCTACACGGGAACCTTGTTTATCCATCCTGTGTATAATACTTTGCATCTGCTAACCCCAAACTCCCACTTCGCCCTTCTCTCATCTTCCCTCTTGGCAAACACAAGTCTGTTCTTTACCAGCTAGCACAAGTGTATTACTATAATATGTGGAATCTTAAGAAGTGGTACAAATGAACTTGTTTACAAAACAGAAACAGACTCACAGACTTACAAAGCAAAGTTAGAGTTGCCAAAGGGATTGAGGTGAGGGGAGGGATAAATTAGGCGTTTAGCATTAACATATATACACTGTTACATATAAAATAATCAACAAGGACCTGCTGTGTAGCACAGGGAACTCAATATTCTGTAATAACCTAAATGGGAAACGAATCTATAAAAGAGTAGATATATGTATAGCTGAATCACTGTGATATATGGAAACTAATGCAACGTTATAAATCAACTCCAATATAAAATAAATTAAAAAAAGTTTGTTTTTGTTCAGTCACTCAGTCATGTCCGACTCTTTGCAACTCTATGGACTGCAGCATGCCAGGCCTCCCTGTCCTTCACCATCTCCTGGAGCTTGCTTAAACTCATGTCCACTGGGTCAATGATGCTATCCAACCATCTCATCCTCTGTCGCCGCCTTCTCCTCCTGCCCTCAATCTTTCCCAGCATCAGGGTCTTTTTCAGTGAGCTACTGTTCGCGTCACATGGCCAAAGTATTGTAGCCTAACTTCAGCATCAGTCCTCCCAATGAATATTCAGGATTGGTTTTCTTTAGGATTGAATAGTAATTGAAAAAAAAAAAAAAAAACCAACCTGCATGATTTTTGTTCATTTTGCCTCTGTCACTTTCGAGACGCGTTTGCCTCTGACCACGGAGATTCCTTTGTCTCTGACCCTTGTCCATTTTCTCTTTGCAGGGAAGAGTGATCCCTTTTGCTTGCTGGAGTTAGGAAATGACCGACTTCAGACACATACCATTTACAAAAACCTCAACCCTGAGTGGAACAAAGTTTTTACATTGTAAGTACTTTAGTCCTTGGAATATCAAAGAGCAGCTTTAACTCAGAGACCAATTATCCCTGATATGTGTGGGGCAGTCTAGGGCTCTTGAGTGGAACTTTCTGTCCGTTTTTATGGGCAAAGAAGGAATTTTATTGTTTTTCTCCTTCTGAAAACCTTTTATGCTTTCATTTTATAGAGTATAGTGTTAATAATAGAAGAGACCGTTTGGAACTGCAAGAGAGTGTTATAGGACACATTTGTAAAGTAGGTCTCTTAGTGACTCAATTAATCTGTGAGTAGAAGAAAGCTTCCATATATCCAGACTAATTCATTCCTGGGTTAAAGGAAATTACAAATGTAGACATGTCTTAAATTCAAGGAGCTTATATTGTTCAGCAGTATTTTAAAATCAGAGGACTTGCATTCTGCCAAAGTCTTTTGGAACATATAGATTATGTCTATAGATATAGAGTCTTCCTGGAAGACTCCCGAAGGCCCCTTGTATTCCAGCTTATCTAAATGACCTACTCTGTAGTGATACCTGCTTTTTAGACTCAGGTGTTTAGGAAGCTGGATATCTTCCTGGTTGGTTTAGATTCCAAGACAACTGGCCGTCAAAGGGAGGCTCACCTGTTGTTGAATCTGGGTGAAATGGTGGCACACTGCCTCACAACACTGAGGAATGCATTATCTGTGCCTATAACTAAAATAATATAGTTTGTTGTGAATATGAATTGGTGGCTCCAGTGGCACCCCACTCCAGTACTCTTGCCTGGAAAATCCCATGGACGGAGGAGCCTGGAAGGCTGTAGTCCATGGGGTCGCTAAGAGTCGGGCACAACTGAGCGACTTCACTTTCACTTTTCACTTTCATGCATTGGAGAAGGAATTGGCAACCCACTCTGGTGTTCTTGCCTGGAGAATCCCAGGGACAGAGGAGCCTGGTGGGCTGCCGTCTATGGGGTCGCACAGAGTTGGACACGACTGAAGCGACTTAGCAGCAGCAAGCAGAGCGTTTATGGGGACCTACGAGAAGAGGTTAACTACTAGCTAGGTTTGCAAGAGTCTCTTGTTTGGTCAGCACCTTGCCGATGACCATGGCTCCATGTTTGCATTATAGCTGATATCTGGCTCTGATCAACATTGAAACATTTATAAACAAGTGAATATGCATGGCCCTTTAATATTTTGTGTTTCAACAATAGGATGCTTTCAGGGGATCTTGGGAAATAGTGATTTTGACCACCTTTGTTTTTTAAAGGAAATTCATGCGTTTAAAGTAAAGAAAATCTTATTTTTGCTCTTCTCATCTGGAAGTCACTTTGTCGTCCTTCTTCTGTCCCCTGCTCTCTTTCTTTATTCTGTTTCTTTAACAGTCCTGCCCCTGAGTACACAGATACATGGAAATGTCATAGTAAAAAAGTTGACTTTTTTTTTTTTTTTTTTTTCCGTATGGATGTCTGAATCTTCACTGATGGAAGGTTTGGGAATACAGTCAGTTTGATTTAATTTTTGAAATTTAATTAAATGGTAGTTTTATACTCTGAGGACATACAGACTTAATTAGTGAAAACGTGTTTTCAGATCTTCATGGAACAGCCTTCACTTGTGTGTTTTTGTATCTAACTCATGGTGTGTTTCTGTTTCAGTCCCATTAAAGATATCCATGATGTTTTGGAAGTGACAGTGTTTGATGAAGATGGAGATAAACCTCCTGATTTTCTTGGAAAAGTTGCCATTCCCTTGCTGTCAGTAAGTTACCTTCATTAATACACAGTATGTGAATCATTTTGCAGTTGACAAGTTTCTGTGGTCTGGAATTGCGTTGTCTTTGTCATCTGTGGAGGGGGAAAGCCCTCCCCAGCTATGTGCTATGCTGTGCTAAGTTGCTTTAGCCATGTCCGACCCTGTGCCATGCTTATGGACTGTAGCCTGCCAGGCTTCCCTGTCCATGGGATTCTCCAGGCAGGAATACTGGAGTAGGTTGCCATGCCCTCCTTCCGGGGATCTTCCCAAGCCAGGGACTGAACCTGCATCTCTTACATCTCCTGTGTTAGCAGGCGGGTTCTTTACCATAGCACCACCTGGGAGGCGCCCCTCCCCCCAGCTGTAGCAGGAAACAACTGTTTTACTCCTATCCCTCTCCAGTACTTTCAGTAATTTGAATGTAAAGTCACATAATTTCTCTGTGTGTGTGTCAATCCCATATTGATTTAACCAACCAAGATATTTTGACCAGTCTCTCAATCTACCCTGGCTCTTTCCATCTTGAGTTTCACTTTGGTTTCTGGGAACACACATCTACGACTGATTTTCTGTTGGTGAATGAAAAACATGCATATTCTTCTTTGTTACCTTCTTCCTGCCCATTTCTTCAAAGATTACTTGCTGGTAATTCCACAGTTGTTCTCAATTCTACTAAAGACCATTTTCGCAAAAGTTGTTCACCTTTGCGTGTGTGTGTGTTCAGTTGTGTCTGACTCTTTGAGACCCCATGGACTCTAGCCCGCCAGGCTCCTCTCCATGGAATTTTCCCAGCAAGAATACTGGAACAGGTTGCATTTCCTCCTCCAGGGGGTCTTCCCAAACCAGGGATTGATCTTGCATCTCCTGCATTGCAGGCAGGTTCTTTACCACTGAGCCACTGGGTAGACTTTTTTGGCAGTCTTATTTGTTTTCAGTCTTCAAAAATAATTTGTGAAAGAGAGCAGAGAGCCTCTCTTGGAGAAAGATAACTGTTTTGATAGTCCCATTAAAAGGTAGGCTTCCTAGGTAACTCAGGGGTAAAGAATCTGCCTGCAATGCAAGAGACACAGATTCGATGCCTGGTTGGGAAAATCCCCTGGAGAAGGCAATGGCACCCCACTCCAGTACTCTTGCCTGGAAAATCCCATGGATGGAGGAGCCTGATAGGCTGCAGTCCATGGGGTTGCGAAGAGTCGGACACGACTGAGCGACTTCACTTTGACTTTTCACTTTCATGCAGTGGAGAAGGAAATGGCAGCCCACTCCAGTGTTCTTGCCTGGAGAATCCCAGGGACGGGGGAGCCTGGTGGGCTGCCGTCTATGGGGCCGCACAGAGTCGGACACGACTGATGCGACTTAGCAGCGGCAGCCAGAGGAGGGAATTTCAGGTTTTCATCCAGCCATTCATACAGTGTATGCTGGAATTGTTATGACCTTTATCAGGCGAGAAGGATTTATTTTTTTCTTCCCAAAGACTTATTTCCCCACAGCTCTAAGCGTGTGTTAGAGCAGTCAGTAATTTATCCCCGCGATTAGACCAGCTCACATGGTGTTTACAGAGGGGGGAACGCTGCACCTCTCAGTATCTCTTTTCTTTTTGATTGCTTGGTTAATTTCTCCCCGAATTCTCATATCCCTGATGTGACTTGAAGAGTGTGGTGGAGCAGCTGTTCCCTTGTAGGTTTGGCTGCTCCCAACTGTTCTGAGCCGTCAGCCGCAGGCCATGCCAGCTCTTAGCGAGGACACGGTGATTTGAGACTCCCCTCCTTTTTTTTGTTGCAACTTTGTCAGTTATTCCTGGAAGACTTTATGTGATAAGAGCCTGGGGTACAATTTTTAAAGAGGTCTAAAAGTACAGGAAAGCAGGGCTCTTCTTTGGAATTTAGTATCCTTTTTCCTCTAACGTATTTTGGACATTTCTTCTCTTGTTTTTTTTTTGTTTGTTTTTTTTTTTTTGTTTTTTTTTTTGATGACAAATTTTCTTTATTTCAGCTGCCAAGCTTGTCTTTGACGCTTTAACATGGGTGATTATTTATTTGCACATAGGTTCTTTGCTTCTTTTAATACAGACGTCTCTTTCCTGGAATAGTCACCTTAAATCCTTAGTAGCATATTGGATCCCTTGAAGGGTGAATACTCATGTTCACGTTCAGTTACTCAGTCGACTTTTTGTGACTCCATGAACACAGCCCCCCAGGCTCCTCTGTCCTGGAATTTTCCACACAGAATACTGGAGTGGGATGCTATTTCCTTCTGCGGGGGATCTTCCCGAGCCAGGGATCAAACCTGCGTCTCCTGGGTCTCCTGCATTGTAGGCAGATTCTTTACCGTTGAGCCACCAGGGAAGCCTGGGTGAACACTACTTCGTATCTTTATTAAACTCCCTCTGTTTCATTTATTAACATTTCATGTATTCTGTCTTTCTAGAATACCAGCAAGTTAAGCCAGCTTTCTTTCCTCCTTCCCTTGTAATGTATAAGCACTGTATGCTGTGGAGTGAGATCTAAGAAGTCACCTCTGGGTAATCAGAGTTTACAGGCAAGACTACTGGAGTGGGTTGCCATTCAGCTCACTTCAGATTCTCCAGGGGATCTTCCAGACCCAGGACCGAAACTGTATCTCCTGTGTCTCCTGCATTGCCGGCAGACTCTTTACTGCTTGAACCACTGGGGAAGCGCTTCAGAAATCAGATTTAGGGTTTTTCAACCTTAGCACCTCTGACATTGCTGGATGGGTCATTCTTGGCTGTGAGACTTCCCTATGCTTTGTAGGAAGTTTAACAGCATCCCTGATCTCTATCCTCTAGATATCAGTTTACCTATCCTCCCGTCACTATTGTGATGACCAAGTACGTCTGTGTAGACGTTACCAAATGTTCGGGGGCAGAATCACTACTGATGGACTGGAGAACCGTTGATGTAAATTAATAGAGTTTCCAAACTATAGCTTTCAAAATGCAAGATAGAGTGATCTGTGATAGAGTGATTCATTTGATTTCAATGATTGCAAGTCCCCCGTCCCCTTAAGTTTTTTCAGGTTGTTGATAAGCTGCCCTGCAGTGTAAGTATTCATTTGTTTGATAAATATCTATCACGAGTGTTCAGTGTGTGCCAAGAATTGTTGTAGGTTGTAGTGTGCTAACAATGACCACAGTGAAGCTATCTCCTTTTTGGGAACTTATCTTTGGCTTATAAGAGGCAATATTTGAACCAGAACAACATCAACAAAAGCACTAGGTAGTAGGTTAGGGGCTACCGTGGTGGCTCAGACAGTAAAGAATCTGCCTGCAGTGTGGGAGACCTAGGTTTGATCCCAGGGTCAGGCATATCCCTGGAAATGGGCATGGCTACCCACCCCAGTATTCTTGCCTGGAAAATCCCATGGTCAGAGGAGCCCGGTGGGCTACAATGCATGGGTTTGCAAAGAGTCAGACACCACTGTACAACTAAAACTTTCATGCACTTAGCTGGTGAAAAGTGCTATGTAGAAAATTAAGCAGAAAATTAAGCAGGGGGAGGAGCCTTGTAGAGGATGTGTGTGGGGAAGGGATGCAATTCTCCTGTGATCTGGGCAGGGAGGGCGTCACTGGACAGGGAACATTTGAGAGAGAGCTTCAGTACGTGAGGAAGGGGATATGTGGGGAGATTTCAGGCAGGAAATCTTCAAGTTCAAAGGCTCCAGGCCAGGCGTTGGCTGTCAGATTCCAAAAATAGCCGAGTGGCCAGTGTAGATGGAATGAAGTAGGGAACAGCAGACGTGGGATAGGAAAGGATAGGGGATAGGGTGGCATGCGAGAAGACCCGGTGAGACCCCGAAGCTGGAGAGGTGAAAGGACTCTGGCTCTTCTTTAGCGGTGGCAAAACTCCTGGGAGGTTTATAGCTGGGGAGCGCTTCATTTGGTTTATACTGCATGTTTGTATACAAACGTAGCATGTGGAGAAAAAGGCCCAGATCTGAAAGGTCTCCATATGTCGAGGCAGGATGGCCTGAGCCACTTTCCCCCATAGGGACTGCAGGGGCCCAGAGACCTTAAGCTGATTAAGACATTTCAGCCACCACTGTTCAGTGAGGCTGTTTCAGTTCAGATTTATTTCCAATGCTTTGACCAATAGGTTGGGTAGTGATCATATCTTACACAGGATCTGTGTGGCTCTTCCTGATACACCTGCAACATACCTTCTCCAAATCAAATGATCCTCTACCTAAAGTGAAAGTATAAATGCAGAAGAAAGCAAGGCCATAACCCTCAGTATCTGTAATTAGCAAATTCTATTTCATTGCCCATTTTATTTTTTAATTTATATTATTCATATTGATGGTTTTCAGTGCTTATAATTATTTTAAAAGAATTCTAACTTGCGATTTAGAGGGTATGTTTTAAAATGTATTTATTTAGCTCTAGGCTTTTTTCTTTATTTAATGTCCATGAGCAATGCTTACCTAGATAGCACTGTGCTGTGCATATGGCACGGCACTAATTCTGTGACAATCTAATGAGGCATGCTTTATTATTATGACCATTTACACATGAGGAAACCGAGGCAAGGAAAGACTCCTGTAGCTGGAAAGGAGTGTGAATTAAGAAATCTCATCTAAGAGCCATCATAAGAGGAGGATGTGCTGCTATAATGAGTAGCTGTTAAGTAAATACTGTGCCAAAAGCAATAACCAGTATCTGTTTTGTGCAACCATTAGGCTCAGCGCAATGGAGGCAGAGGGCAGGTATTCAGGTGGGACACAGAGTTAAAGCCTTGGATGTCATGGGTAATGTCCATAAGGCAGACATTATAGACCTGAAATGTTAGGTGCCATATAAAGGGAACAGGAACATGCATGGTGAAAGGGCTGAATTTAACTTTGGGATGACTTTAGGAAGCAGGGTGTCTGGGCTGGCCAAGAAGGAGCAGAGTGTTGATAGGGACAGCTGGATGAGGAAGAATGAAGGCCATTCCAAGCAGAGAGCAAAGCCTAACCAGAGAAGGAGAGGGGCAAAGGAGAGGCTGCAGTCTGGGAGCAAAGAGCAGCCTTGGTGCTGCCGACTTAAAAAAAGAATTCACGGTGTGAGTTGTTCTTCAGTCGCTGAGTCGTGTTCCACTCTTTGTGACCCCATGGACTGCAGCATGCCAGGCTTCCCTGTCCTTCATCATCTCCCTGAGTTTACTCAAACTCATGTCCATTGAGTCGGTGATGCCATCCAACTCTCTCATCCTCTGTTGCCCTCTTCTCCTGCTGCCTTCAGTCTTTCCCAGCATCAGGGTCTTTTCCAGTGAATCAGCTTTTCACATCAGGTGGCCAACGTACTGGAGCTTCAGCTTCAGCATCAGTCTTTCCAATGAACATTCAGAGTTGATGTCCTTTAGGACTGACTGGTTTGATTTCCTTGTAGTCCAAGGGACTCTCAAGAGTCTTCTTCTAGCACCACAGTTTTAAAGCGTCAGTTCTTCAGCACTCAGCCTTCTTCATGGTCCCACTCTCACATCCATACATGACTAGTGGAAAAACCATAGCTTTGAATATTCGGACCTTTGTCAGCAAAGTGATGCTTATTAAAACACAGTCTAGGTTTGACATAGCTGTTCTTCCAAGGAGCAAGCATCTTTTAATTTTGTGGCTTCAGTTGCTGTCCACATTGTTTGGAGCCCAGGAAAATGAAATCTGACACTGTTTCCTTATTTTTCCCACCTATTTGCCATGAAGTATTAGGACTGGATGGCATGATCTTAGTGTTTTGAATGTTGAGTTTTAAGCCAGCTTTTTCACTCTCCTCTTTCACTTTCATCAAGAGGCTCTTTAGTTCTTCTTCACTTTCTGCCTTTTAAAGCGATATCATCTGCATATCTGAGATTGTTGATATTTTTCCCAGCAATTTTGGATCCAACTTGTGATTCATCTAGCCCGGAATTTCACATGATGTACTCTGCATATAAGTTAAATAACTAGGGTAACAATGTCCTGCCTTGATGTACTCCTTTTTTTGTGAGAGTTGCAAGTTAAGTTTTATTTGGGAGTAAAATGAGGACTATCACCTGGGAGATAGCATTTCAGACAGCTCTGAGAAACTGCTCCAGAGAGGTAGGGGGACAATCAGTATGTATGTGATTTTGGTGAAGGGGGAGTTCATGCAATCAAATGCAATATTTTTATAGAGGTTTCTGATAGTTTCGAGGAGCTGGCATCACTGTGACAGACTCTAGTGCTTTTCCAGATAGGAGGAGCTGCAAGAATTAGGCTCATAAAATCAGCTCCTGAAAATGTCTCACTATCTGAAGACCTGTTCTGCCAATTTTTCCCTGAGTACAGAGTGCCTCGTTTCTGTTCTCCACCCCGAACTCCTTCCAGGGGTGTTGAAAACCACCAGCAGCTGCACATGATTTAATTCTTGTATTAGATGGCGCCATGGCTCCATGGTGCCACTGGTGGTGGTGGTTTATTTGCTAAGTTGTAGTTTTGTCCAACTCTGAGACCCCATAGACTGTAGCCCACCAGGCTCCTCTGTCCATGGGATTCTCCAGGCAAGAGTACTGGAGTGGGTTGCCATTTCCTTCTCCAGGGGATCTTCCTGAGCCAGGGATCAAACCTGGGTCTCCTGCTTTGCAGGTGGATTCTTTTACAACTAAGCCACCAGGGAAGCCCTGGAAAGTGCCTGACAAGTGCTAATTTGTAGCTGACGGTGCCTAGCACTCAGTGTGAACAAGGAGGCAGAAAAATGCAGCTCGTGAGGGTGGAGGGAGCTCGGGGCTTATTCTTTGAGCAGGGATTACTAGAAGGCTATGGGCCTGGGATAGATATATCAGAAGTTTGCTAGGAAGAAAGTTGTGGCTCCAGGGTGAAGCAAGATATAGGGGAAGAATACTTCCTAGAGGAATTGGTTGCAACTCCAGAAATAAGCATCACAGAGAAAAGCCTCCAATTCTGTGTTCTGTGTCTCTTAGGAGAAGGATTTATTTCCCTGCTCTTTCAATATCAGAGAAAATCATAAAAATTGATTTGTTGGTGCTTCACTATTATCTCTATAGGATTTGGAACTGTACCTGAAAATACCTTTGTTGTTGTTCATGTGCTGAGTTGTGTCCAACTCTTTGTGACCCCGTGGACTGCAGCACGCCAGGCCTCCCTGTCCATCACCAACTCCCAGAGTTTGCTTAAACTCATGTCCATCAAGTCTTTGATGCCATCCAACACTCTCATCCTCAGTTGTCCCCTTCTCCGCCTGCCTTCAGTCTTTCCCTGCATCAGGGTCTTTTCCAGTGAGTCAGTTCTTCACATCAGGAGGCTAAAGTATTGGAGCTTTTGCTTCAGCATCAGTCCTCCCAATGAAAATTCAGGGTTGATTTCCTTTAGGATTGACTGGTTTGATTTTCTTATTGTCCAAGGGACTTGGACTTCAAGAGTCTTCTTCAGTACCATACCTTATCTCATGTTTAAAAATAAAAATTGTATTTCTTAGAGTGCATACTTTTTGTGATTTCACATTTTCTTAAATCAGGTTATAAACTAAAATTTGACTTACCCTTCAGAGAAAATGCAGACTACGTTTTAAAATGTCTAAGTATTAAGTATTCAAAGTACTTCAACTTTTGCTCTCTCTCAAATTGGTAACATGCTAAGTGCATCTCAGCCTATTAAATAAAGAGCCTGTTCTGAATTCAATATATCTTTTAATAAGGGTGAATATATTGGGTATGGAGAAGGCAATGGCACCCCACTGCAGTACTCTTGCCTGGGAAATCCCATCGACGGAGGAGCCTGGTGGGCTGCAGTCCATGGGGCTGCTAAGAGTTGGACACGACTGAGCGACTTCACTTTCACTTTTCACTTTCATGCATTGGAGAAGGAAATGGCAAGCCACTCCAGTGTTCTTGCCTGGAGAATCCCAGGGATGGCGGAGCCTGGTGGGCTGCCGTCTGTGGGGTCGCACAGAGTCAGACACAACTGATGCGACTTAGCAGCAGCATGTCGGGTAACTCTTGGCTCCCTTAAAATTCATATTCTAAAATCAATATATTAATGGTGGTGAATTGTTCAAAGCGTATACATGTGCTCAGGTACACGTCAGAATTGAAATAATCCAGGACGATGAGCCATCCTGCCATAGATTTTGTTTCTGTTCAACTTTTTAAGAGATTAAAAAAAATGATTATATAGATATGTAAAGCTCATGATGAAAAGCACTAGAAAATTATAATTGTGTTAGATTATAATCTGACTTTTTTTTTTCTTGGCTGCACCATACAGCATGGGAAACTTCCCCAAACAGGGATGGAACCCCTGCCCCTTGGTGGAAGCTCCAGGTCTTAACCACTGGACCACCGGGCAAGCCCTGCTAGTTCTTCATTTTTAAAATGAAGATAATGATAGTTTTTACTGCTAGGATTGCTTATATACTTATGAATTGACTATTAAAATGAAACCTGTAATATAAGATCCAGCCAATGCAAAAGCGTAATAAAAATAAATGATATTTTAACGAAGGAAATGCATTATTTGCAAGTACTAGTTATCTTAGAATATCTATAAATATAAAGAAAATTAATAGACAATATATTGGAATTTACAAAGTCAGTAATGTGTAAACAACATCAAAATTGAGAAAATGAAAACCAGTGGCCATACCCAGTGGAAAACATTTAAAAACCTTAAAAAAAGAAAATAAATAAAACCACCAAAGGGTGTAACAGCAAGAAACAAAAACTATTATAATGCTTAGAAACTATGTGAGGAAGTTCTAGAACTGTACTGAAGGACATGAGAACACTAAATAATCATTTAAATAGCTAATTAGTTGAGAACTGTTTAATGCATAAAAAGCTTGAAACATGAAGTCATTGAGAGGATAAACTAAATGGTCACTGTATTAGTGGGGTAAATTGGTTGCTTATTCATCAGGGCGAAATACATCAGCAAGTTACACGAAACACAGGAACTATTTCAAGAGGAGTTAAAGATCAAACACTTGAAAGAAACTCCATAAACAAAATGATTAAAATAGTGGAAACTGCTATACAAGCAAACTGAAAAACAGGAATGATAACAGAACTAGATTTAAGATGTCACAATGAAACAAAAATTGCCTTTGAAGATTAGAAGCCATAGGATAATTGGTTAAAAAAAGAAACTTGCAGCACAAAAACAAATAGATGACAGTAGTAATATAAAATTTCTTTTTAATCAGTAAGCAAAAGACAATTCAATCTAGCAGAAAGTTTAAATCAAAGAGGCAGAAATCTGAATAACTAATAAGCATATGAATGGCTCATGCTTTATTCAGCCACCGTCATGGTTGTTAAGATTGCAGAAGAGAAAGCCAGAGCACCTGGGTTGACACCCAGTCTCCTCCCCATAGAATAGAGTTTTGCCAAGAGAATGCATTGGTCATACAAACATCCTCTTCCAACAACACAAGAGAAGACTCTACACATGGACATCACCAGATGGTCAACACCAAAATCAGATTGATTATATTCTTTGCAGCCAAAGATGAAGAAGCTCTATACAGTCAGCAAAAACAAGACCAGGAGCTGACTGTGGCTTAGATCATGAGCCCCTTATTGCCAAATTCAGACTTAAATTGAAGAAAGTAGGGAAAACCACTAGACCATTCAGGTATGACCTAAATCAAATCCCTTATGATTATACAGTGGAAGTGAGAAATAGATTTAAGGGACTAGACCTGATAGACACAGTGCCTGATGAACTATGGACGAAAGTTTGTGGCATTGTACAGGAGACAGGGATCAAGACCATCCCCCTGGAAAAGAAATGCAAAAAAGCAAAATGGCTGTCTGGGGAGGCCTTACAAATAGCTGTGAAAAGAAGAGAGGCGAAAAGCAAAGGAGAAAAGGAAAGATATAAGCATCTGAATGCAGAGTTCCAAAGAATAGCAAGGAGAGATAAGAAAGCCTTCCTCAGCAATCAATGCAAAGAAATAGAGGAAAACAACAGAATGGGAAAGACTGGAGATCTCTACAGGAAAATTAGAGATATCCAGGGAACATTTCATGCAAAGATGGACTCAATAAAGGACAGAAATGGTCTGGACCTAACGGAAGCAGAAGATATTAAGAAAAAGTGGCAAGAATACACAGAAGAACTGTACAAAAAAGATCTTCACGACCCAGATAATCACGATGGTGTGATCACTCACCTAGAGCCAGACAAACTAGAATGTGAAGTCAAGTGGGCCTTAGAAAGCATCACTACAAACAAAGCTAGTGGAGGTGATGGAATTCCAGTTGCGCTATTTCAAATCCTGAAAGACAATGCTGTGAAAGTGCTGCACTCAATATGCCAGCAAATTTGGAAAACTCAGCAGCAGCCACAGGACTGGAAAAGGTCAGTTTTCATTCCAATCCCAAGAAAGGCAATGTCAAAGAATGCTCAAACTACCGCACAATTGCACTCATCTCACACGCTAGTAAAGTAATGCTCAAAATTCTCCAAGCCAGGGTTCAGCAATATGTGAACCGTGAACTTCCAGATGTTCAAGCTGGTTTTAGAAAAGGCAGAGGAACCAGAGATCAAATTGCCAGCATCTGCTGGATCATGGAAAAAGCAAGAGAGTTCCAGAAAAACATCTTTTTCTGCTTTATTGACTATGCCAAAGCCTTTGACTGTGTGGATCACAGTAAACTGTGGAAAATTCTGGAAGAGATGGGAATCCCAGACCACCTGACCTGCCTCTTGAGAAACCTATGTGCAGGTCAGGAAGCAACAGTTAGAACTGGACATGGAACAACAGACTGGTTCCAAATAGGAAAAGGAGTACATCAAGGCCGTATATTGTCATCTACTTATTTAACTTATATGCTGAATACATCGTGAGAAATGCTGGGCTGGAAGAAGCACAAGCTGGAATCAAGATTGCTGGGAGAAATATCAATAACCTCAGATATGCAGATGACACCACCCTTATGGCAGAAAGTGAAGAATAACTAAAAAGCCTCCTGATGAAAGTGAAAGAGGAGAGTGAAAAAGTTGGCTTAGAGCTCAACATTCAGAAAACGAAGATCATGGCATCTGGTCCTATCACTTCATGGGAAATAGATGTGGAAACAGTGTCAGACTTTATTTTTTTGGGCTCCAAAATCAGTCCAGATGGTGACTGCAGCTATGAAATTAAAAGATGCTTGCTCCTTGGAAGGAAAGTTATGACCAACCTAAATAGCATATTCAAAAGCAGAGACATTACTTTGCCAACAAAGGTCCATCTAGTCAAGGCTATGGTTTCTCCAGTGGTCATGTATGGATGTGAGAGTTGGACTGTGAAGAAAGCTGAGTGCCGAAGAATTGATGCTTTTGAACTGTGGTGTTGGCGAAGACGCTTGAGAGTCCCTTGGACTGCAAGGAGATCCAACCAGTCCATCCTAAAGGAGATCAGTCCCGGGTGTTCATTGGAAGGACTGATGCTGAAGCTGAAACTCCAATACTTTGGCCACCTCATGCGAAGAGTTGACTCATTGGAAAAGAGTCCGATGCTGGGAGGGATTGGGGGCAGGAGGAGAAGGGGACGACAGAGGATGAGATGGCTGGATGGCATCAGCGACTCGATGGACATGAATCTGAGTGAGCTCCGGGAGTTGGTGATGGACAGGGAGGCCTGGCGTGCTGCGATTCATGGGGTCACAAAGAGTCGGACACAACTGAGCGACTGAACTGAACTGAACTTCTCCCCAAACTGGCTGTGTGACTTTTGACACCTTACTTAACATCTCCACCATGAAATGATGATAATTATCACTGTACTTGCAGTGGAGATCTGTGGTGAGGATTCACATGGTTCAGTAAATGTAAAAAGCGTACACAGTAGCACACGGTAAGCACTTAATGTGTAAACTGTCACCTCATCACCTTTGTTTCAGTAGCTTAAATTCCTAAATTAGTTTAAGCCATCAGATTAACAAGTATAGTCAAGGTTTTTCAAGAACAGTGATGATCAAGTATAGCAGAGGGACTCTCTTCAATGCAGTTGGCGGGAGCATGACCTGATACAGCCTCCTAGAGGAGACTTTGGATTAAAATTTAATAGACATATCTTTATGCATTTATGTACTAGATATCTATTTTAGAGAGGTAGCTGGGGCTTGGAGAAATACAGTAATTAGCCACAGTCTCACAGATGCTAAATGCCAGAAATGGGAATTGAATTGAAGTCTCTCTGGTTTCGCGGTCCTACCGTGGCCCACTGTTAATAAACATATGACAGAAAATGTTCAGTTTCATTAGTTATAAAAAAGCACAGATTAAGACAACCTGAGGCCATTTTATTCCTATGAAATTGCTGTATATTAGATGAAAATCTGTGGTTGGCAAAGTTGCAAGGAAGTGGACAGGCTCACTCACTGGAGCCAGGAGAGTAGAAGTTAACACAGTATTTTAGGAGAGCAAGTTGGCAGTACTTGCTGAAACTGTAAAACTAGGTGTACCCTGTTACTCAATAATTCCACCTAAAATTTTTCTGGGGGAAAGCATCATGGAAATATAAGGATATCTATGTATAAAACTATCATAGTATCTGTAGCTGTTAAAAATTGGAAACAATCTTAGTTACAATGTAAGATTTGTTTTTGTTCAGTTGCTCAGTCGCATCCGACTCTTTGTGACCCCATGGACCGCGGCATGCCAGGCTTCCCTGTCCTTCACTGTCTACCAGGGTTTGATCAAACTCACGCCCATTGAGTCGATGATGCCATCCAACCACTTCATCTGCCTCCCCCTTCTTCTGCCCTCAATCTTTCCCAACATCAGGGAAGACTTTTCCAATGGAAAGAAGCTGCAAGATTGGTGAAGTTAATTACAGAATATTCTTTTCCAATGGCAGATTGATTAAGTTAATTATGGAATATTCATAAAATAAAGAACCACTCTGAATTATGGAGAAGAATCAATTTTGACAATGGAGAATGTTTCCCATACTTTTTGTCAAGTTTAAAATACAAGTGGTTAAAAAGCATATACATTAAAATAAGGCTAAAAAATCATGTTATTTCATAAGCAGCTTCTATGTACTTGTCACTGTTCTTACTGCTTTTTGCTGATTTATTTATTTCACAACAGCTGCTGAGATATGTATCTTTTTTTATTCACTCTTTACAGATTAGGAAACTGGAGAGAAGTTATGTAACTTATCCAAAATTTAATAGCCACTCTGAGCCAGAGCCAGAATTTAAACTCACTTCATCTGCCTCTAGAGCCCCAATCTTTATCCAGTACACTGTGATCTTATTTTCCTAAGATGTTGTTTAGTTGCTAAGTTGTGTCCAACTCTTTGCAAACCCATAGACTGCAGCATACCAGGCTTCCCTGTCCTTCAGTATCTCCAGAGTTGGCTTAAGCTCATGTCCATTGAGTTGGTAGGCTTTCTTGGTGGCTCAGGCAGTAAAGAATCTTCCTGCATTTCAGCAGACCTAGGTTTGGTTCCTGGGTTGGAAAGATTCCCTGGAGAACGGCATGGCTACCAACTCAAGTATTCTTGCCTGGAGAATTCCACTGATAGAGAAGCCTGGTGAGCTGTGGTCCATGGGGTTGCAGAGAGTCGGACTATCACTTTCTTAAGTTAAATACATGTTTAAAATACATTACAAATTAGAGCTGTGTGTTTGTCAAAATATGTAAAAGATAAACATTACATTTTTTCTTTTTTAAGCTATTTATGTAAACTGTACAGCATTCATACAATTAGTGTATAATAGTTTGTAACGACAGCTTACATTTTAAGGAGAGGAGTTGACAGACTTGCTGAGCAAGGCTTTCTGATTTTTTCAAAGTTCAGTGCAGGGTTTTGGATTTGGAAATGGGTGGACGCTTGCTCCTTGGAAGAAAAGCTATAACAAACCTAGACAGCATATTATAAAGCAGAGATGTTACATTGTCAACAAAGGTTCCTGGAGTCAAAGCTGTGGTTTTTCCAGTAGTCATGTTTGGTTGTGAGTGTTGGACCATAAAGAAAGCTGAGTGCTGAAGAATTGATGCTTTTAAACTGTGGTGTTGCAGAAGACTCATGAGTCCCTTGGCCAGCAAGGAGATCAAACCAGTCCGTCCTAAACGAAATCAGTCCTGAATACTCACTGGAAGGACTGATGGTGAAGCCAAGCTCCAATACTTTAGCCACCTGATGCAAAGAGATGGCTCATTGGAAAAGACCCTGATGCTGGGAAAGATTCAAAGTGGGAGGAGAAGGGGACGACAGAGGATGAGACGGTTGGGTGGCATCACTGACTCTGCGGACATGAGTTTGAGCAGGGAAGGGGAGATGTTGAAGGGCAGGGAAGCCTGTCGTGCTGCGGTTCATGGGGTTGCAAAGAGTCAGACACGACTGAGCGACTGAACGGCGACAAACGGGTGGGTTGGATTGCCTTGCTCGAAGACAGACGTGGCATATGAGGAGGGCCGGGTGGATGCATCCGGCGCTGCCTGTGCTGTTGGTGGCTGCCTCTGTCAGGGCAAATCGTGACCTCTTGGGTTTTGCAGTCTCATGTTGCTGTGACTCCTGCCATGGGAAACAGGCCTGATTCCAAGCAGGGACGTAAATAGAATCACCGCCAAGGAAAGGATAGTTCCTTTCTTCTTTCCCAGCCATGTGTCTGTCCATATCACATTTTATTGGAGTCGCTTTGCATGTGCATCAGTGGGAACCAACTGCTATATTGTGATGCCATGTGAGAATGTTTTCCCTTTTGCGTGCAGTGAAAAGCTTCTGATAGAATAAGGCTTGTTTACACCCCCCGAATGTTCTCCTTTTATTCACATGAAGGTTAAAATGAGGAGTGGGGAGGATCAATATGACTCTTCAGTTTGGATTTAGATCTTAAGTGTGTATCTTTCCTCCTTAAGCCAACGGATGGTTTTATTCATACTGATTTTGATTAACTTTGCCATTGAATCAGTTGATATCTAGTTACATCAAAGAACTTTAGAGTAAAGCATAATAATGAGAATTCTTTAAAGAGAGTTTCAGCTGAGAAAAATACTTTTTTCTGTGTCCCACATACTTTTTTATATGCCAATTTAAAACAGTTTCATTTTCTAATATAATGGATAGTATCTTTTTGACACAAAACTTAGTTTTAACATCCAACTTTTGAAAACTCCTTATATTTACTGTGCTTAAAGCTTGTGTAAGCAGATTTACAATTCTTTTATACAGAGAAAAATTGCATAGTTTAAAGGTAATTTCAGGTCAGATTAAAATCTGTTACTTGTCCTTTGGCTCTGAAATCCTGAATTGCTACTCAGACACAGACTTCCTGTGCGCTTTCATTCACTAATTTAACCAGGAATTCGTGGTTAGCATGTTCTTGATCGGGCTTCCCAGGTGGCACTTGTGGTAAAGAATCCACCTGCCAGTGCAGGAAACGTAGAAGAAGCAGATTCAATCCTAGGCTGGAAAGATCCCCTGGAGGAGGGGATGGGAACCCACTCCAGTATTTTTGTCTGGAAAATTCCATGGACAGAGGAGTGTGAGGCTATAGTCCAAAGGGTTGCAGAAGAGTCAGACGTGACTGAAGCAACTTAGCAGTCATGCACATACTCATGTTCTTGATAAAAGTCTGCTGATATATCATTTTGTTTCTGAAAATAAGGTAAAGCAACATGGGAATGCCCATTTCCCTGATGGTGAAAGTTTTATTCCTAATTAGGTTACATCTGTATTACCATCCTACTGTGCTGCCTTCCCCAGATGATTGCTTGGTATCTGTGCTTCTTACCTATGAAAAGGTGAGGCTGCAAAGGTGTGTGATAAGTCCCTATGAAGAGTTCTCTTATTCAATAAAGTTAAAGACATTATCTATTATTCATTCTTCTATTTGAGTGAAATGAAATCCTCTCCAAAATCAATCCAGGAAGACTCTCCTGTTGAACTGAGAGACTTCCTTTTGTCATAAATTGAAAATGGTATCATTCCTTTTTGCCTCGGGTGACAGAGATCTTGGGTCTTAATTGAAGTGCCTTTCTCATACCTAAAGATAAAAGTATATATAGATTCTCTGCCCCAAGTTATTTTTTTGGCTCTGCTTTGTCTGTTTTCATAGAGGTTTTAACATTAGAAACTGTTAAAAATAATTTTCACAGTTAAGTATAAACAATATAGTCCTCAACTAAAAAAATATATTCATCTTTTATTTTTTTTATTATATAAATACTGTGATGTAGGAGTTTGGCAAGTTGAGATGTTGTGGAACTTTTTATCCTATGTTCATATGTTGAAAGTTCAATTATATATAAACCTTGGAAAATGGAAATATTTTGAAAGTTTCTTTGGTTACTATTTCAGTATTAGTTATAACACTAAATGTTCAATGTATTGATCTGTGCTTAACTCAAGCATATCCCAGACACAAAGTAGTCTATTTCCTCTCTCTCACTGTTTATCTTTTCCTCAAAGATATTTCTTATAGAGGACAGACTGAAAAAGCGGAATCAACCAAATATTCATAAATAGGAGGATTCGCAAATTGTCATTTATTCAGATTGTGAAACTTACATAGCAGTTTAAAGAAATGAGAAATATACTAATACAGTCATTATCAAGTCATATTGATAGACAAAAAATGAAACTGCAAAATATATTCAGTTTAGCACAAAAATTTTAAAATACATTTTTCTCAAGAATGTAATTATGAAAAAAAAGAATGTAATTATGAATATAGATTCTCAAAAGATTTTAGAGATTCCTATATAATTTCCTTCTCCAGGAAGGAATGGTAGTATTTATGGACATCCAGAAGAACTTTTTTTATGTCATGTTTCAATCTTTTACACATTTTTAAACTTGGAATTTCTATATTTAAAAGTAATATATTAAAGTGCCAAACATGAATAGCCTTAATTATATCTCTAACTTTAAAAACAGCATTAATGTCCTAGGTGGATTCTGTGCTTTGCTGACACAATTCTAGGACATTGAGAAAGAGGAAACGATCATTTACCCAAAATAATAATTTAAAAAAACTTCTTTTACTATGAAATGTTTCTTTTTATACAGATATCTCTTGTTCTGTTGCCCTTCCCGAAGCGTTAAGAAATCATGGAAATTTTAAGATAACGGTACAATGACTGTGGGTTGAGGCAAAGCTAAATTGGACCAAAGTCAGTTTGGCAAATTGTCATGCTGTCTTTGTATTTATTTCTTTCAACTTTAACACCCACAATTTATTAAGTGAGACAGAGGATACAAGAGGAAGCTCAGAATCCTGTTTGGATACCGTTTAGGAAGGAAGCCAGGTCTTTATGGGGCAGCCCCTTCCTCTTCGCCACTGGCCAGGAAAACCATCTTTCTGTTTAAAACCTATTCAATCTGAGAGAGGTGGGGTGACTTCGGGAAGGAAGGTGACCTCTCCCTTGTAAAGTGGAAAGGCTCTGTCCCCCACCCGCCCCACGCCGTGACTTATTCAACTCATTTCCACCACTGTTTATGAGAACACTTGTGTTGAATGCTTGTAGTGACAGCAGTAGTCATTTAAAATATAGCTCAAACGTCATGCCCTCAAATTTCCTATGTTCTTTCAAATCTTTGATCATTACAATCCCAAATGGATCTTTTGGTCAGCTCAAGTTTGCCTGTGCCCTGTTAGAGTTAGCAGAGATGTTTCGAACAAACCAGAAGTTTAATAATACATATGCTACTCTGGCGTACAATATAAGCATTGCTGCTTGCTATCAAATCTGAAAAGAAAATGCCTTAATGGGAGCCAGGTCATTTCCAAAATGATACAGTGATGTTTTTCTAAGGTGCCTTAATTTCTGGGGTACATAAGTAGTTTGATATATGAAACTGATGTACATGCTAGCTGAGGAAGGCCATCAGTGGAACTTATTTAAACTTTGATGGTTTTTTAGCATATTGTCCTTTTAAAATGTATTTGAATTTTTACCTCAACTTTAGCTATGCTGATTTATTTAATTTGCTTTGTATGTGGCTGTGAAATACTGGTCATTCTTTAAAAACTGGCTCCTTAATTCATTTCTTTAAGGTATTTTGTAAGATTTGTATAAAATAATATCTTTATATTTTATATTTTATAAATGTTTTTATGAAACTATTTTAGAAGATCAATGATAGAAATTGTAAGGACCTAATAGAAGTAGAAGAAATTAAAAAGTAGTGGCAAGAATACACAGAAGAACTACACACAAAAAAGTTCTTAATGACCCAGGTAACTATGACAGTGTGATCACTCACCTAGAGCAAGACATTCTAGAGTACAGAGTCGAGTGGGCCTTAGGAAGCATTACTGTGAACAAAGCTGGTGGAGGTGATGGAATTCCAGCTGAGCTATTTAAAATCATAAAAGATGATGTTGTTACAGTGCTGCACTCAATATGTCAGCAAATTTGGGAAAATCAGCAGTGGCCACAGGAATGGAAAAAAAGTCAGTTTTCATTCCAGTGAAATGGAAGGAAATCTATGACATACCTAGACAGTGTATTAAAAAGCAAAGACAATCACTTTGCCAACAAAGGTCCATGTAGTCAAAGCTATGGTCTTTCCAGCAGTCATGTATGGATTAAGAGTTGAACCATAAAGAAGGCTGAGTGCTGAAGAATTGAGGCCTTTGAGTTGTGGTGTTGGAGAAGACTCTTGAGAGTCCCTTGGACAGCAAGTCCCTTGGACTTATCCTAAAGGAGATCAGTTCTGAATACTCACTGGAAGGACTGATGCTGAAGCTCCACTACTTTGGCCACCTGATTGAAGAGCCAACTCCCTGAAAGTGATCCTGAGGCTGGAAAAGATTGAAGGCAAAAGGAGAAGGGGTCGACAGATGAGTTGATGAGATAGCATCACCAGCTCAATGGACGTGAATGAGATAGTGAAGGACGGGGAAGCCTGGCGTGCTGCAGTCCACGGGGTTGCAGAGTCAGACCCTGCTTTGCGACTGAACAGCAACAATTTTATAAGATATATTTAATATTTTTATAAAATATAATACTGTATTATAATTAAGACATTCTATCCTACAATCCTTTTTTGGAAATAACTGTAAGTTTTCAGAAATGTTGCAAAGATGATACAGAGTTCCCATGTACCCTCACTGAGTTTCTTCTCATGCTGACATCTTACATAGCCGTGATGCATTTATCAAAACTAAAAAAAAAAACAAAAAAACCTGACATTATCCATTACTATTATTAACTAAACTCTGGTCTTTATTTGGATTTCACCAGTTTTTCCACTAATGTCCTTTTTCTGTTCCAGGATCCAACCCAGGGTACCACATGGCGTTTTGTCATCTAATCTCCTTAGTCTTCTGACTTGCGACAGTTTCCAAGTTTTCCCTTTTCCCATGACCTTGGCAGTCTCAAGTAGTACTTGCCAGAAATTTTATAGAATATTCATCATTTCTTAACAAAAATGTTTAACCTCTGGGATTTTTGAACGAAAGCCCTGGTAGACTTAGTAATAGTTTGTACCACCAATTTTCCACTCATATATCAGTTTCAGCCTGGTGATTATTTCTTTTTAAATTTTTCTTTTATTTTTTTATTCATTAATTTTTTTATTGGAGAAGCCTAGTGATTGTTACTTTAGCTTCTTATCAGCTATAGAAGCACTTTAGGATTAAAAGTTGATTTATGATTAATATTTATATGGTTTAATTTTGTTTAATATTGGCTTCAACTGTGAATACATTTTACATTCTCAGTGTTGGCAGCTTGTTCAGTTTAAACCCCACAGAAAGTTTGTGTTTTATCTGTTGTTTATCAGATTCGAGATGGACAAACAAACTGTTACGTGCTGAAGAATAAAGATTTAGAACAAGCTTTTAAAGGAGTTATTTACTTGGAGATGGACCTCATATATAATCCGGTAAGTCTAACTAGACTACCTCCCAACTTCTTTGTACCAAAAGTAAAAGGTGGCCAACCTAAAGAGATTCAAATCATTATAAAATGTTTCAGAATTTTTACTGCTACAGAGAAAATAGTGTTTTGAAATTTAGCCAAAAAAAATCAGTGCTGGACAGTCTCATATAAATCCTGTTGGCCCAGTAGAATTGATGGTGTGTAATTCTCAATAAATCAATGTATACATGTGTTCCCCATCCTGAACCCCCCTCCCTCCTCCCTCCCCATACCATCCCTCTGGCTCATCCCAGGGCAGTGTATACCTGTGGCGGATTCATGTTGATGTATGGCAAAACCAATACAATATTGTAAAGTAATTAACCTCCAATTAAAATAAATAAATTTATATTAAACAATAAAGAAGTAAATGTAAAAAAAAAACAACAAGAAATAAGAGGGAAATTAGGTTCTTGGCTTTATTACCTTTAATCTTCTTCCACTGATGATTGAATAGAGATGTTTTCAAGCCTCTGTGTTATTTAACTATTATAGTAGATGCTCTGTAATCAGACATTATCAGGACAAATCGTTAATGGAAAACAGCAGTAAAAGGAGGATTTTTAAAAAATCCTTTTTTAAAAAAGTGCAGCTTGCACTTTTAGCATAAGATAAAATACGTGACTATATATTCCCTGCCAGTCTTTAGTTGCAGACCTGAAACCTTTTTTCTAATAGCATAGACTTAATATTTTTAGTTCTACAGTGTATTCCTTGCATACATACACCTATAACATCTTTAAATTCTAATTTCAGTTTCTTGAAAGTGGAGATATTCTTTAAAGACACAGAACAGTCTGAATGTGGAATCCCTCTAGGTTATTTTTGCATAAAATCATCACCTCAGTAGCAGTGTCTTTGTAGTAACTGGCCTTTCTCAACACTTTCCAGAACAACACTGATTTCAAGTCTTTTGGTCTGTATTAAGGCCTCCCTGGTGGCTCAGCAGTAAAGAATCTGCCTGCAACGCAGGAGACCCGGGTTCAATCCCTGGGTCGGAATGGTCCCCTGGAGAAGGAAATGGCAACCCTCTCCAGTATTCTTGCCTGGAGAACTCCATGGACAGAGGAACCTGGCGCGCTACAGTCCATGTTGTCTCGAAAGAGTCGGACATGGCTGAGCAACTAATACTTGTATAATATATCAATAATCTCTATAATAGAATTACAGTATTGGACAAAATTGGCAGAAACAGGTTTACGAATTAGTGCATTTGGTTCTGATGGACATACAGTTCAACTGTTGGGAGCAGAAATTCCTAGGCGTGTGGGAACGTGGCTTACTTAGCTGTGAGCATTCCTTTGTCATAGTATCAGCAGCAGGTTCTAGAACAGGAAGGGACAGCACAGGTTAGTTAGTGGGGTCCATGATTATAGGAGAGTGGTGCCTTTACAGTAATTAGAAGAACGGCTGCCATTTATTACCCACCTACGATGTCCCAGGCCCTGATACTGTTCCATTTCATTCCCAGAAGAAGCCTGGTCCATAGCAATCATGAGTGTCATCTTATGATGAGCAAATGGAATTAAAGAGGAGAACTGATTTGCTAATAGATGAGTGAGTTTAGGATCCAGACGCAGGTCTTCCCGACTCTTCTCCCTGATGATGCACTGCTGGTTCTTTGCCTTGTTTAGGAGATTATTCATAAAATCAGTAGCGGGGAAGTTCGATACTTTATTCCTAGACATGTTAGGACTCTGGGCACAGGCTCCAGTACGCGGGTCTGCTGTTACTTCCTCTTCTTCCCCATTAAACGTTTCCCTTTGAGGGGAACCTCTGGTGTGCGTTACACACAGATCACCCTGCATCTCCTGTTTCCTTCTGGCAAGGGCTTGTATATAGAATATGCATGCATGTAAAACTGGAGTTTTAGGAGGGAAAGAGCCTCAAGGCCACACCTGTTAGTTCAGTAATGTTCTAGTTATCCATCTGATGTAGAAGAGAAGGACTTGAATTTGACTTTTGAGTCATTTGGACAAACCGCAGAATCTCTCTGACCCTCAGTTTATTCCCTAAAAACAGGACTAAGATGACTCATGTACTTATTTTTCTGGATCATTAAGAGGAAATGAGATTCTCTATGGAAAAAAAAAATGTTTTTATGAGCCGGAAACTGATTTTCACATTGCAAGGTATTACTGACAAAAGGGATAGTTCAAAACCATGATGTGAAGGGAAGTTTGACTTTTAGAGACTTTAGTTGGAGGACGTCGTGAGTCAACCTCTGCAGTGGCTTAAAAAAATCTCTTCAGTTTGCAGCGTGGGAAGAGCCCCCACGAGTCTCCAGTCTGACCTCCAGTCTCATCACTCATGACAGTGATGTTCATGAAGTGAGAACCCAGAAGCCCTGCAGAGCACCAGGGCACCCCTAGGTCTCTGCTCCCCACCCCTTCCCAAGCCCTTAGGGTCAGAAGGTGTTGGTTTCTAGGGCTTCTCAGTCATTCGAGAGAGAGTGAAATCCATCTCAATGCTTCTGTTTTTAACCCTGATGTTTCTTTCTAGATCAAAGCAAGTATTCGGACCTTTACTCCTAGAGAAAAGCGGTTTGTTGAAGATAGCCGCAAGCTGTCCAAAAAGGTAGGTCAGGGCAGTAACCTGGCTTGTTGGTGCACTTAGCACCAGCACCTGGAGTACTTACTGCTCATGACTTGGTCTCATCTCCCCTCCCTCTCATTCCTCCTCCCTCTCATTCCTCCTCCCTCTCATTCCTCCTCCCTCTCTCCACTTTCCCCCCCATCATCTCCCCTTTCCTCCCTAGATGAGGACTTGGGTTGGATTCAATAAAGAAGGGAAAGACTGAGAACATATCTGTTGGATGATGCAGGGAGTGTCAGCCCCCCGTTCATCCCTGAACCGTGTTGTAAACAAGAATTCTGAGCACCAAGCCTCCATAAACCTCCTGAGTATCCCTGGCCTCTCCACCCTCCTTCCATCACAGCCATGCTTTTCTCCATCCTTGCACATTTCAGAGAGGCATTTTGCTTATGACGTCCATCATACAATTAAGCTGGTGGCTCTTTCAAGATGTCCAGCCTCAGATTCACCCACAGATCCTCCCACTTCTGTTTTGCCTAAATTTGAGATGTATCAGCATTTTACCCCCGGTGGAATTAATCCTCACTCCCCCTGCCAGGGGCCCTTAATTCCTCTCTCATCAGCTCAACAGAAAGTGAAGATCAGGGCTGAGTAGAGGAAGTTTCACATTTTTCTTACCACGACCTTTGCAATTTTTTTCAGAGCCCCTCCCTGTTCTAGTCCAAGCGGTTCAGGATTCCTCTCTGTACTTATTGTCCCTCTTCAGTTGTGTAACAGCGTGTCCCCTTTTTAAGGTGTTTATGACTTCCACCACTTCCTGTGGGGTGAGCAGCTGGGGATTACATAAAGCAAGTTAAATATAAAGGCAGCTTACCATCCTTTGGTTTCCCATGAACTTCTGGACACACTGGGGAAAGGCCTTACACCTCTTCTGAAGGGAGCATCCGAATGTTTTGTTTTGGTCTGCCACAACATGGAGTGTAATATTTATTTTGTGTAATCGTAGTCAGTGGCTTTATTATTGTTATTATTATTGCCTTTTGCTCTGTTTACTTGAAAAATTAAAACCTGAATTGAGGTAGGGGGCATTGCTGTTTTTGCAAACAGATTGAAATGAATCTACCTACATCTGGGAGAAAAGACTGCCTGTGCCAAACAGGACCTTCACCTCCGTGCGGGGTGGCTTTGGGAGGTAGGAGCACCAGGGGATTTGGGGCTGAGACCCTGGGGTATGTTAGGTTTCTCCCTCAGGGCCTCTCACCACCAAGTGTCCCCAGATGGTTGCAAAGTTGAAACCTGTACTTGTGACTCAGCTACTTAAAATCTCTTGGTATGTGCCAGGCACTGTTCTAAGCCCTTCAAGTGTCACCACAACCTCCAAGGTTAGCACTCCTGTGTCAACCTCATTGAATAAGAGAGGTTAAGAAACTGGCCCCAAATCACACAGCAAAGAGGTGGGAGAGCTGGATTCCCTCTGCAGAAATGTACTTTGGTGTGTTGCTGTTGTTGCTCATTCGCTGAGTCATGTCCAGCTCTTTGCATCCCCATGGACTGCAGCATGCTAGGCTTTCCTGTCCTTCACTTTGTCCCGACTCGTGGCCGTGGAGTCGGTGATGCCATCCAACCATCTCATCCTGTCTCCCTGTCCTCCCGCTCTCAGTCTTTCCCAGCATCAGGGTCTTCTCCAGTGAGGTGGCCCTTCACATCAGGTAGCCAAAGGATTGGAGCTTTATAGACTTCTAAGTGTGATGAGCTAGAATGCATGTAGATTTCTACTAAAACTACCCAGTTCCTTCCAAACTAAAAACTAAACAGCACAAATCCTCACTCTATTCTCTCTGTCTTTCTCAAACACACACACATACAAATTCACACACATCATATGCCTAATGACTGTATTTTTTACCAGCTCAGTTTTGTGTTGAACATTACTGAAACCGCCTGTTCGCCTTTAAAGGAGCTATAAAATGCACTGGATTCTCTTTTCCTCCCTGAATGGTCCTATCTTAAAAACGAATTCTAGAAAAATTTTAGGACTCTTTATTGTTTTTATTTTTATTTTATTCTTTATTGTTAATTCTTTATTCTTTATTGGTAATTAGTGGCTATACAGAATATAATTCAAATGACCAAGCCGTCTGATCTAAAGAGAATAATTGAAGTGTGTAAGTCTCGTTCCCTGTTTTCCATTTTTTTAAAATCAGATCTTATCCAGAGATGTAGACCGAGTGAAGAGACTCACCATGGGTATATGGAATACAATACAGTTCCTTAAAAGCTGCTTCCAGTGGGAATCCACGCTGAGAAGTACAGTAGCATTCATGGTAAGGTTCCTTTAAAAAAAAAATTCAGATTATTTGTTCTGAGTCCCAAATCCAAAGGCAGTTGAGTTTTATTATACTTAGATGAAACAGAATGGTGCACATTCAGCAAAGCGGAAGTTTATACCAGTAAGGAAACTTGAAAAATAAAGGATGTACAGTCACCTTCTTAAAATATATTATGTAGGAGACATAGGAGACTATGTAGGAAGTTTCTTTCTAAGACCATCCTTATCAGATTTATCCTTGGAAATCCCTTAACTTACCCAACTCATGATTTAGTCACTCAGTCGTGTCCAACTCTTGCAACCTCATGGACTGTAGCCCTCCAGGCTCCTCTATCCATGGGATTCTCCCAGGCAAGAATACTGGAGTGGGTTGCCATTCCCTTCTCCAGGGGATCTTCCCAACTGAGGGATCAAGCCTGGGTCTCCTGCATTGCAGGCAGATTCTTTACCCACTGAGCCACCCCCCTCCTACTCAGATACTCTCTTGATGGGCTTCCCTGATAGCTCAGTTGCTAAAGGACCCACTGCAATGCAGCAGACCCTTGTTCAATTCCTGAGTTGGGAAGATCTGCTGGAGAAGGGATAGGCTACCCACTCTAGTATTCTCGGGCTTCCCTTGTGGCTCAGCTAGTAAAGAATCCGTCCGTGATGCGGGAGTCCTGGGTTTGGTCCCTGGGTTGGGAAGATCCCCTGGAGAAGGGAAAGGCTACCCACTCCAGTATTCCTGCCTGGAGAATCCTGTGGACTCTATAGTCCACGGGGTCGCAACGAGTCGCGCATGACTCTGAATGTTCTTGTGGTGCTGGTTATGGCCATTTGTTTCATCACTACATGGGTCTGTTTCTCTCCTTCTGTGCCCATAAGTGCCGGCGTTTTTTGGAAAATGGCAGATGAACAATCATATGATTAAATGAAGACTGACTTGCTCTAATTTATGTTTTAAGTAAATCATTGACAGACTTTGGTATACAAAACATATGTTCATATCGAACCTCTTGAGTCATAACTGATTACTACAAGTTGACTCAACAGCACTGAGGAGAACCATGATGTCTGTGAAATACACTTTTATACCATCGGCCCTTCCTTATGAGCATGCTAAAATCACAGAATCTCAGACCTGCACGTGATCTTCAAACCACCTGGGTCAACCTCCGAGAGTCCCAGAGTCTAGTAGGGACTTGAAAGCTATTGATACACAGTGTCCTCACTTTGCATCTCGGGGCATCTCCCTTGTCTGTAAAGGAGCTTGTCATTGATCAGAGTGGCAGCATCCGGCGTAGGAGGAGGAAAAAGAGAAAACAGTCGCTCAGCTGCTCTTCTTGCGCCTTCTGTATTATGCCAGTAGTACCCAACCTTTTTGATACCAAGGACTGGTTTCATGGAAGACAGTTTTTCTATGGACCAGGGGTGGATGGTAGGGGGGTGTTCCAGGATGAATCAGGGTTTTCTCATTTATTGTGCGGTTTATTTCTCTTCTTATTACAGCAGCTCCACCTCAGGGCATCAGGCATTAGATCCCAGATGTTGGGGACCCCTGTGTGATGTCATTAACTTCTGTCCCCTGTACAGGTCACAGTGTGACCTAATGCATATGTGAGCAGTCTAGTCACGATCGTGGCTCTTCTGTCCCCTGCATCCGATCATCAGGCTCATTCCTACCCACCAGGCATATCTGCATGAAAAAAAAAGTCAGTCCCAGAGGTCAGTGGGTTCAAAGTCACTTCCACTTTTATTAGGTAAGCAGTGTACTGGCTCCACAAGAGGCCTTTTCTTAGCCGTTGGGGCTCATTCTATTTTGTCCTTAGTTAATGCTAGTTTTTCGTTGGTTTGGGAGGCAGAAGTTCTGTGACGGCTGCAGCCTTGGCCTTTAACATCCTTTTTCTTTGGTTTAAAGTTGCTCGACCAATTGGCCTTGGTTACACCATGAAGAAGGGTTTCTTTAATCCCTATCTGACTTTGACTGGGGGTCGATTCACCTACTTTCCTTTCTCATGTTCCCCCTCAGCTGGTGGCTGCTTCTCTCCGGTCTCCCTGCCTCTTTTTCCCACCTGAATTCTCTTTACAAACTTTCCAGGGAACATTCTCTGTGATTCTGGGCAAAATAGGCCAGTTACCACCACTGGTGGCTTCTTCCACTCAGCACCTGGGCCAGCCACTTGGAAGAGGAAAGGGTTTCCTCTTTCTGGAGCTTAGTTTCTGGCACTGGGATTTTTAGAAAAACAAGAGATCTGTTGCATTGGATTATGTAGGGGGATGACAGAAATGATTAATGGGCTGTCGGCGTGATCTGAAGAAAGATTACCGCGAGTGAATAGCAGTAAGTTGTTTCACGGAGGGGGCTTCTACCCGGGAAGCGAGCCTCGGCAGCGGGGCCACTTCTGCACCGCCTGCGACCTGAGTGAACCCTCCTTGCTGACACGACGTTGCACAGTCCTCTGCCAGCCTGGCTGCCAGGCTCAGGCTGGCACATGGTCTTTGAACATCCCTCAGTCCCACAGAATGAAAGATACAGGGGTGCTCTTCTTGCTGGTGTGCCAAAATGAGATTTTGCAGGAATCCCTTGGGGGCATCCAGGACTGTGAGAGGCCCCACTGGCAGTGTGGATAGGGGACATTTTCCACTGGACCTCCCTGGAAAAATGCAGAGTCAATTACCAGTGATCCGTGTATCCACTCTCTCTCTCTCTCTCTCTCTCTCTCTCTGGATTGTCTTGAGAGCTTCACTCAGATACACTTAATTTTCTGTTGTCCTTTGGAGTTTGACTTTTGAATGACTGTGTCATTTTGACCCTGACCAGCCATGGCAGATCTCAAGAGATAGGGCACAGGTAGACGTGCGTATCTCCCTTCCCTAAGCTGCGGATGTGTGATTTCATTCAAGAATGTTTTTGTCGCTACCATCATAGTCACTGCAAAACCATTTATGCTCCTCAACATAAGAACACCTAAAGAAAATGCATTATTAGGATAAAATACAAAATGTGTCATGCTGCTGCTGCTAAGTCGCTTCAGTCACGTCCGACTCTGTGCGACCCCGTAGACAGCAGCCCACCAGGCTCCCCTGTCCCTGGGATTCTCCTGGCAAGAACACTGGAGTGGGTTGCCATTTCCTTCTCCAGTGCATGAAAGTGAAAATGAAGTAGCTCAGTCGTGTCCGACTCTTCGCGACCCCATGGACTGCAGCCCGCCAGGCTCCTCCGTCCATGGGATTTTCCAGGCAAGAGTACTGGAGTGGGGTGCCACTGCCTTCTCTGAAAATGTGTCATAGCCTCCCTTATTTATTTATTTAATAAGATCACGGGTAGCCAAGCCTTCCTATTTTTTGGAAGACATTTTGTTTTCATGGCTCTTGCTTACAGACTTAACATCAGCTGCTTGTGGAGGACTGATGGGGGAAGCCACACCCGGAGGGTGCCACTGGCCGTGTCCCTGACTCTAGAGGGCTCCCTTCAGGGTGGTCTTCTGGCCGAATGTTGGGTCCTCCAGTGACCTGGGCCAGACAGGGAGGAGGGGAGACTCTAATGCTGAAGCCTGGCTTCCCTCCTCCCATCCCCTCTCGGGAATACCATATTTGTCTTGTGCGGTATGGTACAAATATTCTCCTACAATCTGCTGAAGACAGACTTCTGCTCCTGGTCTTAATTCATCCATGTGATGCCTTAGTTCATGCTTCTTCCACTTGCCCTGATATTACAGAACAATTTTTGTGCCGTCCGAAGCAAGGTCTTTTTTTCAAAAATTTTAATTTTAAATTATTCATTTATTTGGCCCTGCCGGATCTTAGTTGCAGCATTTGGGGTCTTTGCTGTGTCATGCGGAACCTTTCGGTGCAGCCCCTGAACTCTCTCTCGTGTGCTCAGGCTTAGTTGCTCTGTGGCTTGTGGGATCTTAGTTCCCCGACCAGGGATCAAACTCACATCCCCTGCATGGCAAGATGGATCCTCTACCACTTTGCCACCAGGGAAATCCCTGAAGCAAGGTCTTAAAGCAAGGATTTATTTATCAGTAGGACTGCATGTGAAAGCCTTTCTCTGTTAGAAATTAGGATAAGTGCTATTTGAGGGTTCATTGCCCAGATGTGAGAAGAACCGGGTTGGTTGAACCAGTCTCCACTGGGGCTTGTCCTTCCCCTAGAGGTGCAGCACTGCAAGCTAAAGCAGAACTCTAGGAATTTTTGTTCACTTCTGTTTTGTCAGATAACATAAAGTTGCATTACTAACATCATGTCTGTGTCTATTTTCAGCTGATAAAAAGCAGGAATGCTATAGGATCATGTTGAGGATATTCTGGCTGTTAATTTTAAGACTTTATGAAAGCAAGCCATACATTTTCTAAGGAATCCTGTGGATGTGTATATGAATATATCATATCTTGTTGAAAGCGGGAGTTAAAGGAAAGCAGCCTGTTGAGATCTAGGTCCAGAATCACAGGAGAAAAAGGAAATCTAGGTCCATGTGGTGCCCAGTCAGAAGCAGATGAACAAACATGAGAAAAATTATCTTTTTAGGCTGTCTAAGCATCAGCCTACCCCATGGGGATGAATCCCCTCCCCACGTAAGATGGGTGGTTCTATTCCCCATACTAAAAGAAGAAAGTTATCTTCAGTTCCCTGATACCTGCTATGTGAGTGTTGCTATATGCTGTTTAATTCATTGTTATTGTGAGGAGTTAATTGTGGACTTTTCCTTTAATTTTTCTTGAAGTATAGTTTTATAATGATTTACAATGTTGTGTTAGCTTCCGGTGTATATCAAAGTGATTCAGTTATATGTATATATGTCTATTCTTTTTCAGATTCTTTTCCCATATAGGTTATTACAAGATACTGAGTATAGTTCCCTGTGCTATACAGTAGGTCATCGAATGTGAACTTTTTTATAGCAGTCAAGTTCTAAATCACCCTTCTATAGGCTTGAGGGGTTTTTTTGTTGACGTTGTTAGGATAATTAGGGGAAATATTGCTCATTACTGCTTTTGAGTCTTTCTCTTTCCCCTTAAGTTTTCTAGATTTTTTTTCTTACTATGTTATATTTTCTGAGTTTGACATGTTTTAAGTTAAATTGTTTTTCACTCAAAATTTCACAGTCTAGTTTCTGCAATTAAAAGACAAGTTCATATGAGGTGTTAGCTTATTGACAGGCCACATGTAGCCGAAGCAAGAAGCACATCTGTATATTTCCATATGAATGGATTTTTAAAATATACATGGTGTCTTATATGCATGCTCATGATCATTCCCAGTCACAGTCTTTGAACTCTGGGGATAACTAATGGTGCATGTCGTATCACTGTTCACTGCATGTCAGGTACCATCCTAAGCATGGCATAAATGTTCATTCATTTAGTTCTTACAACAACCTGCAGGTGTAGGTGCCAATTACAGTATTTCCTTCTTTTTACAGATAAGAAAGATGAGCCCATGGAGGTTAAATAAAGGTTAATGATAAGGAGACAGAGCTCATAAGCTTTTAAGAGGCAGAGCTGAGATTTCAACTCAGACCATCGGAATTTAGAGTCCTTGCACTTAACCACGGGGCTACACTGCCTCTTATATATGCCAAAGATGCAGTGATTGTAGTCTTTGTATTTCAAGGACCCTTGTATCCAGGATCCTTGTCCTTAGAGCCAATTACACGAACTGTGGTCCTTGTATTTAGATAGATAGATAGATAGATAGATAGATAGATAGATAGATAGATAGATAGATAGATAGATAGATAGATAGATAGATAGTGACTCTTCCCAGGTGGCGCTAGCAGTAAAGAACTCGCCTGCCAATGCAAGAGAGGTAAGAGGGTTGGGTTTGATCAATGGGTCAGGAGGATTCCCTGAAGAAGGGAATGGCAACCACTCCAGTATTCTTGCCTGGAGAACCCCATGGACAGACAAGGCTGGCGTGTTACAGTCCATAGTATTGCAAAAAGACTGATTGAAGTGACTTAGCACCACACAGTCACATAATAACTCCAGGAACAACCATATGAGTCACTTCCTATATGTATCTAGATATTATGAATGTGAGTTAAGCCTATCCCAAGATGCTTTGCGAGAAAGAAACCATCAATATATGGGTAAGAATAATTCTCAGATATAGTCATTATATTCACAAGAGCTGGAATTAAAGAAGCAAAAGGTGGAAATGTCTGTAGCCTCTTTGGGGAACATCCCTGACTACGGGAATCACAAGCTTATGACATCCTTGGAATTCAGCTTCATGGTCTGGAAACCCTCAGTGCTTGGTTCTAGACTAAGCCCCAAATTGAGGACTGAGTTATCTTCTCCTGCTTTTGGAGGAAGCTCTTAGATGATGTAGAAAGATTTTCAAGGGGGGGCAGTGAAGAGCGAAAAGAACTAAAGGAAGGAACCATGGAAGAAATCTATTCTTTTCAGATTTTCTTCAGGTATTTCAAGATGTTCAGAATAAGGGCTAGGAGTCAAGAAGAGTGACTGTCTACATTGGTAAATTATTACAGAATATCTTAAAGCGATAGCTTTCAAAGGCATTAGCCTAATTTTCTAGTGTGGGAGGGCCTATATTTCTAGTGTATATTCCCATGTCTAGTGCAAACGCATTATTTGATGATAGTTAAAAGGAATTGAATTTTTTTTAAAAAGATAATTTTGTATCTTGATACTTATATTGTTCAATCATCTGAGTTTTTGTTTTTCTCTTAGGTAACTGTATATTACAAGCCCCAGTATTGTCTATAAAAAGACCTAAGGTTGTATCATGGCATAAATGCATTGATTTTTTCATATGACAGAAAATATTTGCTTGACAGTTGGCATCATCAGAAGATTATTTTAAATAGCAAAGATCTCCCAATGCTGTTAAAAAAAAAAGTTGCACTTATATAGTTTGTTTTTTTCTACCAATCTTTCAGGCACTTACCTCTTGTATCAGGGAGAGAAGTCTATGGGGCATTTTTGATGGATTCCTTATTTATTAAATTTTTACTTGGATCTTTGAAGTTAAAAAGCAATCTATGTCTACCATATATCAATGGGTATCTTCATAAAGCTATGCTTTTAACATCTGTGACTTTTTTCCTATATTTCTTGATTGTAAGAAACCAAAGAATTAATTCTTCAGAGTTGACAGGTCCTGCAATATGATATATAACTTAAAGCATCAATCAACCCCCCCATGAGGTTAAAATATAGTTCTCCACTTTCATGCTGCTAGCTTCTGCTTAACACATACAGAATTCTTAGCTTTTAGGGATCCTATAATTTTGAGAAGTGTGAAATGATTTCGCATTGAAACTGAAAAACAACAGCAACTGTAACAGAATAAACCCTTCCATCAGGCATGAATGTGTGCGTACACACACACATACACACACACACACACAGCACTGAGAAGCAAAGGGCACACACACACAGCACTGAGAAGCAAAGGGCACACACACACACACACACACACAGAGACACACACACACACAGACAGCACTGAGAAGCAGAGGGCACACACACAGACACACACACAGACATACACACACACACACACAGACAGCACTGAGAAGCAAAGGGCACACACACACAGCACTGAGAAGCAGAGGACACACACACACACAGCACTGAGAAGCAAAGGGCACACACACACACAGCACTGAGAAGCAAAGGGCTCACACACACACAGCACTGAGAAGCAAAGGGCACACACACAGACACACAGAGACATACACACACAGACAGCACTGAGAAGCAGAGGGCACACACACAGACACACACAGACACACACACAGACATACACACACACACACACAGACAGCACTGAGAAGCAGAGGGCACACACACAGACACACACACAGACACACACAGACATACACACACACACAGACAGCACTGAGAAGCAAAGGGCACACACACACACAGCACTGAGAAGCAGAGGACACACACACACACAGCACTGAGAAGCAAAGGGCACACACACACAGCACTGAGAAGCAGAGGGCACACACACACACAGCACTGAGAAGCAAAGGGCACACACACACACAGCACTGAGAAGCAAAGGGCATTTGGGAAACAAAAAGTTATACTGCTGGAAGTTTTCTGAGAACAGTTTGAAAAAATTTCATGAGACCTGGAGAAGTGCCCCTTCTGTAGCCCACAGGATTCAGATTGAATTTACTTTGGTGCAAATGCCTACAATGGACTTTTTGTTTTCAGATCGGCCTGTTAAAATAGTCCTGGTCATACTGTTTAGCACAGGGAACTCTGCTCAGTGTTAGGTGGCAGCCTGGATGGGAAGGGGAGAATAGATGCATGTATATGTATGGCCCAGTTGTTCTGCTGTGAACCTGAAGCTATCACAACCTTGTTAATCGACTATAAAAAAAAAATTCACAGTTACCATCACCATTTTGTCTTGGAAAAAAATTTTAGGCATCTTAAATGCTACAAAAATGTATACTTATATGCAGAAATCTCTAGGTATATTACATAGGATGCTTAAGATATTTGCCAGTTTATTATTTTCCTATTTAACATGATCTCCAAAACCTTCCTTTTCACAGAGGACTAGCTAACATACTTTCAGAAATACCGTAAAGTTCTTTTTCAGCAATTTTTTTCATAAGAACAATCCATTATTGTACATTGTGATTGTAATTTTTTACAACATAATTGCACCTTCTATTGACATCTTCTCAGGCATTAACTAATTATGCCACTTAATAAAATTACAGTAATTGCATTAAAAGATTATCTGTTGAAAATTTAAAAGGACACTCTTAGCTATTTTAGCATATTTCGTGTTTATATTTTCAGTTTCATAATTGAATTGCATTTCCAGACAGAATTCTAGCTATACTGAAATGAAATCAGTTGGTCTTTTGGAGCATCCCAGTTTTGACTAGTAAGCATTTGGTCTTGGTTTTTTTAATTCTGGAACAGCATATGGTGTCATGGCCCTGTGGGTCATCAGTGAATGGTTCTGGTAGGCGCAGCCACTGATGGGGACTCTTGACTCTACCCACTGCCTTTCCTGCGCTTTCTCTTGGGAGGTATTTGTAAGCACACACTTTTTCACCTTCTCTGGATTTTCTGGTTAGAGACCGTTGTTCTTTGCAGAGTCCAGAGAATTCAGTCTAGTTCACTCTGCTGTCTAGAGATACCCTACTGTTAATTTGAACTTGATCCTGACTCTTGGAACTTAAATCTTAGAGAAAGAAAAGACTTCAGTGACCATGTCACTCTTTGACCCGGGCCGCGTTTCATGGCCTCCTTCAAGCTTGCTTGTCTCCCTCCTTCCTGCTTCTCTCCCTCCCTTTCCACAACTGTTGTCTGTCCAGTGTTAGATATTAAGATGCAGCAATGAAATGATCATAGTAAGTCTTCTGTCATCTATCCTGGGCTTCCCTGGTAGCTCAGTGGTAAAGAATCCATCTGCCAATGCAGGAGATACAGGTTCAACCCCTGGGTCAGAAAGATCCGCTGGAGGAGGGCATGGCAACCCACTCCAGTATTCTTGCCTGGAGAATCCTGTGGACAGAGGAGCCTGGTGGACTCCTCTTCTCTTCTCTCCCTCCCTCCTTCCGTCCCTCCCTCCCTTCTCTCCCCAGCCTCTCCCCGGCATCCCTTCCCCCCTCTTTTGCTGCTCCCTTTCTTTCTTTCCCTTATCTTCCCTCCATTGTGTTCCTCTTATACCTGAAACCAAAGTGGTAACCTTTTAATAATTAAAGCACACATAAGAAAAATTAAACTTGCCCTTTAGAGAGAAAATTAAGTAATACAAATATTTTTAAACATATGAAGTGAACTACAAATGTGGATAGGAATTATTAGCTGATATAACTATTGGGAGGCTGGGTGTTGCTGCCCTAACTCAGAGAAAAACTTCACTGAAGTGGGTACAGGTGTGTGCTCACACACACAGTTGCTGTTTCATTGAAAAGGTTGTGAACGACCTGTTTGAGGATGGGGTTGAAATGCAAAGCATTGTCTTCTGTGTTATGTAATTAATGTTTAAGAGTCAACTATCTTGAGGGCTGATTACTGTGCATGGAAATGCCAAATCATGGGGTTCTATCTTTCAGGCTATGATCGTACTTTTCATATTTGACCTAATAAATTATGTTCTTTATATCAAAAACAAGGGCTTTTGTTTTAATATTTCAGGGTGATGTCATATGCTTAAGAAATTCAGTGTAACTTGCTGTATGATTGAAGGATTGTGTTAGGACATTGTGAGCTGTGGACTGAATGACAGAGGCCCAGTCTTTTATCTATGTACCCATCCTTACTGCTTATCTCAGAATTGAGTATACTGCAGGCATCAAATCAATGCTTCTTAGAAGAGTGCTGGAACTCATGCACACCATCTGTTATCAGATACTGTTTGTATTCTGACCAGAGCAACCCAGTGACCCCACCAGAGGGTAAGATTCAGAAACAGCCAAAAATAGCTTCATTGTAATCTTTTCGGATATATGTTTTCTCAACTTTGTCTCAAGGCTATCCATGTCCGGTGGGGGCTGGTGGTAATTGCAGCTAAATAGCCTCAAGACATCTGGGGGATAATGCGGGGAGGGGAGGGGACTGGCAAATCTCTAACCCAGATCCACAGCCCCTGAATCTGCAGGGATTTTTATTTTTTATTCTTAAAGAGCCAAGTGCATCCCCCCCCTAATCTGTTTCTGTATATGACACCTGGATGTGCAAACATTTTGTGTGATGCAGAAATGGAAAAGGAGATTTAGAAATAAAAGAGAGGGCTTGGGCAGAGAGGAGTGCTCGTGTCTCTGAACATGGGACTGGTTTCCTGCTTCCATTCTGACCTGTTGAAGAACCACGCTCAGCACTTGCATTTCCAGCTGATTCGATATTGCCTTTTTGGTGGTCCGAGCTTTGTCATTTGTTTGGAAGCTGTCATCTTTATTAGTGTCTCTGGCTGATCTTCGAGGCTCCCCATTAGGTGGCGCGTGCTCTCCGTTGTCTGGCTGGGCTTGGCGAGCCGCTGGCCCTTTTATTGCTGTGTGATGCGGGCATGCTCGCTGGGCAGTCCGTAATTAGACCCACCACAGAGGACAGTTACAAGGGAGCATGGTAATCATTCGAGCTGCCTGATCTGATGTTTATGGAGAGAAGCCTTCTTTGTGGTCTGGTTAGGGTTGACTATATTGTATTATACTTTTGCCATTTGATTTATAATTCAGGAAGGTGTGTTTTGCTCCTTCTCTGCTGAGCTTGGAGTCATGTCATTGGCCTTTGAAATAATAGAGCTACTTTGGAGGGGGGGATGTTTTAATTGGACTGATACTCTCGCTCCCACTTTTATTTTAAAAGATAGGAAGACAGCTAAATAAAAAAGTCTGTTCATTATGTCATCATCTAAACCCCATTCCTGTTCAATGTTTATTGACTATTTTAGTCTCCTTGGGATTTTCTTATAACTCAGATCCATGCTTTTTGGCCCCTTAAAATAGACTTGCCTATTTCTGTCCTCGCTTTTTAAAATTTTGGTTTTAACTCACTGTCAGAGATACTTGATTTTGTCAAGGAAAAGTAAAAAGAAAGGAATACACTCCTTAGCTCGGTTGGTATTAAAGCGAGACACTCATGGCTACAATTTTAAGTCTGGAAAAGCATGGAGCTGTATGTTCTTTCACAGGGGAAGAAACCAAAGGTTTGGGAAAGTGATTTTTCCCTCCTGGCCTTTAGAATGGAGGATTATCAGCCCTGATACCATTTTCACAATGTGTGGCTTGGGTGGTCATAAATTTTGCAATGATGGTTTCATTTCATGAGTATGAGCTGTATCTACACAGTGTCCACAGATTCTGCTATTAAAAGTTCTTTAAAAACACACTTTTCTGCAAGTCTTACCTTTGGAAAATATGCGTCTGGAGAGTCGCTACCCAGAGGGGTCATATGCTGTGGAGGAACAAATATCTATAACGTTACTTGGTGTGGGCTTAGCTGACCCTTTTCTTGTCTTTGTAAGAAGTTGTTTTTTTATTTATTTGTTTTTGTTTTCAGTTGCACTGGGTCTTCCTTGCTGCCCGTGAGCGTTCTCGAGTTGCAGCGGATGGGAGTTGCGCTCTCGTTGTGGGGGCTTCTGTGGTGAGCACAGGTGCTGGGCACGCGGGCTCAGTGGTTGCTGCACGTGAGCTCTAGAGCTCAGGTGTCAGTAGTTGTGGTACACAGGCTTAGGTGCCCTGTGGCATGTGGGATCTTTCCGGATCAGGGATCGAACTTGTGACTTCTGCATTGGTGGGTGGACTCTTACCCACTGGACCACCAGGGAAGTCCTTGACTGACCCTTTCCTTACAGCAGATGAGTGTTCCTCATCAGGACTTGATGGGGACAGTGCTGCTGCTAAGGGTGAAACTGATGAGGATGATAATCAGTGTTTGCGTGTTCTGGGTGTTTAAGTTGTGACTTCTGCTTTTCAACTTGTTCTCACTTTATTAGGCTACAACAACACTTTTAGATTGAAGGCAGGAGGAGAAAGGGACGGCAGAGAATGAGTCGGATGGCATCACCAACTCAATGGACATGAGTTTGAGCAAACTCCAGGAGTTAGTTGGTGATGGACAGGGAAGCCTGGTGTGCTGCAGTCCATCGGGTCACAAAGAGCACACGACTGAGCGACTGAACTGAACACTTTTAGCGAAATATTGTCTCGCATTTGTCTCTTATTTTAAAGACCAGCAGAATACTAAGTATGAATTTGCAAACAGAAGCATTTCTTCTGCCCTGGTATAAGCCAGGCGCATGCACCTATAAACTTTATTTTCAACTATTCCATAGTAAAAATGCCCTTCCTTGGAAAGTGTTGAAGGCCTCACATTGAGGAAATTTCCATAGACTTGTTTCTCCTCTGCAAAATAGGAAAATGTGATGTGTGTTTCACTGTTAAAAAATTAGCCGCCTAGGCCTCAGTCACCTTTGCTGCTTTCTGTAAATTTTGTTTTGCATTTCATTGGTGATCTTTAAACTTTTAGTAATGGACGTGTTTCAAGGGAAAAATAACTGATTGCCTGGAGATTTAGTGCATGTGCATGACCACACCCAAGGAAGGGAACGGGAGGGAATTGGGAAGAGGAGGAAGAGGAGAGAGGCAAAGGAAAAAGAGGAAGAATACCAGATAGCCTTTCCATTGTTGGAGTTTACTTAAAGACAGTCCTGTAGGTGGCGATAGAAACTCATAAATGGTAAAAGTCCCAAAGTAAATTTCTGTGCAGTTTCTTGGGGATTTTAATTTTGGTAATTTATTTTTAATTTGATACAGTCATCTACAGGCAGAAATCATTACATTAGAAAAAAATCAAATATGCATGTTATGTAATCTCTGTTTTTATACAAATTTTCTCGGATATTCTGTGGCTTGTTCATCTGTATGCACAAAAGATAAGATCTAGGTTACTGCTGAACTAGTACAGATTTTATATGGCAAATAACCATTTTAAGCCTCTTTTTAAAATTTTTTGTTTTACTTTTCTTAACCTGTAGCTAAAATTTGATGCCTGTACCATTGGTTAGGTTTATAAAGACTTTTGCTATTGAGTGCTAAGTTGCGTAAGTTTAGTGATGTGTGTGTGTGTGTGTGTGTGTGTGTGTGTGTATGTTTTCTTGTGTGTCATTTCCTCCTCCAGAGGATCTTCCCAGCTCAGGGATTGAACCTGTGTCTCCTGCACTGTCAGGCAGATACTTCACCACTGAGCCACTTGGGAAGCCCTCTTGTGTGTCAAAAGGTAAAATCAGTTGCTTCCATAAGACATTTTCATCCTTAGCCAGTTGTTGAAGGTTAGTTTTAATCTGAGAGGACTCACAGATTCTTTGAAAGCTATTTATTTTACCCAGCAATAAAAACACAACATAAATAATTTGTTGTGAGAACACTAGAAATAGTATGCTGCCTCTGTTAAGTCGCTTCAGTCGTGTCCAACTCTGTGCAGCCCCATAGATGGCAGCCCACCAGGCTCCTCCGTCCCTGGGATTCTCCAGGCAAGAATACTGGAGTGGGTTGCCATTTCCTTCTCCAAGAAATTGTATAGTGGATATGATAACAGTTTTTAGTTATTTTAATTATTTCATTTTAGATATCAGGCATTGTTCAAGCAAAGTTAAAACATTCAGTAGATATTTCTTCCCTGCTTGTTAACGTTCAAAAGTTCTTAAATTGCTTTTTGCGAATATGTATTTTCATTTGCCATTTTTCCTTAAGTTTGGGTTTGAAGATGCAAACTCTAAAGTGATTTGCTTAAACATAAAGCTAATTTTCAGCTCTCCTCTTTTCATGTAGCCTCATTTAAAAAACCTTGGTAGTGCACATTTTCAAGGGGAACTGCCTTGATTCCAGAAAATGTAATTATTTTGGTTTAAATGCTTTAGGCTGTAGATGTTGAGTGTCATCAACAGACAGCTATGATAGTCTTGAGGAAATTGTGCGAAATTCAGTCTTTGTTCCTCTCCTGAACTTCGCTAAGTCTTGTGGTGAAGTTCAGAACCAATAAGGTCTTGTATGCTGTACCTTTAAATACAGAATTTCTTAGAAAGAGGGCAAGAGAAGAGAAAAGGAACCTTCTAGCCTTCTTACATTCTATTTCGATTGCTATTCCAGTTACTCATGAGGATAGCAAGTCAGACTCTTGGAAAACCTATTTTTCTGCTTTCACGTAAAGAATATGCAGTTCTTTGCTCTGTTAGCAACTGACCACAAATCTAATCCATTAAAAAATACATCGTGGTAAGCAGTTCTTGAAAATGTTTATAATAAATGGTAAAAGCCAAGCTTCTACTGTGAGATTAGCAGTTGCAACAGGATGTGTTCATCAGGAAATAGGTTACGGCCTTAACAGTGTGTCCTGCCGTGTAACCTGCAGGATAGACGCCGATTTAAAAGCTTGCAGTGTAAGGAGTTTATTTGACTTCCTCCCTTTGCTTTCTTTTGCGTATTACAGTGGTGTTTATCACACATGTGTTTTTCTCTACTAATCTCTTCTGAAGTTCATATTATAGACAAATAGCATCCAGTGCTTTGGAGGTTGTCCCCCGCCACACACACACACACACACACACACACACACACACACACACATCCATATAAGACACATTCACTTTTACAGAATGAACTCTGTAGATTAAGAAAAAATAATAAGAGAATGGTGAAAGATGATTTTCCTGATGTCTAGACTCACCCTTAAACCACACACACCCCCCCACCCCCGTCTTAAAGATGCAGGAAATACTGCTATGGATTATGGTGATTTTCCTGCTTTTTTGATTACCTTCCAGTGTCGGAGGCAGTGGACAGTCGTGCTAATGAATAATACCTTCTACGTGGATGATACCTATAGTCACACGCACGCAGTGACTAAGAGATCAAATATACTGGCTAAAAAGCCTTAGGGAAGCATTATGTGTCTGAGGTCTGATCTATTGTCTGGGAGGTCGGAGAGTGTTAATGCACTCTGCAAAGATTACACTCCCTCTCTAATTGCTCCAACACTTCCTTAAAGGATTTAAACAGTCAGGAAAGGTGATGCTCCTTGTCAGTTTTTGTCTTCTGCCTGCAGTTGAAGTTTATCTGTCTTTCCGCTAAGACCACTAGATCAAGTAGCCTCGCCAGTGTCAAAGGCATAAACTCTGAATTAAGAGTGAAAGCAATGAGAGATGTTATTTACAGCTCCATTATGACTTGCTCTTTAAATGCTTTGCATTCCATCGCTGGTGTTTACATTGTGAAAACGAGAGCATATCCGTGTTCAGGAAAGGGGGGCTGAAAGAAGTCCAAGGCTTCACTTTGAATTTTGATCAGATTTGTTTTCATAATCTTTTCTCAATGCCATAAGGGCCAGTGTGGCATTTTGCACTGAAGTTATTTCCGGTAAAGACGGATGTAAAGAATAGTGGACATTAGCATTTCCTCTCTGCCGCTTCCCCCACCAACACACAAACACATACACACACTCAATTCTGAAATACTTACCTTGAATTAGGCACATACAAGACTGACCCACACATAGACCTGATAACTTTGTCCAGAACATCATTGGAAATTTCATATGTTGCACAAAGATATTTTTTAAAACCTCACCTTTCTGCATTAAAGAACGCTTCCTTATTCTTGTGTGGTGTCCGAAAGCTGAGTTCATAATTTTAATCAGACTCCTGTATCTCTTACATTGCTTTCATTTTAACTCAGCATTTTCTAAACAACACCGAAAAGCTTAAAGGAAGCTTTTCTCAATTCTTCCATGATGGGAGTGCAGGAAATCCTAGGGTTCTGTATGTTGCAGGCACCATATTGCGCTCCTTAAATTCATAGTCAGCCTTGCTGGAGGAGTGGGGAGGGCAAGCTTGCATTTCACCCTGAGCATTTTCTGCCCACTCTGTACAGCTGCATCATTGAGAGAGAAGAATCCCTCTTAGATCAGTGCAGATTGCTAATATATGTGGCCTAGAGCCTGCAATATAATATTTATGTTGCTTCCAGAAGAGACTTGGGAGAATTCCCTGTAAATCGAGATGGTAGTCTGAATGATGGCTGTAGATGGATTTTTTTTTTTTTAAAAGAAATCCTTGTTTGTCCCACGGGACTTTCACACTTTTCAGCTGACAGCACTGTATTTTACTCATATTGTGTAAAGCTGTCAGTGTATGCATTACGTGCGTCTCCTGAAGCCTCCGAGCAGATGACGAGAACTATCGCTCGAGGGGGGAAAGCAGCATTCGAATCAATATCTTCAGGAGAGAATTTCTCCCGGGTCTCCCGTGCCTGCTCCTACGTGGACTGTTCCTCGCACTTCTTCCTGTATGTTCCCTTGCACTGTTGGTAGATTACACTGAATGTTTCATCTGTATATAAAAATTAAAAATTCAAACAAAAATCTGGCCCACATGAAGAACAGGCCCTTTGGGCATATGGTTCATTATGCATATTCGTTTAATTACTAAAACACTTGGGATGGCTTTCCTGCCCTTGCTTTCAACTTGCAAAGTTGGATCTCTTCTCTTGCACAGAAAATGTAGCCCAGGATTCTGTTTTGAAGGAGAAAAAGAAAGGGTGGAAGGGGAAGGGCTTTGAAGAAATTACTGGAATTTACCAAAAGGAGGTGTGATGCTCAGTATGAAACCAGTGGGAGTCAGAGTCTATCTCTTCTTCTCTTCGGTTTTCATCCCTTTCTCCCTCTGATTTCTCCCACTGGCCCTGAAGGCTAGCTTTACTGTGGTTGGTTTATGTGAACGCAAGCAGGGCAGGAATGTAAGACGCAGGGTTCAGGTTTCAAGTACATTCCCTCTGAGCGACTCAAGTCTCATGATGAAGCTGTCTAAGTTTTATTGGTTAGAAAGGCCGTGCTGTGAAAGTGTGACTTTAATTGATTTTTCAGGGCAAACAGGTGGCGATGGTTTAGACATGCCCTAGCCTCAATGCCACTCCTAATTTGGAGTGGTGCATATAATAGCTTTATTAAAATAAACAATCTCCTGGCTTCGCTTTTACCTGAACATCTGCCTCTTGGATTTTAAAGGGCCTCGTAAAATAGTTTCACTCTGCGCTTAAATGGATCCGATCCTAAAAAAGCTTGAGGAAGACTTATTTTCTATTCGTGTCATTAAACTTATTATTTTTTGTTTGAAAGGAAAAACATTGAAATTCACACGGCATCTTTAAATAGGATCATGCTTGTTTTAGGAATATGGGTGCTTGTTTTGGGCACAATCGCTTCCATGATGCGACAGATTTTAAATGTAAGAGGCCAAAAATTGAACTTGTACTTGCTGGGCTTTGATTGAGCCATTGTTTTGGTGGGCAGAAGCTTGTTTGAGTGTGAGTGGTACGTGTGTATGTATGAGTGTGTGTGTATATGTATGAGTGTGTGTGTGTGTATGTATGAGTGTGTGTGTGTATGTATGAGTGTGTGTGTGTATGAGTGCGTGTGTGTGTATGTGTGTGTGTATGTATGAGTGTGTGTGTGTGTATGTTTGAGGGTGTGTATGTGCACATATGAGTGTGTGTGTACGTATGTGTGTGTGTATGTATGAGGGTGTGTGTATGTATGAGGGTGTGTGTGTATGTCTGAGGGTGTGTGTGTATGTATGAGTGTGTGTGTGTATGTATGAGTGTGTGTATGAGGGTGTGTGTGTGTGGACATACATGCTGCTGAAAGACCATATTTTAGGTTTCTTCCCAGTTTATAGTGATGCCCAGTGTTGACAGAAATCTGTTTGGATTAAAATAAACTCAGGACTCCTGAGAGCATTTTTAAGGAAAAGGAAGATCCAAACTTGGCATCCTTTTTATTGTTAGTGGCTCTGAAACAAGCACAATTTTCTTTTTGATTAAGCAAATAGGTAGTTGATCCGAGTAATGGGAGACCATCCAAGACATTCTTACTCCATTCCCTAAAGGAATTGTCCTTTGCTATGAAGAGCATCGCTCACTAATCCCTGTTGGAGGCTTTCCGAATTAAGGCACCTTAGTCTATTTTAAGCACATTGAACACGTACAGAGCTATTGCAGGCTTAATGTGAATGTATTGCAACCCTGATTCATTTTAGTGCCAGAAATAAAGCTGCAAGTGGAGGAACTTAATACAGTGAACTGCTTTATTCCATCACTGTGCTAATGCTAATTAGATACACTAGCTTTATTACCTGGAGCATTTTTCCTGTATTCATTCTGATCCAATCTTTCTATGAATATGAAGGAATAAGTCTTCAGCGTTCAGTTGAAGTTTTTAGTCACAATTACAGCTTGATGTTCATCTGAGCAAAGTCAGTGAACACTTGTAGAGAATGCTTTGTCTACTTAGCGTACAATTAGAGCCCCATTGGACTTCTCCCACCGAGGGTGCCCACAGTGCCAATAATTACGCCTCTGAAATGAGCGAGACACTTATCGGTACATTTAATATAATTTTTTCTTGACCTCCTTGAAATGCCCAGATTTATGGGGAATAAATAAATGTGTCATGGTTTTTTTTCCTCCCTCCATTTAATCAGAGCAGATATTTTGCTGATGGCTTTGAAAGATGTGTTTACCAAAATCAGACTTTCTACTGCTCAATTACCAGCTTTGGCAAAAACCCATAATGAGGAATTTATTATCTGGTTCTAGATATTATGATCATTATGGAATTATCATTCTAGGGGTAAAAGCCAATAGCTACAGCACATTACATGTTTTTTTTTCTTTCATTTAACTTAGCGCTTTTCTATTTTTAAAACTAGTTGTCTGCCTTTGTGAGTAGCGTGGGGATTTTTATTAGGCTATGGGTACTTGTTTGACTTGTTCCCATTTATGTAGAATCATCAAGAAATGTAAAGTGTAGAGTAGCTGGTAACATGATGGGATTTTTATAAATACTTTATATTTAAAAGAGGGGAAAGATGATGTATTTAGTGAGAAACATGTGCATAAGTGCAAGTTAGAATTATTTTTTTTCATGTTTTCAAAAAATCCCATTACACAGTCAAGAGGGGAAAATGAATGTTAACAAAAACTCTCTATCTAGAAAAATACAGTCTAAAAGTCTTTAATTCATATTTAATATTAGTATTATGTGGGCTTTCTATGTAGAGATGTCCTCTTAAATCAGAATGGAATAAGTTACATTCTTCATAGAAATATTCAGTTAATGTAATGTGACATTGGCAGTTTGGAAATTACAAGCATTGTTTATTTAAACAGTTATAGAGGATAATAAAAGCAAGAAACACATGATACAGATATTTTTCTACAAAAGTATTGAGAATAAACTTCCCCTTGTGATTATTCTTACCTAAATCTAGAGTTAATTGATGGAGTTTTGTCACTAAGATTAGACAAGATAAGATACCCAGTTTTTCTCCCAATGAACTGACCAGATCATGTATGTCTTGTAGAAATAAATGCAACACCAAACAAGTACTAAAAATGGTATATTCCAATGCCCAAGAAAACAGGCAGTTAATCAGTGTTGATCTGGTAAACTTCCTTGGTGTATTGGGCTTCCCTGGGGGCACAGCGGTGAAGAATCTGTCCGTGATGCAGGAGACGCATGTTTGATCCCTGGATCAGAAAGATCCCCTGAAGGAGGGCTTGACCACCTACTCTAGTATTTTTGCCTGGGAAATCACATGGACGGAGGAATGTAGTGGGCTACAGTCCATAGGGTCGCAAGAGTCAGACACAGCTTAGTGACTCCACCATAACCACCACCTATGTGCATTACGGTAAGCTAAGCCTGACGTAGAAGTCCAGGTTGAAATACAAAGGCTTATTAGAGGACAGAGGAGAAAACTGAGGGTCTGAGCAGGAAAGGACATTTTGAGGTTTGCCAAAGTCGTTCTTCTTTGCTTGGTGCTATCTTCCTCTTACGTCTTTCTAGGTGGAAACTAGGCTGGGAAGAAGACTAGGCTGGGAAGAGCACATTCTCTCCTAGACCACTGCTTCCTTCCAAAGATGTAGAACTGTTTTTCTGGTCAGTCTATCAAAAAACCTTTCCCTAGGTGTGTTCACATCTCTTACATTTTACTACTTTATTAGTTTTCTACTACTACAAGTCACCATACACCTGAGTGGCTTAAGACAACACAAATTTATTATCTTCCTCTTCTGGATGGAGGTCAGAAACCTACATGGTCTCACTGCACTAAAATCAAATGTTGGAGAGGCTGTGTTCCATTCTGGGAAGAATATGTTCTGCTTGCTTTTCCAGCTTCTAGAGGCTGCCCTTGGCTCATACCTTCTCCCATCGTTAGATGCAGCAAGGGCACAAGGTTCAGTCCTTACATGGCAGCACTCTGACCTTGCTTCTGCCCTCACGTCATTTCCTGAATTTTTTTCTGCCTCCATCTTCCACTTTTAAGGACTCTCTGATTATATTAGATTCAACCAAATAATTCATGATGATATCCCTGTGTTAATGTCAGATGATCAGCAGTCTTAACTCCATCAGTAATCTTCATTCCCCTTTGCAGTATAACACAGTCACAGGATCTGGGGAATAGGATGTGGATATCTTTGGGGTACCATTTTTCTGCGTATTACAACCTGTTATGACTGTCTTCTATTCATGTTGCTTTCTTGTAGATAAGGGTTTCTGAAGCAAGTACTGGTTCCTTGCATAGAAATTAATTTAGCATATGTTTGGGAGGAGGGAGGAAGAGTTTATATATTATGGAATTTTAATCTGAGATTGGCTGGGAGGATTGTAGTTACAAATATACAGAAGTCACATGTGATTAGTAGCTTGAAAGATTGTTGGTGTTTCTGACTTGCTCAATCTATTTCCCTGTGACTGATAGTGTATAGCTGGGGGTAGCAGGTGGGGTCAGACATCTAGTAGGAAACTGTGTCCCTCTCCACACAGCAGATCTTGGGTATCAGAACCCCAGCAGAGAGAGGAATAGATGGGCTAAGGGGACGAGGAGTGACTTAAAGGTCTGTCTATGACTCAGAAGTGATTCCTGGTAAGTGAATGTTACTGGGCGTAAGATCCATGGCATTTCCATACCTGATTCCCTGCAGTGAATCAAAGTCTAATCCATGTTTAAAAATGAAAGTGGCTCAGTCATGTCTGACTCTTTGTGACCCCTGGGACTCAATAGTTTACTTTTTCCAGGGGATCTTCCCAACCCAGCGATTGAACCGAGGTCTCCTGCATTGCAGGCTAATTCTTTACCAGCTTAGCCACGAGGGAATCCAGGTTTAAAGAACCGAAACAGGCTATATTCTTTGTATAACAACACCCTTCATCATCCCAGAACAGGGATTTTGCCCATTTGCCTTGGCCATTTCTGTTCATAGAATTTTTCTGTTTCTCATTTCCTTACCCTGTTCCCATCAGTGTTACCCTGAGGACGGCCAGTGCATAAAGAAGCCTCCTGTAGTGCAGGAGATCCGGGAGAGCCAGGTTCAATCCCTGGTTCAGGAAGGTTGCCTGGAGGAGGAGATGGCCACCCACTCCAGTATTCTTGCCTGGAAAATTCGATGGACAGAGAAACCTGGCAGGGTATCGTCCATGGGGTTGCAGAGAGTCAGACACGACTGAGCACGTGGCACACACATAAACATTTCCATAATTAAGGGCACTTCCCTACTAAAACGATCTAGTTAAGTATTTGGTTTTAATATTCTCTTTAAAAATCTGTTAACAAATTCCCATTTAATTTAGGATCACATCTTCAACTTACTACCATGACACACAGGTCTTTCCACAAACTGGCCTATGTTTTCCTTCTCAGTGCCTTGTTCTCTGTGTCTCAAGGAAAGTTCTAGCATCATGAAAAGCTCATTTGTATTACCCCTTAATGTGCACACACCCCCAGCCGTAGCCCTGGCAACCACTTACCAATCATCATAATTTTGTCATTTCTCGACTGTCATACAGAAGGAATCTTATATTAGGTAACCTTTGCAGATGCATTTTCCCCGTTCCTTATGATGGCTTTCAGATCCGTCCAAGTTGCATGCATTAGTAGTTCACTCCTAGCTTGAGTTTTTGAAAAATCCGAGCACCGGGTAACATCAAACCTAATCCTAATCTCACATGAAAACAGCTGTAGTTGGAAAAGAGTTGCAGTCTGAGTGTACCCTGGTCGCCACCACTCCTTCTGGTCTGACACCCGGGCTTCCTGTACCCTGACCCCTGTGGGCACCTGGGTCTGTAACCCTGGGCAGAGCTTCGGCACTTCAGTCATGTCTGACTCTTGTGACCCCGTGGACTGTAGCTGCCAGGCTCCTCTGTCCATGGGATTTTTCCAGGCAAGAACACTGGAGTGGGAGCTGTTTCCTAGTCCAGGGGATCTTCCTGACCCCGCATCTCTTGCACCTCCTGTATTGGCAGGCAGGTCCTTCACCGCCGCACCACCCCCGGAAGCCCCCTTGTTTACTTCCACCCAGCTTAAAGAATGAAAGCTCTTACTGCTTTAGAAGTCTGCCGCTTCATGCTTCAGGATCAGCCTCCGCCTCTTTACTCCTGAATCCTTCTTGCTTTATCCCCAGGAGTAATAGTGGCCCTCAATGTTGTGTCATTTACTCATTGTGATTTTACCACCTTTGCATCTATCTTTGAACAGTGTAATTCAATTTTGTCTGCTTTTTTAAGACTTTATAAAGGAATCATGTAATACTTCTAGGTCTTTCTCTGTAACTTGCAAATCAGTTCACTCACTTTCTGACCTGCATCCATGTGGTCAATATGTGACCTTCAAGTATTTTCATTCTATATGATATTTAACTTGATACCTAAGTTATTTACCCATTCTACTCTAGAAGCACATTTGAATTGCTTGCAGGCTTGGTTGGGAGTTTTGATTGGTTGGTTGCTAGTATTTTGGCTGCTAAGAAAAGTGTTTTTGTAAACATTGGACATTTCATCTGGTGGACATGTGCCATGGTTCAGAGCAGTGGCCCCCAGGATGTGGTGCTGGAAGGGCAGAGACACCATCACCTAGGAACTTTGATGAAGTGAATTTCTGGGCCCCTACCCCAAACCTGCTGAACCAGGAACTTAGGGTAGAGTCCAGAGATTTATTCTGTCTAAACCAGTCCTCTGGCATTTTTCCTGCATGCCAAAGTTTGAAACCCGCTGTTCCCAAGTTTATACCTAGGAATGAATATGCATATTATCTGATATATGCATTCCGCTTAATTCGTTGCTGCCAGCCATTTCCCAGGTTACTGAACCATCAGCATCCAATAAAACTTATCAATGCTCTGCATCTTAGAAAACTCTTAACATGCTGTAATTTCAAAATCGTGTCAGTCTGATGAGTTAAGTCACACTTTGGTGTGATTTTAATTCCCATTTCCTTCATTACTAATAATATTTATACGTTTGGGGACTTTTTCTCCTTTTGACTAATTTTCTCCTCCCTCTTACCTTTTTTATTGATTTGTAGAAGTGTTTTATATAATCTAGATAGAAATTGTAATAGAAATATCTTCTCCAATTTTGTGGCTTGTTTTTTTCCCCACTGTGTTTTTTGATGAACAAAATTCTTATATTTAATGTCAAATTTATTAATTAGTTTTGATATGGCTTGGGCATTTTATGTTATTACTGAGGGATTGTTCCCAGCCTAAAAGTCATCAAGATGCTCTTTACATTATTTATGGTTTTACTTTTTATATTAAATTTTTAAATCTGCTGTTAAGTAGATTTCATTTTTGTATTCTGGGTACCAACTGATCCAGTACCATTTCTTAAATATTCTGCTTTTCCTCAGAGACCTACAATTCCACAAGATCATAAATCAGGTCACCTTATACAGGTGGACCTGTCTATTCCATTCATTGGTCTCTTGTGTACACCTGTACCAGTGTTACACAGCATCATTTGAATTTAGCATTGTCCTTCCCAATTTGTTTTTGCTCTTCAAGAATGCCTAGGCTCTTCCTGATATTTTGCTTGTCCACATAACAGAATTGACATGTTGTGTTTCATAGAAACAAAGAACCAGACCAAACCAATATAGAAAATTAAGTCAGAATCACAATTATTGAGTTAGCTTTCAAAATCACACCATTGAAAAAGAACAGCAAAAGGAAGCCAAATTAACTAGAAGTAAAAATAAGAGAAAAATCACTGAAGTAGAATATATGTGTAAATGGAAAGGAATAACAGAGACTTTCCTGGCAGTCCAGTGGATAAGACACCACGCTTTCCACTGCAGTGAACACAGGTTCAACCCCTGGTTGAGGAATCTGTATGGCTAAAATAAAATAAATAACAATTAAAAGCTGTCTCTCAAAAACTAACAAAACAAGTTACTCTTTTCTGAGAGTTCTCAATGTACAAAGATTACACAAAATAAATAACAGCAGGCATTGAAGGGGAGATATTTCAAATGAGGCAGAGATTATACACAAAGAGGATATTATGAAGTTTTATGCTTAAAATGATGAAGCATGTATGAACGAGGTGAAACTTATAGAGCAGTGTATCCAAATGACTGAAAGATAATAAGAGCTTGAATAGTCCTGTATCCACTAAATAATTCGATCAGTGGTTTAATGTCACCAGAAAACAAAACATAGGCCCTGGAAACTGTAAAGACAAGGTTTTTCTACACATTCAAGGAGCAGATAAATCCTATATTATACAGATTCTTTACAGTTGTCTTTTGGCTGTTATCTTTTCTGGTGAAAAATCAGTTACCATTTGGATTGTTGTTCATTGCAGAGTAAATGTGATTTTTTTTTTTTAAACCTCTCTATCTGCCTTTCCACTTTCTTTTGGTCATGAATTATGTGCAGTTTTACTATGGACTGCCTGCATGTGATTTCTCCCCTCCTTCATCCTATTTGAGGTTCTTTAAATCTACAACTTCACAGCTTATATGTTAGATTTTTAGAAATTCTAATTCAATATCATTTATAGCTTTTTTCTGTTTCTCTCTTATCTCTTTCTGGACTCCCAAGTTTTTACCTATAAATTAAACCTTTATAAATGTGCCATATATCTTTTTTGCTGTATTTTATTATCATGTTTATATCTGCTTTAAGTATAGGTATTTTCTACTGATACTCCAAATCACAAATGCTCTCTTTTCTGCTCTGCTATTAAATTCATTTAGCAAGGTTTCATTTTACTTATCTTTAAAAAAATGGTTTTTTTTGGTTTCCATTGGACTCTATTTTATAGTTAACAGTTCTCTGCTGATATTCTCCGTAGTTTTTTAAAATCCATTTTCATGCATGTATTAGTATGGTACATATATTCATATATGAATATCCATCTATATAATTGCATGTGCTATGCTGTGCTTAGTCACTCAGTCATGTCTGACTCTTTGCAACACTATGGACTGTATAACCCACCAGGCTCCTCTGTCCATGGGGATTCTCCAGACAAGAATACTGGAGTAGGTTGCCATGCCCTCCTCCAGGGGATATTCCCAACGCAGAGACTGAACCCAGGTCTCCCACATTGCGGGCAGACTCTTTACCATCTGATCCACCAGGGAAGCCCATATATATTACAAATAATGGTACAAATACATACATATTAATCATGGCTATTTTAAAATATAAATCTGGTAACTCTAACTCTAAATTAGCTTTTTGTTCCCATTGTCCATTTTTCACTTGATTTTTGGTCATTGCTTTTTTAATCGTGATCATTGTAAATTGTTTTTTTAATCAAATACTGGATAAAATTTATTAAAACACTTTAGAGGACATGGAATGTATTATTTTCCACCAAAGAGAATACAGAGAAGGGAATGAGGATCTAGCAAGTCAGAATCATCCAATTAGGGATTGTAATGATGACCCAAGGTAGGATTTCAAGCATCTTGAGGACTGGCTTATTCTGGTTTTATCCCTTTGCTTAGTGCATAGTCCTTCAGGATCTTAATAAAATCCTGTAGTGTTTACTAGACCCCTTCTTTTCAAGAGTCCTTAACCTCCAGTTTTTATTCCCCAACTCAGTGAGATTGCCAAAAACTTTTGGTTCTCATATTCTGCTTGGCCTCAGTTTTCCATCCTAAGCACACGTGCTGCTGCTGCTGCTGCTGCTGAGTCGCTTCAGTCGTGTCCAACTCTGTGTGACCCCATAGACTACAGCGCACCAGGCTCCCCCATCCCTGGGATTCTCCAGGCAAGAACACTGGAGTGGGTTGCCATTTCCTTCTCCAGTGCATGAAAGTGAAAAGTGAAAGTGAAGTTGCTCAGTCGTATCCAACTCTTCGCGACCCCATGGACTGCAGCCTACCAGGCTCCTCTGTCCATGGGATTTTCCAGGCAAGAGTACTGGAGTGGGGTGCCATTGCCTTCTCCGAAGCACACGTGATAGAAACAGTAAATTTCTCATGAAGACATGCATTCGAATGTCAGGCTTGAATCTCTGCTCTTCCTTTTGTTCCTCAAGTTCTGGCTGCCATAGTTCCCTTGCACCCCAGTTTTTGCCTCCCTAGATTATTAAGATCGAAGCATGCTCTAAACTGCTCCTGTGTGCTATGTCTTAGACAGTGAATTGGCAAAAATAAAATGTAACAAAAACTCTATAAAGAAGTCAAAGCAGTGGCCAACTAAGATGTACCTTACTACATTTGCCTGTTACCCTTGATCTTGTCCCCTCAGATTCTGGATGCCTTTGTTCCCCTCAGAATGTCTTCAAACAGAGTCTGTATAGATTATTGAGTTTTCACAGTTGTTTGGTGGGGGGAAGGGGTTCCATTTGTTTTTGGTGGGTGATATTGTTTTATGCAGAAAGAATGAGACAAAGCTCAGCTCCATACTGAAAAGCTGGTTTACCCGTCTTCTTAACATGTAGGCTTAACAACAAGGGTGTCTTAGAATTTTTTAAAATCAACCCATACCTTTCCCAGTTTACGGACATTTGCTGTCCCCATTTTAAATTGTTTCAGCACACCTACATTAGACCTTTCTAATAAGTCCATGTTTATTTAGATTGGTATGCACATTTACTATTGCTTTTGAGCACATACATTCTCACATTCAGCCTTTTGATATCAGGAACGGTTTTGTCTTTGAAATAAATCTGTTATATGTACTTTCATGAGTGAATCTTCAGGTAATAAGCACTGCTGGCTCATGCTTTTCCTGAAAAAGTCTCTGCCTTACTCTTAAGACAATTTGCTAGGTACAAGTTTTTGAATTGGAAAGCTGAAAGTGTATATATGTTAAGTTTTTCTGCTCTCTTGTTTTGCTTGTTGCATTGAGATACAGTCACTTATATTACTTTTTCGTCACAGGTAAATTGTCTTTTCTCTCTAGCTGCTTGTAAATGTTTCTACTTTTTTCCCCAAGTATTTTTCAGTTCTACCGTGATATTTTTAAGCCCTAATACCTCTTAATTTATCCTGCTGCTGCTGCTAAGTCATTTCAGTCGTGTCCGACTCTGTGCGACCCCATAGACAGCAGCCCACCAGGCTCTCCCATCCCTGGGATTCTCCAGGCAAGAACACCGGAGTGGGTTGCCATTTCCTTCTCCAATGCATGAAAGTGAAAAGTGAAAGTGAAGTCACTCAGTCATGTCTGACTCTTGGTGACCCCATGGACTGCAGCCTACCAGGCTCCTTCATCCATGGGATTTTCCAGGCAAGAGTACTGGAGTGGGGTGCCATTGCCTGCAAGGATTTATTTGGATCTTCCCATTTGATATATTTCAACAATTCTGGAAAATCCTCGGCGTTTTATCTTCATATATTGCTTTCCTGTCCTCTCATTAATTCTTTGCCCCTTCAGCACCCATCAGGTGTTGTCTTAGACCTTCTTTGACCACTCATATTTCTGTATTTTTGCTTCTGTCCTATACATTCTGAAGAACTTCTTTGGAATTATTTCTCAGTCCAACAATTTTCCTTTCTGTTAGTTCTCTTCTGTTTTTAACCTGTTAGTTAATAACAACCGTTGTGTTTATATTTTCTCGTCTTCACTTCATGTTGTTTCTTAGCGAAAATGCAGCCCAGTTTCCATGATCCATTTTTTAAACCATCTTATTTGTGTATTGGCTGTGCTGGGTCTTCGTTGTCTGTGCAGGCTTTTCTGTTAGTTGCAGAGAGCAGACACTCTCTAGTTGTGGTGCGTGGGCTTCGCGTTGCGGTGGCTCCTCTCACTCCAGGGCACACGGGCTTCAGTAGTTGCCACACGTGGTCAGTAGTGCATGCCTCCGGGGCCGAGAGCGCAGGCTCAGTGATTGCGTCACGTGGTCAGTAGTGGACGCTTCCGGGGCCCGAGAGCGCGGGCTCAGTGATTGCGGCATGAGGTCAGCAGTGGACGCCTCCGGGGCCCGAGAGCGCGGGCTCAGTGATTGCGGCATGAGGTCAGCAGTGGACGCCTCCGGGGCCCGAGAGCGCGGGCTCAGTGATTGCGGCACGTGGTCAGTAGTGGACGCCCCGGCCCGAGCGCACAGGCCTAGTAGTTGGGACACATGCGCTTAGTTTTTCCGAGGCACGTGGGGTCTTTCCACATCAGGGATCGAACTTGTGTCACCCTGCATTGGCCGGTGGATTCTTTACCATTGAGCCACCAGAGAAGCCCTCCATGGTCCATTTTAAAAATAATCTCCTTGCCGTCTCTACCTTCATTATACCTGATTAGCAAAACCTCAGGTAAGCGTGGGTAGAGGAAAACAGCCAGTACCTCCTGACTGTTACATTTCTTTGAGCGGTTATCCTCTCGAGTATTTTATGACTCCTGCCCCACTTTTCTGATACCTTCTCCCTGTCGTCACTCAGATCATGACCGTGGTTGACACATACCCATTTACTGCTGTCTTGCCCCTGCCATGCCTACCTCTCCGCCTACCTACATCTGTGCCTGTTATCTCCTGCTCTCTGTCCTGTAACTATGAATCACTGAATTGTTGCTTCTTATGACCAACTCTCTGCCCATATACTGGATCACACCACTACCCAGTGATTCAAAAATATTGTTCCAGCTCTTCTTTCTTCTGCCTCCTACACCATCATTTTTTTTTTTCTCCCTCTCTCCCCTGGTCCCTGCTACATCCTCTTCCACCCTGTTTCTCTGCTCTTACTTATTAGACTGTGTGAGCTTTTAGTTGTAGCATGCAGTATTGTTGATCTTTGTTGTGGCATGCATGATATATTTTTTTAGTTACAGCACGCATGATCTTGTAGCCAGCGGGATCTTTGGTTTCAGCGTTTGGGATCCAGTTCCCTGACCAGGAATCGAACGCAGGTCCCCTGCATTAGGAGTGCAGGGTCTTAGCCACTAGACCACCAGGGAAGTCCCTCTCTGCTATCCTTTATAACAAACTCTTTCATAGAGTTGTCTCTAATCACAGTTCTCTATTCTTTCTTAAACTCACTTTTATCTGATTTTTGTTTTATCACTCTCGTCAACTGCTCGTTTCAAATCACCAGGGACCGGTTTCCAGTGACCATATTATTTAGAAATTTATTGTTAAGTATTGGACTTCCCCAGTGGCTCAACAGTAAAGTGTCTGTCTATCAATGCGGGAGACCTGGGTTCAATCCCTGGCTTGGGAAGATTCCCTGGAGAAGGAAATGGCAACCCACTCCAGTATTCTTGCCTAGAAAATCCCATGGACAGAGGAGCCTGCAGGCTCCTCTGTCCATGGGGTCCCAAAGAGTCGGGCACGACTGAGCGATTTCACTTCACTCACTCACTCATAAGTGTCTAAGTGTTAGTCACGACTCTGTGTGACCCCATGGACTGTAGTCCCTCAGGCTCCTCTGTCCATGGGATTCTTGAGGCAAGAATACTGGAGTGGTTTGCCTGCCCTCCTCCAGAGGATCTTACTGAGCCAGGGATCCAACATGGATCTCCTGCACTGCAGGCAGAGTCTTCACCCTCTGAGCCGCCTGTTCTTGCCCTCCTCTTTAAAGACCTCTGTTTATCTTGTTTCCTAGGACAGCACAGTCTCCTACACTATCTCTTTTGCCCTGACTGCTCCTCAGTATCCTTTTCTGATTCCTTTTAATCCTCTCCAACTCGTAAATGTGTACTTTCCTAGGGATCACTATGCTTCTGAGCCATTTCTCTCAATGATTATTTCCTGGTTAAAATTACCCAGTCTGAAACCTTTAAACACCATCTGGATGCTGATAATATGCAAACTTATGTCTCTAGCATTAGCCTTTTGTCTGAACTCCAAACCTTCTATCCATTGTCTACTCTCTGTCTCCACCCAGATGTCTAATAGGTGCCTCAGACCCTGCTTCTCCGAACCTGCTCTTCCGACAGACTTCTATCTCCATTAATGAACCCTTCCAGGCTTCCAGTTTGTCAAGCCCCACAATTTAGCATTATCCTTGATGATTCCATTTTTGTCTTCTCATTCAGATTGTCTGAAAATCCTCTGGGTCTACTTTCTAAATAGAGTAACATGGCCACTTTTCACTGATTGCACTGCTACCAGCCTGGTCCTAAGCCACAGTTAACTTTAACCTGGATCATTGCAATAGCTTTCTAAATGAAACCTGTGCTTCCGCCCTGTATCTTTGTGGTATGTTCTTGTGATGTACCAGAGTGATATTTGAATCACTCCAGAATCTCAGAGGTGTATGTACAACTTTCTGAGAAACTGTCATGTAATATTCCACATTTTTTGGAATCAAATATTTTGCCAATTTTTATTGAGGTGTTTTCATACCAAGTTGTAGTAACTTTTATATATTCCAGATACATATTCTCTTTCAGTACATGTATAGAAAATATTTTCTCCCATTTTGTGACTTTTTTCATTTCTTAACAGTGTCTTCCAAAGAGAAAACAAAGAATAACTTTAATAATTTTTTTCACTTATTTACATTATTTTGTTCTGCTTTTTGTGCCCTAAGAAATCTTTGACTTACCCCTCCTTATGCTAGAGGTTTTTCTCATAATTTTTTCCTAGATGTTTTGAAGTTTTAGTGTTTAGTTTTAGATACTATGATTTATTTAGAGTTAATTTTTGTCTGGTAAGGAATAGTGATTTTTGTTTTCCATATATATATTCAGTCATTTCAGGGCCATTTGTTGAAAAACTCTCATTTCTCCCATTGAATTACCTTGGCAATGTTTTATTATTTTATTTTTTTACTAGAGTATAATTGCTTTACAATTTGTGTTAGTTTCTATTGTACAACAAAGTAAATCAGCTATATCTGTATATAGCTGTCCCTCTTGGACCTCCCTCCCACCCGCACCCTGGCACCCCCATCCCACCACTTTGCTCATCACAGAGAGCCGAGATGAGCTCCTTCTGTATGCAGCAGCTCCCCACTAGCTGCCTCTTGTATGCACGGTGGTGTGTAAATGTCAGGGCGACTCTTGCAGTTTATCCCACCCCCACCTTCCCCTTGTGTGTGCACAAGTCCCTTCTCTCTGTCTGTGTCTCTGTTCCTGCCCTGCAAGTAGGTTCATCAGTGCCGTTTCCCTAGACTCCATATATATGCATAAAAATGCGATATTTGTTTTTCTCTTTCTGGCTTCACTCTGTATGACAGACTCTAGGTTCATGCACATCACGATAAATGACCCAGTTTTGTTTCTTTTTATGACTGAGTTATACTCAGTTGTATATATGTACAGCTTTTTTATCTGTTCCTCTGTTGATAGACATTTAGGTAGCTTCCATGTCCCGGTTATTGTAAACAGTGCTGCAGTGAACACTGGAAACATTGGGGTACGTGTATCTTTTTGAATGGGCAGTGTTTTTAGAAATAATTATATATTGATATATGTTGATTGTATTTTCTGTTCCATTACTGTATCAATTTATAATAAACTCTGTTAGCTTTATTTTTTTAATTGCTTGACTATTGTGTCATTTAATATTCCCATATATAATATTCAGAAGCAGCTTGTCAATTTCTTCGAAATTGGGATTGCTTGCTTCTGTGGATCAGTTTGTGGAGAACTATCATATTAACAATATTGAGTCTTAAAATTCATGAACTCGTGGCATTTCTGTGCATTTCTTTAGGTGTCCTATAATGTTCCTCAGTAATACTTTATAATTTCCAGTGTAGTGGTCTTCCTCTCATTTTGTGTATTTTATTTCATTGTATTTTATGGATTTTGGTTCTACTGTAAGTGAAAAATCTTGTTTTATTTTTCAGATTTTTGCTTCTGGTATTAAAAATATAATTGATTTTTAAAAAGTAACTTTATGCTCTCTGACTGCTGCATTTAATTGTTATTTTTAGCATTTGCTTTGTAGATTCCATCACATTTTCTATGTAAAAATCAGGTCATCTATAAAGAGTGATGGTTTTGCTTTTATCCTTTCTGATACTTAGGTCTTTTACTTCATATATTTTCCTTTATTACAGTGGCTAGAACATATAATTCAGTACTGAATAGGATAGTGAGAGCGGATGCCCTTGCCTTGTTCCTAATTTTAGAAGGAAACGGTGCAGTTATCCTCATCATAGAATCATTTTGTCTGTTCTGTAACTTGGTCTAAGTGGAATTATATAGTCTGTGCTCTTTTTTGTATAAGACTTCTTTCACTCAGTGCGTTTTTGAGACATATTAATATGGCTCCATGCCTAAGTGTTTTCTTCTTAGTATGTATTTTTAAAAATCAGCTTCTCAAAGCATAATTTATATACAACAAACTGTTGCCAAATATGATCAAACACTGTAACTATAAGATTTTTGTTAAGTGTCCCTTCTCAGGTCAAGATAATTTTTCTTGTATTCATTGTTAGTTAATAGTGTTGAATTTTTTGTCAGCTTTTTCCCACATCTATTGAAATAATTAAATGTTTTTTCTCCTTTATTCTGTTAATGTGGTGGATTATATTTGTTTTTAATGTGAAATCAATCTTACATTCTTGGGCCATATTCTCCTTGGTTACCCTATAGTATATGTTTTTTATGTATTTTTTGATTTGATTTGTTATTATTTTCTTAAGGATTCTTGCATCTTTGTTCCTGTTGCATGTTCACCTATAATTTATTTTGTCATAATGGCTTTGTCAGGGTTTCATATCAGGGTAAAACTGGCTTCATTAAATTAATTGTGAAATATCCCCTCCAGTATAATGTTCTTTCTTCTTTGAATGTTTGATAGAATTCAACAGTGAAAGCATTTAATTTTGAATATATCTTGATGGAGACATTTGCTCCATTTTGTTCGGTATGTTTCAGAACACTTTCCCTTGTTTAAGAGGTAAGACTTTTTTTTCCTTTGCCACAGAGATATTCATTCTATTCTCATCTCTGCCTTTTATGCTTGCAGTGTTTATTCCAGTAACATTCAATGTAATTATTGATGTATTGAAATTTGGTTACTGTTTTATTATTTTGTATTTGTCTGCTGTGTTTCTTGGCCTTCCCTAGTGGCTCAGTGGTAAAGAATCCACCTGCATTGCAGGAGATGTGGGTTTGATCCCTGGAGAAGGAAATACCAACTCACTCCAGTGTTCTTGCCTGGGAAATCCCATGGACCAAAGAACCTAGTGGGCTACAGTCCATGAGGTTGCAGAAGAGTCGACATGACTTAGCAACTAAAACAATGTATTACCATTTATTTCTTGATTTGATTTGCTATATTTTCATAAGGATTCTTTCATCTTTGTTCTGTTGCATATTTGCCTATAATTTATTTTGTCTTAATGGTTTTGTCAGTGTTTCATATCAGGGTACAGCTGGCTTCATAAAATTAGTTGTGAAACATTCCCTCCAATAAAATGGTCTACATTTCTTATTCCTGTTTCCATCTTCTCATCTTTTAGAATTCTGTTTTAATTCATCTGTTGACTTTTTATCTATTCTCTGTTCTTTGGTGATTGTTCTAGAGAGTAAATACATGTGTGCAAGTATGTTTGAGTGTGTGTGTGTGTGTATGCAATTTCCACTTAGCTTTTGACACCCAATTTGGGATTAAAATTTTGTCATTTCACCTAAAACATAGAAATATTGCAACTCATCTAACTCCATCTGTCCACCTATCCCTACCCTCCTTTTTATTTCAGTTTTCATATGTCTTGTATTACATCTAAATACAGTATAAACACCACCGGGATGCTATAAGCATAGCTTTAATCATATGAGTTCTAAAGGAAATAAAAGAAAAACGTGTCTTGTATATTTACCTATGTGTCTGCCATTTCTGATATTCTTCATTTCTTCCTGAAGTTTGAGTTCCATTAGGGTTCATTTCCCTTATTCTAAAGAAATCCTTTAGCTTTTATTGTTCACGTATGCTGGTGAAAGATTATTTTAATTTTCACTTATCTGAATCTTTATTTCACCTTCACTCCTGAAAGATATTGTCATTGGATATAGAATCCTGGGTTGACAATTTTGCTTTTGCTTTTACCTGACACTTTAAAATTGCTGTTGTACTTCTCCTTGCCTCCATGGTTTCTGATGTGAAATCCATGAACATTCAGATTGTTAAGTTCATGTACATAAGGTGTCATTTATCTTTAGTTGGTTTCAGAATTTTATTAGTTTTGTTTTTCAGAACTGTGATTATGATAAATATATACATGCATGCTAAGTCACTTCAGTCTTGTCTGCCTCTGTGGGACCCTGTGGACTATAGTCGCCCAGGCTCCTCTGTCCATGGGATTCTCCAGGCGAGAATACTGGAGTGGGTTGCCATGCCCTCCTCCAGGGGATCTTCCTGACCCAGCGATCAAACCTGCATACTCTTAAATCTCCTGCACTGGCAGGCAGGCTCTTTACCAAAGAGCTATGGCAAGTAGTTCTTTCACCTGCCAATGCAGGAGGTGCAGGTTTGATCCCTGGGTCAGGAAGATCCTCTGGAGAAGGGGATGGCTACCCACTTCAGTTTTCTTGCCTGGAGAATTCCATCGAAAGAGGAGCCTGGTGGGCTACATTCCACGGGGTTGCAAAGAGTCAGACACAACTGAGCAACTAATATATGTATATTAATATATAATATGTATATATACATATGTATATTTATTTGCCTAAGCCTGATTTTCTTTGAATTTATTCTACTGGAAGTTCTCTAGGAAGTGTTCAACCATTAGTTATTTACATATATCTCTAACTTCCCTCTTTTTCTGAGATTCTGAATATCTATATTAGAACTTTTGAAAGTATTCAATGAGCAGTAATAGTCCATTCATTTATTTCCATACTATTTTCTCTGTTTCACATAAGGTGATTTCTTTTGATATCTCTTCAAGTTCCTTAAGTTTTTCTTTTTAATTCTGATCCTGAACATACTTACTGATTTTTTTTTTTTAGTTTGAGATATTGATTTTTTAGTTGGACAATTTTCCCTTTTATTATTTTGTGCATTTATTTACTAACTTATTTATTATGATGTCATTTTCCTTCATCTCACTGAGCATATTTTTAATAGGTGGTCTGAAGTTCTTGCTGATAATTTTAACATGTACATTACCTTGAACTTGACATCTGTTGATTGCCTGCTCCTTGATAATGATTCCATTCTCCTGACTCTTTGTATGTCAAGTGATGTTGAACTGTATGTTAGACATTAAGAGGGTTATGTGGTGAAAACACTAAATTATCCTACATTGTTTCAGATAAGGTTGATTTTGTTTTTTAAGAAAGCGTTTACTTCTGTTAGACTCAAACTGAACATTCAGTCACACCTGCTATGAGTGGCAGCTTTGGTCCCAGTTCAGAGGCCTTTGAGTCTGGTCCATGTGTGTGATAGAGACTATAGCAGAGTTCACATACAGAATTTGGCCTTCTCCTTTGCTTTCTCCCTTCTGGTGTGCTTGTATGTTCTCTGGTGGCCCTGACTGTCACTGACTCCTTTGCCTACATCCTTCGTAGGCATTTAGAAAACGGGCAGATTTTTCTATTGAGTTTTAACCAACTGGTGCCATCTCTGTGTCTTCAACTCTCCCTGAGTGAAAGATGCAAAAATTATTCATGTGACCCCATGCAGATCTGAGTTCTTTGTCCAAGGTTTCAACTACTCTGAAAAATTTATTAACTTTGTTTCATACTCTCAAATACTTTGTCTCCCCTCCAGTCCTAAAGGGTTTCTGTTTTTGCTAGATGATGTTGTTAAGGAATTTAATCCATCATTAGAGAAGTAAAAATTACCCATTGATTTTAAAAATGTTTCTAAAGGTACTAGTTTCTCACTCTTAAAGAATTTCAAGTCCTTTGAATGTGATATTTAAATGACTGGTTTTTTTTGTAAAACACTTTCTGGGCTTACTTACCAATACCTGGGAAGACAAATATGATAAATGAGGTGTTTGTCTAACACAGCCATCCCTCTAGTTTCAGTTCATGTAAAAGTAATTGTGTTGAAGACGTTATATAAATAGTTGATAATGAAGAAAATAAAAATATATTGTTTCCTATTTTTTTCTCAATAGTTTTAGGTCAGCCTCTTTTTACTTGAAATTATGCAATTTGAAAGAACAATAAAATTCTACTTATCCAATAGATAGACATTAAGAAATAGTAACCCTTTAGAATATAATTAAAACCTCTAATCTTAAAAGAACTTTAAGAACAGGGAAAGGGAAATAGGTAACAATGAAGAAAATTACTAGTTTTACATAGTAGAGAAATTGCTGTACTATTTTCTCAACTTTTCTGTGTTGTTCATAATAAAACAGAATAATGACAAGAAAAGAAAAAGAAACCTTTAAATACCTAGAAAATTAGAGGAATATATATATTATGAAATAATAAAGTTGTTAAAGCCCATCCAGGTAATAGACTGGAAGGTATCAGTAATGTATTTCAAAAATTCTATACTTACTCAATAAAAAATGCCTAGCGGTTTAGCACTAAAAGAAAATATAAATAACATATGGATTGGGACGCTAAAGGAAAATGTCATAATTTACAGTTTATAGGATTTTACATACCAGATCTCCAAAATGATGTATTTTCAATTCCCTACAAGTAATAATAGGGCTCAGAAATACTGTGAAAAACATATAAATCAGTGTTCCTGTAACTAAAAGTAAGTAACCAACTAAAGAATATAAATTTGAAAATCATCCCATTCATAATAGTATCAAGACTCTTAAATTACTTTCCAAAAAATAATAAGACATATGCAAAATCATTATGTAAAAAAGATGAAGTCCTGAGTATATGGAGAAATAAACATTCCTTATAATTCAGAAGGTCAATATCAGGATGTCAGTTCTCTTCAAATTGATAAGTATGTTAAAGGCTCTTCCAATAAAATTTCACCAAGAATTTTGTAGAATGTTACAAACTGATTTTTAAATCCGTGTGGAAGGATACAGTCAAAGAACAAGCCGAGATAATTTTGAAAGTGAAATAATATCGACTTATGCTCTCAGATACCATCTGATTACTGAAAGTGAAAACGTTAGTCACTGAGTTGTGTCCAACTCTTTGCGACCCCATGAACTGTAGCCCACAGGGCTCCTCTGTCCATGGGATTCACCAGGCAAGACTCCTGGAGTGGTCCTGGTGAAAGAACAGTAATGTAATTCAGTAGAAGGGATTAGAGGGTCTATAGGGCTTCCCCTGTAGCTCAGTCGGTAAAGAATCTGCCTACAGTACGGAGACCCGGGTTCGATCCCTGGGTCGAGAAGATCCCTTGGAGAAGGAAATGGCAACCCACTCCATTATCCTTGCCTGGAAAATCTCATGGACACAGGAGCCTGGTGGGCTGCAGTCCATGGGGTCGCAAAGAGTCGGGCATGACTGAGCAACTAACACTTACTTAGAGGGTCTGTAGACAACAGTCATATGGGAAGCTGATGTGTGACAGGGAATGTAGAACCAGTGAGCAAAGCAGGGAGCCCTTCAGTAATCCAATCCTAAAAGTTGACTATACTCTATATCTTGTAATAACCTATAAGGAAGAAGACTCTGGAAAATATATATATATATATGTATATTACGGAATCACTTTGCCATATACCTGAAACTGATACAGCATTGTAAATCAGCTATGAGGATGAAGTTCAAATTGGGTGCTTGTTTCCAACTACAAACCAAGAGACGGAACATACACACACTCTCACACGCTTATCTTTTGCAAGAAGAGACAAGAAATCACTTTATCACCTCATGGTACCATAGATTTCTTAAGTAGAACACTGAATAGTAAAGGCAAAAATCCTCAAGTTGAAGGTTAATATATTTGACTGCATTAAAAAAAAAATAAAACCACTGTTTCATCCTAAGTCTTCATTGATAAGAGAATATAATGGAAAAACTGCAAAACATTCATTGTAATGGGGTACCATATACCATGTGAAATGAATGTACTTGATTTATATATACCATCAACAGATCTATAAAAGGCAGTATTAAAAAGTTCCAGAATGATCTCAAAATTTTGACACTGTTTATTTCTAACAGAATGCTTAGGTCTCCTCAAGTGGTAAAGATTCACACTGATCATCATTTTCTTGTGGCCATCTACCCTCAAAATTGGAAGATTTTAAGATTTTTATGAATAAACAACAATGTCATACTGTATAACTCAGAGAACTATATTCAATATTCTGTGACAAATCATAAGGGAACAGAATATGGAAAAAGAATATATGTGTGTATAACTGAGGCATTTTGTTGTACAGAAGAAATTAATATTACATTGTAAATCAGCTATGTTTCAATCAAATTTTTAAAAAAAATTTAAAGAGACTTCAGAAAACTAAAGTTTTTATCCAAAGTATTTGAATTTTTCCACACTGGCAGCCTGCTTGAAAAGGAATCATTCCCTCTGGGGCTTCCTGGTGGCAGTGGTAATAAAGAATCCACCTGCCAATGGAGGAGATACAAGAGACAGGGGTTAGATCCAGGGGTTGGGAAGATCCCCTGGAGGAGGAAATGGCAACCCACTCCAGAATTCTTGCCTGGGTAATCCCATGGACAGAGGAGCCTGGCAGGCTACAGTCCATGGAGCCGCAAAGAGTGGGACACAACTGAGCCACTGAGCACAGCACACGACCCTGGTTCAGATAAATCTCACTCTTGGTAAAATTTGGCCTGTATCCTCTTGGTGACCTTTGGATTTTCCATGCTATGTACTTTGCCTATGTTCTGGTATGCCAAATCCAGCAGCAAAAAACTTAATGAGGTTGGTAGAGTAATGAGGTTTCCAAATATGGGAACTCTATTCCAGAGTGTGATAGGCCGGCTCATTTCTCCGCCTTCCTTATTCTGCTACTAGTTCTAAAACTGTGCTAATGATCGTGTGTGTGTGTGTGTGTGTGTGTGTGTGTGTGTGTGTGTATGTGTGTGTGTATTTTAATTGACTTGGAACTATACAGAGAGTCCTGGGTTTGATCTCCTTAAGTCAGTGAGTAGGAGCTGAGGATTGTTCCCATATTATTTCTGCAAGAAATCATTTGCTCTTTGTCTTCCAATCAGGTGTTTCTAGTCGCTGTCTGGAATTTTGAACTCTACATGATCCCTCTGGCTTTATTGCTGCTCTTTGTCTACAATTCCATCGGACCCACGAGAGGGAAGGTGGGCAGCATCCAGGACAGCCAGGTGAGAACAGGTTCCAATAATTCTGACATTTGATTAGAAAAGAAAATGTGTTAGCAGTAAACCACCGCCACCAAAGCATGACCCGATCTGCCACGTTTGAGACTGGAGGAGCAACACTGCTCGTGTGTTCACGGTACAGGGAAGATATTCATCATGTGTAATCTAGAGTCTTCCTTCTAGAGCATCTGTGTTCCTGTGTCTGGGCCTGCCTCCTTAGCATGAGTGAGCCATCTGGTTTTTCGTCAGCATTTCCAGGCAGGCGGCACCTGTCTGGGTGTCCATCTGGTTCTCCATAGAGTTCCTGGGAATAAGAGTCTCCACTTCCCAGGTGGTACTAGTGGTAAAGAACCCACCTGCCAACGCAGGAGACATAAATGAAGCAGGCTTGATCCCCGGGTCGTAAAGATATCCTGGAGGAGGGCATGGCAACCCACTCCAGTATTCTTGCCTAGAAAATCCCATGGACAAAGGAGCCTGGTGGGCTACAGTCCACAGGGTTGCAGAGTTGGACATGACTGAATCGACTTAGCACGCACACATGCAGAACAAGCTTTTGGTGGCTTCTTGAGTCCCTTCAGGGAAACACAAGTGGAAGGTGTCTCAGACCTCTCCAGATAGTTCTCCTGTGCAATATTCTCTAGCCTAAGGCGTCAGGGGATCCACTGAGGCTGGCTCACTTCCAGGAAAGTCAGAGACTGGGTGGGCATGGGCCCCCCTCTGTGCTCAAGTGCCCAGGTTTTTCCTGCAATTCTCAAGCTCACTGTGGTGTTAAAGGAAGCACAGGCAGGGCCTCTTCTCCATGACATTCCCCCGCATCTACCTTTCTTACTTTTTCTCCGTCTCTCCCTCCCTTACCCCTCTTATTCTAGCCCATACAATCTTTTTCTGCTCTATATTAGAAGGAACTTGTATGTGTAGACTTGCTTTGTGATATAAGCTTGTTATTGCAGGTTCAAGAACCAAGTTTTCAAAACAAGTCAAAGATCTTGGGACTTGGTAACATCCTTTAGAAAAAAATGACCTCCGTGTTGGGTTTTCTAAGACTCAAAAGCTGACCATCTTCACCCATTTTTCCTTATAATATTCTGATTATTGGAAAATAATTGTCTCTGAAATAACGGATATTTAAGGCATGTTTCTGGTTTCACTTGGGGTGGTGGGAAATGAGTGTAAAACACAGAGTAAAACATCAGACAAACTCAAAATTCTGTTTGGTGTTTGATTGTTGTAGTTCAGTCAGCATGTGCTTGTATCAATAATGAGGCGCCTGAAGATGCTAGAACCAACTAGCAAATAAATAGCCTTAAAATACAAGTCTATGTAAAGATTAAGTTTCATGGAGCTACAAATGAAGAAGCTTTTTACAGAGAAACATCTGTTGTAAAAGTGCTGTGTCAACTAACATTTTTATAATTTTAGTCAAGTTTCCAGCTATATATATGATGTACCTGTTTATAGCGTGCATGTGTGTGTGTGTGTGTGTGTGCGTGTGTGTATTTGTAGGCAGGTATGGACTTTCCTCATGGCTCAGATAGTAAAGAATCTACCTGCAGTGTGAGAGTCCCAGGTTTGATCCCTGGGTCAGGAAGATCCTTTGGAGGAGGAAATGGCAATCCACTCCAGGATTCTTGCCTAGAAAATTCCATGGACAGAGGAGCCTGGTGGGCTACAGTCCGTGGGGTCGCAAAAGAGTCAGACACCACTGAGTGACTACACTTCCACTTTGACACATCTGTATGGGCTTCCCAGTTGGTGCTATTGGTAAAGAACCCACCTGCCAATGCAGGAGACATAAGAGACCTGGGTTCAGTCCCTGGATTGGGAAGATCCCCTGGAGGAGGGCACATAACCCACCCCAGTATTCTTGCCTAGAGAATCCCATGGACAGAGGAGTCTGGCAAGCTACAGTCCTTGTGTGTGTGTGTGTGTGTGTACATAAATATGGGTACATAAGTGTTCTTGTGTGTATATGTGTGTGTGTGTGTATGAAACCTTTTTTGATTTACTAAACATTTTGTAATTCATTATCTATTTTAAACTTGGTAACATAACCCTGAAGGAGTCGAGAACTACTATTTTCATTTCATGCTTGATGCAACTAAGGTTCAGAGTGGCAGAGTGATTTGCCCAAAGTCACACAGCAAAACAGTGCTGGATCAAGGTCTCCGGCTGAAGACTTTGTCTCAGATGAAGACGTCTGATTCCTAATTACAGAGTTCTTTCCCCCCATAGCAGGTTTTCATTGTATTCATTTTTATCCTTTGTTATCCATTTGCTCTCATGGAACATGCTTATTGAATAGGTTAGTTCTCCAGTATCAGTAAGCATTCCACAGACTGCTTGGTGAGGTTTGTAGGAATTCTAGGAGGTAATTCAGTACCAGCCCTGCCTGAAGAAATTGCTCAGTGGTTTATGGAGGACAGCAGAGTACTGATACTTCAGAGTTACTCCCTTGTACAAGCAAGATGTTGACCATTCTTTTTTCTGTTGAGACAATGGCAGCTAACTTGGTATGCCTGAGCTTTGCAAGGTTAAGTAGAAAGGTAAGTGTTTACAGTGAAAATAGACCTGAGCTTTCTGATATACCCAGCGTTCTTTCAGAGCTCCCAAATCATTGGATTGTGTACCAACACATGTTAGCTTTTAAATGTAGCAGTAATATGATTCAAATGTACCCATTAACTAGCCAGGATTTCAAAACGAATTTGGGCAAGCCTCCATGTGCAGCGCTGCTAGTGCTGTGGCCCCAGAACTAAAGGCAGGCCCCCCTTTAGCCCAGATCTGAACCTGGAGTTTCCTTCCCTCATCTGCGCCACCCCCCCAACTCCAGAGCCCAAGGAAAACAATAATACTGTATAGAAACCTGTATCTTATTCTTGAGATTGATTACATTCAGACTAATGCATTTTCTACTGTCTAATGTTTCGGTAATGGCCCCAGAGGAAAAGTGCAGTCATTATAGCAATGAGCCCAGCACAAACGGAGTATGGTGTTCTCAGCCTTAACCCAGCAGCTGGTTCATTTGTCAAGAATAAGAACAAAACTGTTTACAGAAGGTAGAACTCGGCAATGCGGTTTTTAAAGCTGGCTGCTTTCAAAGGGCACTCGCCTAATAGCTTTATTTATAGTTAACAGTTTTATGTAGATTATGCATATCGTTTACAGTCTTATTTCAGCATCCTTTAACTTTAAAAGGGTCCTTTTTTAAGAGGGTACAATGTGTTTCAAAAAGACAAGTATTTCAGTGATGTAGGAAAACTTGAAGCCTGGGTATGCATGTGTTTGTACTTGGTCATTTCGGTTGATGTTTTATTTACACATTGTGGGTTTTCCTTGTAGGAGAGCCCTGACGTGGATGAGGAGGACGATGAAGATGACAAGGTGGGTGTACTCCAGAAAGGGCAAGAAACGCAGCATGAATGCTAGATGGCATTCTAGCCGGCTGAGCCAAGCTCTGTTGTACCGTTTTACTACTGCAGGGTAACCAATATAGTGATCGAATTCTCATAATGGGTAAAAGTTATCTCTTTTCAAGTTTTAAGTGAAGATGAAAAGAGGTGCAATACAAGGAATAACTGAAATGTTGACCAGGAGGCCTGTCATTTGAGGCAAAGTTTAGCCTTTCCCTTGGTGGATGAAAGGTAGATGAAAGGTAGTCCAGGAAGTCAGAAGTAAATCACGTGCAGTCGCTGTTCCTTGAGGCTCACGTCTGCACTCTGCGGGATGGGTCACCCGCCTCAGAATCTGTCACCTGCCCAGCTGTTGCTGGCATCGTTTTCGGCTCTACGTCTGGGTACATCTGTCCTTTCTCTCCTCCTGGGAGAATCTCTCAAATCTGCTGCTTTGTTGCCATTACGCTTTCAGACAAACCTTCTGGAATAAAACGGAAAAAAAACAAGTAAAATGCCAAATGAGATGCTACTAGGTTCACAGTCGCCCAGTCCCCTAGATCTTGTAGGTCTGCAGGGCTCTGGGCAATATGACAGGAGAGGAGAGAGGCAAGAGAGGGAAAGGGAAAAGTTAAGGGTCTGATATAAAATGTGCAGGAAACAGAAATGAATTCAAAAACACCAAGTTCAAGACACAGACAGCCTTAAAATCCATCGAGCGAGCAAGATGGTTTTGCCCATTTGAAGGAAGTTGGGCAGATTACAAAGTAAATCTTATTTGTCATGCTAAAATGATCATTAAGAGCAAACTAACAAAGTGTGACTTTTTAAAAAGAGAATCGGGACCCTTTCAAGAATGAAAGTCCCATGACGCAACTTTCTTCTTGATGAACTGACGTGAGTGGCTTCTGAGTGATGTAAATCCTTGAACATTAAGAATAGTCAAAGCTGGGTACTTCCCTGGTAGCTCAGTGGTGAAGAATCTGCCTGCCAATGCTGGGTTCAATCCCTGGTCCAGGAATGTTCCGCATGTTTCAGAGCACCTAAGCCCACGTGCTGCAACTACTGAGCCTGCTCTCTGGAGCCTGTGCTTTGCAGCAAGTGAAGCCACCGCAGTGAAGACTCAGTGCAGCCAGAAATAAATGTTATTTCAAAAAGTAGCCACAGCTAAATTAATGTGCCTTAGGAGACATGTTTCACTAAAGGAGACACAGTTCAGTTCAGTCGCTCAGTTGTGTCGGACTCTTTGCGACCCCATGGACTGTAAGCACACCAGGCCTCCCTGTCCATCACCAACTCCAGGAGCTTGTTCAAACTCATGTCCATCGCGTCGGTGATACCATCCAACCATCTCATCCTCTGTCGTCCCCTTTTCGTCCTGCCTTCAATCTTTAATGAAATTACTTTAAAGCTACACAAGGAGTAATCATCAACTTTATTAACCAAAGGTTGGGAGTGAGGAATATCTCTTTCTCTCTGGCCAAGTCTGTATAAACAAGGCACCTAGGAATGAAGACATCACCCACCCTAGAGAGTTCATTGTGACTGTGGGGCTTTATCCCCTCTAAGAAGAAATCCAACAAGAAGGTGAGGAATGAAAGAGTGGGTTGAATAAACAGGAAGGCAATAAAGTCATCCATAAAGGGATTCCAAGCTCCCAACGCAGGGGCCCCAGGTTCAATCCCTGGTCAGGGGACTAGATCCCACATGCCACATCTCAGAGTTTGTATGTGCTGCAACTAAAGATCTCATCTGCTGCAGTGAAGATCAGAGATCCCACATGCCACAGGGAAGACCCAGTGCAGCCAAACAAAAACAGTTAAAAAATATCAGCCATGAAAGTTTAGAGCAGTGGTTGGCCTCATCTAACTTTCCATTGTGGTACCTCAAGGACTCTCTGGGGGTGTGGAGGGAAAACCACGTGGGCTGTGATCTACATGGATGAACCTGGGAGCTCTTGCAGTCCTCTAACTAAGCATGGCCCTCCTCAGAGCAGATATATCAGCCCACTCACACTGAGGATGTTGGCACTGGGGTCTCCACATCTCCTCCAGGGCAGTTCCATTCTTGAGATACTTTGATTGGTTGTAGTACATCTGTAGGGCCTTTAATAGCCCTGTATGGCCTTGTTTCTTTTGCTTCCTCAATTTCATACTCCTGTGGAAACTTCCTTTTGCCTTTTTATACTGTTGATGGGTCCTCCAATGGACCGCGTTTTGTCAGAACTCCCTGCTGTGACTCGTCCATACTGGGTGGCCCTACACGGCATGGCTCATAGCTTCATTGAGCTCCACAAGCCCTTCGCCACCACAGGGCTGTGCTCCAGGGAGGCCCGGCGTGCTGCAGGCCCTGTCATGATGAGTGGGACATGACTTAGCGAGTGAACTTCTGAAGCCACAGGTCTGAAGTGAAAGGTTGGCCTCTGTTCAGGCCTCTTCTGCTGAACACAGGCCTTCTGTTGGGAGGGGAGACTGCCGTGCTGCAGCCCTTTTCCACATCTCCGCCCTGTCACTTCTCTAAGAGATGTGTTAACTAGAGGGACTTCCAACTGGAAGACCTCCGGAGCACACCTCCACCTACAGATCATTAGGCTTGATCATTTCTTCTCCATGTGGAGCGGCCTCCACACCCAGAGCTGGTCCCTGAAGCAAGGAGGCCTTGGCCACGCCCCTCCACAGAGTGCTGACTCCGGGGGCTTCCCCACAGCGCCCTTCTGGCTCCTGTTGTGTGTTAGACATGACAGACGGGCTTCTGGGAACTGTAACACACCCAGTGAGAGATGGACTGTTTACAAATTATAAACATCCAGCCGTCTCCTTCCAAACCAGGAGAGGAGGGGAGCTCCTTTCTACTCAAACTATCCATCTTGAAAGTGACACTCCTTAATTGCCAGCATCCCTTCCCACCAAATACCATCACAGACAACCGTGGAAGATGAAAGCGTGCCGGGGGGCCCCTTGGCACAGCTTCCTTGGGAGATGGACATGTTCCCATATTCTGTCTGTCTCCACTGCACAGACCAGAACACGGTCTGGGGTCTGTCATCGTTTTATTGTCCGGAACAGGGATGGCTGTAAAATGACATCACCGTAGCCTCTCGCTTCTTCTCATTGTTAAAAGTCCACGTTAATGCCCTGTATTTTTTTTCAAAAACAAATTAGACTCCACAGTTTTGCCTTGCTTGCTTCGGTGGGCTTTCAGTTACAATGTAGAGTGTTTGGGTAACTAGTTTTTTGGCTTTTAGGAAGCTACAGGTACAAACTCAACTTTGAAGAGAGGAAATCTTTCTTAGACCTGATGGCCCCGTGCAAGAAATTGCTTGTTACAAGTATAGTTTGCTGGGGACCCCTGAACAAACAGATAATGGCTAAGTTCAGCCAACAGCAATCAGCTGACATTTCCTATTTGTATTAGATTCCGTATGTGAAATTCTTCTTTGTGGACCTTATTTGTACGGATGGATTACAATGAAAATTGCATTAATTTGCTACACAGTAAAGGTCAGTAATTGAAGCATGAACCAAGAAACTATTGTGTAAAATGCTGTATCCCATATTTAGGAAAGGTCATGCAAAGCAATAATATCTTGTTTTCATTGCAGAAGGTATAAATGCTTGCATTAGGGTTTCTTTCTTTTTTCCAGCCCAACAATCACTTGTATAGAATATTTCAGGATTTACTATTAACAACAGGAAGAAAGAATAATAAGGGCATGTAATAAAAAAAAAAAAAAAAAAACCTGCCTGTTGCTGTCGTAAAGACACTGCTCGTGATGCCTGCATTGTGGCTTGGTTGGTTTTAACTCAGCTGTCAGAAATAGGATTGAATCAGCTGTTTGAGATTATCAGTGAGTTCACACTTGCTTTCCAGTGTTTGGTGGAAGGGGGAAAGATCCTCCTTTCATGTCAATTATGGGTGAAAAACATGTGGATCTTTTCCTTTAAGAAAATAAGAGACATACATTTTTGTGGATCAGTGATTTTGTAATGAAAGAATGTGAATAGATATTATATCCCTATCCTCTTTCCTTCACAAATTATGAAAATTTTTGTATATTTCACAAATATACTAAAACTAAGTATATTTAAACCATCAATCCTAGTTTTTCAAACGATTTTTTATCCTCCTAAATGATTAGTCCACTCATCACCACCCAGGTAGAGCCTTCTTAGAGAGAGAAGGAAATGTGTGTACTTTTAGAAGCTCTTGTAAGTTCACTTACGTAGTCCTTTGGGTGAAGTTGTTCAGGGCCAGCGTGCCTTGTTCCCTGTGTTTTCTTGTTCCAGAAAGAGAATATGGCCTGTAGTGTCTCAGCCAGAGAAGACTGTCATTCTTGGAGGAAGTCTCCTTGCAGTTTAATAGTGAGAGTAGTTTTCTTTATGATTCCTTTGTGCCTTCCTAAGCATGTCCGAAACACAGCAAGTTACTTTGATTAGTGATTTTTTTTTTTAAATTTGCTTACTAAGTCATGGTACTTTAGGATGGTGTGGTATGTTTAAGAAAATGAAAAATCAGATAATATCTTCGAAAAGTTAACAATAGTTGAATACACACACACATACTTTCAGGGCATCTACATTCTACATACAGGACATATTGTAGAGAACGTTATGGATAATTTTCAGGGGAATAAAGTAAATGGTTGTTCTGATGTAACTTCTTTTAATTTGAATTAATATTATTTTCAGTGATGAAGTGATTTAATTGCTAACATTCCTACCATACCATCTTACTTCCAAGACTTTAATATTAAAATGGATTCCAGCCAATTCTTAATTATCCGTTTATACATGTTTTGAATTAAAAGGAATTGGCTTCCTTATTCTTACAGTCTTTTCCCTGACACATTGACTTGGTTCAGATCACTTTTTAAAAATCAAACATCCGTCCTTAAGATTTTTGGCTTCATTACCTTCAGAAATAACCCAGAAATATTATTAATCTAATGTTTTGAAGCATTATTCAGCCTACTACTCTCTGGCTCACTGGTAGACCCAGTACTTGTGGATTTTCTTTGACTCCTACTGTAAAGATTTTCCTTGTATGTTGCTCCCAAATATTGTGAAATATGGTATACCAGACTATAAATGGTATTTATATGGATTATCCTCTTATTAAGTAATTTACAGTAACAGGCTCTGATGTTATAGTGTATACATCCGGATATTTATCTTGCCATTGCCTAAAATTTTTACATTATGCTAATAGAGAAGACATTGGACATTGTATCTCAGTTATCCACAAGTCATTATTTTCCTGACGATAGTAGCCATTCTTCTTGTCTTTCCTATTGAAATCCCCTCTGTTTCAGCGTGTTTTGCCCTAAGTCCCCATCAACCAATGAGTTTGTGAGGTAATTAACAGATAATTTACCAAATATTTGATAGAAAGGTAGGGATACCACTTTCTTCTCAAGGGAAAAATTGTAATTTCACATAAGTAATGAATGCCGTAAAAGCAATAATTTACAATGCGACCATTTTGAAGCTTCCTGGCAGTCCAGTGGTTAGGACCCCGCACTTCCACTGCAAGGGGGTATGGTTCGATCCCTGGTTGGGCCAGTGAGCCCCCACATGCTGCGGGACACAGCCAGAAAGTTAAAAAAGAGAGAGACCGTTTTGAGTAAGAATTATTTAAATGATTAGATGATCCGTATTTGTAGAGTGTTTACACTTTGCAGACTGTGTTTATGTGCTTTAACTCATTCAGTACTCAAAGTAAACTGTTAAATTAGATATTATTTTCCCCATCTGTAAATGGACTCACCCAGGTTAAGAGAGATGCAGCAATGCACTGGAAAATTTCCCAGCCAGGAACAAGATTCAAACCCAGTCCTCTGATCTAAATCCAGTTTATTCTGGACTGTGTTATGTTGATACAAGGGAAACCTTATTAATTCACTGGCCCGTTTTTCCGCATTATTATTGGTAACATTTATGGCGTGTTTGCCCTGTATCTGTGATGGCTGCTTTCTGTCAAAATTTGTAGACTACACTGGGTGTCAGAGATGCAGTGCCTGGGTGAGTCAGGACTGCTTAAAGGTGGTATTTGTGCTGAGTCTTAGGTGATAACTATTTTATCTTCTACGCGCCTCAGTCCCCCCACCTCAAGGAAAGCTAGAGCACACACAGCTAAACCAGCAGCTGCCGGCACTGTGTGTTTACCTATGAGATGACAGTTGCGGAAAACCATCAGCCTGTTGGCCCTGTACCGCTGTGGCACCCGTCAGTTGGCTCAGAGAAACTTGTAAGGAAGTCAATCTTCCCAGGGTCTAAATTCCAAATAATCTTCTCCACAGTGTTCCCAATTTGTCACAGGTGTGTTTTACCCACATCTTCCTCGTGATGATGATGTTTATTCCTCTTGCTTTTTCAGCCCTCTGGTTTGATCCCTGATGAAAATCCTGTTGCAGGCCAAAGAAACCTGTTGGTAAAGATCAGTCAGTATGGAAAGACTTTGTGTAATGAACAGGTCGTGGGAGCAGTTTATAACTGCGTCAAAATGATATTGATTCAAAATCCAGTCTGCTTCATATTCGTTTCCCAAAGCAAAAATACTACATGAGCAGGAAGTACTCTGCCGAAGATTTTTCTTCATTTTAATAGTGTACCATAAAGTAGGGTGTGTGTGTGTGTGTGTGTGTGTGTGTGTGTGTGTGTGTGTCCATGAACACAGGGCATGTCTCATGGGAAGAAACCTTAAGGACAGTTTCCAGTGCATTAAGCCAGATTCCTGGAGGACAATTTTTAATCTCATATATCAGAAATATTACTTTTTATTCTTTGTTATGACAGATGCTGAGAGGTTTTTTACCCCCCTGCTAAATGCCACTCAGTCTATTTCTGATGTTTATAATTCTTCAAGTTCTCAAATTGCAGGCTTTTAATATTCAGTGGGATGAAGTAGACCAAACAGATTTCCATTTAAAATCTGAAGCCATCTTTCTGCATCTTTGCTCTGGATGGTTTGCATTATTGAAATGATCCTAAGATAGAAATGTTGCATCTTTCCCTTTCGGGGATCCTGGGCATCCTGTGGCAAATACTACTCAATTTTTAAGCATGTCACAAAGAGCTTTCCTGATGTGGTCAGTTTTTAGGACTATCTCTTTGGTTATGCTTAGGTAATTAGTAGAGAAAGATTTTCTTGACTCAGAACATGTATGAAAGATTTAAAGTAACACACTGATTATATAATGAATTCTTAGCTGTAAATTCATTTTGATGGTGTTAATTCTCTCCTAGAGGCTCAAAGCTACTTTATTACACCTACAGTGCTGTGCTCTTTGGAGATATTGTGGAAGCCAGCAAAGCCTCGAAGAAGGGAAAAATCCACTGCCTGATTTATTCATTCATTTATTTATTTATTGGCTTTGTTCTTAAAGAACAGCCATGTTGCAACATAGGCATATTATTTGTTCTTCATTTAGCTGTCTCTAAAACTTAGCTGAAAGACTCAATGGGGTTTTTTTTTTTGACATTTTATAAGCAAATGGTCAATGAAAAAGAGAATACTCAATACATTTTATATAATAATACGCATTTTAATGTTATAGAGTTGGAATTTGTAATTATTTTCCTTAAAATTATTATAATAATTGCATTGTTTTTCTTATAATCATTCTCTATAGCATAAAACAAAGGATCCTTTTGAAATTTGAGTTCTGGATCTGGAAAGTTCCATGCTTTCATCTCTTCTGTTACATGGTGATACCTACTTGCTCATGAAAGTGCTAGGCACCCAGTCGTGTCTGACTCATTGTGACCCCATGGAGTAGCCTGCCAGGCTCTGTGGAATACTCCAGGCAAGAACACTGGAATGGGTTGCCATTTCCTTCTCCAGGGGATCTTCCCAACCCAGGGATCATGAAGTAGACCCTAAATCATGTGAATTTTATTTATGCCTTGGTGTTTTCTGAAATTCGTACGGAGAAGTAAAACCCATTCTTTCTCAAATGTGGGAGTCTAAAAATATGCATGCAGCCGCAATTATCTTGTTCATTGGTTTAATCACACCAGTGGCCATCTCTGTTTTTATTACAGATTTCCCTCTATAAATGAGAAGGCTTGTATGTTAAGGAAAAATACAGGCGCATGTAATAACAGTTTCCTCTTCCTGAATGAGCCACTATTACTCTTCCCAGACAATTTGGTAGCAGCAGCAGATGGAATGCTGTGTTTGCTAAACTGTGTTATCGCCACATCCCCTGGTTCAATCTGAAACGTGTAAATAAAGCCAGCGTGATGCAGACAGAACCGCCAGGTGATCTTTCATAGGACGCAGGGCAACATGAGTGGACTTGTCCTGGGAGATCCTTGCTTTTGAAACGTAAATGAACCCCAGGATGCTTTAAGCTAGACAGAAGGTGATTCTTTCTTTTTCACTTCTTTGCATTCTCAATGGGCAAGGACTTGACATTTATGAAGCACCTGGAGGGTACCAAATGCTTTACATATGATAGTTAATTCTCCAAACACTCCAATTAGGGTCAGGATTATGATCCCCCTTTTTCAGGTAGCAAAATTGTGACTCCAGAAACCATTAGGAACTTGAGATGATCACAGTGCTAGTAGGTGACAAGACCAGTGTTGAACTCACTTTCTCCTGACTCCATAGCCTGTGATTAATAAAATATGCAGACTTGAGGATTTGATACATCTTAAGTCTCCCCTACCCCCACTGCAAACTTTTCATCTGTTGTTGTAAACCCTGGCTACTTCAGCTCCTAAATAAGAATGGATGCATTTTTATGTTGTAAATTATGGTATGTATTTTTTGCAAGTTGCACATAAGTTTGCTAAGATGTTTCGCAAGACAAGTTAAAAAAATAAGAATGAAAAGAAATGTTTTTCCCCAAATATTTTCAAAAAGCCTAATTTAACATGCATTTTTATGAAAATTGGGCAAAGAATACTGGAAATGAACATTAGATAGAAGTATGTAACTGAATAAGATGCCTAGAAACCATGTGTTCTGTAGTAAGTTGAGATCCATAGACACCAAAGAAGCAGATAACAAACAGAAAAGTTGAGCTGAATGCCTCCCGTTTGAAATGTGCACACTTGCTCTGGACTTAATGATCCTGGACTGGAGTCGCTACCACATATATGTGGACAGAGGCCCATCACCTGACCTCTTTGGAGCTCGGTTTCCTATTAATGGAAATGTAATATCAAAGACCGTATAACATGTCCATTGGTATACCAGAAGATATAATTAGAGAAAATTCCCATCAAGAGTAGTTGTTTTTCAGTCGCTAAGTTGTGTCCAACTCTTTTTGACCCCATGGACTGCAGCACGCCAGGCTTCCCTGCCCTTCAGTGTCTCCCAGAATTTTCTAACTCATGTCCATCCAGTCAGCGATGCCATCCAACCATCTCATCCTCTGTTGCCCTCTTCTCCTGCCCTCAGTCTTTCCCAGCATCAGGGTCTTTTCCAGTGAATTGGCTCTTCACCTCAGGTGGCCAAAGTATTGGAGCCTCAGCTTCAGCATCAGTCCTTCCGATGAATATTCAGGGTTGATTTCCTTTAGGATTGACTGGTTTGATCTCCTTGCTGTCCAAGGGACTTTCAAATATCTTCTCCAGCACTACAGTTTGAAAGCGTCAGTTCTTTGGCACTCAGCCTTCTTTATGGTCCAACTCTTACATCCGTACATGAGTACATTGCTTATAAAGGTAACCTTTGTAATATAGAGAGTGAAAAGAAAGTTTGCTGCTAGAGTGATGAAAAGGATAGAGGTGTGATACAAATTGAGAGAAAAAGACAGTAGTTGTTGTGGACTGGCATCTCCTGGAAAGGTCTCATGGAGACCAGGAGTGTTAGTTAGACCTTTAGGTCATTCTGCTGGAGTTGGGAGGCCTGAAATCTTCTCTTTAACCCTAAGCACTTATTTCCTGGGTTGATGCAAATGATCTTTTGATACTAATATAAACATGATTTCCTCTGTTCTTCCTCTTCATCCATTCGTTCCTCCATCAAATTCACACTGTCTCAGCACTAAGGATGTTCCTACCACAGTTGCTGGTACTGAGAGCGCAAGTTGAGGTAAGGCAGTCTGGTCTTATCTGTTGGTCCACCAGTTCAAATAGGGCATAGCGGAACAGGAGGCTCTTCTAATATCTTTTTAAAATTTTGCTGATTTATTGTCGACTACTCTGGGTCTTCATCGCTGCGCACAGCCTTCCTCTAGTTGCGCCTAGCTGTGGTGCATGGTCTCATTGCAGTGGCTTCTCTTGTTGCAGAACATGGGCTCTAGGGCACATAGGTTTTGGTAGGCAGTTACACAGTGCAGGCTTAGTTGCCCCACGGCATGTGGAATCTTCCTGGACCAGGAATGGAACCCATCTCCCCTGCATTGGTAGATGATTTCTTAGCCACTGGACCAGCAGAGAAGACCGATTTCTTCCAGTATTAATGAAGCACTCAAGCTATGAAAATGTAAATATCGTCTTAGAGCATAGAAGCTACCATGCCTTGTTGAACACACAGATTCATTGCTCAAAGGCAATAAACGCCACTCAGAGAAGAAAATCGACATTTACCACTAATCATGAGAGTACCTGCCCTCAGGTGAATTTTTCCCTCTCATATATGGCTAGCATATGTCATGTGCAGAGCTTCTAAGGAGAAGGGTAGAAACTTATACAAAAGAAAAAGCCTTTTTTTCCCTGTCCAAGAAGAATACTTTGGATACAGTTGGTCCCTTGCTGTGCTAATGAATTTTAGGTAAAGCTGATTTAGGTTCATCACATGCTCCTAATTGCCCAAATGTTTCCATTTACTGATTTTATATTCCCCATTTTTAAAAAAAACTCAGTATTATATTTACTGTTTCTGTTAAAATAAGCCGGGGCAAGCTGCCCGTGCTTCCAGTTTGTGTGCTCAGTCTCTTCTACATCTTTACTAGTAGCCTAGGATTTAGGTATCAGTTACAAGGGTTCTTGGGCTTTCCCGATGGCCTAGCAGGTAAAGAATCTTCCTGTAATGCAGGAGACCTGGGTTCAATCCCTGGGTCGGGAAGATCCCCTGGAAGAGGAAATGACAACCCACTCCAGTATTCTTGCCTGGAAAATCCATGGACAGCGGAGCCTGGCGGGCTCCAGTCCACGGGATCACCAAGAGTCAGGCATGACTTATTAGTAGAAGGGTTCTCACTGATGCCAGGTTAAGTCCAAGCAGGGATGACCCATCTATTTTCCTGATTCTCTCTAAATAAAACTTAGCTTTAAAGGAAGGCTTTTGGATGGTCCCTGTTAAGACAAAGTGCTCTTAGGCAATTGTGGAGACGTATGTGATGACCCCAGTGTACCAGCCTATGGTGGCAAGGTCATTGCCAGGGCCAGTCAGATGCATGAAACATCCAAGCAGCCAGGTCAGAGTGCTCAGAGATGAGAAAGATGGGAAACGATAGCAACTATAGCACTGATGTATAGCAAACACATACAGAATTTTTTGGGCAGTTGTGGCTCAGAGGTTAAAGCGTCTGTCTCTAATACGAGAGACCTGGGTTCAATCCCTGGGTCAGGAAGATCCCCTGGAGAAGGAAATGGCAACCCACTCCAGTATTCTTGCCTGGAGAATCCCATGGACGGAGGAGCCTGGTGGGCTACAGTCCATGGGGTCGCAAAGAGTCGGACACGACTGAGCGACTTCACTTCTAACTTCTTCATGGATAGGAGAATAAAAAATAATCTGCACATTTTTACTATGATGTTTTATTTCACTCTTTATTTTTAGTAAATCTGCACATTGTTTTACTTCTTGATAATGCTTTTTCAGTGAGTAAATAATAAAGTGTTGCATGTTTAATGGATAATAATAATAATGAATAATCAAGTGCTGATAATCCATTTTTCAAGGTAATTGTTGATGAACTAACTGATTCACATTTCCTGTCTACCACTGGGACTGTGATCACATCACTGATACATGTAAACTTAAGTTGCAAACCTGCTGAAGAGTCTTCAGCTGTCACTAGTTATTTTTAGAAGACCCCTTCTGGAAACATGGTTTTAACTTACATAGCCCAAAAGATGCGTTTACATATCCTTGTGTGCAGCATGGCTTTTCGTTTGGATCAAATGACTGTTCTTGCACACTTATCTCATCTTCCATTCCAAAGTTTCATTATGCATGTATGAGAAAGGGCAAGGTACATGGTAATAGGCCCACTTCAGTAGCATCAGTGTGTCAAAAACTTGTGAAGAGTCAAATGACGCCAGTCTTATCAGCATGCCATCAAATGACTCAAATAATATCAAGTAAGTTAATTCCGAAATCTGTTGTAGCTTTGCACAGTGGCAATATTGTAGCCAATGAGGTTTATCTGAGGAGTGATTACTGCTAATTGAAAACTTTTCCAGTATCCTGCTGTGACAGCCTGAAATGTTATATTTTTTCATCCACTGTATGGAATCAAAATAGAGCTTTTACAATTTAGTTTTGTAAAAACTGAAATCTCTGACATCAGGAATGCTATTGTAAATTTATTTTGAACATGTAGCATTGAGGGTTATTTAATTTTGTAGTGATAATATGAATGCAAATTTTGATGAAGCATAGCACCATGGCTAATAAGATGCTCATGTACGTTGAATGGATCTTCGAAGCATAAATTTACAAGTGATAGATCATGGTACCCTATTATCCGTGATTGCATACAGACAAGTGATAATGCACCACCAATTGAATTAGCAGCTGTAGTGTCCACATTTATAAATATTTTATATATACAGAGTTGGGGTAGCAACAGCAAAGTTTTCATGGCAAAGATATGTCAAATATAAAAATATATTTCATTCAGTGTGGCTGTGGGCTCGCTCTTTTGCTGCCAGTCATCCACCCATCAGTCTGCTCTTGAGTGTTTTAAACCTTTGATGAACTCTCTCAACTTAAACATTCTCCAAAGCTGTTGAACTCTTGTGCTAAAAAAAAGAAATCTTTTCAGTGTTTGTTGCATTTTGGTCATGTCAGTTGGAAATATTTTAATCAAAATTTTTGATAACTGAAAATTCTAATTACTTCATCTTTGGAAGCTTTTAGTAGATGGAAATCAATTTTAAAGAACTGGCAAAAATAATGATTTTTTTTTTCTTTACAAAAGCAAGGGATATTCAACACAAAGCAATCTGTGAGGTCAGATCCTATGCATGATTTGGTATTTAAATTCACAAGTTACACTTTGGATTATCCCAGTTTGTGGAATTAAAAAAACTTTTGATTTTTAATAGGATAAATATAAATTCTACCCAGGATTGGAAGGAAATTGAGAAGGCACTTATTTTTCAGCATAAATTTGAAGAATTTCAACTTTAGAAGAATTTGAAAAATTATACAGATGACTTACTTAGAGTTTTATCTTGAAAAAAAAGTTTGATAAAGTTCATATGAATGAAAATAGTACCTTTGAAATTATCTGGGCTGAAATATATACAAATTTTAATATTTAAAAAACAGAATCGAGAATATTCTTCATGTATCACACTTTTATTGTGAATTTTCAAAGTACCTCAGTCACTGGAGATAAAGTATTTTTGTAATTAAAATTATGGTCTATAGTAGAGTCAATTAAATGTATCAATTTAACAATGATTAAGTGCAACTCTGAAGATAGGTAAGAACAATTTTATGAAATGTAAGTGAAAAGATGACATTAAAGATAATATTACTTTTGTGGAGAAGTAATCTTGACATGGGACTGTAACAGCTATAACTAGAAAACCAATTAAATATATGAATATATGGAATGAGTAATCATTCTCATGTATCATTTTACCACTGACATAATATGGACAAGTTTCTTTTGTTCTAATAGGTGTAAAATACATGTTTTTATCTTGAACCAATGTCATGAAAATAAAAATGAAATAATTGTATAGATCCACTAATACAATAAACCAAGTTGTCAGTTGATAAATACTTCAAAAATTACATAGTTCTGTTTACTTTCACTCTTAAAAGTATACAGATATGGTTCATAAATTATCTTATTACCCTAAATAGTGAAATTTTTAGCTTGGTCTTTAAATACTGATTATTCAAACTAAAACATCAAATTCATTAAAAAATGAGAGAACCTTATGAGAATCATTTATTATGTTGATGTGCTAACCCAGAATCTCTGCATTTGGGGTGTTTCAGGAGGAAAAAAAAATCGGTCAACTTAAGTAGGAAATTGTTATGAAATGGAGCCACATGGACATTTGAGTCATTTTCCAAAAACTTGTTTTGACCTAAACACTATGCTGTTGAAAAGAGGAAGCCACTTTTGCCCTTTGGGTCAAATTCCCTGGTGCTTCCAAATCCTCCTTTATAAACATGAATATTTCTGTGGCAGACAGAGATGGGTTTTCACCACTGTGCCCTTTAATAGATGTTGGTGGATTGCTGAACGTGAATTAAGTTGTTCTGGCAGTATATCCAGTTTTTAATACAAACCACTTGAAGAATTAGAAAGAGTAAGGGAAATAAGAAATTGAAAATTGGAGTGAAAAAAGTAAAAATGTCTTGCAAGTTTGACTTTGCAAGAGGAAGGATCATTGGATAAATGGGTACAGAACAGATTGTAAGATGTTACTCAGACCATCCCAGCAGACGATCTCCATATATTTATGATATGACAGTGAAAAAAATTTTTTTTATTTACCAGAGGCTATTTTCGGAAAAGGCAATAACACCCCACTCCAGTACTCGTGCCTGGAAAATCCCATGGGCGGAGGAGCCTGGTAGGCTGCAGTCCATGGGGTCGCTAAGTCAGACAAGACTTAGCAACTTCACTTTCACTTTTCACTTTCATGCATTGGAGAAGGAAATGGCAACCCACTCCAGTGGTCTTGCCTGGAGAATCCCAGGGACGGGGGAGCCTGGTGAGCTGCCGTCTATGGGGTCGCACAGTCGGACACGACTGAAGCGACTTAGCAGCAGCAGCAGCAACCAGTCATTGAAATCACTGTGAGATAGTATGTTTTCCTTCCTCCATCCATGGGTCCAGTTGATGGAACAGAGAATACAAGATGAGAATGAATTTTTTTTTTCTTTTGTTGCAGAGAAGATTATTATAGAAATGGTCTCTTGGATTTAGAAGATAATTTAGTATAATTCTAACCCAAGTAAAATTTTAGGTAGAAACAAATAAGTTTTGTTAGGTTTATTTGCCATTTTAAGTATTACATATTAGATGTAACAGCTACAATGACTCAGCTTGGCCTGAGCTAAGAAGTTAGTAACTAAATCCCAGTTACAATAGAGTTCATAAGGGAACTAGAATATGGTATCAGAATATAAGATACAGTGTGAAAATGCCCTTCTTTAGGGAATCATCTTTTATCCAACATGTGAGTGATTTCAAGATTATTTTTATAAGCATCGGCTACCTAACATGGTTAGATCACGGCATCCAGTCCCATCCCTTCATGGCAAATAGAAGGGGAAAAAGTGAAAGCAGTGACAGACTTTATTTTCTTGCACTCCAGAATCACTGCAGATGGTGACTGCAGCCATGAAATTAAAAGATGCTGCTCCTTGGAAGGAAAGTTATGACCAACCTAGACAGCATATGAAAAGCAGAGACATCACTTTGCCAACAAAGGTCTGTTAGTTGAAGCTATGTTTTTCCCAGTAGTCCTGTACGGGTGTGAAAGTTGGACCATAAAGAAGGCTGAGTGCCAGAGAATTGATGCTTTCAAATTGTGGTGCTGGAGAAGACTCCTGAGAGTCCCTTGGACTGCAAGGAAATCAAACCATTCTGTCTTAAAGGAAATCAACCCTGGATATTTATGCTGAAGGTGAAGCTCCAATATTTTTGCCACCTAATGCAAAGAGTTGACTCACTGGAAAAGACTCTGATGCTGGGAAAGATTGAGGCAAAAGGACAAGGGGATGGCAGAGGATGAGATGCTTAGGTAGCATCACTGACTCAGTGTAAATGAATTTGAGCAGATTCTGGGAGATAGTGAAGGACAGAGGAGCCTGGTGTGCTATATTCTGTGGGGTCCCAAAGAGTCAGATACAACTTAGCGACTGAACAACAACCACCTAACGTGGGAAAACGCATTTTGAGTTTTCTTTAAGCAAAATAAGGATAATATTCTTAGGCAGCTGAATATCATCTGGATGTCCAACATGCCCTATTGCTACCTGCTGGAAGCCTTTCTGAAGAACTAACTGAAGAAGGGTAAGTAAGCTAACCTTGTGAAGACAGCAACTCAGGATCAGAAGTTAGAGAATATTCTGAGAGAAGCAGCAACTCTACAGGGAAATGGAAGCTCTTTTTTCTGTGGAGTTCCCCTTCATCAGCTCATGATAGTGGTCACACGACCACACAGCTCATGACAAGTGGTCACATCTCATGAGTAGTCAGGAATTTGGGGGAGCCGATACGTAAATAGTAAAAAATTTAAATTTATCTCCTGAAGTCACTCTGTTGCTACTAACCATGTTACAATAATACTAGCATAATGATTTCTATAGCAGACCAATAAAAATGAAGTAACTGAGTTCAATCTTTTATGTTTCTTAGGAATCTGAGAAAAAGGGCTTAATTAAAAGAATCTACATGGTACAGGATATTGTCTCAACTGTTCAAAACATCTTGGAGGAATTAGCCTCTTTTGGAGAAAGAATTAAAAAGTAAGTTCTGCATTTGTATTATTGTGTTTGGAGTAAAACTGCCGTGCTCTTGGACAAGCAAGGGGGAGAGCCTTGGGGAGGGTAAGATCAGAAAATACAAAAACAAACAAAAAACAGGAGCAACAGTCTTGGGCCTTTTAACTCTGGTTGGTTGGTTCTTCAGGTTTGTCAACTTCAGAAGGGTGGACCACATGACCCAATTTATGCTAGTTATCTGAGCATAATTATTAATAGTGCCTTTTTTTATTCTCAAAATATTCTGGTTTAGGTGATAAACTATAGATTAAAACATAGATTTAATTCTCTAATGGAGTCTCAATTGAGAAAGCCTCTCCATGATTCATGTTTTTATTTTTATTTTTTTGCTTACTTTGTTATACGCACTATGAACTCTGTGTAACTTGGTCTTCTTTTGATATCCATGAACAGAGAAGGCTTTTCTTTAATTGTAAGTGATTGCTCCCCACTTTAAACCCAGTTGTGTCAGCCACGTTGTTCTTTCTAAAGAGCAACTACTGTTCTTATTTTATTGGCCATTCTAGTTTCTTTTTAAAGGACACATTTTTTAGAAATTACATGGGTAAAGAAGAGATTAAAATCAGTCCTAAAAGCCAAGTGAAGTTTTGTCCATGAAGATGCAGGGAAATCAATAAGCGGTGGTTAACATCAGGAAATATAAACAGCTAATGTGGAACTTTCTGTGGTTACTGATTTTCTTCCTCAGTCACTTATTATAACAAATTGCCCTTGAACATCCATTTATAATTGGCATAGAAAACATGTTTTTTTTTTTTGCTTAAAAGGCAGGTTAAAAGTTATCTTTAAACAAGTTTAGTGAGTTTTTATTGAATTTACACTTTGTTTTTTTCATGAGCGATGGTGAGAAAAATTAAGGAGCAGTAGGATTTTTGATCATGTATATTGATATCTGTCTGCTTTATCTCTCTAGGTTTCACATAAATTGAAAAATGATTCCTGAATGTACCCTCAAAATTGCTTAGCAAAAATATGTGACAGTAAAAAATAGTGAAGTGATAAAGAGGGCACTATACTTTTTCATTCACTCATTCAGCTATCAGTGTTTGAATCTCAGGCACTGACTTGGTTTAAGAATAAGACATGTGTTCAAAATAACAATGACAATAGAAACCAGCTAATGTCGTGTGCTAGCCACTATTCTAAGTCTTTGACATGTAGCAACTTCTTTAAGGAGTTATTTAAAGTTTGCATTAAATGAGTCCAACAACCCTGCAGAGTAAGGATTGTTAGTATCCCCATTTTACAGATGAGGAAAATGAAGCGCAGAATGATTAAACATGAAGCCAGATCACACAATGAATAAGCTGTGGAGCTTGGATTTGAGCCTGCCTGCCTCACTTTACACTATAGTGTCATTATCCTCTGGGTATCTGTTTTCTTTTTTCTTGTGTGTGTGTGTGTGTGTGTGTGTGTGTGTGTGTGTGTGTTTGCCTTTATGTTTTGTTCATTTTTCTGTTGTGGTATAGCTGATTACCATAGTATATTAGTTTCAGATATACAGAATAACAAGTTTTTATAGATTACATTCCATTTGAGGTTATTATAAAACGTTGGGTATATTCCCTGTGTTGTACCTGTATATCCCTGTAACTTATTTCTTTTAAACATGGTAGATTGTACCTTTTAATACTCTCTCCATGTCTTGGTACTCCCCACTTTCTTCTCTACGGGAATCTATTTTCCAGTGAAGGGAAAGAACTCTAATAAGACAGCTAAAATAACATTGATGCCAGATAGAGGCTAGGTGGGATGTGGAGATGGGTACTACGTCCCCAGAAGGATGTAGGAGAGAGAGAGACAGAGGAAAGTTCTGAAGAAGCAACAGCTTATCAGCATCTCTAAGGATGGGAAGAGCCAGCAGCTGGGCATAGAGCTGATGAATGGGAGCTTCAGTGGGTGGGTGGCTTTGTGCAAAGGCTCAAAGCCCAAGACTGTGCTCGATGGAGGGAGGTGGAGGGGAAATAGCATGTCTGTGCCACTGGGGACGGATGTGGCAGTTCCTGGAGGTGAGGCAGGTCACACGGGCCTTGAGTGGATGCAGAAAGTCAATGAAAAAACAGTGAGCAAGGGATGTACTGGCAGGAAAGAAGGTAAGAGGATGTGGAGTGGGGGCAAGGCTGAGGACGGAAGGCCGTGTCCTTTGGTAAGACTGTCTCCGTGCTTGCATGTCTGTTAATAGACAAATGTGGCTGTTGTGCAGTTGGTAATGGTCAAGGAAGTGTGTCTGATGAGAAGGGCAGAGTGATTTAAGCTGGCCCCCAGCTCCGCAGTGCCTTTTGGCGGCGGCCGTGCCCAGCACAGCTGTGGTGGCCATGTCTCGAGACGTATTTTCAGCCATGAACAGAGCACTGTTCTGCCCAGCTGTGACACAGGAAGGCGCATGAGGCTCGGCTCCTATTAATTCTTCAGCCATTCATTATTGTGGTGACCTTAAGGTTCCCGCTGGGCATTCAAGCGCAACATCATGTGTAACTCTGTTGGAATTCCATTGTAACTCAGTGCATAAGGACCAGGAAAACTCTTACCCAACTTTTGGCAACTAGAGAATAAATAAGCATGCTTAAATCTCTCAGAGCAAGGCTTCCCTTGTTACTGGCAGAGAAGACCCTGATGATTCTGTATTCACTTGGAGCAAATGGTATTTTCTTTTCTCTGCATTCTCCAATTACCTTCTCATTGTATACAGATTTCAAATGTAGGTATATATCAGGCTAATATTTGCTTAGCATGTGGCACTTGTATTATCCCAGGCAGCAAACAGGATGGGTCAGAAGAGTAATGTATATTACTTGCCCTATTGCTATGAAGTGTTGGCTACAACACTAGTGCTCTTGAGTGGTTAGGGAAGTCTCCTCTCTGCAGAGAAGATACTGAGATTCAGGTAGACTTAGGACAGGGGAGTCATCCTTGCAGATGTTCTGGAGAAAGGCTTAGAAGGCGCGTTTCTAGGAAGAACTTCCCTGACTCTGAAGTCATGCTGTGAAATATTGAAAGATGAGAAAGCAGGATAAGTGAAGTTTGGATGAAGGTGAGCACAGGTGGAAGGACAGATTGATGTATTTTATGTTTAATCTAAATTTACATGTTGAGGGACTTCCCTTGTAGCCTGTTGGCTAAGACTCTGCCTTCTCAATACAGGGGGCCTGGATTCAATCCCTCATCTGGTAACCAGATACCATGTGCTGCAACTAAGACTCAGCACAGCCAAATAAATATTTAAAGTTACATGTTGAAAGGGACAGAGAATGAAGGCAGAATGACCAGGGGTGAGGGCAGAAGGCCAGTTGTGGGGAGAGAGTTCACAAACTGGGGTGAAAACCATGAAGGAAGGCATCCTGTGAGGTAAATCACAAAAGAATAGTCTGCAGGCTTTTCTGACCCATGTCTCTGTTTCCATGGATAGAAGAGTCAAAGGACTTCATTTTTCTGTGCCTAGGAAATGAAGAAAATAATGAATCTGTTGACATAAAGGTCAACCAGTGGGGTACCCAGTTGGGGGAGGAATGCTAGAATGGAGTTGTACCCACCTTACTGGATGTTGAGACAGTTATTTGTGGGTTTTGTTTTGAAATTTTGTAAAAGATATTCTTAGGATATGTTAGTGAACCTGAAGAGTTGAATGAATGAAGAGGATTCCTTGAATGTTTTCATTAATTGAAATGTTCAAGTCAGGGATTCCCTTACGATTTAATGGAGAGCTCCCAAGTCAGGAAATCCATCAAAGTTCATGAAAATGTTTAACAGATTGTTTAATTTTGAGATATAAAGATTTGACTTACCAGAGTTATTCAACCTTGGATGTTCTTTGAAAGACCAGCACTGCAATGTATTTCCATGGTAACTGGAGTGAAGAGTCTAGTAAGGTTTTAAGGGTTAGTACTACTATATACTACTCAGTTCAGTTCAGTTGCTCAGTCGTGTCCGACTCTTTGTGACTCCATGGACTGCAGCACGCCAGGCTTCCCTCTCCCATCACCAATTCCCAGAGATTGCTCAAACTCATGTCCAGTGAGTCGGTGATGCCATCCGAGCTTCTCATCCTCTGTCATCCCCTTCTCCTCCTGCCTTCAATCTTTGAAAGCATCAGGGTCTTTTCCAGTGAGTCAGTTCTTCACATCAGGTGGCCAAAGTATTAGAATTTCAGCTTCAGCATCAGTCCTTCCAATGAATATTCAGGACTGATTTCCTTTAGGATGGACTGGTTGGATCTCCTTGCAGGCCAAGGTGTTCTCAAGAGTCTTCTCCAACACCACAATCAAAAGCATCAATTCTTCAGTGCTCAACTTTCTTTATAGTCCAACTTTCACATCCATACGTGACTACTGGAAAAACCATAGCTTTGACTAGACAGACTTTTGCTATTAAAGTAATGTCTCAGCTTTTTAACATGCTGTCTAGGTTGGTCATAGCTTTTCTTCCAAGGAGCAAGCATCTTTTAATTTCATGGCTGCAATCACCATCTGCAGTGATTTTTAAAACCAAAAAAAAAAAAAAAAGTCTCTCACTGCTTCCATTGTTTCCCCATTTATTTGCCATGAAGTGATGGGACCAGATGCCATGATCTTAGTTTTCTGAATGTTGAGTTTTGAGCCAACTTTCTCACTCTCCTCTTTCACTTTCATCAAGAGGCTCTTTAGTTCTTTGCTTTCTGCTATAAGGATGGTGTCATCTGTGTATCTGAGGTTATTGATATTTCTCTTGGCAATCTTGATTCCAGCTTGTGCTTTATCCAGCCTAGCATTTCTCGTGATATACTCTGCATATAAGTTAAATAAGCAGGGTGACAATATACAGCCTTGATGTACTCCTTTCCTTATTTTGAAGCAATCTGTTGTTCCATGTCCAGTTCTAACTGTTGCTTCTTGACCTTAATACACATTTCTCAGGAGGCAGTTCAGGTGGTCTGGTATTCCCATCTCTTTAAGAATGTTCCACAGTTCATAGTGATCCACACAGACAAAGGCTTTGGTATAGTCAATATGCAGAAGTAGATATCTTTCTGTGTTTCAAAGTTCTCCAAGCCAAGCTTCAAACGTGAACCGTGAACTTCTAGATGTTCAAGCTGGATTTGGAAAAGGCAGTGGAACCAGAGATCAAATTGCCAACATCTGTTGGATCATAGAAAAAGCAAGAGAATTCCAGGAAAATATTTATTTCTGCTTTATTGACTATGCCAAAGCCTTTGACTGTGTGGATCACAACAAACTATATAGTGCTACTCAACACTGAAAAAGCTTAAGATCATGGCATCCGGTCCTGTCACTTCATGACAAAAAGGAGGAGAAAAGGTGGAAGCAGCGACAAATTTTATTTTCTGACGTCTAAAATCTCTGCTGATGGTGACTGCAGCCATGAAACTAAAAGATTCTTGCTCCTTGGAAGGAAAGCTGTGTATTGAATACACTAAACAGAGTATTGAAAAGCCAAGACATCACTTTGCAGACAAAGATCCATATAGTCAAAGCTATGGTTTTTCCAGTAGTCATGTATGGATGTGAGAATTGGACCATAAAGAACGCTCAGCACTGAAGAACTGATGCTTTTGAACTGTGGTGCTGGAGAAGACTCTTGAGAGTCCCTTGGACAGCAAGGAGATCCAACCAGTCCATTCTAAAGGAAATCAGTCCTGAATATTCATTGGAAGGACTGATGCTGAAGCTGAAGCTCTAATACTTTGGCCACCTGATGCAAAGAGCTGACTCATTGAAAAAGACCCTGATGCTAGGAAAGATTGAAAGCAAAAGGAGAAGGGAGTGGCAGAGAATGAGATGGTCAGATAGCATCACCGACTCAATGGACATGAATTTGAGCAAACTCTGGAAGATAAAACTTCAAACTCCGTGAAAGACAGGGAAGCCTGGTGTACTGCGGTCCATGGGGTCACAAAGAGTCGGACACGACTTAGCGACTGAACAGCAAAGCCAGTATGTAGTATCTTTGAATTAAGTCCTCAGTCTTGTAAGCAGGAATATTGAGTGGATTAAATGAGTAAAATGACCTTAATTTTACCTTTTCTGACATGTCTACTCTACAAGTAGTGAGTGTAGGTTCTTTTCTACAATTTTTATTTATGGCTGTGCTGGATCTTCAATGCTTTGTTCAGCCTTTCTCTAGTTGCAGTAAGCAGAGGCTACCCTTCGATGTGGTACGCAGGGTTCTCATTGCGGTGGATTCTCCTGTTGTGAAGCACAGGTTCTCGGCGTGCAGGTTTCAGTAGTTAGGGCTCTCAGGCCCTAGAGCACAGGCTTAGTAACTGTGCAAGGGCTTAGTTGCTCCGTGGCATGTGGAATCTTCTCAGACCAGGAACTGAACCCGTGTCCCCAGCATTGGCAGGGGGATTATCTGCTGCACCACCAGGGAAGTCCAGGTGTAGGCTCTTGAAGCAACTCTCTGGATTCAGATCCCAGTTCTGCCACTTAGACTGGAAGTGATTTGTGGCCAATTAGTACCTTTCCTGACTCAAGTTCTCATCTGTAGAATGGACATGCCAGAAATTCCTATTCATAATATTTCTGGAAGAATAAGATCAATTAATGCCTGTAATGTCTTTAAACTAGTGGATGGCCTGTAGTAATCACTTAAAATTTTTCATGATTATGAATATTGGTAAAATTGCTTTGACCTTCTTTCTCTGTGTATTAAACTTTTTAAAACCTGAGAAACATTTAAACATTTTATTACTAAAACTGTTGGTTGCTTAGGAAAAAATATGTGACTTCACTGACTAGGATGTTGGGAGGGCAAATCTGACATGGTGTGTGCAGACGTGTCTGGTACACAACTTTATTTTTTAGCATCCAACAGATAAAGACACATAACACACCACATCCTTGCACACGAGCAAATGATCATTGAGCTCTTTATAAGGATTGCATTAATTGGGAAAAATTGACATCTTGATAAAACTTGTTTTTAATTTATGAGTGTAATATAGTCCTTCATCTATTTGGGTTATCTTTAGTTTATCTCAATATCACTTTAAGAGTTTTATATATAAATATTTGACGTATTTTTGTGAGGTATAGTCTGAAGTACTTGATTTCGGTTATTTTAAATGGTCTCTCGTTTTCAGGTTTTATCTCCACCTGTTTGTCACAGGATAGAAAAGTGAAATTTGATTTCCAGCATTGACTTTGTATCTATCAACCTTGGTAAACTTAGTTATCTTAATTTTTATATGAAGATTATTATTCCTGATGTTGTATTATATAAACATATTGTCTAGGAATTTTTTTTCTTTCTTATTTTTCAGTCCTTATACATTTTATTTTGTTTTCTTGCTTTATTGTCTTGGCTAGAAACGCCAATCAGAGAGAGAAGGCAATGGCCACCCACTCCGGTACTCTTGCCTGGAAAATCCCACGTGTGGAGGAGCCTGGTGGGCTGCAGTCCATGATGGGGTCACAGGGAGTCAGACACAACTGAGCGACTTCACTTTCACTTTTCACTTTCATGCATTGGAGAAGGAAATGGCAACCCACTCCAGGGTCCTTGCCTGGAGAATCCCAGGGACAGGGGAGCCTGGTAGGCTGCTGTCTGTGGGGTCTCACAGAGTTGGACACGACTGACATGACTTAGCAGCAGCAGCAGCAGCAACACCAATACAATGTTGAACAGAAGGGGTATTAGCGAACATTCTTTTCTCATACTCGAGTCTTGAGAGAAAGCTTTCAACATTTTGCCCTTAATAATGTTGTTTTCTGTAAAGATGCTTCATCAGCTTCAGGAATTTACTGTTTATTCCTATTTTGCTGAGATTTTTTTTATCATGAATGTAGGTTGAGTTTTGTCAAACTTTTGTTTTTGTTCATTGAGATCATCATGGTTGTTTTTGTGTTCTTCTGTTTTGGTTAATGTGTATTATTATTGTTGATTTTCAAAGATTAAACCAATCTTACATTTCTGAAATGAAACCAGCTTCATCATGCTATCCAGTCTCCTTATATATGCTGGGATTTTATTTACAATTTTTTTTACTTATGATTTTTGCAGCTTTAATCATCAGTGAGATTGGATATATAGTTCTTGAAAATTCTTTATAGTGTGAAGGTTATTCTAGACTCATACAATAAGTGGGCAGTATTCTCTCTCATTATCTGCAGTTTGTGTAGACTGTGTGTCATTACTTCAAGATTTTATAGAATTTTCTGGTTAAGTCTCTGGGTCTGAAGTTTTCTTTCAGGAAAGATTTTAATCAAATATTCGGTTTCTGTGGCATATATAGGTCTGTTCAGCTATTCTATTTCTTCTCATATCTGTTTGTATATCATTTTCTAAGAGTGTGTCCATTTAAAATTTTCTACTTTTTGATGTAAAGTTGTTTATATAAAAAAGATCCTCTTATCGTCGATGACAGTGGAATCTAGCTTTGTCCACTTCTTTATGTTTAAAATTGTGTTTTCCCTTCTTCTTGGCAGTCATTTATCAATTATATTATTCTTTAGCAAGAACTGTCACTACCTTTGTTAGTCTCCCTGTTGCTTGTTTTCTTTTCCATTAATTACTACTCTTATCTTTATTACTTTCTTCCTTCTACTTTCTTTGAGATTAATTTACTATTCTTATTTTAACTTTTTGTGGTGGATTGCTAGACTGTTTATTTTCAGTCTTTCTGTTTTCCTAACATAAGCATTTATTTTTTTTATTTTTATTTTTTATTTTTTTAGTTTTTTATTTTTTAAATTTTAAATCTTTAATTCTTACATGCATTTAAAGCGCTACACTTTCCTAGGTGCTTAGCTCTGTGCCAAACATTTTGGCACTGATATTCATTATTAATTCACATTTAGTAAAAACTTGCTTTCTAATTTCTGGTTTTATTTGTTCCTTCACGTGAAGTATATTGCTTAATTTCGAAGTATTTGAAGATTTTCTACCTATCTTTTTGCTCCCGTTTTTTTTTTTAATATAAATTTATTTTAATTGTGCTCTTGGTTTTTAACTGCATTGTTTTATGGTCAGAAAATAGAGATCTAACAGTGAGCACCTTTTTGCCATTCCACAGTCTAATAGTCACCATTACTTTTAGCATCTTCCCAGTCAGTTCAGGAACCCTCTTAACCTATGTTCTGTATCTCTTCTTTTTGACATCTGTCTGCTCTTTGTGATGCCTTTTAAGTGCTTGTCTGGGCTGTCTTGCACGACTCTATTTTCTGTGGTGTTTAAAATCCTGTTTAATTCATGCATGGAGGTCTTAACTTTCAATCACTGTGTTTCTTTTTAAAGTTTTACTTGCTTTGTTTTTGAATCTTCTTGGTCGTTTTTTACAATCTTGTCCTTGACTATTTTTAAGCCTTTGTTTTATGACTTTTAAAGTATTAAGCATTATTATTTAATGTATTATGTTTGCTGTCAGTATTTGAGGTCTTCTATTTGGGGTTTTACTATTACTTCTGATAGCTCTTACTCATGATGCTGTGTATCCATTTATATTTTACTCTTTTAACTGTCTGTGAGCTCATAATCTGTGTGTGTGTGTGTGTGTGTGTGTGTAGTATACTCAGATATATGGGTTAATAATGCATTTCCTTAGAGAAGATTACTGTTCTAGTCACTTTGGGGTGATTCAACCTGGAATCTCTTTTTTTAATTAAATTTCTGCTGAGGTTTTTTTAAAGTATACTAGTAGCATAAACTTGGATGATAAATCCAGGTACCAGCATCATGACACAGAGAATTCTTTGCATCTATTTGTATATGATAGATTTGTTTTCCTTTCTTTTCATCCTTTTCCACTGTGTCTTTCTACTTCTCTCTCTCAATTCATCCTTACCCTGAATATGTAAGTTTTATGCAGTGTTCTTCTACTTGAATCTTCTTTTGTGGAAGCCCTAGGCTATATTTATCTTATGCCCCCCATGCAGTTAACAGATATAGAAGTTCAAAATTTTAATATCTGGCAGAAATTATTGGAGTGAAATTGACTTTGGAAGTTGGTAACCTCCAGAATTCTTGCAATACATTATCTTTTACACTCTATTGTTTTCTTATTTTTAAGTTGGTTTATTGGTAGCTTTCTTTTTTTTTTCCCAACGTACTAAAATTATTTGTCTATGATTTTATTTAGATATTATTTGATATCAAGGCTATTTTCTTTTTAACTACTTACAAACCATACTGCATCAGACATTAGTGTACCATCTCTGCATCCTTGTGCAAAGATATTTGCAGGTTAAATTTCTTGCCCTGGCATAACAGGAGCAATTATGGATTCCATAACATTTTCTCAAGTATTGTGAAGTTGCCTCCTAAGAAGTTCTACTTGGAAGAGAATAGTCAGGGATGGACCTACATATATGCAGAAGTTGTGATGAACTTAGTAGTGTAAAATATTTAATTTTTATCCTTAAAAACTATAAACAAGGGTTTTTTAAAGACAAGGTAAACAAACATAAGTGTGTGCAACAAATATGACAAAGAGCTGATTTCTTTAGTTTCCAAAGAGATTTTGTTTGAGGAAAATATCCAGCAACAGAGTTCCAGGGAAAACAAATAAGCAGTAACTTCTTTGTGTGTATATGTGTGCATGTGGTTAAAATATGCAAGAAATAGAACTATTGTTTTTAATAAACTTAAGGTAAAAATTTAATTTGAATACTAAGCTATCTTTCATGTGTTACCGGAGCTGTTTTTTAAAATTCATTTTTGATTGGAGGATAATCAGTTTACAATGTGTGTTGGTTTCTGCTATACAGTGTGAATCAGCCATAGGTACACTTATGTCCCCTCCCTCCTGGACCTCCCTCCTACCCCCAACCCCATCCCACCCTCTAGGTCATTGCAGAGCACTGGGGCTGAGTGATACAGCAACTTCCCACAGCTATGGGGGAGTTTTACATATATTTTACCATATGTAAAACGTATCTACCATATGTAAATATCTACAGGTATTTACCATATGTAAAACAGCTATCTGTTTTACATATGGTAATGTACACGAAGAGCTAACCATTTTAAATGCCAGTTCCTATTTAATTCTAGCAAAACTTTCTGCTATGGGTATTATTATTATTCCCATTCTGTGGAGAAGAAATTATCATTCAGATTGATTTGAAAGATTTTCCTGTCTTTCTCAGCTTTTCAGAGATAGAGCCTGAACTCAAATTCATGCCAGTTTGCTTGTAAATTTTCTGAAGTATTTTCTTAAATAGTTGCCTCTGGCGAGGATATAAACTGAATATCACTGATAATCAAAATGACCAACAGTCATATTAAAATGTGTTCAACTTTGCTTATAACTTAAGGGCATGAGATAGCAAATACATACATACATGCGTAGTATTGTATCTCCCCGTAGGCAGTCTTTTTAACAAGAGATTGAGGGGTGAGTTGATTTCTCCTATATTATTCTATTTTTTATTGAGTATAGTTAATTTACAATGTTATGTGTGCATTTATATGTATTTTTCAGATTCTTTTCCATTGTAGGTTAATATAACATACTGAGTATATTTCCCTGTGCTATATAGTAAGTCCTTATTGTTTACTTGTTTTATTTATAGTAGTGTGTTAATCCCCAAATCCTTACTTCAGCCTTGATTTGCTCATCTGTAAGAGGGAGGTAATCCTTACTCGAAAGAATTATTGTTAAACATTACAATCTCTCTCTCTCTGTATGTATATATGCTGCTAAGTTGCTTCAGTCATGTCCGACTCTGTGCGACCCCAGAGACAGCAGCCCACCAGGCTCCCCCGTCCCTGGGATTCTCCAGGCAAGAACACTGGAGTGGGTTGCCATTTCCTTCTCCAGTGCATGAAAGTGAAAAGTGAAAGTGAAGCCATTCAGTCATGTCCGACCCTCAGTGACCCCATGGACTACAGCCTTCCAGGTTCCTCTGTCCATAGGATTTTCCAGGCATATATATATCTATATATATCTCTGTATATATAGATATATATATCTTAGGACAGTGGCACCTACTAAGTGCCCAGTAACTATTATAAATGGCTCTGCCCAAATCCCCTGATATGCCCCCCAAAAAAGATAACAGAAATAAATCTTTCATCTCATTTATTTCCTAGCACAAGGCAAGGCAAAGGGTCAAAACAGACATGTTAAGTGAAGATGCCTGGAAGAGTACTCTAGGCACTCATGAGCTCTCATCAAGGCAGTGCATTTTATGACTACTTTCTAGGATTCTGGAAGGATTTCCACAGTACATTCAGTCCCACATCTCATATTTTCTAGATCTCAAGTCAAAACAGACAATAGATAGGACAGAAGGAGCCAGGGTCCCCATGAAAATGATATGCGGCGATATCCCCCGCGTGATCGGTGGGTTGGTGGTGTAATGGTTTATAGCCAGAAGCTCCGTAGCCCATTTTCAGGGCATCATTACCCTTCTGGAGTCAACGAGTCTGGAAATTCTAAATATAAGTTATTAGAAAAACACAAGAGCACTGTAATAATAGCCTCCCATCTCTAAATATTTACTGGCAAGCATGTGTTAATTGAGAGAGAAATATTGACTTTGAAGTGACCTAACTCACCTTTCATTTTGAAGCTCTGCGTTCACAGAGCCACATGACAATATTGCGGTGTTTAATCACTGTTGAGAGTCAGAGTTTTCTCTTAAGTACTGTCGGTTCCAGGAAGGCAGAGTCACCAAGATCCAGAGGAGCTGGATGGCAGTTGGTCTGTGACCTTCACCTCAAAACTGTTTTCCAGTGCCCAGTCATTCTGGCAGACTTCTACATCCCAGTTTTGAGAAGCAACTTCTCCAATAGACCTTTTTTCTTGTGTGTAACTAAGAAATAAAAACATGGCAAAATGAATCGACCACTTTTCTTTAGCATCGGAGAAAATGACATGTATGTGGTTTGTCTACAGCACATTTAACTGGACGGTCCCATTCCTTTCATTCCTGGCCTGTTTGATACTGGCAGTTGCCACCATCACATTGTATTTCATTCCACTCCGGTACATCATTTTAATCTGGGGTAAGTTTGGCACGGTCCTTTTGCTAGCAATCAATTCCAGGTAAGAACCAATTACTCATTTTTAAGTGCAGCTATAAACTTTAAATGTGCTTTTGTTGGCAATTAAACATGAGATTAAGAAAAGCATTTGGGGATCAAAAACTTCTAGGACCTCCCTGAAAAGGCCAGTGGCATGAACGGTCAGCACAGATACTTATAGGCCTCTTGCATAATTGCAATCAAATAAAAATGTGATTGTGCGTGCAATTTCCCTTTGGGCTTTCAGAGTCATAAATACTCCTGAATAATATACTGTTGTGGCCCAGTAACTTTCAGGAAATGCTGTTATTCAAATAGTGAGCAAACACCTTGCCCTGTATGTTGTATAAAAGTATATCTAGCCACTACTAGGCTGCTCCTGACATGTCATCTCCCCTGGAAGGAAGAAAAATAACTTAACCCAATACTTAAAACCAGAAGCAGAGAGGTGAAAGGGAGGGGCACACAGTGGCCACCTAACCAATGCCTGATAGGAAAGGGAAAGCTATTATTTACCAGGGGAAATGGTAAGCCTATATAGAGTTCAGCTGCTTTTTAAAGAAACAAAAATTTTTAGAAACAAAAGTGGCACACTGGAAATAAATTTCAGGACTTGACTTACTACTCAAGCTAACAATTGGAAAAATTACAAGAAGCTTTGTGAATATTTGTGTCTGTTGCTGGGTGGGCACTGGGTTAACATAAGGAGAGTGTGCTACAGTTAATTAACTAAGCAGTCACCCCTCTTCTGGAAGAATCTCTCACTTCTGGTTTTCCATGGCTTGGCTCCTGTGACGACTACTCAGTTCTTGACCATAGGCATCTATAGGGATCTGCAGGTTTCAAGAGATTCAGGGAAGCTACACATATGTGTGTTGAGATGCATTCCTCTTTAAGCAAAAGCTGAAAGCCTGCAAATGCCAGGGTGAAGGGGAGCTATAAAATATTTCTAAGACCATTAATTGTAGACCATTTCCAAAGAGAATCCACAAAGGTAGAATCCTGCTGATGAGAAAGGCCAAACCTGGACATGCAGAAATGGGAAAAATCATAGGAAAAATAGAATAACTCATAACATTTCAGAAATAGGGCATAATCCATTCATTCTGTTTTGTCCAGGAAGTGAAAATTCTATCACATAAAGTTTCTCTTCTTTGTAACAAGCCCATGAAAAGGAAAAGCTTTTCTAAGTTCCTCTTCAGGGGTCCATTTTAATACTCAGTAGTGCTCACTATTTGAGGAAGTTCTCATACCCATGCTTAGTTTTTATTCCTCTGTTGTGTTTTTCACTTTTAGCACATTGGCCCATATTTGACCCTTAGGAAAGAGGACATGGAGCTTTTCAAGGGCCCATTGATTAAGAAGGAATATGTGTTTTATAAGAAGCATTTTCCTGAATACTCGTATACTGAGTGTTATCTGTATAGACTGAATAATCTCATTCTTTCTTGCTTTTTTTTTTTTGCACTAGTTTCTCAGTCCATTTACTCTCCACATTTAAAACACAGATCTTGAAACTCTTTATGATCTGTCCCTAATGAGAATTTGATCCAAAATTACAGTCATTTGGCCACTGTTTTCCTCATTTTTAAGATGATGTAAGACAACAGCGTGGTCAGCTTGGTAAACACCATTGCCCATTATTTCTTCATCCTTCTGGAAGAGAATGCTTTCCTGCACCTCACCTTAGACAAAGAAAACTATACTGTATTTCTTCTTTAGAGTGTCCAATTCAGGATTCCAATCCCTCTTTCAATTTACTCCTAATCCCTTTGACCTCTAGTTTTATCCTCCAAGTTCTTGACAGCTTTCAAAGTCAACTTTTTGCATCCACTTAATGAGACATTGTTCTATTTATTGTTCAGCTTATGAATGAAATTATGAAATAGCATCGAGTTTATGATGCTCTCCTGGACTGAAAGTAATCCTTTGAGCTTTATATTGTCTCATTCGTTAGTTTTAGATTCTAGACAGAGGTTTATAGTTTACTGATGAGTTTACCATAGATAACGCAGTCAAAAGCCTTGACCATCACATTATCTCTTGCCTCTTCTCATTATCTAAAACCTGCTGTACTATCATGGAATATATTCTGCCTTCCTATCAGGACTTATTACTTTGTAGGATAAGTTAGTTATTAGCTAGCACAGACCCAGGGCTTTCCTTTGCACGTCTCTTACATGACCATATTCTTGGCAGAGAATTTAGCATGTAGAAGGAAACTTTATATGTTTGAATTTCTATTGTTCCCTTTAATCTTATTAAGGCTCAGAGGACTATTTCTTTATTCTTTTCAGGATGGAAATGAAAAAAAATTATGTTCACTGCCAAACTGTTTATAGTAGTAAATTAATTTAAAATAATCAAAAATGTTCAATAATAGAGAAGTGATTTAAGCACATTATGGTAAATTTACCCAAGGTACACAGTAAAAATTACGTTTGAGGGGAAAATGATTATATGATGATATTAAATTATATTACATTATGATATATTTTTATGATACATTTACATTATGATTTTTGTTGCTTAGTCCATAAGTTGTGTGTCTGACTCTTTTGCAACCCCATGGACTGTAGCCTGCCTGGCTCCTCTGTCCATGGGATTTCCCAGGCAAGAATACTGCAGTGGGTAACCACTCCCTTCTCCGGGGGATCTTCCCGACCCAGGGATCAAACTGGCGTCTCCTGGATTGGCGGACAGATTGTTTACCTCTGAACCACCAAGGAAGCCTATATTATGATATTACATTATATTTTTAATAAGGATATTTTATATCCATGTATATTGTGATCACAAATATGTTGAATGTACCTATATTATATAACATACATGTTTGTATTTATTTTGCAGCCCAGTTAATACAAGGCAAGACCTTTTACTCTTTGAATATGATTCATTTTATAAATGCACAGCTGAAGGACTAAAAAAAAAAGACTTTCTTATTCTAAGTTACTTACTCATTTTCATTGAGTCCTAAAATAAGTAGATAAAAATCTTCAAAATTTTTGTTCACTGTTTTTAATCTTTTGGAACAAAATTATTTAACTCTATATTCCTCTAGAGTTACATATATATTCCACTATATTTCCATATTCTTTACATCCAAATAACATTTTTATATAAATATTTCTTAAGTAGCACAATTATTTAATATAAGCCTATGAAAATAGCCTAATTTCATGATGACCATGTGCAATATTCCTTGATTCACCAACTTCACTGTAAGGTTTTAAAGGACAAGATACTTTCTGTCCTCTTTACCATGTAATTCCTAGTGAAGCTACACAAAGGTAATAGATCATTGGTGAGTACTTTGCAAATAGTTTTTGAGTGGATAAGTCTGCAAGTTTAATACCTATGATCTCATAGATGGCATTTTTTTTTGAGCCTGCCACCCCTCTTATTTGGGAGTATAATTTTTGAAAATTAAGTTAAAAGTCGTTTTAGAGGAATATCTAGAATCTTCTCTAGGAAACTGTAGATTTTCAGCACTGAATTTTGGTAATTTATTTGTTTCATGTATTTCTAGAAGGCAAGGCACCTTTGAGGATTAGATCCCACATAGGTTTTCTGTATGTTTTGGAAGGTTTCCCATATTCTTTCCATTCTGTTCTTCATCATAGATGCTCTAAAGATAGCTTTTCAGTTCTGATCTGAGCCACTTCTGGTTTTCTCAAGTAGATTAAGAACACCCCAAGCAGATTTTGAGCATCTTAAAAGAAACTATGACTTATTTAACTTTGTATCTCCATTTGATAGCACAATATATCTTACATGTAAGACGCTTGACACAGGAGCAAGCAAGGACCCTCTGCCCACCTCACCCACCCCCACCGATATATTGCAGTCAGGGTTACATGCCAGTCACTCATACAGTGTTGTATCTAACTCAGTTTGAAGAGGTTATTCCCTACTGACTATATGTGCAAAGCAGCCATGTAGTTCTTCATCTCTCATTCTCCGTTTTGGGGGTTTTTTTTTGTTTTGTTTTTAAACTGGAGGGATCTTTCCAATCTATTGATCTATTCTGTCTATGATCATTAAATGATAATGCCTTTCCCAAATGTGAATCCCTTGGTATTTAAATTCCACTTTCTTTCTTTGTCTAAAAGAAAACAGAATAAAAATTCACATCATATATGCCCTATTTGTATTGTTTAGATTTAAAAATCTAAAGGTACCTGCTACTGCAGAAAGACACAACTTCCAAACTGGGTGTGTGATAACATTCTGCCAGTATGAAGACTCTGCCGTCACCACCTTCTTTGTTTTCTTGGCTTATTGACATAGACAGTAATGATGGTAGCCCTCTTCCTTGTGGGGAAATTCTAGATTTTGGAACACTTTGTGATTCTCCTTTCAACCCATGGTACTATGTAAGGCAGGCCTCTGTTATTCAAAATTTAATATAAAAAAATCTAAGACACAGATGAAGTAAGTTGTCTGAAACCACGCAGCTAATAATCCATGGTGAAACCAGACTGGGGCCCGGCTATGCCCGTCCCCAAGCCTTCTTACTTGCCCCGTTGCCCTTCAGAGATGACCAAGCGATCTCTGCTGCCATGTTGGCACTCGCTTTCACACAGTAGACAATACGGTAGAATTACTGACATTTGAGCCTGTGACACCTTAAAAAAGATAAGGTGTGGTTTTGTAGCATGCAATCTGAATTCCTTATAATTTTCAGCCTAACAAAGTTTTTCAAACAGAGACTGTCAGAGTGCTTTATGGACTTCCTTTTGCCCTTATTGGTGCATTTGAGCTACTGGGCAGGTTTGTAATCTTCTCAGTGACTAAGAATGCAGTGTTTTGATCAGCAGTGATATTATCCCTGCCTGGCTGTTCATTGTAAAGACTCCAGATGCTCACAGTATATATAATTAACAATAGAAGATATATCTCTTCTCAGTACGTCTTTGTCTCCCTTCATCATTTTGCCTTGTCTGTTTTCTTTTGCCAAGAAGCCCATCCTACAATTAAATGTCTTTAGAATAACACAGTGGAGAGCGTTTTAAAGGAACACTGGGGGAAATTTTAGCTAGAAACTTGGAGCCGGCTGTGGGGGCAGAGAAAAAAGGAAGGCACAGCGAAGCTTTGACTTGAGAAAAAGGGGGTTATTCACAGGAAGTCCTCCCCGGCCCAGGCAACAAGCCACCCTTGACTTAGGAACCTGTCTGGCTTCCATTTGCCACGTGGATGTAAATCTGACCCTCTTAAAGAAACCACCAGGACTTCAGCATTGTGTCAGGTATAAGGGCATGCAGAAAGTCCAGTTCCTAGATGAAAGCAAAGTAATATTTAATGAAAGAAGAGAAACATCAAACCTTTTCTGTGTTGTGGACTGTTGAATAGGTAAACCTTACCTTGACTTCGGCATAGGCACCAGTGGGAGAACACACCGTGAGCATTCGGCATTGTGGGGGTTGACAAGGACTTAGTTATGGTCCTTGATAGCAAGCACTCTGTAGCCAGACTTCAGGCGGCCACCTTGTCTTTCTGCTTCTAAAAGACAGCACAAAATGCAATTGACGCTTGGTGAAAAGATCACAGTTTGTGAGCTCTGGCTATATAGGCACACCCCTGCTCCCCAAAAGAGCTCTGAGCAGCAGAGTAGGAAACCAAGCTGGTGGAGAGGTGCCTCCCTCTGGGGAGGGAGCTCTGGGCAGAGCTCGTCCTGGACACGCCCGCGTGCCCCCACCAAGGACAGCTTAAACATTTCAGTTCAGTCGCTCAGTTGTGTCCGACTCTTTGTGACCCCATGGACTGCAGCATGCCAGGCCTCCCTGTGTCCATCACCAACTCCTGGAGTTTACTCAAACTCATGTCCATTGAGTCAGTGATTTAAACATCTTACCCCTTTCTAATTACCGTTGTCCTGAATCAGCACGACTCCATGGCCTAGCCAAACCCACACACCAGCGCTGTGGTCCATAAATTAAGCTAGCAACCAGAGTAAGATAATTTTCCAATAATAACTTTTCACAGTTTTCTGCAGCATCAAAGTACGACCAACATGTCAAGTTCTGTTCTGCAGCGAGAGAAGGAAAACCTGTGAAAATGAGTTGGAAGGGGGGAGATAGATTTCTTGCGGGTTCTTTTTAACAACAACAAAAAAAAACAACTCCCACCCTCCAGCTCCCACTGCTGCCTCTGGTCCTCAGCTCCCAAGCAGAGACTTGTTTGGGCTAATGAAGGCCTTTTCCCATCTGGGACATTCGTTTTCCTAGGCGAGGAGGCTGTTAATCAGCGTTGTCCAAAAAAACCAATGAACTCCACAGTTTTAGCGTGTGTTTCTGCCGCCCTGCTGCTGGGCCTGTAATGGGATTTTCACAGCTGAAGAAGGCACAGCCCCTCTCCAACGATCCCCCCCTTTCTCCCTCCAAGAAAAGACGTTTCTGAATGATTCCACATGACAGCAGCGGGTGCATGACTTGAGATCCAGTGATTATTTTCACACTAATTTTTACTTGTGAATGCTTCTCCTCCCCCAGTCGGGTGACTTTTTAAAGATGGGTAGACAAATGGAGAGAGATCAACAGACAAAGAGATCTCCTGATATGTCTGTTTTCCAGGCATAAACAAATTCACTAAGAAGCTTCGAAACCCCTATGCCATTGACAATAATGAGCTTCTGGACTTCCTCTCCAGGGTACCATCTGATGTTCAAAAGGTACGTAATCAACAGCCACCACCAACCGGGGCCCCAACCCCAAACTGTGGCCTGCCCACCCTGCTCCCGAGCCAGAGGAGGAGGGGGCTGTGCTTGTGTGAGTCACTGAGATAACGAATCAGAAAATCCTTCAGGAGGCCTGGCTGGCAGAGAGCTGGCCAGCAAAACCTTTGTCCAAAGCATGAGATGATAGGGGACAATTATCCTGAAAAAGAGCTACTTAAGAATGATCTGGAACTCACACTGTGAGGCTGCAGTGCGGGGAGGTTTGTCCTTTTTCTGACTGTTTGCCTCCCCAAAGAGGGTCAGATGGGCTCAGCAAGTGGGGACACAGGAAACCCAGAGCCAGGGGAGGCTTGCCCATTTTCCTCCTCTTCCGGATGGCAGGCATTCTCCAGGAAGTAGGAGACAAGAGGATTATTCTTTTGATCCGTGTTTGCCCCGATTATCTCCCAGGCCTCCCCCCTCTCCCCTTCTGTCTGAAGACCTAAGAGATGCTGAGGACAGAGCTCCCACTTACTCCAGTACACATAAAGGCAGAGACGGCGTGCGATAATTTGAGGTTAATCAGAAGCATTACTCACGGGTAATGGTCCCTTAGTCCAGCAGTGTCCCGTTTCTGTGGCTACGAAGAGATTAAGCAAGGCAACAGCACCAGAAAGTCTGTAGAGCAGCCTCTTCAGGCATCAGGCTGGTGTGAACCCAGAGGCGGGGACGGCAGACACAGGTAAAGATCTCTCTAGTGGAGAACAGAGGTCAGAGAATAGGTAGCTGGGGAAACAGTGGCATGAAATACCATCAGGATGATCAAAGACGCGATCTGTTATGATGTGAGAGAATCCCTAATCAAACATCAGTTCTCTCCTCAGGCCGCTGTACTGTAATTCATTCCCCAGCACCTCTGGGTGGAGTGCAGAAATGTAGGGTTGACCGGCCTTGGAGAGTTTCTTTCCCTTTTACTCTAAGTTCTAGAGATTAAAATAGACTCTGTGTTGCTTTTTATTTTCCCTTTAACCTTCTTTTAATGATATAATTATGTATTAAAATATATTAATATGAATTTACTGGTTAACATTGCATTACAGGATTGTGAAATAGTAACTTGGCCCCTGTTTGTTGTGCCTTGAAGATTGACAGGCATATCATCCCCTGGGGGACCTTCACAAAACAGCTGTAAGGAAAGCATGCCTTTTTCGCGTATCTGCTTTCCACCAAGTGTAGCTCAGCTTGTGTGATGGGGTAGGATGTCCTTGGGGAATTTGGCACAAATACTCAAAATAGTGAGCACATGTGGTCTGTGATACAATACTTTACACAAAGCCATTCCACAGTCAGCCTATCCGAGCCCACACACCAAAGCGTTGTGATTGCAACGCACCATCACTTGAGTCACAATGTGCGGTTTGTGCCTGCATCCTTGAAGAAAGGAAATTCCCAGCAAGCACCCCCTAAGGACTGTCTGTGCTCAGTTTGGGGACCAGCCCTCAGCAAGGTCATCCAGTTGGCATTGGCATGAAGACTGAGGATGCAACAAAAGAGCATTCAAGGGAAGTGCCCAGGAAGCTAGTGAGATCTGCGAGTATCTCCAAGAACACTTGCTAATAACACAATAGGCAGTTTGCCACTGGGGACTCCCCACGTGCTCGTGTTTGTCACAGATGTTTTAGCCATTATACTGTAAATGAAATCCATTTTTAAGAGAGATCTTTATTAGTCTAGGGGGTATCCATTTCAACATTCTTTCCCTCTCTGGCAAAAGAAATGAATATAATTGGCAGAGGTTTTTTCTCCCCAAGATTTTAGATACTTTTAAATGAATAATTCGTAGTAAGTTGCTGTATCATATACTAAGATAAACATTCCCAAGGGGCCGTTATCAAGCTCTTTCCTGGTCGAACACGGGCACACACACAACTGAAATCTAGCAGTGCCCCGAGAGCAGGTAGAAACCCATGCATCTCATAGGAAAAATCTGCTTTTAATATTTTGGTTTCAAGAAATGATGCATGACTCTTCAAATCCTTCCTGCAATTAATCCCTCCATGTTCCTGTGTTTAGAAAATGATTCATTACCTTTGAACCTTCCTTCCTTTGCCGGGCTGTGTCCTCGGGGAGCCATTAGCACGCTGTGGTGAGCTAGGGTTACCTAGCCGCCAGCGTCACGTCTGTTTTCACAGGTGCAGTACGCGGAGTTGAAGCCGGGCAGTAGCCAGAGCCCTGTTCGGAAGAAGCGCCACGCGCTCTAGGACACACACGGACTATGGGACTGGTGTTCTCTGTCGTTCGGTAGTAGCCGTGGTGTTTTTCTGAAACGCGTGCCATGTCGAGCCCTGTCTTTACCCTCCCTGTCTTCATGGCATAGATGCACGTGCCCACGGGCACATCCGTATGCAGGGGTAATCGACTTTGCATCTGGAGTCAGCGCCACGAAAGGAAACACTCCAGAGACTATAAAAGACTAACATCCCTTCTTCCAACGGGAGACTAAAGCAAGCTTCCAGGGGTCTCAGCACCCTCCTTGAGAACAGCAGGGTGCCACTTGGATGCGAGCATGACTTTGAACTTGTTTTCACATCTCTAACAGTTTCACATCAAGATTCAGTTACGTTCGCTGGCACCCCCACCCTCCTTTCAGACGATTGCTTTTTTTTTTCCCTCTGAGTTAACAGGTCCTTGATAGCCACCATCTACCCAAATAATGTATATTATAAATAAATTTTTAAAAAATTATTACCTGGATCATCCCAGTTCTTTGGGGATCTTTCAGCCATAACAACTGAAGACCTAGATGTAAAATTTCAGTAAGCTGCTTAGTGCTGGATGCCAGCCTGCCTCCTGGTCCATTGCTGGCAATGGATGCTCTAGAGTGTTCTGAGAGATCATTCACCCAAAATGTGAAGGAGTCAGTGAACATATTTGGGTGCTTCAAATAGCCGCTTCTTCTGACGTTACTTTTTGCTTATTTCCCAAATGTAATCTCAGTAGTATAGCTTGAGAAAGAGGAGGGGGGGTGAATGAGTGAATTCTGAGAGTATTCAGAAAGATAGACAGAGGAGCAGGGGACCAATGAATGAGGCTGCTTGTCTGAATGTCATAATCCCTTCACTTGCCTGCACTTTTAGGAAAGTAAAAATGGTGTAGCAATCCACGTGGATCTTTTGTTCCTAAGCAAAATAAGCTATACATAATAAAAACATATAACTCAGAACCCCATTCCTAGAAAGGTACAATCCCCGAAGTCTTTTTGAGTATACACTTTACCATTTCGCTGTAACCTCCTCCAAGTAAATATCCCAGTTTTTGTGCATATATAAAATGAATGCAAATATCTTTCTGTTCAAATGATATTTAAGTTGTAAAGACTATATTTTGTTGACACATACTTTGTATGTGCAGTTTTATATGTATATATCTATAAATATATGTATTGTAAAGAAAAATTGAAGTAAAATGATCTGATTCAATAGTGAGTTTTACTGTCTTTTTTTTTTCTCTCTCTCTGGGTTGTAATTTAATAATCTTCAAACAAAATGTTTATGAAAAATGCCAAAGATTCTAAACCTTATCATCCTGTGTCTGTTTTTCTTCATATTCTATCTTCCTGGGTTGCTTTCTCACTGAGCCAGATTTCTGCATGATTTGATTTACTTCAAGTTAATGAAGCTGGCTGAAAAAGAACCTTGCAGAAATTATAAAAGCTCCAGTAAATCTCTGAGTTGTACATACAATAGATATCCAAGAACCTCTTTTGTTAAACCAGTTACTCAATCTTCTGTGTAAACAATGCCTCATTGTCTCACTCCCAACTACCATCCAGTTTATCACAGTCTGTCATTTTGTAATGACCTAAGTCAGACATTTTTAAACAGACACGTGAGATCTGATCAGTCATTTGAATGAAAACTTTCAGCAGCAAAATAACCCCTTATTTATTCAAAAGTGGAACCAGTACTTTATTGTTGCTCTTTTCTATAGAATCTCAAAATGAAATAATTCGCCCGAAAAGGAGGCGTCATTAGTTAGACTTATTTCTTCTGTAGTCCGATTGGAATTTTCAGCATTGAGTTTAGGACACAAAAAGCAGCTGAGATGCAAAAGCAAGGACAGAATCAACCTTTAATAACTTTGTATGGAAAACAATTGTTAATTGATTAAGTAGTAATGGGATGCTAAAAATGAATGTTATCTGCAAGTGAAATGTTAAGATTCATACAAGTAGTCAAACAATATATGAAAGATTTGGGGATGCTTTGTAGATAAGGTTTATGGGTTATGGTTTTGTCATGTGATAATTAAACATAATTTAGTAGGAATATTGAAAGCCCGACCAAACTCTCCTGGTTCTCTTCTCAAGCCCATTGAGAAGCTCAAGCTCACAAGCCCATCCGCTGCCCTGCCTGGATGTCTTAGGGGCATCTCTTCCTCAGCAGGTCAGGAATTTAGCATTATTCATGTGTTCAGGACCCTGAACTCCACAACTTCCTACTAGCTTTGTTATTTCCCTTACTGGCACAGGCATCTTATAGGTTGGGAGGCCCCTTGTTGCTGAGATCTAAGTTGTATTCGACTCTTTTGCAAGCCCATGAACCATAACCCTCCAGGCTCTGCTGCCCATGGGTTTTCCCAGGCAAGAAGAATATTGGAGTGGGTTGCCATGTCCTTCTCCAGGGCATCTTCCTTGGCATCTTTTTTTTTTTCAGTCCTCATGCCTTTTTCCTGTCTCCCAACCTATACAATCTGGTAGATCTAGTGTTGGCAAGTTATCTTGTCCGTTTCTGATCACAACCACCCAAGCCTCTGCCCAATCTGAGGCCTCTGTAACCTCTCACAAGTCAAGGTAACTGTGCCAATTACTTAACGCCAGATCAGTCTTCATCAGTCTATTATTTTCCCTTGAAATACTTTCTCCCCAGAGAAAGTATTTCTTTCCAGATTAATTCTACCTGCCTTCAAAACATTCAAAAGTCCCATGCCCACATATGCTTTATTATTAGTTTCTTGGCTGTGTTGGAGTCCACCATTCTTGTCACACCCCCTCATCTTACGTGTTTCTGGCATCGGCTGTATTCTGCCATGACTCCTCATTACCAGGGACTTTAACTTCCGCCTTCCTCTACTGGGTAGCCCATCCTACCTGGCACCTAATAGACACTTAGAAAATACATGAATAACAGATCAGGTTATAGAGACCTATTCTTTCTCTGCCCTTTCATGTGTGATTCTCAGAGGGCTGAGCTGGATAATTTAGTGTGGTCTATCCCAGGAAATAATTTCTTGCATTAAGTATACAGATTATGACATTGTTTATAAACTCTGGCTGTGTTAATTATAAGCTTTTAAATTAAGCAATGTCTTATATTTGCAGAAGTCCTTACTTCCATGTCAATGGGAAATATGTTTATAATCAAAGCTCTCTTGGTTCTCTTCTTAAGCTCAATTTTTTACTCACATCATTGAACAAACATATTGAATGCTGATGATACACTTGAATGAAACAGAGAACCTTCCCTTAGTAGAGCCAGACATTAAACGGATATTTTTAAGCAGTATCATGGCATTACATTCTCAGATTCAACTTTTAAGAAGAACATTCTGGCTGTAGTGGGGACGTTAGTAATTATGAATGCCCAGAGAAGAGCCAGTTGCAGGGCTGTGTATAACCTGATGGTAGGCTGGACTTTCAAATAACAGTACCAGAAAAAGAAAAATACATAAGTGAAATTGGAGAGAAGTTAAGAGATTAAAGTGAGTAGGATTTCTCAGTTTTATGACTATGGGTGAGGGAGGGAGTAGATAGATCAAGGGTGGTGCTCGGTCCTCTTGTCTCTGGATCTAAGAAGATGGTCTTGCCTTTGACCAAGAAAGAATTATAAGAGCAGCCAGGGAAGGAACTGCAAGAGCCCAGTGTTAGATAGTGTTGAACGTGAGATGCTTGAGAAGCCTCCAAATGGCAATGTCTAAGAGGTGACTGGATACATGAACATGGAACTAAAAGAAGAAATGCATGGTACTTGTACATGTAAGGACCAGCAGTCATAGAAAATGAAGTTACATGCTTCAAGAGATTGAACTGAACACTTATAGTCATATATATATAATCTTTACATATAGATTAGTTAGCAAAGACTGTAAATAGAATTAAATAGGTAAGCAGTGAGCACATTGTCATTGAATATAAGGTGAGAGCATGTTTCCAGAAAGAAGGTGTGGTCCCTAGTGCTGAATACCACTGAGATCCTGTAGGTTGAGGACAGAATATGAGCTTAAAATGATGTGGTAGTCAAGAGGACCTTGGCAATGAGTCATAGTGGAGTAGTAGGAAGAGATACCAGATAGGGGTTGACATGTGTGGATGTCTGGATATGGAGACTGAACGGAGGTAACTCTGAAAGTTTCACTGCAAGAAAGGGAGAGAGAATAGAGATTGGGAATGAAGGAAAGTTTATAGAAAGACTGTAATAAAAAAAATTGCTTGTGTCATGAACTCAGTGTATATGCATCAGCCACAAAAAATTCCTCAGGAGTATGAGATGAAGTTGATTGTGGTGTTGCTTAGTTGCTCAGTTGTGTCCGACTCCTTTGCGACCCCGTGGACGGTAGCCCAGCAGGCTCCTCTGTCCATGGGATTTCCCAGCCAAGAAGACTGGGGTGGGTTACCATTTCCTCCTCCAGGGCATCTTCCGAACCACTGATCAAAGCTGCATCACCTGCATTAGCAAGCGGGTTCTTTGCCATTGAGACCGGGAAGCCCTGAAGTTGACATATTCATTATTTAAAATTACGTTCTGTCAAAACCCACCTCTTCTTTATGTAATATTCAGTTCAGTTCAGTCGCTCAGTCGTGTCCGATTCTTTGCGACCCCATGAATCGCAGCACGCCAACTCCCGGAGTTCACTCAAACTCACGTCCATCGAGTCGGTGATGCCATCCAGCCATCTTCATCCTCGGTTGTCCCCTTCTCCTCCTGCCCCCAATCCCTCCCAGCATCAGAGTCTTTTCCAATGAGTCAACTCTTTGCATCAGGTGGCCAAAGTACTGGAGTTTCAGCTTTAGCATCATTCCCTCCAAAGAACACCCAGGGCTGATCTCCTTCAGAATGGACTGGTTGGATCTTGTTGCAGTCCAAGGGACTCTCGAGAGTCTTCTCCGACACCGCAGTTCAAAAGCATCAATTCTTCGGCGCTCAGCTTTCTTCACAGTCCAACTCTCACATCCATACATGACCACAGGAAAAACCATAGCCTCGACTAGACAGACCTTAGTCGGCAAAGTAATGTCTCTGCTTTTGAATATGCTGTCTAGGTTGGTCATAACTTTCCTTCCAAGGAGTAAGCGTCTTTTAATTTCATGGCTGCCATCACCATCTGCAGTGATTTTGGAGCCCCCCAAAATAAAGTCTGACACTGTTTCTACTGTTTCCCATCTATTTCCCATGAAGTGATGGGACCAGATGCCATGATCTTCGTTTTCTGAATGCTGAGCTTTAAGCCATTAATCTAGCTTTTATAGCAAAAGAATTGCTGAAAAATTGAAATAGAATATTCTCTGAAAATATTATGAGTAGTCAATTGATAATTGAATAGAAGTCAAGGGTGACTTCTAAAGAATGGCTTAAAACACATTACCTCTTTATATAGGTCTCCTTGTATAAAACCTGCCATTCTGTTCTGGCATTTTAATGTAATGATTTACATGGAGAAAATGGATGGTCAAACACATCAGAATTGTTAACATTTTATAGCACTTATCAAATTCCAGATACTTTCTAAGTGCTTTAGATGTAATAGCCCACTTAATAATTTTTAAAAAGCAACTATGATATGCTTCTAAATGCTTACTTTAAAAAAAAAAAAACCAATCTTCTGCAAACTGTTTTAGAAAATAACAAAAAAGATTATACTTTTCTACACATTTTATGAGGCTGATATACTAGTTATCCCCAAACACAAGATGATACAAGAATGGAAAATGACCAAAATCCCTTATGTACATAAATGTAAATTTGTGCAAGATATATAGGCCTTTACACTGAAAAAAAATTAATGAGAGGTGGAAGATAAACGAAAGGATTCATGAGTTAAAAGTTCAATATATTAAGATGTCAATAGGTTGAATATAAGCCTGATAAAAATTAGAAGATTTTTTTTTGCAGGAATTAATCCACTGACTACAAAATATATATAGAAATGTGAGAGTTCAAGAATAGTCAAAGCAGTCTCACAGGTAATAACTCTAGCAGATGTCCAGATGTATTACAAAGCTATTGTAACTAAGACAATGTGGTATTGGCACAAAGGTAGACAAATAGATCAAAGTAGAAAAGACGAGAAGTAGACCCACACATATTTGGTAACCTGTGACCTAATTTATGTCAAAGGTAACATATTTGTAGTGCATAGGGAAAAGACCTTTTTGAAAAATGATACTGGGTCATTTTAGCATCCATGTGGGTAAAATGAATCTTGATCTCTTCCTTATACAATTTATAAGAATCAATTCCATATGAGTTTGCAGATCCAAAGTGAGTGAAGTTGTTCAGTCGTGTCCGACTCTTTGTGACCCCATGGACTATAGCCTACCAGGATCCTCCGTCCATGGGATTTTCCAGGCAGAAATACTGGAGTGGATTGCCATTTCCTTCTCCAGGGCATCTGCCCAACCCAGGGACTGAACCCGGGTCTCCTGCGTTGTAGGCAGACACTTTACCATCTGAGCCAAAAGTGGATGGCAAAATAAAGATTTCAGAAAAAGATGTAGGAAAATATTTTCACATCTATGTGATATGCAAGAATTTCTTCAACTGGAGACGAGATGCTAATCATAAAGGGAAAATACTGTTAAACTGTTGATCATTACAATTAATCTTTTCCTCAAAAAATATGATTGAGTGTAAAGATAAGCCACAAAGTGGGAGAAGATAAGCAAACTCTACCTGTAATCTGACAAAGGATTCTTATCCAGAGCACATAAAGATCTATAATGAAAAGGCAGATAACCCAGTAGAAAAATGGGCAAGAGGCTTGAACAGGTACTGTATAAATGAGCCTATCTAAATGGCCAGCAAATATATAGAGAGGTGCTCAACATCATTAGTTATTAGACAAGTGCAAACTGAAATCACAAAATGATACCAGTGTGCATAGTCAGAATAACTAAAATGGAAAAGTACAGCATCTATTAAAGCTAACTGTATGCATACCCTATGATCTTTCCCCCAGTTTTGCTCTTAGGTATACAACCAGTAGATACGTGCATGTTCATAAAAGACATGCCTAAGAACATCCACAGCAGCACTATTCATATAATTCCAAAGTAAAAACAGTCTTCAAACATACATATGTAGTATGTATATATATATACATGTATATGCAATCTCTGACTTGATCATAATCTGTGACTGACCCTACAGTGGAATACATAAATGAAATAAACAATAGTGTTACGTGCAACAACATAGGTAAATTTCACATTTTGTTGAGCAAAACAAGACACACGCACAAATAAAAGCAATGTACGATTCCATTTACATGATGTTCAAAACCAGGGAAAATACATTCTATGGTGTTAGAAGTCAGAAAGCTATGGGTATAGTGACTGAGTGGACTCCTGGAATGATGCTACTGGTCAATTGTTTTGGTTTGAACTCTCGTTACATGAACTTTTTGTTCATTTTGTGAAATTCCCTGAGTTTATGACTAATGTAATTTCCTTCATGTTTCCTAAAAAGAAAAAGAAAGATGATGAAGCATGACAATTTTATCCCTAATTTACAATGAAAAAAGCTGAGGCCAATCACTGTTAAAATATTTTAAACATCAAAAGAACCTATTCCCATAAACCTTTACAATTGCTTAAGAGTTGAGAGTCCTTTTGAACAATAAACCCAAAAAAGATAGTTCCTACCTAATCTTTTTGCTTTTGAATATTCAATTTCACCTTAAATCAGCCATCAATTTTTTTTTGAATCTTTTTAAACAAGAGAACTAAGATTGGCTTCTAACTGATCATATGCTGAATCGTTAAAAAGTTGCTTTACATGAGCAAGTTCAGTTCAGTCACTCAGTCGTGTCCGACTCTTTGCGACCCCATGAATCGCAGCACGCTGGGCCTCTGTCCATCACCAACTCCTGGAGTTCACTCAAACTCATGTCCATCAAGTCGGTGAGCAAACTGACCAATAAAACCACAGGCGCCTGTGTTCCCCAAATTTTTACCTCTTTTCAGTTTGCACTTAGGTTCCTTGAGCCTGGCATCCTAGGACATCTCTTATATGAATCATTCATTTTTCTTCCTCTTTTACATATTAAAGCTTATGAGAAAAAAGATGATGGATTTTTTTATAGTTGTTGTTCCATAGGAAGGCTACGTGTCTTCTTTCCCATAGGAAGAAAGAGAGATGGATGATTGACAGATATACATAGAAGATAGAAATCAATAATATAGTTGAGAGTGTATGTATACACATATATATGCATATATATGTATGCTGCTACTGCTAAGTTGCTTTAGTCGTGTCTGACTCGGTGCGACCCCAGAGACGGCAGCCCACCAAGCTCCCCCATCCCTGGGATTCTCCAGGCAAGAACACTGGAGTAGGTTGCCATTGCCTTCCCCAATGCATGAAAGTGAAAAGTGAAAGTGAAGTCACTCAGTCGTATCCAACTTCTAGCGACCCCATGGACTACAGCCTATCAGCCTCCTCTGTCCATGGGATTTTCCAGGCAAGAGTACTGGAGTGGGGTGCCATTGTCTTCTCCTATATATATATATAGTTGAAATGGAAAACTTTACCTTCTTTGCTCAGTAGTTGGAGGCCTACAAATTAAATTTACCTAACAGATTTACAAGAGAAAGAACAGATTTTAACCATGTGTGCACAAAGGGCAGATCACAAAGAAATGTGACTCAAAGTGGGCAGTTAGAGTCTGGGGCTTAAGACATAAAGGAGAGACTTGTGGACACAGTCAGGGAAGAAGAGGGTAGGATGAATTGAGAGAGCGGCATTGAAACATATACATTATTGAAACATATACATTATCATATGCAAAATAGACAGCCAGTGGGAAATTGCTGTATGATGCAGGGAGCTCAGATCTGGTGCTCTGTGACAACCTAGAGGGGTGGGATGGGGTGGAGGGTGGGAGGCAGGGGTCATGTGGGGCTGATTCTTGTTGATGTATGGCAGAAACCAGCACAATCTTGTAAAGCTATTATCCTCCAATTAAAAATAAATTTTAAAATAAAGAAAATAAGAAAAAACAATTTGGGGCTTAAACACCGTCTTAAGGGGTGAAGGGAAGGAGGAGAAAGGCATGTAAAACGGGAAGGTAAATGACTTGTTAGAGGGGGGGAGAAGGGATAAAACATGGAAAACTAGTGACTTTTAGGAAAAATAGACGGGTCCTCAGTAGGAGAGAGGGATGGGAGACAGGATGGTTTTGTGACAATGCCTCTCTAGGTGTAGTGTCTTCTCATTGTCTCTAGTGATAAGAGTCTACCTTTCTACGTGACTCTTGGGCTGCTGCTGCTAAGTCACTTCCGTCGTGTCCGACTCTGTGTGACCCCTTAGACGGCAGCCCACCAGGCTCCCCCAGGATTCTCCAGGCAAGAGCCCTGGAGAGAGTTGCCATTTCCTTCTCCAATGCATGAAAGTGAAAAGTGAAAGGGAAAATTGAAAGTGAAGTCGCTCAGTCGTGTCCGACCTCAGCGACCCCATGGACTGCAGCCTTCCAGGCTCCTCCGTCCATGGGATTTTCCAGGCAAGAGTACTGGAGTGGGGTGCCATTGCCTTCTCTGTACTCTTGGACAGGGAATTTAAAACAATTCAGTTCTTTGTAGGAGTCTCTGCTTTTAGTCAGATAAAGGAGTTCAGGAAACAATTTCATCTGTTGATTTTCAAATGCTCTCAGCTCAAAATAATTTGTGTGTCCCAACTGTATATTCTGGACTCCTTCAATATGTACGTCCATACACACATATAGTCACACTTGTTTGTGAAATTTTACATATCTCCAAAAATTGACCCAAAGATTCCAGTTAAGAATCCAATAATCGTGTTTTCAGGCAAAATATTAGAAGTTTGTCTCTTGCTTGGTTTGAAACCTCAGGGTACAGCAGCGTTTTTCTAGGAGCCAAAATGGTAGGCTCATTGCCAGAATCCGACTCATTCACTTCTGATCCAGGTTTTCTCTGGGAAATGTTTTATAGGCTGAAAAAAAAAATCCTAAAATTTCAGTTGGTTTTCCATTCATTTAATTTATTGCAATAGCAAGCTTCTATCACCCATGTATTTTCGTTATTAGATCAAAACAACTGGTTGGAAAAGTGAAGACACATGAAATCGTTTGTTTAACTGCACAATAAACAGCTGCCCCAACTGACTCAGCGTGCATCTGCCCGGCAAGGCTGGAGGTGAGTTTGCTTCTGTTTGGGCATTTTTATCCCCAAAAGGCCCACACAACTTAGAGAAGCAGTCCGGCCAAGAAAAGTTAAGAGAACAAGTGGGACATTCCTGGCACACTGAAGGGAGACCACAGATTTTTTTTTTTTTCCAGTCGAGGCATGAATCGCCTGTATGCTATTTACATTGCATGCGGGGCTGCACCCAGCGTGGAAGTTGCTAGACCAGAATCTGGTATAACAAGTGGGAAGCACCGCCTCTGATGGGAGAAAGGGTTGGAGGTCAATGGTCAGGGACAGGTGCTTTAGTCTGGCAACACCATCACATCTGGATGGAGCTGAGCTTACTTGGGGAGAATACACAGGTTCCTGTCATCTCAAACTCTGAAAGTTTTGCCCTTGCCTATATTTACCCCAAGCAGCAACGTTTACCCCAAGCAAGTGTTACCTGGAGTATGACTCAGTAGGAAAAAATATCTTATCATATAAAAATTAATATTTCTCCTTTTTCATATTGTCTGTACTATATACACCTCCTCTGGGGGCCCAGAAGGTAAAGTGTCTGCTTGCAATGTGGGAGACCTGGGTTCGATCCCCAGGTTGGGAAGATCCCCTGGAGAAGGAAGTGGCAACCCACTCCAGTATTCTTGCCTGGAAAATTACATGGATGGAGAAGCCTGGTAGGCTACAGTCCATGGGGTCGCAAAGAGTCAGACACAGTACTATATATATATATATATATATATATATATAATATACTATGTATATTCCATTTGATAATCATCTGAAATGTTTTTGCTGAATATTCTTTTCTCTTTCAAAGCATTAATAAAGATGTCTGAACAGGTCAGCATGTAACATTGATCCCTTCAGTCCAGTTGATCAGACACTTCTTTTAAACTAGATCCAGGAGCATTTATCACAATTACAGTCTTAAGAAGTGATTGGTTTCAACTAATCAGTCTGTAGTTTTTTTCAGCAAATTAAACTTAAAATTGGAGCTTTGTGAAATACCACTGAATCGTCTATACTGATTTTAAATAGCGAACAGACCTCGTGGTCTTCTCCAGATAATTCCATTCACTGAATATCCTCAAATTGAAGCTTCATAATTGATACTAGTAAATTTGCTTTTAAAACCCTGGGCATCCCAGTAGCTACTGTTTCTTGATGGTCATTGATATTCAAGGCACTTAGAAATCATAGTTTTAGTCAATTACAAAGATATTTTGCATAATTAACAGGTTCTGTCTAGGCCTAGGGTTTTGATCTGTGCTTCAGTTCTTGATTTTACCTGAACTGCTTTGAAAGGTCCTGGTTAGGAGGTTGGGAGGAGGGGGCAGTGGTGAAAACTCTGAGGTCTGGGTCATTTTAGGACTATTGACTTGAAGGATAAGGTTTCCTGACAGCTCTTTCCTGTGTTTCTTATAAATGGTAACTTGGTCAAGCTGGCCATTTCTATCAAGTATTCATATTGACTGTTCCTGGGAAAGATTTCCAAATGAATAGTGTCTCATTCATTTTAATAATTAATGCCCCCTTTTCTCCTAACCCTTAGATTTCAGCCTAGCTTTCGATTATTCATAGTCCTATGGGAACATGAATGCCTTGCACATGCTCTCTCCAAACTTGCCGTTAAGTTTTAAACTTTTATCGTTGTGCACTTCTCTTCCACTGTCCTGATAAGCTGTACAACTGCTACCTTATTTAATCTGGTTTTCGCTCTCTCTCTCTCTTTTGCAGCTGTCCATCTTCTAACTCAGAGGCAGCAAATATTTCACATATCCTAAAACAGGCAATTTAACATGGGGGTGGAGGGAACTCAGAGGGCTGGTTGAGACCAGATTTGGACTTTATCAAAAAGAAAACCACTTTGCTTCCTCCAACTGCCTTTCATTAACATTTGACTATTATTGGCTTGGGTGATCTCATTGACCTGGAGCTAGGAAGAGAGAAGTTCAAGTTCACAGCCAGGAACTCTGGTGGTAATTTACTGCATGTCTCTAAAGCACATTTATCTTCCTGGAGCCCCAATTTCTCCACTCCTAGGTTAGAAATAATAACAGCCAAACGATGGGGTTTTGAAGAAAGAATATAGAAACTCATCAATGTCAGGCACACATTGTATTCTTTTATTAAATTAAGATATATATGTCTGTGTGTATGTGTGTGTGTGTGCGTGCTTATCGGGAGGAGGATATAGAAACCCACTCCAGTAGTCTTGCCTGGAGAATCCCATGGACAGAGTAGCCAGGCGGGCTATAGTCCATGGAGTCTCAAGTAGTTAGACACAACTGAGCAACTGAGCCTACTCACATGTGTGTATGTATATATATATATATATATATATATGTGTGTGTGTGTGTGTGTGTGTGTGTGTGTGCATATATCAATGGTGCTGTTTGATGAATCTTTACTAATTGAATATCGCTATGAAACCAACATCCAGGGCAAGAAACCTGACGTGGCCGATACCCCCAGAAGCCTCTCCTGTACCTCTTTTCATGACTGTCCCTCAGGGGTACATGCAGGATATCTCAGACTTGGCACTATTGGTCTTTGGGGCCAGATACTTCTTGGTTACAGAGTGTACACATAGTGTTTAGCAGCATCCCTGGCTTCTGACAGTGAGTTGCCTATGGTATGTCCCAACTCTGCTAAAATCTGACAATCAAAAATGTCTCCAGTGGTCTAGTGGTTAAGACTTGGCTCTTCCACTGCAGGGGGAGCAATTTCAATCCCTGGTTGGGAACTAAGATTCCACATGCCGTATGGTGTGGGAAACCAAAAGTCTCTAGATATTGCCAAACGTTTGGCATATTGCAGGGGAGGAGGGGCTGGCAAAATTCTGATCTTTATACCACTAGGACCTAAGTCCTGAGGGGCCCCTCCTGTGTGAGCTGTCACTTGCTCTTCTCTCTCTTTCCCCCTATGTGGGGACCCATGCATTTGAGAGAAACTCCTGAGTACAAACTACTACCCAGTGGGTTCACTGCCTAGGAGTTCTGAAATCCACGTCTTCCCTAAGCCTGGAGCCCCAAATGTCTTGCTTCTCTTCCCATTTCTCCCTAGCTCCTATCAACCTCTGCTAGTAGAAGTGCAAATTGGTTCAATCACTTTGGAAAACTTTTGGCAGTATTTATTAAGGATTTATTAAGCTGCGCATATGTGTACCTTATGACTACCCCCTAGTTTATTTTGAATGTTTACTTAATACTTTATGTCTGGCCTTTCCCAAAAAGGGATTTGAAGTAACTTGCGACAGACAACATTAATATGTTAATTAACCTGTATATTTTAGTGGAGTATTAAAGTTGAAAATAAGGGAAATGATTTCTTTGATTGGTACTACAAGCAAGCTGGGGAGTTTAAGATGAAAAATATTAGTATTAATTGCTTTACAATAAACATTCTTGTTTATAGTTTGAATCAGATTCCAAGTAAGCTCATACATTTCATTGTTGATATGTCTCTGAAATCACTTTTAAGCTTGTATGTCTCCAATCTGTATGTTTTCTCTCAATTTGTTAAGGAAACTGATCTTTTGCTCTATAACTTTTCTGATCATCTGAATTTATATGATTGTATCCTCATGGTGTCATTTAATTTGCTCTCTGTCCTTCTATTCTCTATAGATGGTAATTGGGAAAATATGTTCTCAGATATGGGCTTCCCTTGAGGCTCAGCTGGTAAAGAATCCGCCTGCAATGCAGGAGACCTGGGTTCAATCCATGGGTTGGGACGATCCCCTGGAGAAGGGAAATGCTACCCACTCTGGTGTTCTGGCCTGGAGAATTCCATGGACTGTATAGTCCACTAGGTCACAGATATAGTTTGTAGTATAAGGGCCTGACAATTATTAGGTTCTTTTCTTTTATTGTCAAAGCGTAATGTAAGTGACTAATATTAAATGCACCCACTTCAAAGACATGGATCTTGAATAGACACATTATCAACTAACCATTATGTAAAGAGCCAGGCCACCCCACCCGTGGAGTTCTTCTTCTAGAAAGTCCTGGTTGACCCAGATAACTGACCTTTTAGATAACTCTGATTTTCCTTCCCTCTACTTTAATTCCCACTCTTATGTTTTGCATTCACCAATAAATATTGAAACTGCAAAACCCTAGACACTGCACCCTTGACCCCATTAAAGGCAGAACTTCAAGGTCCATTCTCTCTTTTCTGTCTTTCCCTATGACCTTGTTGTATGGCCCCAAGCATGCTGTGTACCCTCCAGGACTGGTGAATAATAAATATTGTTTATTTCAAAGTTTCCTGATGGTTGTTCCTGATGTCTGCAGGCATCCTGCAATCAAAATAAAAATCACAAGGGCTGGTCCAGCCGCCAACATTGGAAATGTCTATGAGGACTCACTATGGGCCAAGGTGAGAGCTCCCAGAACTTCCTAGCTGATAGCATTACTATTGATAGACACAAAATAAGGTTTGATGATTTCCGATGCCATTTCATATGCTGCTGTACTTTGCCATCAAGAGCCATATCATGTTAGCAATGAATCATTCTGGATCCATTACTTCCTTAGGGCTGCCATATAGAAATATTTCCCATCTAGTGTTTCTCCTATATTCATCAGCTGTACTTCAAGTGACAGAATCCCTTATTCTCCTATTTGGCTATCCAGTAGGAAATTTTTATAGGAAATTCATGTTTTTCCCCTTTATTCTCCTGTTGTTGTTCAGTTGCTAAGTCGTGCCCAACTCTCAGCACACCAGGCTCCTCTCTCCTCCAATATCTCCCAGAGTTAGCTCAAATTCATGTCCACTGAGTTGGTGATTCCATCCAAATATCTTCTCATCCTCTGTCATCCCCTTCTCCTCCTACCTTCAATCTTTCCCAGCATCAGGGTCTTTTCCAGGAGTCAGTTCTTCACATCAGGTGGCCAAAGTATTGGAGCTTCAGCTTCAGCATCAGTCCTTCCAATGAATATTCAGGACTGATTGCCTTTAGGATGGACTGGTTTGATCTCCTTGCAGTCCAAGGGACTCTCAGGAGTCTTCTCCAGCACTACAATTCGAAAGCATCAATTCTTTGGTGCTCAACCTTTTTATAGTCCCACCCTCACATCCATACATGACTACAGGAAAAACCACAGCTTTGACTAGATAGACCTTCATCAGCAAAATGATGTCTCTGCTTTTTAATATACTGTCTAGGATTGTCATAGCTTTCCTTCCAAGGAGCAAGCATCTTTTAATTCCATGGTTGCGGTCACTGTCCACTGTGATTTTGGAGCCCAAGAAAATAAAATCTCTCATGGCTTCCACTTTTTCTCCTTTTATTTCCATTGTTATCCTTATAGACAAAGTATTAATGAGCTCTAAGTTGGCTTCGGATTCTTTTTGACATGATCTTAATATTTTTTGATAGTTTCTCTTGGTATCTGATATGATGAACTGTTAAACCCAGCACCTACCTTACTAAGGCCTTAGAATCAGTCATTTCTCCAAAAGTGCTGGGATTTTTTTTTTAGTGGGAAATGGTGTTTCAGGACCACAGTCTGGGTGTCTTGCCAGGATTCACAAGATAAAGAGCCAATAGGATGTATGTGTGTGTGTGTGTGTGTGTGTGTGTGTACGCGCACACACGTGCTCCCACATGTGTAAAGATAAAGAATTTGTCCACACAGTTATGGAGGCTGGTAAGTCTCAGATCCTTCGGGTGGGTAGCTGGTGACACAGGTGAGCAGGCTGGTGACTCAGGAGGACCAATAATGTAGTTTGACTTTAGAGGCGTGCAGGCTTAAATCCCAGAAAGAACTGTTTCAGGTCCAATCTGAAGACAGGAAAAAAGCCCATATTCTAATTCAAAGGCACTAAAGTAGGGAAAATCCTCTCTTACTTAGGGAAAGTGAAAGTGAAAGTTGCTCAGTCATGTCCGACTCTTTGCGACCCCATGGACTGTATGGTCCATGGAATTTTCTAGGCCAGAATACTGGAGTGCATAGCCTTTCCCTTCTCCAGGAGATCGTCCCAACCCAGGGATAGAACCCAGGTCTCCTGCACTGCAGGCAGATTCTTTACCGTCTGAACCACCAGAGAAGCCCAAGAATTCTGGAGTGCGTAGCCTATCCCTTCTCCAGGGGATCTTCCCAACCCAGGACTCCAACCGGGATCTCCTGCTTTGCACGTGGATTCTTTACCAACTGAGCTATCAGGGAAGCCCCTTACTCAGGGAGAGTTAGCTTTTTTTTTTTTTTTTTTTTTCTATTCAGGCCTTCAACTGATTAAATGAAGTCCACCCACATTAGGGAGGACAGTCTAATTAATACAGTCTACCAATTTTAGATGTTAATCTTATCCCAAATCATTCTTACAGAGACAGCCAAGATAGGACATCCGTGATGGTCCAGTGGTCAAGAATCTGCCTGCCAATGCAAGGGACATGGGTTCAATCCCTGGTCTGGGAAGATTCTACCTGCTGCAGGGCAACAAAGCCCTTCACCACAACTTCTGAGCCGCTACTCTAGAGCCTGGCAGCCACTATTACTGAAGTTTGCCCACCGTAGGGCCAGTGTTCCTCAATAGAAGAAGCCGCCTCAGTGAGAAGCTGATACACCGCAACTACAGAGTAGCCCCTCTTTCCACAACTAGAGAAAGCCTGTGCCCAGCAATGAAGACCCAGCACAGCCAAAAATAGAAATAAATAAATAAATAAATAATGTTTCATCTGGGTGGCCTGTGGCCCGGTCCGATGACATAGAATTAAGCATCGCATTGGATACTAAAATTGCTCAGTACAACTGAGTTTCTCATTGTTTCTAGCCTTTTTCAATACTAGAAAATGATTTTTCAAATAAAATACATGATAAATTGATGCTAATACTTCCAACTACAGGGTCTTTACTTCAATTCTTTAATCTTACTTCTATGTCTTATTTCCCTCTATGGAGAATCCCAGTTCTCAATTATACCTAATGTAAATTAGAACATTACAAAATTAAGCATGCTCTTTATCCCACAACACAGCAGTCTCAGAATAACAAAACCAGCACTACCACTAATAATATTATTACAGGTAATTATTTATTTATGTAGTTTTTTGCAGTTCTTTAAATTATTGTCTCTAAGTCACATAGAATAGTTCCCTGGAATTATGCCACCAATTGGATACACATGTAAGTTAATTTGTTTTATTTTTTTTAGGGATAGCTTTTAAAATTTAATTTTGTTTTGTAATCGGTAAAATAGTTACTCTCTTCCAAAGTCAAATCTACAAAACAATGTATTATCACCTTCCCCCCAAAGTAACATTTTTTTTTCTCTTTCCATCTCATTTGTTGGATTAAAAAAAAACAAATTAACATAAGCACACACAGACACATATATATGCTCCTCTCCTTCCTTCTTAGAGAATTAGTATTCTACTAAACACTTTTATCCAACTCACTTTTTCCACTGGAAAACATGTTCTGGAAACCACTCCATTGCAGTATATGAATATTGTATATTTTCTCTTCTGTTTTGCACCTGCAGATATAGCAAGTAATAGTGATTTGGTTTTCTCCATCTCTTGCTTTTACAGATGACCCTGTAGTGAGTTGCTCTGCATATCTATCTATAATTTTACCAGTGTTTCTTTCAGATAGATTATTAGATGTTTAATTGATCAAAAAGTAAATATATATGTAATTTTTCTAGTTATAGCTAAATCTTCTATACAGTTTTCAATTTTGTCTTCTCCCAAGTAACATTTGGCAACGCTTGTTTCCCCTGGGCTCATCATCCTAGTTCATTTCAGTTCAGTCTCTCAGTTGTGTCCGACTCTTTGCGACCCCATGAACCTCTGCACGCTAGGCCTCCCTGTCCATCACCAACTCCCGGAGTTTACCCAAACTCACGTCCATTGAGTCGGTGATGTCATTGAGCCATCTCATCCTCTGTCGTCCCCTTCTCCTCTCGCCTTCAATCTTTCCCAGCATCAGGGTCTTTTCCAATGAGTCAGCTCTTCACATCAGGTGGTCAAAGTATTGGAGTTTCAGCTCCAACATCAGTCCTTCCAGTGAACACTCAGGACTGATCTCCTTTAGGATGGACTGGTTGGATCTCCTTGCAGTCCAAGGGACTCTCAAGAGTCTTCTCCAACACCACAGTTCAAAAGCATCAATTCTTCGGTGCTCAGCTTTCTTTATAGTCCAACTTTCACATCCATACATGACTACTGGAAAAACCATAGCTTTGAAGTACAAACCGTACTTTGTTGGCAAAGTAATGTCTCTGCTTTTTAATAAGCTGTCTAGGTTGGTCATAGCTTTTCCTCCAGGGAGCAAGTATCTTCTAATTTTGTGGCTGCAGTCACCATTTGCACTGATTTTGGAGCCCCTCAAAATAAAGTCTGTCACTGTTTCTGTTGTTTCCCCTTCTGTTTGCATAAAGTGATGGGACTACATGCCATGATCTTAGTTTTCTGAATGTTGAGTTTTAAGCCAATGCTTTCACTCTCTTCTTTCACTCTCATCAAGAGGCTTTTTAGTTCTTCACTTTCTACCATAAGGGTGGTGTCATCTGCATATCTGAGGTTATTGATATTTCTCTTGGCAATCTTGATTCCAGCTTGTGCTTCTTCCAGCCCAGCATTTCTCATGATGTACTCTGCATATAAAGTAAATAAGCAGGGTGACAATATACAGCCTTGATGTACTCCTTTCCCAATTTGGAACCAGTTTGTTGTTCCATGTCCAGTTCTAACTGTTGCTTCTTGACCTGCATACAGATTTCTCAGGTATGTATGACCTGCAAACAGATTTCATCATCCTAAAAGATTGACAAATTTGAATTTTTCCAATCTGGTAAGTGAGAAATGTTATTTTAGTTTAGTCTTAATTTGCATTTCTGTTATTGTGAGAAATGCTTTTCATATATTGAATATCTATTTGCATTTATATTTCTGTGAATTGTCTGATCATTTCTTTAGCCTGTTTTTATACAGAAATTTTGGTGTTTTTTAAATATTATTACAAGTTAATTACACAGAAATATTAACCCTTTGGTTCATGGGTTTGCAAAGAGTCAGATATGACTTAGCAACTGATGATAAACAACAACAGCAACAATAAACCCTTCATTTGTGATATAAGTTGAAAATATTTTTCCCAGTGTGTCATTTACACACAGAAATTGCTTTAATGTTTTTATTTTTAGTAAAATCACTTTATCTATTTTTTTCCATTTTGTTTCCAGACTTATAAGGAAGTTTTCCTCATTCACAGGTCATAGAAGAATTCACCCATGTTTTAGGGGTTGTTTTTTTTTTTTAATTCTTTGTCTTGTTTTTTAATACTTGATTAATTTTTACTATTATATTTAAATATCTGTTTCCTCCTGACATGGAGGTTGCTGTTGAAAAGTATTTTTCCTTGGAAGTCCAGTAGTTTTACTAGAAAAATCTCTACATGTTGGGTTTTCTAGGGGTATTTTGAAATGTAATATCTGGTCAGTATAGGTTCTGTTGGAAATATCCTAGTAAAATTACTGAGTCATAGGATATGCAAATAAAGCTCTAGAAGATACATGCAATTTCTTGAAGTGGGTGTACCTGTTTGCATTTCAAACAGCATTGTAAGAGAGTTCTGGTGGCTTCATATTCTCTTAAACATGGTATCTCTACCCTTTTTGTTTTAACCATCAGCTGTGTATGCAGTTGCAGCTCACTGTAGTTTTAATCTGCATATCCCTGATACCTAAAGAAGTTGGGCAATTTTCATATATTTCCTGGACATTTAGATATTCTTTTCTGTTAAGTGTCTATTCAACTCTTTTGCCATTTTTTTCAAAATCAGTTATCTTGATTTTCTTTTATTGTTTCATGGAATTTCTTTATGCATAGTCTGCTTATGAATCATTTGTCAAAGATATATATTGTGAGCATTGTCCTTCCAGTTTATAACTTGCCTTTTCAGTCTTTCACGACTTGTCAATGGTATCTTTTAATGGATAGAAGTTCTAAATTTTGATACCATATAATCTATTGCTTTTTAAATTATCGGTGCTTTCTGTATTTTGATTAAGAAATTTTTTTCTACTCCAAAGCCATGAAGATTTTTTCCTGGGTTTGCCTGTGAAAACCTTTATTGAATTACCTTCACCCTCAAGTCTAAAGTGAATCCAGAATTTAGTTTGACATATAGTATGAAATAAGGTTGTTTCATCATACCTAATTTTTCCAAGTTGATATGAATTGACATCTTATTGTTCACTTCTACTTAGAATTATTTTCCCTGGAGTTTTTATGTGGGGACATGGGTCAGGATAGCTTCGCAGCTATTGTCCAAAGAGATTAAAAAGATGTGACTTTGCAATTTGAGTTCTGCTGCCTCTTCTCCTGATGTCTGGAATCCAAACCTCTTTCTTTCACCCTATTGGCCTCTATCCCACTCAATTTTGTTTTTCATTCATAGAAGTTTCTGACTCACTAGCAGATTTTGTTCTGGAAGGAAGCTCTTCTATTAGTTTTGAGATTGGAGAGTTCATAGTACCCAGACAGCTCCAGCTTCCTCAGAATTTATCATGTACTCACCTCAAAACTGGAGCTTGCAAAATCTTTCTTAGTTTCAGCTACCATCTTTGCATTGCCTGCTCTATGTCTCAGGGTATCTATTTGGATGTTCTTTTGATGTCAGATCCATCAGATACCCCATGCTTCTTCTGTTAACACTATGTAGGTTTTGAAGCCATCAGTAATTTGTCTTCACATGTTTATATTTTGGGGTTCATGAGGATGTCACATAATTTAGTTTGGATGACACGTTTTGTATGAGCTTTGGTTATGCTATTATAGCTTTTCTACATGTCTTTATGAAATGATCTGAGAAAATTATATGTCTATAGATTAAAAATAATATATGTAATCTTCCATATATATATATACTTCAATGTATCTATATGTACACTACCTATATATGTAAAGATCTATCTATATATCTATATCTATATTTCTTTTTCTAATTAAATTTCCCTTCTGGCATGTTCCCTAGTGTACATAAGACCTTAATAGACTTGTATCCTCTAAGTAGAGACAACAGAGGGGTAAAGAATCTGCCTGCCAGTGCAGGGGACACAGAAGATGTGGGTTCAACCCCAGGATCAGGAAGATCCCCGGAGATAAAAATAACAACCCATTCCAGGATTCTTGCCTAGGAAATCCCATGGACAGAGGATCCCCAAGGGCTATATTTCATGAGGTTGCAAAGAGTCGGACACGACTTCACAACTAAACAGCAACAATTATTGGAGGGCTGTTCAAAATACTTTACCCAGTTTTCACAATTTTAAAAATGGTAAAGCTCTAGTAAACTTAATCACTGTGTGTTAAATTATGTAAAAGCAGGAAGTTTGAGTACTATAATGAAAGAAAATAGGAATCTGAGAAAACAAAGAATCACTTTCATCTTCTTTATAAGAGCCAGTTGTTATAATATGAGGGAAGATGATGCAAATATGCAAGACATGACAAGCAACTGCTTTCATATTATGTATTCTAATGTTGTAGATCTCCAAATCTCATATGTAACAGAAAATACCCATTACTGAAGTTCCATAACACATTAGCTGAATCAGGAAAACAACTATTTACAGAGATAAATATTTTGATGGAAATTGGCTAAATGCTACACCCCAGACTGTTTTCCTCCCTTCCTTTCAGTTTAGTTCAGTCGCTCAGTCGTGTCCGACTCTTTGCGACCCCATGAATCGCAGCACCAATTCCTTTACCAGTTTCCTTCCTTTACCATCAGTTAAAAGAATAAAGTGAGAATGTCTGGAAGTGTGAAGTCTCCTAGAATTATTAAGAAGGCAGAGTCTGACTGATAAGCAGAAATATTCAGTGAGGTTTAATTTCAGTGTAGTGTCTCCTCTCTAGGTTGAAAAGGCTAAGTTGCATTAAAGAGAGTCGTGTTGTATTTCTGTGACTGCTCTAACAAATGACCATAAAATTAGTGGCTTAAAGTAATACAAATGTATCTTACAGTTCTGGAGGCTGGAAGTTTGAAATGATCTCACTTGAGCTAAAGTCAAGGGCTCAGCAGGGCTGAGCTCCTCCTGGAGCCTCTAGGGATGGATTCTTTCCTTGCCTTTTCCAGCTATGAGAAATATCAATAACCTCAGACATGCAGATGACACCACCCTATGGCAGAAAGTGAAGAGGAACTAAGAAGCCTCTTGATGAAAGTGAAAGTGGAGAGTGAAAAAGTTGGCTTCAAGCTCAACATTCAGAAAACGAAGATCATGGCATCTGGTCCCATCACTTCATGGGAAATAGATGGGGAAACAGTGAAAACAGTGTCAGACTTCATTTTTTTGGTCTCCAAAACCACTGCAGATGGTGATTGCAGCCATGGAATTAAAAGACACTTACTCCTTGGAAGAAAAGTTATGACCAACCTAGATAGCATATTCAAAAGCAGAGACATTACTTTGCCGACTAAGGTCCATCTAGTCAAGGCTATGGTTTTCCAGTGGTCATGTATGGATGTGAGAGTTGGACTGTGAAGAAAGCTGAGCGCTGAAGAATTGATGCTTTTGAACTGTGGTGTTGGAGAAGACTCTTGAGAGTCCCTTGGACTGCAAGGAGATCCAACCAGTCCACTCTGAAGGAGATCAGCCCTGGGATTTCTTTGGAAGGAATGATGCTAAAGCTGAAACTCCAGTATGTTGGCCACCGCATGTGAAGAGCTGACTCATTGGAAAAGACTCTGATGCTGGGAGGGATTGGGGGCTGGAGGAGAAGGGGACGACAGAGGATGAGATGGCTGGATGGCATCACTGACTCGATGGACGTGAGTCTGGGTGAGCTCCGGGAGTTGGTGATGGACAGGGAGTCCTGGTGTGCTGCGATTCATGGGGTCGCAAAGAGTCGGACACGACTCAGCGACTGAACTGAACTGAACTGAACTGAAAGGCCACTCCGGCACTGTGGCTCCTGCACCCCTTCTCCCATCCTTCCTCCTAAAGATTTTTTTAAGATGTGGACCTAATTTAAGGTCTTCATTGAATTTGTTACAATATTGCTTCTGTTTTATGTTTTGACTTTTTGGCCTCAAGGCAAGTGGGATTTTTAGCTCCTGACCAGGGATTGAATCTCCACCCCCTGTGTTGGAAGGTGAAGACTTCACCACTGGGACCACCAAGGAAGTTCCCCTTCCTCTGTCTCTGAAGCTAGCGATGTTGGGAAGCGTTTTTCTCACTCTGCCATCTTTTCTTGATGTGTTTTCCACGTCCTTCTCCTATTCTTAGGGACTCACTCTTGTAAATTTTTTGTCCCACTTGGATACTCTAAGATAATCTCCATATTTCAGGCCAGTTGGTTAGTGGCTTAATGACATCTACAATCTGAAATCACTTGCCATGTAGTCTAACATATTTTCAGGTTCTAGAGATGAGGATGTAGATATTCATGATGTGCCGTTAATCTGCCTATCATGTCCACTAAGGTTTTCTACTCTAAATTAACCAGTTTGGGTAAGAATGCATTTCTATTTCTTTTTTCATGGAGATTCTGTCATGTAGACTTATTTTCAAAACAGAATTTCTTACACTTGTTACGCCTGTACATTTACACCTGCATGCACACATATACACATGAACACGCTCCTGATTTATTCAGAGTATCACTGAAAAACAAGAGTGTGTGGAAAAAACCCACATCCCATGTATAATGGAACAACATCCTTAATAATGGCCCTAATGCAGCATGAGTTGATATAAAGAACATCAAACTAGGAATCAGAAAGTCCATGTTCTTGACCTAAATCTGACCTTTAATAAACTTTAATATAAAACTGTATTAGTAGTAATAATTCGGAGAAGGCAATGGCACCCCACTCCAGTACTCTTGCCTGGAAAATCCCATGGACGGAGGAGCCTGGTGGGCTGCGGTCCATGGGGTCGCTAAGAGTCAGATACGACTGAGCAACTTCACTTTCCCTTTTCACTTACATGCGTTGGAGAAAGAAATGGCAACCCACTCCAGTGTTCTTGCCAGGAGAATCCCAGGGACGGCAGAGCCTGGTGGGCTGCCGTCTATGAGTTTGCACAGAGTCGGACACGACTGAAGCAACTTAGTAGCAGCAGCAGTAGTAATAATTAGGCTCTGTAGAGAGTCATGGGCATTTATTTATCTCAAAGGTATTCTCCATCATAGGGCTTCCCTGTAAGCTCAGGGGGAAAGAACCCACTTGCCAATGCAGGAGATGCAGGTTTGACCTCTGGGTCAGGAAGACCTCCTAGAGAAGAAAATGGCTATCCACTCCAATATTCTTGCCTGGGAAATCCCATGGACAGAGGAGCCTGGTGGGCTATTGTCCATGGGGTCTCAAAAGAGTTGGACATGACTTAGTGACTAAACAACAGCATTTTTCATCATGAAATTCCATTAAGGAGCCTCATGACCAATGAATACTCAGCTCCAGAGGGAAAGGATGGAATGAAGATAAATCCACCCTAAATTTAACAATTTAGCAGAAAAGAAATTCTTTTACATGGTAGTGAAATCAGGTGGCCTTGGCCTGCAGCAGCTTGAAGTGAGGCTTCTAATTCCCGGTCAGAGATTAAGGCCAGGTCATGGCGGTAAGAGCACCAAATCCTATCCACTAGACTAGCAACAAGGTCCTGGCGCCTTGGCTTTGCAGAAAAAAATTCCCACAGAAATGGAAAGCAGTGAAACCAGTGAAGTGTTTATCAGGAGGAGCAGAGTATAGTATGTGTGGATAGGCACATGGGCGGACCGAGAGAGAGTCTTATGGGCCATTTCCTTTGAGTTTCCTGTGGCCAACCATTTTGACTTGGCTGGTCTTGAGGCCGTCTTTGGTATACCTCAGGAAATTCCCATGTGTGCGCATGTATCTCTTAGCCAAGATGGATTTTGGTAAAGAGGCTCATGGGTAGTTGACATCACTTACTATGAAGTGACAAGTGATGCCCTCCCCCTCTTTCTGACCTCTGAGGAACCTTTCTCCACATGTGTAGTTGGGGAGGTCTCCTTAACTACAAGAATGAGAACTATGTACTATTTTATCTCTTACCTGGGCAGGGCTCAGCCTCCTTCATCATCCTGCTTTTATGGAGTCTCTGCTATTTTGGAGATTTTGTCTACAGAGGGTGGAAAGTGTTCAGCCTGGGGCCCATGTATCTCCTACCTTAGTAGGGTCTGGTAGGAAGCTCATTTCAGCGGAGTAAGAGCCAAACTCTAATTCTTGACATTATCACTAATGCTAATTGTTGAAATATTGAATGCAAAATTGCAGTACACTCTAACGCAGTTTCTCCACTAAAGCAACGGATGAAATATTTAGGAATAGAACCTAAACACTGGCACAGGGCACAAAATGTTTGCATTATTTTAAGCTCTTGGCATGGGGTTAGCCAGTCTGGTTATGTAACAATACTGCCTCAGTGTTCAATGAAAGTGGACATTGAAATTAATCATTTGATGTCATTTGGGTTCATAGTTCCCCAATTCTCAGTTTCAATTATCAATGTTAGACTTGTCTCCTATAAATTCAGAAAATTACAAGTTGGCAATCATAATTACATAATTCTTTTGGAACAAGCTGTCAAAAAGCAGCTTAAAATGAAAATTTAAACTGATTGGTTTGGGGAATTTTCATCTCTGGATTTGGGCCATGATTGGATTGATTGGATCATTTTATTGATAGTATATTTAAATTAATAGTATATTTAAAGTCGAATTCCTTCTAACTCACAGTCGGAAATGATTATGTCAGAAGTAGAAACCATGAAGCTAGAAATTGTATAATAATAGAAATACCAATTAAGCTGTGAGTTGCTGAGGCAGATTTGAATCTGCTGAAACCTAAAAACAGCAACGGCAACTCGTAGATTTTCTTTTCTTTCGGAGCCTGATCTCTGAGTCTGTTTTCTATTAATATCAGTGAGTTGCAGAGAACTAAGTCTGCCGAAGAGGTATTAGGTGTGCCCATTTGGGAATGCACATACGCTTTTCAGCAAATAGACAACAGGTCAGGCTAATGAGAAGCATTCGCCTGAGGGATTCATCATGTTTTAATAGGTTTGTCACACTGACGTGAAGGACTACCTTAGTCATCATTTGCCACAAAGGTGAGTTTGCGCAATTTTGCATTTTAGTACTTGATGAATGAAGGCTCCACTGTTGGCATACACTCTTGCCACGTACTATCCTTTCAGATGTAAATTTAGACTTGGATTAGCATCCTGGAGGATTTGTTTTTAATGTTGGACCAAGAGAAAAGTTAACTTCCTAGCTGTGGGAACTGAAGTCAGTTAATTTGGCTGTGCCTTGTATTTCTGTGTGGATTAAAATTTTAAAAGTGGGGATTTTGGTATGGATAAAAACTAGCAATTTCATGCGGATAAAGAGTAGAGCAGGGGAGAGAGGGAGTAAGAGAGAGATGCCAGCTGTTTAAGCAATTTGGGAAAGTGCAAGGTTTTTTTAAATCATTATTAGAAATGATACTTTTTTTTTTGCTAATTTAAAGTAATCTATGTTTAATATGTAGATTTCTGCATTGTGAAGTAATTCCAGGTTATACATGAACTTCATTTGTCTCTAATCCTTTCAACTACTTGCCTGGGTTTCTTGTTCTGTTCACTTCAGTCAGTGTTTCCCCTCCTCTGTATTTAAGATTAGAAGTAAAACACCACTGTCCCACCCACCCTCACCTGCCTTGTCCTCCCACTCCTACCACTCCCTTCTACCAGACACAAGACTCCCTTACTCTCTTGGGTCCTACCTACGGGGTCCTGGGCTCCATGTCCTTCTCTTTCATATGCTGAAATACATCTAGAAATGCTTTCTAAGAAAGAATATGCAGAAGGTAAAGTATTTGAGCTCTTTACCTTCTGAAAATGTATTTATTTAGCATTCACATTTGTCCAGGGTTCAAAGGTCAGTGCTGGTTCCACAGTAATTCTCCCTTTGGAATTCTGAACGCATTGAGTCCAGCGGCTGACATGAAGTGGGCTCCCTAGCTAACTAATTCAGATTTTGATGCCAATCTCTTCCCTTTCTCATTAGCTTAGTTTTTTTAAAGGATTTTTTACTCCTAATCTTTGAAATCTCTGCCTAGAAACTTCACAAGATTTACCTAGATGTACATCAAGGCTGTATATTGTCACCTTGCTTATTTAACTTATATGCAGAGTTCATCATGCAAAATGCTGGCTGGATGAGGCCCAAGCTGGAATCAGGTTGCTGGGAGAAATATCAATAGCCTCAGATATGCAGATGACACCACCCTTATGGCAGAAAGTGAAGAAGAACTAAAGAGCCTCTTGATGAAAGTGAAAGAGGAGAGTGAAAAAGTTGGCTTAACACTCAGCATTCAGAAAATGAAGATCACAGCATCCATTCCCATCACTTCATGGCAAATAAATGGGGAAACAATGGAAACAGTGAGAGACTTTATTTTCTTGGGCTCTAAAATCACCTCAGATGGTGACTGCAGCCATGAAATTAAAAGACACTTGCTCCTTGGAAGAAAATCTATGACCAACCTAGAGAGCATATTAAAAAGCAGAGATGTTACTTTACTAACAAAGGTCCATCTAGTCAAAGCTATGGTTTTTCTAGTAGTCATGTATGGATGTGAGAGTTGGACCATAAAGAAAGCTGAGCACCAAAGAATTGATGCTTTGGAACTGTGGTGTTGGAGAAGACTCTTGAGAGTCCCTTGGACTGCAAGGAGATCCAACCAGTCAATCCTAAAGGAAATTAGTCCTGAATATTCATTGGAAGGAATGACGCAGAAGCTCCAGTACTTTGGCCACCTACTGTGAAGTACTGACTCATTGGAAAAGACTCTGATGCTGGGAAAGATTGAAGGCAGGAGGAGAAGGGGATGGCAGAGAATGAGACGGCTGGATGGCATCACCGACTTGATGGACATGAGTTTGAAAATCTCCAGGAGATGGTGAAAGACAGGGAAGCCTGGTGTGCTGCAGTCCATGGCGTTGCAAAGAGTCGGACACGACTGTGAGACTGAACCAAATTTTTTTCCTAGCCACCAATTTTTTAAAATCATCTTGTCCAATCTGAAGACAGTAGAATGTTCTTTTTTTAATTTAAATTTTTATCTGTCTTCCTGAGTCATCTATTTCTTCCATGTCAGTTCTTCTGTCACATTGCTTGCTTTCCTCATGGGTCTGTGGATTCATTCTTGATTCTTCTTAGTTTGGAATGAAGCCTTGGGTTGACTGTTCTAGGCAAGAGCTGTGGGTTTCTTCTGCTAGTGTGCCTTTGATAGGAAATCTCTGTGAATCTGGGAAGAGGGTGCCTGGCTGCAGTACACTTTAGTTCAAGTAAGCAGATTCCATTATAGATTGTAAGTCTTCCCAAATTCCAGAATCAGGAAAACTTTGTTCTGGACTTGCCAATACCACACTGTAAATGTCAATGCCGCTAATAGCTAATACTTAACAGGCACTGGTCTAAATATTTTAAACGTAATAATTAACTAGTCTTCAAAAGAACTGTGAGGAAGTATTGTTATTACCCCCCACATTAAGAAACAGAAGCTCAGAGGGTTAAGGAAATTGTTCAGGGTCACATGGCTTGTAAGGAACAGAGCTGAGCTTTATATCCAGCCAGTCTGACTCCAGAACATGTGCTACCTTAACTCTCTTTAGAAATTTCATGTATTCTCAAAAGAGAAACCTCCAGCTTATAAGCTGAGATCATGCTGGTGTGTGCCTCTGTTTAAACTTCCTGTGAATTTCCCTCTTCCTTGACGCGCTTCCCTTGCACTTTTAATACCCTGTCAGGTCCAAGCTGAGCTATTTGAGGGATGCCAAAGGCAAAGTAATTCCCTTCTCCACTGCACTGGTGTGCTGTCCTGTCCAGCATTCCTCTCCCCCTTGGTACTGCTGTGTTCCATTCATTGAGACGCTTCTCTTCAGCTTTCATCTGAAAAGATTCTTCCTCTGCTCTCTCAGCTCTTGTTTCTTTATTCTCATCTGTACTAGACTTTCATGTTATTAACCTCTCATGACAGGTGAGTCTTTCTATCATGTTCAATTAATCAGATTTTTTAAATTTAATTTTTATTTTATATTGGACTATATTACAAAGCTATGTTAGTTCAAGCATTCAGCAAAGTGATTCAGTTATACATATACATATAGCCATTCCTTTTCAGATTCTTTTTCCATGTAAGTTATTATAGAATATTGAGTAGAGTTCTCCAGTATGTCCTTGCTGATAAAGACAACTATTATATGATATCACTTATATATGGAATCTTCAAAATGATACAAATGCATTTATTTGTATCATAGACTTCAAAAACAAATTTATGATTACCAAAAGGGAAAGGCAGGGGTGGGGTATAAATTGGGAGTTGGGATTAACACATACACACTGCTATACATAAAACAGTTAATAAGATTTTATGAACCCAGATTAAGCACAAAGTTTTGGCCCTTATCATATTTATCTCCTCAAATGTTATAAAGCAAACTATCAATTACCATTATGATATAATCTTTCTAAACTACTAATTAGCTTTGATTAATCCAACTGAGTATAATAACCAAGAGTGGAATGTATTTTCCTGTTTTCAGTATGTTTAGACTTAAAATTCATGCTTTGACATATCTAAAAACCAAGGTATTTGTATCTGAAGACGCTTGAAATTTTATTCTGAATGGGTACTTATTGTGAAAATATATTCAATTTCCACTGGTTCCATCCATAATTTTTGAATACTGACTAGGGACTCAAAAACTAAGTGAGTCTTGAGGATCTAAGAAAAGAGAAATTATCTGCCTTTTAAAGCCTCGTATTTTTGTGGAAAAGTTTAACTCTATTTCACAGGTTTTAGAAATAGGTTTTACTAACATTATACAGATTAATATTTTAAAATTTAAACTTCCCGTTTATTACCTAAACAGGAACCAATGAAGTCACTTCTTAGATATTTCAAGTCACTAAATATCATTCTTTCCTATGAGAGAGATATCAGTGGAATTTTAGCCAGAAACTTGACTGAAAGTCAATGGCACCTCTTTGCATTTATCACTGCCAGGTTTGCTCTGGGTATTTTTGGTATTCGCCATGCATTGTTAACGCTGATTGTCATGTAATTAAATCACTGCTCATCACAAGAGCCTGTTTTTATGCTGAGATAAGCATCAGAAGTCTGCTGCAGGACCCCTAGATCAATAAATATGTTCCCAGTAGGATTACAAAGAGGCTGGGGTTGAGCAGGGCACCAGAATTAATTAGAAATGATTTCTCTTTTTCTTTCTACTTTCAATATATTTTTAATTGTTTTTCCATTTTCAGTGGGCTCTACCTGCCTCAAAAAAAAAAAAAAGACCTGTGCTGATGCTCAATCATTTCCATCCAGACATCTGTAGAAACTGAGCTCTTAATCTTTTCTACTTTTTCAGTCATATTCCCAACCTGCAACTTAGTTTACTGCTAGTGATCCCAGGCTTTCATCATTTTTAAAGAAACTTTGGAACTAGAGATGGCCATCCAATTTCAGAAAGCTACCTGAAACTTCAAACGCAAGCTTTGAAATGCAGGTCAGTTTCTTTTTTTTTTGTCATGTGCTTGATAAAATGCAATGTCCAGTTTTTAGAAGTAGCAATGTATTCTAAAATAAACAAATCCAAGTCAAAAGTGAGTTTTGAAAAACAGAAAAGGAACCTTCTTGGTCTTCAATCCAGGAAGTATGACATTCTCCCAGTGAGTAGTATGTGAAAGAAGTAGGAACCCAGGGCTTGGTCTCTAAACTGCAAAGACTGAATTCTGAGTAACAGGTGTGTCCCTGTGCTGATGGGCATGCTGGAACAATCAGCTCCTTTATTCTTAATTTCAAGGATTATTAGAATTCCTGGCTTCAGAAATGGGCAGCAGATGTCACTGAGGTAACAGCTGTAGGAAGTGGTGTTGGTGGGGAAAGAGAGGGAATGGTATTCAAAGAGTAAAAGGTGTTGGGACTATTTCCAGGAACTGAGAAACAGCCTTTACATAAAAGGAGAGAAAAAGGAAATAATCAAATATTCCAAAACAAGAAGGAGTAAGTGATCTATTAATGGTGACCCAAAGGATGTCACAGTAAGATTCCGTTATCAAGCGCACGCGGTCCCAGCTGGTCCTTGACAGAGCAATTGAGTGACAGGGTGGTGACTCTGATGCCTCTTGCATCCACTAGGCTTCAGTAAGTGAACCATGCTTTCATTGTTTCCAGCACTGCAAACTGTTTTTTATAGCATTAAAGAGGGCTATCATATCATCTTTTCCACCTGAATTCAGAAACCACCAAGAAATAGATGGAGGAGTCAAACAAATGGAGATAGAAATAGATACTTAATACCATTGTTGAAGAATGAGGCCAAGTGGGCTTCCTCATATTGAACCCCAGAATTAACTAGACTTTTCCAGCCAGCCCCAGTAAGTGTTGGATACCAGAGGCCTCCTGAACATGGGCATAGCCTGCTCCTCTAAGACTTGGGGTGAAGAGGAACAAACAAAATCCCCATTCTCAGCAGGAAAGGTGATGCCAAAGACAAAGAGAGGAAATGGATCTGAGGGCCTGGCTTCCTTCCTGCTCCCAGGGGAGGGATTTTGATAGAGACTTGGGTCAGAACCGCTGCTCTAAACAGCTCTCTTCAAGGCAGTCTCTTCAGCAGTGGCCTTGGGCAAGGACTCTCCCTATAAGGAGCAACTCTATGGACTAGGATTGACTTCAAGGAGATCAGATCAAACCAGTCAATCCTAAAGGAAATCAACCCTAAATATTCATTGGAAGGACTGATGCTGAAGCTGAAGCTCCAGTACTTTGGCCACCTGATGGGAAGAGCTGACTCATTGGAAAAGACCCTGTTGCTGGGAAAGAGAGATGGCAAAGGAGAACCAGGCAGCAGAGGATAAGCTGGTTAGATAGAATCACCAACTCAAGGGAAGTGAATTTCAGCAAATTCCAGGAGCTTTGAAGGACACGGAAGCATGGTCTGCTGTAGTCCATGGGATCGCAAAGAGTTGGACAAGACTTAGCATCTGAACAACTATGGACTAGGAGGTTTCTGGTGGCTCAATGGTGAAGAATCCATCTGCTAGTGCAGGAGACATGGGTTCATTCCTGGGTGGGGAAGATCCCCTGGAGAAGGAAATGGCAACCCACTCCAGTATTCTTGCTGGGAAAATCCCATGGACAGAAGAGTCTGGAGGGCTACATTCCATGGGGTAGCAAAGAGTCAGACACAACTAAGCAACTGAAAAACAACAACTATGGACTAGAAGACATACATATAGAGATTCCTGCCAGGCAGGAACTGGATCTAGCCCATGCTTTCAAGGAACTTATAGTCCAGTATGAAAAACAGAGCAATAAATAAGCAATAATAATTTTTTAAAAAGCAATAATAACACAAATGATCAACTCTCTTTTCTAGTAAGTGAAGCATGTCGGTGTAAACTACCTGGCTCCAACCTAACTTTCCAGTCCTACACAATAGCAGTCTCCCAGAAATGTGTTTGTGTGTGAATGTGTTAGTCAATCAGTCGTGTCTGACTCTTTGTGACCCTATAGACTGTAGCCCACCAGGCTTCTCTGTCCATAGGATTCTCCAGACAAGATTACTGGAGTAGATTGCCATTCCCTTCTCCAGATGATCTTCCCAACCCAGGGATCAAACCCTGGTCTCCTCCATTGCAGGTAGATTCTTTACCATTTGAGCTACAGGTTAAGTCCTTAGAAATGTGTTTGATTCCATTCAAACTGCACTGTTTTTTAATCCTAAACACATTGCTTGCCTGCATCTAGCAGAGCCTCCACTCTCTCTCTCTCCCATGGGCAATAAGTTATTTTTAGTGTTTTTTTTCCCATATCACAAGTCTTTATTTTTTATTTACGTATTTTTAAATTAATCTTTATTAGAGTATAGCTGCTTTACAATGTTGTGTTCGTTTTTGCTGAACAGCAAAGTGAATCAGCTCTATGCTTACATACATCCCATCCTTTTTGGACTTCCTTCCCATTTAGGTCATCACAGAGCACCGAGTAGAGTGCCCTGTGCTAGACAGTGGGTTCTTGTTGGTTATCTATTTCATACATAGTCCAATAGTGTATATGTGTCTGTAGGATGCCCCAAGTGCTACCTATTATTCTTCCAAATGACTAGACTCTGTCATTTGCTAATGTGTAAGAAATATTGTTAGCCTTTTTTCTCAACATCATGTTCTTTCTATTGAGTAAAAAATTACATTTTTGAACATTTAGGCTGTTAGTGTCTAGAAAAAGATGATTCAGTTCAGTCGCTCAGTCGTGTCCGACTCTTTGCGACCCCATGAATCGCAGCACGCCAGGCCTCCCTGTCCATCACCAACTCCCGGAGTTCACTCAGACTCACACCCATCGAGTCGGTGATGCCATCCAGCCATCTCATCCTCGGTCGTCCCCTTCTCCTCCTGCCCCCAATCCCTCCCAGCATCACAGTCTTTTCCAATGAGTCAACTCTTCGCGTGAGGTGGCCAAAGGACTGGAGCTTCAGCTTCAGCATCATTCCTTCTAAAGAAATCCCAGGGCTGATCTTCTTCAGAGTGGACTGGTTGGATCTCCTTGCAGTCCAAGGGACTCTCAAGAGTCTTCTCCAACACCACAGTTCAATTCATCAGTTCTTCAGGGCTCAGCCTTCTTCACAGTCCAACTCTCACATCCATACATGACCACAGGAAAAACCAGAGCCTTGACTAGACGGACCTTAGTCGGCAAAGTAATGTCTCTGCTTTTGAATATGCTATCTAGGTTGGTCATAAGTTTTCTTCCAAGGAGTAAGCGTCTTTTAATTTCATGGCTGCAGTCACCATCTGCAGTGATTTTGGAGCCCCCTAAAATAAAGTCTGACACTGTTTTCACTGTTTCCCCATCTATTTCCCGTGAAGTGATGGGACCGGATGCCATGATCTTCGTTTTCTGAATGTTGAGCTTGAAGCCAACTTTTTTGCTATCCTCTTTCACTTTCATCAAGAGGCTTCTTAGTTCCTCTTCACTTTCTGCCATAAGGGTGGTGTCATCTGCATATCTGAGGTGATTGATATTTCTCCAGGCAATCTTGATTCCAGCTTGTGTTTCTTCCAGCCCAGCGTTTCTCATGATGTACTCTGCATAGAAGTTAAATAAGCAGGGTGACAATATACAGCCTTGACGTACTCCTTTTCCTATTTGGAACCAGTCTGTTGTTCCATGTCTAGTTCTAACAGTTGCTTCCTGACCTGCATACAGATTTCTTAAGAGACAGGTCAGGGTCTGGTATTCCCATCTCTTTCAGAATTTCCCACAGTTTATTGTGATCCACACAGTCAAAGGCTTTGGCATAGTCAATAAAGCAGAAATAGATGTTTTTCTGGAACTCTCTTGCTTTTTCCACGATCCAGTAGATGTTGGCAATTTGATCTCTGGTTCCTCTGCCTTTTCTAAAACCAGCTTGAACATCAGGGAGTTCACAGTTCATGTATTGCTGAACCCTGACTTGGAGAATTTTGAGCATTACTTTACTAGCATGTGAGATGAGTGCAATTGTGCTGTAGTTTGAGCATTCTTTGGCATTGCCTTTCTTTGGGATTGGAATGAAAACTGACCTTTTCCAGTCCTGTGGCCACCGCTGAGTTTTTCAAATTTGTTGGCGTATTGAGTGCAACACTTTGACAGGATCATATTTCAGGATTTGAAACAGCTCAACTGGAATTCCCTCACCTCTACTAGCTTTGTTCATAGTGATGCTTTCCAAGGCCCACTTGCCTTCACATTCCAGGATGTCTGGCTCTAGATTAGTGATCACACCATCATGATTAAAGATGATTAAACTCTGTATTTAAAAAAATAGTGCATATGTGTCAATCCCAGCCTCCCAATTCATCCCCTGCTTTCCCCCTAGGTTCAGTTCAGTTCAGTTGCTCAGTTGTGTCCAACTCTTTGTGACCCCATGGACTGCTGCACACCAGGCCTCCCTGTACATCATCAACTCCCAGAGTTTACTCAAACTCATGTCCATTGAGTTGGTGACACCATCCAATCATCTCATCCTCTGTCATCCCCTTCTCCTCCTGTCCCCAATCCCTCCCAGCATCAGGGTCTTTTCCAATGAGTCAGTACTTCGCATCAGGTGGCCAAATTATTGGAATTTCAGCTTCAGCATCAGTCCTTCCAATGAATATTCAGGACTGATCTCCTTTAGGATGGACTGGTTGGATCTCCTTGCAGTCCAAGGGACTCTCAAGAGTCTTCTCCAATACCACAGTTCAAAAGCATCAATTCTTTGGTGCTTAGCTTTCTTTATAGTCCACCTCTCACATCCGTACATGACTACTAGAAAAACCATAGCTTTGACTAGATGGACCTTTGTTGGCAAAGTAATGTCTCTGCTTTTTAATATGCTCTCCAGGTTGGTCATAACTTTTCTTCCAAGGAGCGTCTGTCTTTTAATGTTTGTTCTTTATGTCTGTGTCTCTATTTCTGCTTTGTAAATAAGATCATCTATATCATTTTTTTCTAGATTCCACCTATGTGCATTAATATATTCTCACTTCTTTAAGAAAGTGTTTTGATCCCCATAGCTGTGCATAAGCCTTTCTGCTTTTGACCTTGTTCCTTTCCGATGGCAGCTATGTTCCTCCAAGTTATATTTTAACAATGTGTATAGTCACCTCATCTCTATTTGAATTGTAGCCTCTCAGCTAACTCAGAGGCTTTGCAGGTGGACATACAGTAGGAACGTTAATTTTAACAGAACGAAGCTAAATGGAAGGTGAGCACTGCCTAGATGTAGTTCATTCATTTGTGTTCATCCATTCCATTAGCTGGTCAACACTTATGAGAGTCTGCTACCCACCAAGTCTTGTAGCTAGGTGTTATGAAGACAAAATGATATAGGTATAAGGTAGTTCTGCCTTTTCAATAAGAAAATTGAAAATAACATTCAATCCTTCAGGGTACTTACCTGCAGCTGACATTTAGTAAGTTTCTTTTAAGGGACTTGTGACACCCGCCGTGGAACTCCAAGTCCAGGGCCAACCGGTGGAAAGAAGATGGTCCCAGGACCCCTCTCCTTTTCTGACTTAGCAGACTCTTACCAACTTGTCACTTCTCTTTCTGTGTGCTCACATGTCCCCCATCCAAAGCAGGAGGTAGATAACCATATGGCCAGAGAAACTTTCCAAACCTGAGGGAGGCCTCATCTTTCAAGGCAGAGTTGCAAGTGCCATTTCCCATTTGAAGGTCTTTCAATTTAGGAGGTGGCAGATTTGTCATCAAAGGGAATTCAGGTTTTCTGAAAAGTTCCAAGGGAGTATGGAATTTCATTAACTTGCTCTCTGCAGTCTTCAGATCGTCCCTTTGTAGGCTCAATTTACTCGGTGTTTTGTATTTTTTTTTGAAACAAAACATTTCGTTTTGTGGTAGAGGCCCTGAATGGCCTTTGAGCTACTGATTGTCTTTTGGCTGAATGAAATCTCTAAGCTGTGTGGCGGGATTTCTAAAGGACACAGGCCTTAAACCTGCCAAACTATCAATTGAGCAGGGCAAACAAACAAAAAAAAAGTGAGAGGGGCTTCTCACTTACTCAAAATGGTATTTATAACCAACCTTCAGCACAGACCAGCTTGTTCACCATGAGAAACTTATTTTTGCAGAGTTTGGATCCACCGTCCTTCTCCGTTCCCCATCTTAGACCTGTGTAATGCTTGCTTTTGTCCTGCAAAACAGAATTGCTTCTCCTCTTTCTGCAAACAATTTTGTTCTCCAAGGACCATGATGTAATGTCTCAAGCAAACCATGCTAGCCAGCCTGCAGGTCCTCGGTAGTGGTTTGGGCAGTGACTTTCAGTGTAATGAGGTCTTCCTGGTTCCTGAGAGAGTATATCATCCGTATCTGACATTCCCCACATTCAATCTGTTTACTCAGTTTTGTTTGTTTGTTTGTTCGTTACAGTCTGTGGTTTTTAAATTTTGAGGAATTGGAAAATACCCTCTCGTATGCTTCCTTTTGTCTGTAGAGTGTTACTCTCCATTCAGCATAGGTGAAGGAATGAATCAGGATCAGTTTTCCTTGCTTCCATATGTAGGCGTTCAGGAGAGCTGTTTGATTTTTATTTCCATTTGCTAGGTTGGAAGGAGCCACTGGCAGCAATCTCGTCTTCTAAGTGGACAACATCAGCCTATGGAATGAAATCCAGTGGAGGGGACAGCTGTGAGCCATGAGCTTTTGGCTCCGCCTGGAACTCAAGATAGAACCATCCCCATATATCCCAGTGAACTGACCCAGTGATTTCCCATTTTGCATAATTTACATTGTGTTTAGATTCTGTCCTAGAACGTGAATCTTGACTACTGATATGATAGTGAAGAAGTACTTTCTTCTACTAATTTGCAGGCCTTGATTATATGCACAATTGAACATTAATTCAAGTTTGCTGGATATTTCAGTTTCTCATTTTGAATTGTTTCTTCATGGTCTTTACCCATATTTGACAATTTTTACTTTTTGTTTTGTCATAACATCTTATATATTTAGAGTATTAGCTCCTTTTCTGTCATATATGTAGCAATTTTTTTGCCTAAATTATCATATGATTTTGACTTCGATAGGTTTCCTTGGCAAACATTTTTCTTATGTGTTCTGCCTTTGGCACGGTGCTGGGGACGAGGGGTTAAAAAAAAAAGTCCTCCCTACTCCAAGATTATTTCAAATTCAGCATAAAAATAAAATTTAAAAATCAGTAGCCTTCTTCCATACTGGGGATAATCAGAAAATGAAATAAAAACCAAGATTTTTAAAAAATACCAACACAAGCTACAAAGTGACTAGAGTTTAAATTAACAAAGAATGAATAAGCATTTATGGAAAAAATCCTAAAAGCAATAAAGAGCATAAAGAAATGTTTGATTAAATGAAGAGATAAAGTATATTCTTGGATTGGAAAACTTAGTAATGAATTTAATATTAGTACTCATGCGAAGAGTTGACTCATTGGAAAAGACTGTGATGCTGGGAGGGATTGGGGGCAGGAGGAGAAGGGGACAACAGAGGATGAGATGGCTGGATGGCATCATGACTCGATGGACGTGAATCTGAGTGAACTCTGGGAGTTGGTGATGGACAAGGGAGGCCTGGCGTGCTGCGATTCATGGGGTCGCAAAGAGTCGGACGCAACTGAGCAACTGAACTGAACTGAACTGATTCATTGATATTAGTAATTGTAACATTGGTTACAAAACGGTTGATATTTTCTAATGGGCTTTTCATTTATTACTATTTGTATTACTCATTAACTTTATGTAGAACCTTAGAGTGAGTACTTTTTGAGGTTGGAGAGTATGAAGCCAAGAATTTAAGATGGGAGTGATGGCCAAGGAGGAATTAAAAAATAAGACAGCATATTGTACAGACCAATGGGTGGTATTGAGCCATGAACTGAGGGGTATTTATGTATTATGTTTGTTGCTGAGGTCCAAAAGCAAAAATGAAAAAAGTGTAGTAAGATAAGGTAATAAAAATACAAACCTATATTATTTTCTAGTACTTCAAATGCTTTGTTTTTATTTGGTGTAAATTGCAAGAAATGTCTCCACCTTCTTTAGTTCTCACTTTCTTCCCCTTAAAATTTAATCAATTGCCTACATTTATTTTTTTGATAATCCCTTCTTTCCCACTATTTTATTTTATTTTTATTTATTTTATTTTTTTTAATTTTTTTTTAGTTTTTTATTTTTTAAATTTTAAAATCTTTAATTCTTACATGCATTCCCAAACATGAACCCCCCTCCCACCTCCCCTCCCCATAACATCTCTCTGGGTCATCCCCATGCACCAGCCCCAAGCATGCTGCATCCTGCGTCAGACATAGACTGGCGATTCAATTCACATGATAGTATGCATGTTAGAATGTCATTCTCCCAAATCATCCCACCCTCTCCCTCTCCCTCTGAGTCCAAAAGTCCGTTGTACACATCTGTGTCTCTTTCCCTGTCTTGCATACAGGGTCGTCATTTAGTTTTAAAATGCCACTTTATTGTATAATACTTACGTATCTGTTTCTGCTTTTTTGTTCTGTTCCAACAATCAGTCTGTCTTTTTTATACCTGTGAACATCTTTAAGGTATATCAACTTTATGTAGGCCTTTGGACTTCCCATTCAGTCACCAGTTCTCATGAACACTATCTTCAAAATATTTATCAAATCCTTTCACTTTCCATTTCCAGTGCCCTCGCCTTGGTTAATTATACTGCCACCTCTCTCCTGGATTACTGCGTAGTCCACTATTTAATCTCACTGTGTCCATTCTTCACCCATTCCAAACCATTCTTCACAAATTGGAAAATAAAATAAACTCCTTAAACCACGAATTACATCATGTGCTTCCCTGTTCAGAATCTTTGGGGAGACTGTCACAGCACTCAGCATTTATTACATTTACATGGTTGATGCATGGCCCCCGCTTACTATGATCTCCATGCCTACCCCCTGTCTTTCTCTGGAGTTCCATGTTTTGACCACATTGGACCCCTTTAGTTTCTTTAATGTGCCCACATCCTTACATGGCAGGATCTTAAGACCTGTTTTCTTCCTACTAGTAACTCCCTTGCCCTTCCCACCCCTCGACCCGGGTTAAATACCACTCTCACCAGTAAGACTGATGTTTCAGGCTGCAAGAGCCACACACCAGGCTAGGGACACCATCTGAGTGCCAAAGTGAGTGGTGTCCTCTGGTTTGGAGGACACCAACAGATCACCAGGTGCTGCCTATCCACACTTGCAGCTTTCTTTTAAAGCATGGATTACAGTTCAGTTCAGTTCAGTCGCTCAGTCGTGTCCGACTCTTTGCGACCCCATGAATCGCAGCACGCCAGGCCTCCCTGTCCATCACCAACTCCCAGAGTTTACCCAAACAACTTGTAATTAAATATTCATAATATTTGTGTCATTATTTTTTGTACTACCTTTTCCCCCCATTAGATTGTAGACTTCTTGAACTCAGGAAACATGCCCGTTCTCTCCCTTCATCCCCCAAACAAAATACACAATCAAGTATTCACTTAATGAGTGATTGACATGTGATGGTCATGTCAACGAAGATGCCAGTCTTCATTTTAGAAAGTCCCAAGCTATCTACCCAACTTATTCTTCCACATAATATTTTTTGAAGATATTTTTCATGCTCTGAAATATCCTACTAGAATTTTGTTACATTCATAAATTATTTGGGAATGATTTGCGATCTTTACAATATTAATCTCTCAATATGTGAACATGACATAATATTTTATAGTTTATTCATGTGAGTTCCACACATTTCCTATAAGGATTATTCTGACTTTATTTTATATTTATGGTCCCAACTGGGTACACTCTTTTTTGGAGGGAGAGGGTTCTTTTTTTAATTCTATTTCCAAAGCAGATACATTTCTCATACAGGAAATTACTGGTATTTTGTATACACTTTTTAATTGAAAATATATGCAAATCAATTATTTTAATGACTTCAGTAGATCTTACTGAATTTTTTGCTTAGACAATCATATGATCTACAGCGTTTTTTTTAATCCCCTTCATTATTAGAGTTGTTATTCTTCATTTATATTTAATTTAGCAGTTATTATTTACACAAGAATTCTAAACAATAACAGTTAAATGGGGTAGGTAACTGTCATGTCTCTAGGCTCAAAGAGAATTTATTTGTTTACCATTAAGCATGATGGTGTATTTTTTTTCTGTTAAATTTTTAAAATCCTTTTTTACAAATAGTTTTTGTATTAAAAAATGATGTTCAATTTTATCAAATATATTTGAATTCTTAACATGATGAATTATAAAAATACGATTTGGAACACACAGTTGTGCAAATTCAGATTTGAGTCCCCACACTGGTAGTCTTTTGAGGGTTTTTGGTCTTTTTTAACGTTTTATTTTATATTGGAGTATAGCTGACGTGAGTGAAGCGACTTAGCAGCAGCGGCAGCATAGCTAATTAACAGCGTGTGATGGTTTCAGGTGCTCAGCCACACACACACCTGTGTCCACTGTCTCCTAAACTCCCCTCCCATCCAGGCTGCTGCATGACATTGAACAGCGTTTCCTGTGCCAGACAGTAGGTCTTTGTTGGTCATTCATTTTAAATATAGCAGTGTGTACCTGTCCATCCCAAATTCCCTAACTATCCTTTCCCCTCATCTACCTCCCGACCCCCACCGAGAGCCATAAGTTAGTTCTCTAAGGCTGTGAGTCTGCTTCTGTTTAGTAAATAAGTTCAATTGTATCATTTCTTTTTAGATCCTGCATATAAGAGGTGTGTGCAATATTTCTCCTTGTCCGTCTGTCTTACTGCATTCAGGATGACAATCTCTATGTCCATCCATGTTGCTGCAATGGCATTATTTCATTCTTTTCAACGGCTGGTAACATTCCCTTCTTTATCCATTCCTCTGTTGATGGGCATTTGGGTTGCTTCCATGTCCTAGCTGTTGTAAACAAGGCTGCAATGAACACCGGGGTGCATGTATCATTTCAGACCATGTTTTTCTCTGGATACACGCTCAGGAGTGGGACTGCAAGGTCACATGATAGCTCTAATTTTAGTTTTTTAAGGAACCTCAATACTGTTTTCCATTGGCCTAATGGGTAGTTTCCCCACCTTTCTGGAGCTGTAGTCTAGTGGGCCCCAGAGAGCATCAGTCAATATTGGCCTTGGTATTCCATGGCCTACAACACAAGTGTATTCAATGCTTTGCCACACGCTGATCTTTCCATTACAATTTTTCTCTGATTCTGCTACACTTTAAGAAAGGGCTATTCCTTAGATATTCATTGTACAGATAAGATGGCTGAAGAAAAACAGTGTTACAAGTCCCACATAGAGGGGTACTTGAGCTCATGATTATTAATTCTGGCATACAAATGCATCTTCCCATCTGCTGAGTCCCCTGAGCCATTACAAAGTTAAATATAAGGGGTTTCCCTAGTGGGCCAGTGGTTAAGACTTCACTTTTCAATGCAGGGGGCACAGGTTCAATCCCTGGTCAGAGAGCTAAGATACACATGCCTTAAGGACGAAAAAACCAAAACATAAAACAGAGACAATATTGAAACACAATCAAGAATAACTTTTAAAAATGAAATATGCATATTTCCTCGAAATGTAGGTGGTTTTATTGCCCTTATGTTCTTCCTCATTCACCTCCTCTCATGTGGGTCTAAAAAGTATTCAGAAAATTATTTAGAGAATTACAGCTCCTTGGTCATTTTTGTCATAGGGAACTGAATCTCTTTTCTTGCTTATTATGAAAAAAAGTTGTGTGTGTGTGCGTGCGTGTGTGTGTGTGCGTGTGTGTATACACACTCTGAAGAAAGAAAGAAATACACATAGCCATCTTACAAGGCAGAAATAGTCCCTCATCCTTGGGTGCCTAAATTAAATCACATGAGATGCGGGTTGCCCACTCCTGCCATTATTTATAACTGTATGGACCCACTGCTCCCTCCTTTTCCCTCCCTGGGAAGCTGGCAATGTTCCCCTCCTCAGCCCTGGGCATCTGCCACCCAGCGGCCACCCCAGAGTCATCCCTCGCTTTCACGGATCTCTGTTCATGGAGCCTCTGATGGGAGCACTCCAAGGCCAGATGCTCCCCGAGAGGCAAGCCTGCTTCTCTCCGCTGTCAGGAGCTTTCAGAAATCACACCCTCCTCAGAGGAAGTCAGAATAGCAACAGGAAAAATAAGTAAAACCTATTATAAAACAGTTGTCCAAGAACCTGGCCACGTGCAGGGTAGCGATCGATACCCTGTGAAGGTGAAATCTATTTTCACACTGTGTTCCATTTCACACTTTAATGGTGTTTTAATGTGTCTGTCACTGAGCCCCTTCATGGGATGCAGACAGAGTCTTTACACAGGAAAAGGAACCCGGCTTTTCAAGCTTCTCTGTAACATCTTATTTACCGGCTGCGATCTGACGCTTCCTGTTTCCTTCCAGAGTGACAGCGGATCCAGTTCTTGCCCTCCACCCCTCTGACTCTCTGTTTCCACTCTCTTTCGTATTCCTGATTTTGCAGATGTCTCTGGGCTCTTGTGAGTGACTCTGAGACACCCCCCTGCAAGGCTTTCCAAGACAAATACCTGCATCAAAGAGAGAGTGATAAAGTTAGGTGTCTGCCCCTTCCATCGTCAGTTGGCATCGTTCTTTTCACAGATGACCCCTGCTGGTCCGTCTCACTGTCTACCCTCTCCTGTCAGGGCTCTTCTGCTGGACCCCAGCTTTGTCTGTCTCTTCACACTACAGGTCCCAGAGCTTGTCCCAGTCAGGGGTCATGCCCCTGCTTCCCCACCCTTAGGAGAGAAAATCCCAATGATTTATTTACTTCTTTTCTATCCTTAAAGAGATTTCTTTTACCTTTATGCACTTTAAGCTATTAATACATAGTAGTATAGCAACTGAATCTGTTTCCTAGGGCTGCCATCATAAAGCACCATGAACTTGGTGGCCTGCAGCAACAGAAAGGTAGTCTCCCATAGATCTGGGGGTCAGAAGTCTGAAGTCATGGGTTGGCAGGGCCCTGCTCTCTCTGCGGGCACTAGGGGAGAACCTGCTCCCTGCCATCACTTAACTTCTGGTCTGGCCAGAAATCCTTGGTTGTCCTTGGCTTGTTGACCCCTCACTCCAATCTCTGCCTTTTGTCATCACACCTGGTGGCTAACAAGGTAGAGAATCTGCCTGCAGTGCAGGGGGCCTGAGTTTGATCCCCAGGTGGGGGAGTTCCCCTGGGGAAGGAAATGGCAACCCACTCCAGTATTCTTGCCTGGGAAATCCCATGGACAGAGGAGCCTGGTGGGCTACAGTCTGTGAGGTTGCAAAGGGTTGGACATCTCTGAACAGCTAACACTTTCACTTTCAGTGTTCTCCCAAAGCATCTCTGGCTCTGTATTTTCTCCTCTCCTTAAAAAAAAATATTTATACTTTAGCTAATTCATTCATTTGGCTGTGCTGAGTCTCAGTTGTGGCTTGCTGGGTCATCATTTTGTCATGCGGGATCTTTGTTACATTGCATGGACTCTCTAGCTGTGTCGCAGACTCAGTTGTGGCGTGCAGGCGCGGTTACTCTGCGGCATATAGGGTCCTAGTTCCCTGCCCAAGGATCTCACCCACATGCCCTGCATTGCACCCTGCACTGCAGGGTGGATTCTTAACCACCACATCTCTGACGAAGTCCCTTTTCTCTTCTCTGGAAGACACCAGTCATATTGTACTGGTGGCCCACTCTACCCTACCAGGACCTCATCTGAACTAAGTGCTTCTTCAGTGGGCCCTCTTCCCAACCTTAGTCACATTCTGATCTTCTGGGAAGGAGGTGGATTTGGAGAACACCACCTATGATGGTTAATTTCGTGCGTCAATCCGACTGGGCCATAGTGCCCACCTATGTGGTCAAATATTATTCTGGAGAGAAGAATGTTTCTGTAACAATGTTTTTGGATGAGATTAACATTTATATCTGTGCATTTTGAGTGAAGCAAACTGCCATCCATGACTGGGTGGGCCTCGTCCAATCAGTTGAAGGTCCTAATAGAACAAAAAATTGACCTCCCCCAAGCAAGAAGGAATTCTGCCAGCTGACTGCCTTCACACTGAAACTGCAGCTCTGACACTGCCTGTGTCTGCAGTCTGTCAGATCTGCATATTCTGGAGTTGATAGCTTTCATGCCTTCAGCATTACATGAGCCAAGTCCTTAAATCAATCTCTCTCCCCTCACACACACACACAAACATCCAGACACACACAAAGAAAGGAAAAACCTATGAGGGTTTACAATAAACTTTTCCTTCCTTCCCTTTTTCCTTCTTTCTTTCTTTCCTCCCTTCCTTCTCTCTATCTTTCCAGAGTTTATTCAGGGTAAAGATATGTAAGTGGCATTAATGTGGACACTAAGAATATAAAATTTAACAGGATTTACCTCCAAAGATAATTAAGAAAGGCTTCCCTGGTGGCTCAGATGGTAAAGAATCTGCCTGCAGTGTGGAAGACCCAGGTTTCATCCCTGAATGGAGAAGATCCCCTGGAGAAGGAAATGGCAACCCACTCCAGAATTCTTGCCTGTCGAATTCCATGGACAGAGGAGCCTGGTGGACTGGCTATACCAATGGTGTCACAAAGAGTCAGACGTAACACTTCACTTCTCATTTTGGATAAAAAATATAAGACCTGAACTCATTTGATTTCGATGAGGATACAGGAGAAGTTTGAGAAATGCCCGAGAGTCACAGATTTGAATTCAAACCTCTTGTTCCAGGATTGAATGATGTTCAGTGAATGTGCATTTGAGAGAATGAAGAGAAAAAAAAATCAGCAGCTCAGTTAACTCCTGAGATATTCTGAAACATTCTCATTTCTCCTAGAATTGAGCCACTTTTTTTTTTTTAATCACCATTTTGCACTTTCCCAGTGAGGTTATGAACCAGCTGTCTATTGGGCAAAAATATCACCATCCAATTAATATTTTGGAAGCAATGACAGATTCTCATAACCCCCTGGCTCAGCAGTCTGTTCAGAGTCTGATCAGACAGGAAGTGGCATAAACGGGTGGCCAGGCAGTTCACCAGGTCTGTACAGAGAGAGCAGAGGCCACGGACTGAAGTCTGTGAATCATGGAAGACTGCAGCAGGGGATTCTGCATTTGAATTATGAATATTTAAATAGGCTTATTAAAACAGTGTCCACAGAGAGCGAAACTGCATTTGCTTTTAAAACAATTAAAAATATAAGGGACAGTGCAGAACAGTCACTAAAGGCATAAATTTGGAGTTGGAAGGCTCAGAGGGCATCCGTAGCTATAGCCCATCTCTGCTATGTGGTGTGGGGAAGTAAATTTGACCCCTCTACATTTTATCCAGACTCCCACCCCTTCACTTATCCTCATATGTTTCATCAAGAATCAACATTAAGAGCATGGTCTCTGTAGCCAGACTGTCTGTATCTGAATCTTGGGTCTGTCACTTATTAACCGTTTGTACATGTCACTTAGCTTCTCTGTGCCTCAGTTTACCCTTCCCTAAGTGGGGAGAAGACTCTCCAAGGGCTAGTTGTGAGATTAAATGAGTAAATTTACACAATATATTTAGAAGAGCATGAGGTACATAGTAAGTACAAAATAAATGTCAGATCTGACATCAAATACTATGTCATTAGTGTGCACTAGAAACCGTGCTCAGTATCAGAAGAAATAGTGAGAAAGATGGACACAGTCTTTACCCACATAGGCACAATTAAACACACAATAAGTGTTATGCAAGTTGACTATGGAAATTGTGTAGTTAAACCCCTAAATTTGTGTTAAGGGGTCAGGGAAGACTTTCAAAGAGAAGTAAGGTTTAAGACATGACAGGGGAATAGAAATTAGCCAGAGACAAAGAAGGGAAGAATATTGCTGGTAGAGATTATATGCATTATATTTTATTTAAATATATGTATATATATATATATATATGAATATGGGTAGAAAGGATGGAGGCCCCGCGACGGGGAAGCCGCCGCCCGTCGCGCCGCACAGCCCGCGAGACGCCACCGGAAAAAGAATGAGAGAGAATTGGAAATGTTTCCTGTCACATTGTACTGGGGGAAGACTTACAATGTGGCTTGAAAGTCCAGGTCACAACTGACTTTGGAAGTCATACTAAGGAGTTTGAACTTTATCTTCTGGGCATTGGAAATCCAAGAAGTAGATGATGCTATTTCCATTCCAGAAGCACCACTCTGAACTGGTGGGGACTAATGGGAAGCATGACCTGGGGGGAACAAGTAAAGGCAGGGTTATCAGTGAGGTGGCTGTCAAAGAGAGCAACTCAAGAGATGCGAGTGTCCTGAAGGGTGATGATTTGGAGAGGAAGGTAGATTTGAAACAGTTTAATCAATAGAAGCACAGGATTCGGTGATTGACTGGATACGGAGAATAAGGAAGCGAAGGCTCAAGGCTGGCTACAGATCAATGGCATGTGCAATAGGTGTGTGGTGGTGACTTTCACTAACACGAGGGACATCAGAGGTTTGGTGTGGATGGGATGGGAAAAGAAAATCAGTTTCATTTTTCATCCATTGATTGAAGGTTGCAAGGACAACAATCAAATAGAACGCTCTGGTGAGAAAGATTAAGATCCGGGGTGGAGACATAGGGATGCATTTACAGAGAGACGAGGTCCCAGTGGATAATGCAGACAGTGAGGTAAGAAGGCCGCCCTGGTGGGAACCTATGGAGGAGACCAGGGCTGGGGCTACAAAGAAGCTTCTGCAGAGAAAATGATGTGTTAGAGCAGAGAGGTAGGAAGAGGTCATCCAGTGTTTCTTAAAGTTGGAGCAGGGAGGATTAGTCAAGAATGAAGGAGTTCACAAGAAATCAGTGGAGGAGAAGGTGTTCTAGAACTAGAAGGCCATCGACAATTAAGAGCAGAGACGCTGAGGTGATGAGAGTGGAAGTCAGGGAGTTGAAGAATGGGAAAGATCACATGCTGTCAACAGGTACAGTCACTGAAACTGAGTGGGACCTGGATACAGAGGCCTCTTTTTGTCCCCCGTTTCTTGTAGGAAAGATTCCAGCCTCCATGACCTTTCTTGAGTTCCAAAGGGCAAATTATCAAATAGTTGCTAATCAAGAGAAGGAAACTTTTAAATTAACGTATATGCAGAGTACATCATGTGAAATGCTGGACTGAATGAAGCACAAGCTGGAATCAAGGCTGCCAGGATAAATATCAATAACATCAGATATGCAGATGATACCACTCTTACGGCAGAAAGTGAAAAAGAACTAAAGAGCCTCTTGGTGAAAGTGAAAGAGGAGAGTAAAAGAGCCGGCTTAAAACTCAACATTCAAAAAACGAAGATCATGGCATCTGTTCCCATCACTGCATGGTAAATAGATGGGGGAACAATGGAAACAGGGATAGACTTTATTTTCTTGGGCTCCAACATCACTGCAGATGGTGACTGCAGGCATGAAATTAAAAGACACTTGCTCCTTGAAAGAAAACCTATGACCAACCTAGACAGCATATTAAAAAGCAGAGACATTACTTTATAGGCAAAGGTACATATAGTCAAAGCTATAATTTTTCCAGTAGTCATGTATGGATGTGAGAGTTGGACCATTAAGAAAATTGGTGGTGGTTTAGTTGCTGACCCATATCTGACTCTTGTGATCCCATGGACTGTAGCCCATCAGGCTCCTCTGTCCATGAGATTCTCCTGGCAAGAATACTGGAGTGGCTTGCCATTTCCTTCTTCAGCGGTTCTTTCCCACTCAGGGATTGAACCAGGGTCTCCTGCATTGCAGGCAGATTCTTTACTGACTGAGCTATGAGGGAATTCAAGAAAGAAAACTGAGCACCAAAGAACTGATGCTTTTGAACTGTGGTGTTGCAGAAGACTCTTGAGAGTGCCTTGGACAGTGAGAAGATCCAACCAGTCCATCCTAAAGGAAATCAGTCTTGAATATTCATTGGAAGGATTGATGTTGAAGCCGAAGCTCCAAAACTTTGGCCACCTCATGCGAAGAACTGACTCATTGGAAAAGACCCCAATGCCGGGAAAGATTGAAAACAGGAGGAGAAGGGGACAACAGAGGATGAGATGGTTGGATGGCATCACCGACTTGATGGATATAAGTTTGAGCAAGCTCCGGGTGTTGGTGATGGACAGGGAAGCCTGGCATGCTGAGGTCCATGGGGTCGCAAGAGTCAGACATGATTGAGTGATTGAACTGAATCAAGAAAGGAGCAATGAGGAAACCACTTGAGGCAAGATTAAAGGAGCCAGAGAAGCTCATTAAGATTAGGAGATCTGACTACCTAAGACTCTGCACACACCCTAACCTTATCAGCAACCCCATCCTTGAAGTATTCAGTTCAGTTGCTCAGTAGTGTCAGACTCTTTGCGACCCCATGAAGTATAAAACTCCTAATCAAATCCTCCCAGGTTGGGACACATAGTTTTCCAAGGCAGGAGCTCCCTGTGTTCATTGCCTGGCAGAGCAATAAAGCTATCCTTTTCTACTTCACCCAAACTCTCTCCAAGATTCAGTTCAGCACAGGTGCATAGAGGAGCTGAGCTTTCAGCATCACCAACTTTCCCCCAGGGCTTTGACAAAGAGATTTTTGGTACTAGAGGGAACCTGCAAGGGAAAGATCAAGAAGGAATATCTTAAAGATATGGGGTGAATCTTAAGGTCTTTTAAACACTGAAAGGGACCAGTAGAGGGGGCAAAGCTAAAGATTCCCATGGTAGGAGATGGTGAGGATCAGGGAGAGAGTGGGAGGGTGCAGGTACCAAGCAGAAATGGACCGACATCTCCTTCAGAGGTTCTATCTTGATTAACACATGTGGGTTCGTTTCATAAAATCAGCTTGTGGCTTATAAACCACTTCTTTTCCAACTTCAACATGCATAGGAACTGCTTCAAAATCTTGTTAAAATGCAGGCTCTCACTTAATGGGTTTGAGATGGGGCCTGATGTGCATTTCTGAGAGGCCCCCGGAGGTAGGCTGCATTACACAGACACATACTCTGAGTAGCTCCATAGTAGATTCCATGGAGGAGTCTTCCTGTGGCAAAGGGCGGCAGAATCTCCCATCATGGCCCTGTTTCCAGCCTTTCCCTGCGTGAGTCACTCATCTGCTACAAAAGCAGACTTCTGTCGGAGCAGGACCCTTTGTGGATTGGGATTCCAAAATCCCAATCTAGTCTCAGTCTAGAGCATTTCTGTCTCTAGCCTATACCCATTTTCGGAGTACTCCTTTCCCCCTGCACATTACCATCACCAGGGAGCTGTGGAAAATCCCAGTGCCCAGGATGCATAATCGACAATTAAATCTAGTTTGAATAGATGTCCTGACATCTTAGTAGTCACGCAAGATAGTAATGCATGTGGTTTTGACAGAAAAAAGAATGTTTGTGTTTGATTCTGAAATAACCCTCACCACTGACCAGGGGGACACAGCCCAGCTCCACACATCCCTCAAGATCAGGTTGCCATCACCATCAGTTTCACTCCTCCACACTGATTCTACATAGTGTTTGCTTGATGTCACAGCTGTTGAAAGCCAGCTTTGCAAAGGTGACCCCATCACAAGAAACCTAGTTCCAATTAATTGGGAAATGCGGCATACTTTAACCCCGATGTTGCAGTGTCCAACTGGATGCTGAGCCTTTTTGTGATTTCCTTGAGATTTTGAAACGTCCCATGGTGCCCCATGACCGATTCCCCTCCCTGTCCCTTCTCCCCATCTCCACTCCCGGGACATGTCAGCCCACACTTTGGAAACTATGCCTTTAGGTTCAGTAAGCATAATATTTTTTTGGTCAAATATAGAGTAAAGTTTCTAAATACTTACTCATAATTTCTGTAGTTGTTGTTGTTGTTGTTGTTGTTTTTTTTCCATGGATCAGTAGCGAACACTGCTTGGACCAACGCGAACCTGGGGACCACATTTCGAGTAGCATTGATTTCCTCCGTGATCTCGTTTCTAAATATTCTGCCACTGCTCGTCAAGCTTCAGATACGGAGTTCTTCCTGATGATCACAAAACTCCGCAAGCTCAGTGATGCCCTAGTTCTTCCCTGCTTGCTCCACCTTCTGCCTAGAAAATGCCTGTCCTCAGAGCTTCACGTAGTTGACCTCTTCTACTCATTCAGTTCCTACTTCAAACACTGTCACTTCATTTAGGTATTATTCCCTGATGACCCGGTTTAAATGGCCAACACCCCTGTCATTCTTTGTAATATTGCCCTAATTCATCTCTTTCCACAGCAGTCACTTACACATCATCTTGCTCATTTACTAGTTTTGCATATTTAATATTTTTCACCACACAAATAGCGTAAATACATCCTAAACCTGGGGACCTTGTCTATTTTGTTCGCCTTTATAGCCCAGTCTCTTTTTAAACTTAATTGATTCGTCTGGCCGCGTTGGGTCTTCGTCGCGGTGCACTGGATCTTCGTTGCATCGTGGGTGATCTTTCGTTGTGGCACATGGACTCTCTAGCTGTGGCATGCAGGCTCAGTAGTTGTGGCACATAGGACTTAGTTACTCCTAGGTGTGTGGGATCTATTTCCCCAACTAGGGATTGAATCCACGTCCCCTGCATCACAAGGTGGATTCTTAACCAGTGGACCACCAGGTTAAGTCCCTAGTTTAGTGTTTTGAACAGTGCCTCGCATGTAGCAGGCATTGTACACATAACTGTCAGATGAAGGAAAAAATGCCGAGAATCCTTGCTATATACTTAAGTCTAGAATGATCAAGGAGTGCTAGATACCAAAGATGGTAGAAAAATAAAAGGGAGTAACATTTAAAAATAAAAACGTATCCAGTGACATAATCTTGTCCATAAATTAGTGAAAATAAGATTATATATGATTTCAACAGTTAGCATTGTTGATCATCTTGGAGAACAAGAGCGATCTGTGGGAACACAGCTAAGGGCCACCGAGACTGTCTGCTCCTCATAGTACACTCCTTGTGTGTCATCCATTTAGGTATTTTTCCTTATTTTTTTTGCCTCTTAGATTTCTGGCTCACTAAAGACAGAGATCATGCATTATACTTCTTATTATATATCTCATAAAGTTGGTAATTTTTTTTAGTCCATCCAGCTTCTATAAAAAAAAAAAAACATAAATTGAATGGCTTATTAACAACAAATATCCAGTTTCTGAGTTCTGGAGACTAAGAAGACCAAGATCTAAATACCAGCAGCTTTGGTGTCTGGTGAGAGCCCACTTCCTGGTTCATAGACAAGGTCTCTTCCTACGTCCTCATGTCAGAAGGGGTTGGGGAATCTCTCTGGGGCCTCCTTTTTCAGGGCAATAACCCCACTCAGGGAGATTCCACCATCATGACCTAATAACCTCCCAAAGGCCCCACCTTCAGTACCATCTCCTTGGGGGTTAGGTTTCAACACACGAATTTGATGGGAGAGACAAAACATTCAGTCTAACCACCATTTCTTTTGACACAAAGTTATACTGATGAATCAGCGTAGTCTGTTATATGTTGACTATATTTCATGCTCATGAAACTTTCTCTGTACTTCCTAGCCCTTAATTAACCCCCGTTGGAAACAAAACAAAACAAAATGATACAGGAGGAGGATAAGAGGGAAAATATGATTGTATGATTCTGCCATCATCATAGAACTGTTTGGAGTGTGACATTCCTGACCTCCAAAGCTGGCTAGGAGAGCTGGTGGTGGAAGAAGTCAACCCAGTCTTAGAATGATCGTGAGGCCATGTGGGGTCATGTCTAGTCAGACCAGGAGCTCATTAAGTAAGGAATCAGGAGTATTGTTATGAAAGCAGAGAGGGTAACTTGGTCATTGCCTTTGACTAGCTTCACTGTCTTGGGCTCAACTCTCTCTGAGACAAGGAGCAAATGGTTTTTCGAGAAGCACCAGTAGATTAGATGGGAAGCGTGATGCAGAAGGGGGAGAAGGAGGAGAGTGAGGTGCACGCATGAGCTGCCACCACCTGGAACTGCACCCTGCCAGGGACATTTGGAAGATGAGGGACGGAACTGGAGTATTTGCACACGGCTTCCCTTTCCTTACTGACTTGAAACTGCTTCTGTGTGCTGAGTCGCTTCAGTCGTGTCTGACTCTCTGCGACCCTATGGACCATGGCCTGCCAGGCTCCCCTGTCCATGGGTTCTCCTAGGGGGTGTTCAATCCCCAGGAATCTTCCCAAGAGGAAGCCCTGGGAAGAAGCATGGGTATAGATGCTTGGGTAGGATGCTGCTGGCATACCCTGTAGCAGAGAGGACTCGGGTCTGGGCAGGACATGATGATACCGGCTCCAGCTCTGCTGTCAGTCGTGGATCCAGACACAGACCTCCTGGGCAGGGTGTGCTCAGCTAGCCAGTCATGGCAGCCTCTCCACAGCTGGGAAGGAGGACCTTCTTTACACTGCATCGGAAATCAACCGTCCTCCCATTGTCAATCCCTGTTCCCTTGAAACTGCAGCCACACTTTAATTAGATTTCTTTCTCTCTCTTTTTTTCTTCTCAGTCTTTGGGTTTTCTTTAAATGTATGTTTTTTTTTTTTCTTTTTTCTCATTGGAGCAGAAAATATATGGAGCTCAAAAGGAGAACATTTAGTGACAGCCACCCAGATCCTAGCTTACTGGGATGCTGAGATACCCTACCTATGGCATAGGTAGTTTTTTAAATTCACAGAGTTAGAATTATAAAAATTACTTCTCATTGATTATGGGACAAATCCATTGTCTGACCTGAAAATTCTATAACCAAGTCAATTTTAGTATTGCCTCCCTCATTTTTTATTAATTTAATCCTCTCTTACATCCTCTATGCCATTTCTCTTTCAAGACTGGGATGAGCATAGATAATTGCTGTTTAATAATAGGTGTGTGCATGCGTGTCTGCTAAGTAGTTTTAGTTGCGTCAGACTCTTTGTGACCCTGTGGACTATAGCTCGCCCAGCTCCTCTGTCCATGGGGATTCTCCAGGCAGGAATACTGGAGTGGGATGCCATGTCCTTCTCCAGGGGATCTTTCCCACCCGGGAATCGAACTTGCATCTCTTATGTCTCCTGCATTGACAGGTCCTTGACTATTAGCACCACTTGGAAATCCCAACAGTAGGTGCTTAAATGGTAAATGGATTCCATCCCATGTTTTAAAGGCACAGGACTGAAATTTTCTTTGTGAGGAATATATTAGGGGCTGAAAACTGAAGACGGTCAAAAATGATAATTACCAGTGTTATTTTTAAGAAACTCTGAAGCAACTAGATAAAATGAGATGTGGATGTTCTCTGGTGTGTTTCAAGCCTCAAAATATTAGCCTAAGATTTGAAAATGTTTACTAGACACAGCATTTCATCCAGAAACACAAACGGCACTGATCAGTTATCACTGTTTGAATTCTCTTAGCCCTTCTACCCAAAGGTAGCAAAGGCAGTATTAATGTTTGAGTAAGAGGAAAAATTGAAAAAGCATTTGACATTGATGCTTATTGTGCCCCTTTTACTAAAAGTCTATCAAGTCAATGTTGTTAAAATCAACTAGGATGGTTATCAGGGACCATCCAGTTTAGCTCTTCTCTGTGTGTTCTCAGTCAAGAGAGGGACCTGGAGAGGCTGGCCCAATTTTCCTTTATTAAATTACCCTCTTTCTTTGGATGGAATTGGAAAATCAGTGGTAAGTAAACAATTATATTTGCTTAAATGGAAAACCTTGGCCAAGGAGTCAACCAATGAAAGCTGGAGGCAGAAAGAGCCTCTTCCCACTCATGTTTTCAGAGAAATCATTTAGCATGTTACTCCCGCAGTGTATTTGCTTAGTGGCCTGAGTAGTAACCTAAATTACTGCACTTTTCGATGGAAGAAAGAAGCCACTGGGAACAGAGTTCCTCTTCAGTCCTAATGTTGGATGCCTGTCCAACATGAGGACAAATAATGTTATTTAAACTGGGACTAGAGCAAACAAGACTAGGTTGTCCATATTTTGTAGGTGTTAGGAATGTTTATGTAGCTGGGGAATAGCTATTATTAATGAGATTCTTTGCTTTTAACATAAGAGGGGGTGGATTTTGCCCCCTGAGTTTGAATTTCTGCCTCAAATTGAACAGCCACCTTGCTTTCTGTGGAAATTACCCACCCCCTGAACAGTATTGAGCTCTTTTCTGTGTCAGGGCCTGGTGTAGGCACTAAGCTACACACAGAATGGGCCCTTCCTTCGTGGACTTCATGCACAACTTTACATGGAACTAGGGGGACGTGTAAGTGATACGGGTGTGATGAAGTAGAGGGGGAAGGAAACATGGGGGAAGGAAGGAGGGATGGTAGGAAGGAAGGAAAGGATGCAAAGGAGAAAGAGGAAAAAGGGGGAAGTGAAGGAAGGGGGATGGAAAGATGGAAGCAAGGATATGGAAATCCATTTGGCCCACCAATATCCTCCCCAAAGTTTCCCCTATGAACCCCTTTCTCCTCTCTTCAGAATCACCTACCATGGACCCTTGGCGGCTCCGATGATAAAGAATCTGCCTGCAATGCAGGAGGCCTGTGTTCTTTCCCTGGATTGGGAAGATCCCCTGGAGGAGGGCATGGCAACCCTCTCCAGTATTCTTGCCTGGAGAATCCCATGGACAGAGGAGCCTGGCGGGCTACCGTCTATGGAGTCGCAAAGAGTAGGACTCGACTGAGTGACTAACACTTTTCACTTTCGCCATGGACAGAATCAGATCAAAGGCCTTCGGAACTCTCTGACATGGAGCCAGCAGACCCTCATTTACATCTTGGTTCCTTTCTCCCCAAACCAGCAGGAGGTCAGTCTAAGCCCCCAGCATGTTGATTCTTCTGTCTTGTTTCTTTCATCACTGCAGTTGTGAAGCCTACTTCACCTTACTGCTTCTGTTCCAACTTTCACTTCCCTCATTAATAATTATTACCCAGAGGTAGCAACTAATCAGTATATTGAGATCTTGGAAACTTCTATTGTGCAATGTAAGAGCAAGACAACCAAAACACATTGGTGACATGGAAGCAGAACCTAGTGCTTATTTCTCAAAAATAGTTTTCAAAGTACTCCTAAAATGAGGTGTCGAACACATATTTTGTTCATCCAAGAAAGTCCCTCAGTAGAGCATCCTCGGGCATTGTCCCTCTAAAACACATTTACTCATTTAACCACAGCAACAACTTGTTGCTCAGAAAATTACAGTGTATTTTCTTTCATCTCTGTAGGATTGGTATCAATCAACATAAAACATTGGCTAGTGAAGTGTGGAGTGCCACCAGGGAGGATAGAACATGGGTCATCAGAGATGCTGGGAATATAGTAAAGAATAAGAGAGACCTGGTCCCTGTGTCCTTGAGCATCCATTTTAATAAGGAGTATAGACATAGTAGGAAAACTTCTTTGGTGGTCTAGTCACTGCCGCTCTTGCGACCCCATGGACTGTAGCCTGTCAGGCTTCTCTGTCCATGGGATTCTCCAGGCAAGAATACTGGAGTGGGTTGCCATTTCCTTCTCCAGGGGATCTTCCTGACCCAGGAGTCGAACCCAGGTTTCCTGCACTGCAGGCAGATTCTTTTACCGACTGGGCTACGAGGAAGCCCTGAGGGTGGGGTGGTGGCGGGGAACACATACAAAAACTTTAATGACCAATCACTTTCACTTTTCACTTTCCTGCATTGGAGAAGGAAATGGCAACCTGCTCCAGTGTTCTTGCCTGGAGAATCCCAGGGACGAGGGAGCCTGGTGGGCTGCCATCTATGGGGTCACACAGAGTCGGACACGACTGAAGCGACTTAGCAGCAGCAGCAGCATAGTCGCAAAGAGTCCAACAGGACTGAATGACTAACAGTTTCACTTTCACTTTCACAGTGCTGATTGGAGAAGTACCTAGATTTATGATGATGGCTTAGTCACTAAGTTGTATCTGACTCTTTTACGAACCCATGGACTGTAGCCCACCAGATTCCTCTGTCCATGGGATTTCCCAGGTAAAAATAACGGAGTGAGTAGCCATTCCCTTCTCCAGGGGATCTTGCCAACCCAGGGATTGAATCCAGGTCTCCTGCTTTGCAGGAGATTCTTTACCAACCGAGCCACCAGGGAATCTGAAATACCAACGATCTAACATTTGCCGTCCAGCAGACAAGTATTTCCTCCTGCTTCTCTAACTTACTACCTCTGGAATCATGGGATGGTTTATGCTCTCTGAATTCTAAGGTTTTTGAATTCCTTCTTGGAGGAAAAAAAAAATCCAGTTATTATTCTTTTCCCTTCAGATATTAAAAAAGGGGGAAATTATTAATAGATTTTGGAAGCAGGAGGGACGCAGAAGGAGTTTGTGTTGCTTAAAGTCTATTTCCCCAGTGAACCCCTCAAGTCCGCCCAGTGTTCTGATGAGTCTGGTCCCCACCAAAAATGGGGGGGTCTTTTTAGTCCCCACCAAAAAGCCTGCTGTCCCTGCCTTCTGACACAGTACAACCCTCAATTCTAATTAAGGTGCTTTTCAAGCCCACTTATCTGACAGGAGCATACAGCAAACAAGAAGCGATGAGGCACCAACACTCGAAAATGAAAGCTTTGTCTGAAACCCCAGTGTTTACCACCTCCCTGCTTAAATTCTAGTTACTCAGAGCACAACAGAAGCTGGAACAGTCCTACCCCTGCCCTGAGAAGGTGCCCAGGGGCAGAGGCTCAAACTGCTTCCTCTCCCCAGTCTACTCGGCTAAACTCAGAAGGGAATCAACGCCAAGGAGTGACACAGTCAGTCACTATACTGACACTGTCACATTTGCCAGCATTTTTTATTCTGTTGTCATTCAGCAGTCAATTGACATTTGTTTACTGGACAGCAAACAATCATGTTTTATATGGTGCACTTTGCAAATATTCTAATGCCTCTGCAAGGTATTTTTTTCCCCCAGAATAGTCATCTCTTTGAGAAGAGAGAACTTATAGGATACATATTGGCTTTTCTTTTTAACCACTGTTCTGCATTTTATTTATTTTTAAAAAAGCTTTATTTTGTATTGGGGTTAGCCAATTAACAATGTTGTGAGAGTTTCAGGTGAACAGTGACGGGAACTCAGAAAGATATAAAGTATGATAACATGGAATTAGTGTGAATAGCTTAACAGCAGATGGTTTCAGGATGGAAAGAATTTGGGGATTACATATTTCTACACTGACTTTTCTGAAGAGATGATCAAGAATGGAAATTGGAGGTGACTTACTCAAGGTCATAGTGACAGTTAAGAGCTTATTGTAGCAAAGAAACGCAGACTTTCCATTTTATTCTGAGAATGCAGTATTTTCTCCATAGATATTGACTTTAAGAAGAAAAGAAACCAACAAAAACACAGTATTGAATTGTTAAATAATATTGGTCACATATTCAGTTCATCAAACTATTTTGACAAGCTTTGAAATGTAATACACATGAAATGTAAAGATGCCAAGGAGTTTTAGGGGGAAATTAGGAAGTTAGATGAATCTTGAAAGGGTAGTATGGTCTATAAAGAATTCAGACCAAAAAAGAGCACATGCTGTATCACCACCTGGGAGAAGAAGGTGGCTGGAAGGGGTAAAGGGTGATGATTAAGTTCCATTTATCTTTTTTTTTTTTTTTTGGTCTTTTTTTATTTTTTATTTTTTTTTTAATTTTTATTTTTACTTTATTTTACTTTACAATACTGTATTGGTTTTGCCATACATATCTTTTTAAAAAGTTGGTGTGCAGTTAATTTACAATGTTATATTAGTTTCTGGTTAATTCTGTGTTAGTTTCAGAATATATATATTCTGAAAATATATATTTTTTCTGAAATATATATATATACATATGAAGAAGAATGTATATATATACATATATATATATACACACACATTCTTTTTCATATTCTTTTCCATTATGCTTTATGACAGGATACTGAGTATAGTTCCCTGTTCTGTACAGTAGAACCTTGTTGTATATCTATTTTACATACAGTAGTTTATATCTGCTAACCCCAAACTCCTAATTTAACCCTCCCTCCTTCCCCTTTGGTAACCATACGTTTGTTTTTTTCCTATGTCTGAGGGTCTGTTTCTGTTTTGTACGTAATTTAATTTGTGTCCTCTTTTAGATTCCACGTATAAGTGATATCATATCATATTCATCTTTCCCATTCTGACTTACTTCACTTAGCATGATAACCTTTAGGTTCGTCCATGTTCCTGCAAATGGCATTATTTCATACTGTTTGCGGCTCTGTATCCCGGTGTGTATGTATTCCAATCTTCTTTAGCCGTTCATCTGGTGAAGGACATTTAAGCTACTTTCAGGCCTTGGCTACTGTAAGTAGTGCTGCTATGAAAACTGGGGTGCATGTGTCTTTTCAAATTATAGTTTTCTCTAGATATACGCCCAAGAGTGGGATTGCTGGATCACTTGGCAGCTTAGTTCTGTTTCTTGATGTGCATTTGGTTACACATCTGCGTTCACTGTATGAAAAAGCATCAAACCAAAGATTTGGGCCTCTCTCTGTATCTCAATTAAAGGTTTACATAAATATCTTTACCTTTAGATCAGTCTTCCTTGAATTTTAAACCTAATGTGGTTAAGTTTTAATTTACATTTTTCAAACCTTACTCTAGGAACATAGGAAGAAGTAGCTTGGGCAAAACCTTGGAAAATTAGATTTATGGCCTGGATAGAAGGGTGTCTCCAGGCCCTGTCACATGCCAGTCACTTCTCTCACTGGTTTTATCTGTACAAGAAAGATAATAAAACGTTTACCTCCATGAAGACTAGGAGCTCTGTGGAAGGGCTGATAAAATCCTTCCCATTAAAACGGGTGACAGTGTGTGTGCTAAGTCACTTCAGTCATGGCCACCTCTTTGTGACTCTATGGAGCCTGCCAGGCTCTTCTGTCCATAGGCGTTTCCAGGCAAGAACACTGGAGTGGGTTGCCATGCCCTCCTCCAGGGGATCTTCCCAATCCAGGGACTGAACCCATGTCTCCTGCAGCTCCTGCGTTTCAGGATGATTCTTTACTGCTGAGCCACTGGGGGAAGCCTGGGTGACAGGACAGTGGTGAACAAATACCCGCTTGGAACAACCAGAACCCTCACTCGCCCTCAGCTCTATGTCTCTCCAGAAGCAGTAATACTAACTCACCTGCTTTATAATTTCCCCAAAGTTCTCTGTACTCTTTCAAAAATTATTCTACTTGTGTTGGAAGTAAACGTGAACATCTTTAGCCACCATACAGCATACAATCTTGGGTTTAATTATTCCGAAGTGAGCCATTAGTTTGGAATTCCCTTTAGTAATTTTGTCAAGACCGTGTATCCAAAGATGATGAAGTTGATTTTGGTTAGAAGCTGCAGTAGTTTTAAAATGACCACAGAATTCCTAGACATTTCTACTCATTGAGAAGTTCTGTGTCTTGTCTTATCCCACAAACACACCTCAAACCAACAGAGTATAATACAAGTTCTGAGGCTGAGTCCCAAATGGAGAATCTTTGAGTCATTCCAAGTCGAACACCAGACAATGTAATGGAAGGAGCCTTCAGATGATTCCAGTCCTAGGCAGTAAGTCACCCCTTCTACCCCAGACCCTAAGTCATCTCAGCCAAAGCCCCAGATGGTGAGGGGCTAGTCATCCCCATGGTGTGCTTGCTGAATTCCTGGCCCATGGAACCCCTGAGCATAATACAATGGTATATTAAATCAGGAATCATTGGGGTAGTTGTATGACAGCAACAGACATCAGATCAGGAACGTTAAAAATATCTAAATTTTAATTATGTTTAGCCAATGTCATTCTGCTGGAGAGACTGAGCACTCTGTGTATGTAAGTGAGGCACACTTGAGGTGTGCAATGGAAAGGTCTTGGGCAGTCAGTATAAGAGAGACATGGGTCCTGATGCCACATGTGGCTGCTGATTCAGCTTTAGTTGAGCCATTCCCCTGGAGAGGAATTTCAATGCTTTCCCTAAGGTAGTCACAGAGTTGTAAGAATCCTGGTTATGCTTATCTAGGGGGAAACATGGAGGGAGTGGTGATAAATTAGGACGGTGGGATGAACACATACACGCGCCTATATATAAAATAGATCACTAGCAAGGACCTCCTGTATAGCACAGGGAACTCTACTCAGCTTTCTGTAATAATACATATGAGCAAAGAATCTGGAAAAGATCAGAGATAGGAAGGGCAACCCTCCTCAGTATTTTTGCTGGAAAATCCCATGGACAGAGGAACCTGGCAGGCTACAGTCCATGAGGTCACAAACAGTCAGACAACACTTGAGTGACTGAGTGTGTGCACGCACACACACACACACACACACTGATTCACTTTGTTATACCCCTGAAACTAACACAGCATTGTAAATCAGCTATACTGCAATCAACTATATGCCAATAAAAGTTTAAAGAAGGCGATTTGCTTTGATTGTAAGCCACTTGATGTTTTTAAAATCCTCACATACGGGAAAATATATACAGACTAATACATCAAAATGTATTGTATACTTTAAAATATAAATTCATTTTAAAAAATCTTGATGCCACAAACAAAGTTTTGTTCGAGTAAAAAAAGAGAATCCTGGTAAGGCATATAAAAACATTAACTTTCTAAACTAGAAATCATTTCATAAGTAATAGCTACCCTTAAGAGTTACATGTTCTCTGTGGTGAAGTTGATTTCATACTGATCCTATTGACAGCTGTTTGTCTTATAGCCCAGTTAATATTATAAGAGACCATAGGCATATCTAGGGTGACTAGATCATTGAGAATATCCATCCTATTTGACCACTGAAATATCAGGCACGACTCACTTTGAATCTGGTTCTGCCAGCATATGAGCTGGGCAGTGGACACAGGTTCTAATTGGAAGAAGCAGCACGCTGAGTATCAGAAGAACTGAGCAATCTATATTTCTGACCGAGGCACATTCTCATTTGTTTAATTTTTTTACTCTGAGGGGAATGATATTTGAAAAATACTCAATAGAGAGATAGTTTCCCGTAACTGTTAGATCTTATATCTTTTGTTACCAATGTTTCAAAACCAGGGAACTTAGAGCTATTCAAGATGAAATTCTCTCTCCCAGAATCTAAAGAATTCTCTCTCCCAGAAACTAAAGGCATCCTTAAACTCTGCTGTTTGCAGAAAGATTTCATTCACACGTTCCGCTTCTAAGGATGAGTGTAGATGATCTGAACATCATTGCCTCATTTCGTTCTGCTATAAAATGGGTATAACATTCCTCAGCCAGAAAGTTTTTGATTGATGTAAATATTTGGGGCTCACAGTACAAGGAAAGGTTAGGTGATTAACTCAGTAGAAGATTTGGCGGGGTGAGGGAGCTTAATTCAATAACGAAGAATTAGAGAGTAATTCTGAGTATCAGATTAAATTTGCTCTTTTACATTTCTGATTTTTTTTCTCTCCAAACAAAATTGTGTTTCATATATTGTGTGGAAATCTCCTCCCTGTGTAGATGCTGGATTATCCACCCCCCGCCCCCCGTATCTCTTAACAAGCTCCTTGGTGCAGCTGGAATTAATGCTTCCTGTCGTTTTAAATAATGTGACATTGAAATACAATTTTTTAATGTGCTGGCATTTAACATGCCACAATATTTCAGTTATTTTACATTCATTTGGGTGCTTTAGTGTTATTACAGCTGTTATGAAATTCTGACAAAGAGGTGCATTTCTTTCTTCTGTTCCACCATAATTGCTTTTTGCCGCATCTCTGAACCGTAACCATGGCGATCTGTAACATTCATCAGAGGACCTCTTGTTATTTCCCTCGTGTGAATGAAAAACAAAATGGTATATAAATACCCTGAGAAGTTTTACAAAAGCAGTCTTTCTCTTCTTTCTTTTCCTTCCTTCCGTTTTTCCTACCTTCCTCCTCCTGTCTGTCCATCCATCCTTTATTCCTTTCTTTTTTTCCCCTTCTATCTTCATTTTCTCCCACCCTCAATTTTCTTTACTTCTTAAAATTTTTTTTTTTTAGTTTCCAAAAGTAGAGGGTCTATTGAGGGGAAATTAAGGGGCATGGCTTGAGATTTTTCATTTATTTATTTTTTTTAATGAAAACGTCTTTTGTATAAAGAAAGCACAGAGAGAAAATGAGAGCTTAAGTCAGTCTTTTCTAAGTCTGACTGGTTACAAACAAGTCCTTGTTTGAGCTACTTAATGTGGAATATCATTACCATATTGGAACCATTTTGTTGATGTATTGACTTGCTCTTCCTATTGTAGGGGGTGGCTGAAATGAGCATACCCCGGCTGTATTTTAAATTGCCGTCTTTCTGGCAACTTGAGAGGATGTTGGGAGGTCAGTCCTATCTCATGTACTTGTCCTCTTTTCATCTCTTCTGCTCAGGTATGACTTTACGATTCAGGGAAAGTTGGTACAGAACGCCCATTACATCACCTCTATGAAAAGGCAATACATGCAAACTGGACAGCTTTGCTGTGTCCATATGCCAACATCAGCAATAAGCCTGAGAGTCAGCTTCACTTGAAACATAAGTTAATTCCCCATGGTGCTGCTACTTCACTGATTTGAAGGTAAGGAAGTGTGGACCATTCTGAATTTTACTGGAATGGTCATCATAGCTATTCCCAGTTCAGTTCAGTTCAGTTCAGTCGCTCAGTCGTGTCCGACTCTTTGCAACCTCATGAATCGCAGCATGCCAGGCCTCCCTGTCCATCACCATCTTCCGGAGTTCACTCAAATTCACGTCCATTGAGTCGGTGATGCCATCCAGCCATCTCATCCTCTGTCGTCCCCTTCTCCTCCTGCCCCCAATCCCTCCCAGCATCAGAGTCTTTTCCAATGAGTCAACTCTTCGCATGAGGTGGCCAAAGTACTGGAGTTTCAGCTTTAGCATCATTCCTTCCAAAGAATGACTTCCAAAATTTTACCTCACTTTTTTCATATATATTTTTTTGTTACCACATTTTTCTTTCAGATACCTAAAACCATTAAGTACTTGGCATTTTCTATCAGGCTTCCCAGGTGGTTCTAGTGGTAAAGAACTTGCTTGCCAATGCAGGAGATTTAAGGGATGCAGGATTGATCCCTGGGTCAGGAAGATCCCCTGGAGGAGGGCATGGCAACCTGCTCCAGTGTTCTTGCCTGGAGAATCCCATGGACAGAGGAGCCTGGAGGGCTATGGTCCATAGCGTTGCAAACAGCTGGACATGACTGAAGCAAGTTAGCATACAGGTGTATTTTCTATCAAGTAGATTTACAAGAAGGAATCTAGCTCTCAGTGTTGCTGCTGCTGCTGCTGCCAAGTTGCTCCAGTCGTGTTCGACTCTGTGCGACCCCATAGACAGCAGCCCACCAGGCTCCCCCATCCCTGGGATTCTCCAGACAAGAACACTGGAGTGGGTTGCCATTTCCTTCTCCAATGCAGGAAAGTGAAAAGTGAAAGTGAAGTCGCTCAGTCATGTCCGACTGTTAGCGACCCCATGGACTGCAGCCTACTAGGCTCCTCCATCTATGGGAGTTTCCAGGCAACAGTACTGGAGTGGGGTGCCATTGCCTTCTCCAGCTCTTAGTGTTACCTAAAGCTAATTGAGTTAGTTTTGCCAAGTGTTTTACATTCTCCTGTCTTACCACTGTGATCTGTTCTTGGGTTCTTGTGATGAGATATATCAATAGCAGTAATGTGTTTCTGTGGCACAACCACTGCAAAAACAACTGACCACGAATAAGGAGTATTTGTGGAATGGTTTGGACCCAAACTTCAAACTTTCAGGAAGAAAATTATGTTTATGGAAATTTAGCATAACTCTGGAATTGCCTGCTAAAAGCATTTTGAGTTTGCATTGTGGTCTCATTAGGTTCACATCTTCTTGAAACTTTCAGGGATTAATTTCGTCCCAACAAACTAATTCTGCTGGCCCATAGTGATGAGTTAAAAGCACCAGTAGATACTCTAAGTAAATCTGATGGCTGTGAGAGCGAGCCTTCTGATGTTCAATTTCGTGGAGTTTAAGTCGTCAGGAGTCCCAGCTGCTGTATTTTGAAGGCCATTGCCCTGTTCCTACCAGGACCACACTTCCATGTGCTCTTCCCAGCCAATGAGTAAGCATACAAAAAGTTAAAATTCTTCAAACAATTCATCATTATATGCCAACAAATATCTCATTTTCTCATATCTTCAATAATAATTTAATACCCTGGTAAGGAAGACACTATTTATTTTGTAGATAAGCACTCTGGAGCTCTGAAGTTACTTAACACTGAAGTAGGTATGGATAAGTCCCAGTCTTCTGGACTCACCTGTCTTCTAGATGAGTAAGACTTTATTTATATACATATTTATTTATTCAAGAATTAGTGAATACCCACCAGATTTGACACTTTATGAAGCAATGAGTATAAATCACCAAAGATCTGTGAGCCCAGAAACAGATGCTCAGGAGATTAACTGAATTCAAGAGGGTTGGGCAGTGTTGACCAATTTCATATGTCAAATGTCTGACAAACCCCTAACTCTACATGGTTCTGTCCACCACTTTCTAGTTAGTTCCATGTCTCTGTTGTAATATGAGCCACCTTGGATACCCAGTCTATTTTATGAACGCTAGAAGCCTTGAAATTGGCTTCTAATTGACCCTTTCCATTTTTGTTCCTGCCCATCCTCTTCATGATAGAGTGATCCTTCTGAAACTCAAATCTTCTCACCTCCATCTCCATACCTCCTCACACGGATGCCTTTAGCAGTCTAAACACACGTCACAGAATGAAAAGAAATTCTCGGCAGGATTTGTAGGACCTAATTGGTATGAACTCCACCTATCTCTCTAGCCTTGTCTCTCATCATTTACTCCTAGACCCTGGGTTTTAGTTTTATTATTCTCAGCTTCTCAGATGTTCCAAGACCTCTCTTGTCAATTGGCTTCACACAACATATTCCCTAACTCAGCTTGGAACAGTTTTTTGTTTTTTTTTTTTTCCCCCTTTTCACTTTGACTGATCCTTTGGATATCAGTTCAATACTTTTTTTCCATTTTTGAAAATTTCCTAATTAGGTCAATTCCTCCATCACACACTTTCATATTCCAGTGTACATTTACTACATTATACCTCTTAGTTATAAATGTATGTATATGTCCTTGAATCATCGATTAATGCACACCTCCTTCATGGCTATTTAGTGAAGATCTTTAGGTATAAGAAACATGTATGTTACTGTATTATTAGGGTCTAGCATGCATCCTGGTATCTGAGTGAGTATGAGTATTAGTTGCTTCGTCATGTCCGACTCTGCAACCCCGTGGACTGTAGCCCAGCAGGCTCCTCTGTCCATGGGATTCTCCATGCAAGAATACTGGAGTGGGTTGCCATGCCCTCCTCTAGGGGATCTTCCTGACCCAGGGATCGAACCTGCGTCTCATGCATCTCCTGTGTTAGTAGGTCCATTTGTTACTACCAGGGTCACCAGGGAAGCTTATATGATCACATACTTATGGTGATATAACTATTATGCAAAAAAATGGATAAAATTGGTTGTCTCAGATAAACCTCTAGATTTTCTAGATGATTAGCTTTATTACTTGCTTCTCATTATCTTGTACTTTGGAAAGTTTCCACAATAAGACTCATAGGAGTTTTATTTCCAGGGGAAAAAATCTTTTTTTTAAGCCATGTGGCTTAAAGCTACCTCAGTTTAGGAGATTTCTCATTTTAATAATTGGTCACCTCCTTTGTCATGCATTGTGGAACTTGTGGTGAGTGGACCTCTCCTCTTGGCCTACATCACACCCCCGGAGGGACAACTAGGGCTATCCTCCTGATCTGTGGGCTGGGAACTCAGTATACATGTTCATATGATGATTAGAGCAACTTGGCATTAAAATGTCCCGATCATTTCAGGTCTCTTCTCCTCATTAGAACTATTAGTTTATGCTGCTCCTTGGAGAGCCTTGGGGTCTTTGGACTATATAAGTAAGGAAGGTCAGTTATCTCTCAAAACCTTGAAAGACCATTTAGAATGGTTGTTCTTTGGGCAAATGACAAACTCTAATCAATAAGCTAATATATATATAATTTTCCTTGTAGTGTCTCAGCCTAATTATTGGATTATTGGAATTCTCAAGGACAGAATGATGAAAATAAGCATTAAAGAGAGCAAGAAAGTAAAGATATATCTGAGCTTATGATGGGATAATTTTGAGACATTTTCTTACAGAAATTTATCTGTAGAAATTCACTTGATTGTTATTTATGGTCATTGAGGAAAAAATACAAAACTCTTTATAGGATACATTGAGTCAAAACAAACTAAAATGTACACGTTAACTTGATCAGAAAATCAGTAAAGTTAAAATTAGTGAATCTTCTTTTCTTTTGAGGAAGTTTGGCCAGTATTTTTAACTGGCATCGAAATAATATCATAAATGCTATCCCATTCTGAATTTCTAATGAGTTGCTTGAAATCTATGGATTGGGTGAACTCATGTTCTTACTTATCCAGGTAAGAGAGAGAGAGATAGGGAAAATGGAAGCATTTAATTTTTAGCTACTTTTATACTGCTAAGTGGCATTTGACATTCTATCTTAAACTGGTCTCACTTAAAATTATTTACAGATACAGTTTTTCCACTTAGAGCACCTCAGTGGATAAGGCAAAAGCTAACAGCTATAAAAGGGAAAATCAACAGTAACAGAATAATAGTGGAGGACTTTAACACCACACTTTCACCAATAGATAGATCATCCAGACAGAAAACTAAGAAGGAAACACAAGCTTTAAATGATACCTTAGACCGGATAGACCTAATTGTATCCTAATCAATAAAATTAGAAATGAAAACTGACACCACAGAAATACAAAAGATCCTGAGAGAGTACTACAAGCAACTATAAGCCAATAAAATGAACAACCTAGAAGAAATGGACAAAGTTTTAGAAAGATACAACCATCCAAGACTAAACCAGGAAGAGATAGGAAATATGAGCAGACCAATCACAAGCACTGAAATTGAAACTGATTTAAAAACTTCCCGCCAATAAAACTCCAGGACCAGATGGCTTCACAGGTGAACTCTATCAAATATTTAGAAATGAGTTAACATCTACCCTTCTGAAATTCTTCCAAAAAACTGCCAAGGAAAGAACACTCCCAAGCTTATGGTTATCAGGCCACCGTCACCCTGAACAAAACCAGAGATATCACAGAGAAAGGGAATTATAGGCCAGTATCACCAATGAGCATAAACACAGAAATCCTCAATAAAATACTAGCAGACTGAATCCAGCAAGCAATACATTGAAAGGATCATATACCACGATCAAATGAGATTTATCCTAGGGATGCAAGGAGTTTTCAATATCCTCAAATCAATCAACGTAATACACTGCATCAATGAATTGAAGAATAAAAACCATATGATTATCTCAATAGATGCAGGAAAAAACTCTTGACAAAAACCAACACCAATTTCTGATTAAAACTCCCCAGAAATTGGGCATAGAGGGAACATACCTCAACATAATAAAGGCCGTGTATATATGACAAACCCACAGTAATTGTCATCCTTGATGGTGAGAACCTCAAAGCATTTCCTCTAAGCGCAGGAACAAGACAAGGATATCCACTCTTGCCACAATTGTTCACTAACCTTTATAATGGTAAGAGACCTGACTACAGATATTTAGTTTTGTAAGTGAAATAAGCAAAGTCAAATTAAATTTTTTGTGTTCCAATGTTTCCCTTAAGGGTGTCTGAGGTATGTAGTACCTAGCATTTTCTATTAAATAAATATTTTATAGGACACAACCTAGCAAAATTTCTAAGTTTGAAGACCAAAATGACATTGTCACAACTGGCTGCAGGCTCAGTAAGAACTAACCTAGGTTGAGAGGACCAGCTGAAAAAGGAAATCACTAAGGCCTGGGCACCATGGTTAACATGGTGCCCTGAATTGAGACATCCGTTAGACTTTAGCTTCTGGTAGGATCCAGTGTTGGAACCTGCCTTCTCTGTTCAGTCCTAACTATCAGTCCCTGTGAATCGAGCATGGAAAGTCAGCGCCTTTAGGCTAGGAATCTAATTTCCTTGGACTCAGCCTCTTCACAAGTATGTGCATGGGGCTTTTTGGTGGGACGCTGACACTAATCAAAAAACCAGAGTCAAAGGTTTCTGTCTTTGACTTAGTCTGAAATCCTCAATCTAAATTGTAACTTGGGTTCCTACCCTTCTTCAGTTCAGTTCAGTTGCTCAGTCGTGTCTGACTCTTTGTGACCCCATGGACTACAGCATGCCAGGCCTCCCTGTCCATCACCAACTCCCAGAGTTTACTTAAACCCATGTCCGTTGAGTCGATGATGCCATCCAGCCATCTCATCCTCTGTCGTCCCTTTCTCCTCCTGCCTTCAATCTTTCCCAGCATCAGGGTCTCTTCAAATGAGCTTATCTTACCATTCTTATGATGCACCAAATTTAGGAATAACTCTTTCTGGATAAGGACCATTCTCTTCCTCTGTGACCATGGTAGACACTGCTAAAAAAAAGTCAAAGTAATTTTTTTTCTCCAGATAATTTTCAAATCCACTTCTCAAGTGATCTCAAATATGTCTCATATTGACTTGTATTCAGGACAGTTTGGCATTCTTACTGTAGGGAACAGAAAATAGCACTTCAAAAGTATTAACTTCCTTCTTATTTCATATCCTATGGGAAGGTGGTTAGATCTCTTCTTCACATTTTAAAATTCTCAGGATCCCAATTTGCTTCCTCAATGAAACGAACTCATAGACAAAGGATGACAAATGCATTCAGTCTAAGTTGCAAAATCGGATCAGTTATTAGTGGCTATCGGAGTGTAGTCTTGACAGTACTAAGGTCATGTGTGGATTCAGGGAAAAATGTATTTTTTTGATCAAGGATGAAAGACGCTATGAATTTCCCACACTTTCTTGTTCTTTGTCTAAGCAGCCTCCCTTTGGATGAGGTTGGCAACACCATGCTTGTTTCCTGGGCTCATGGCTCATTTCTCGACTCCTTAATCCTCAGAAGCAATAGAGGCAGCCTGTGAAACTTCTGCCATCTTAAAGAACAGAGTCTCCCTCGCCCACATAACTTTGAAATCCATACAGGACACCTAGTGTTTTATTTTAATTTAATTTCCCCTTCTTTGGTTTCTGGCAGCGTGAAGCAGAAGATCAGGGGCATGGAGTAAGGCATAAGCCACTGAAAGCTGCCCTGGCTTTTGCTTCACAGTACACTGGGAGACACCATGTGGTATGAGGCATTCATCTGCAGATAGAGACTGTAAAATTATACTCTAAAATTAAAAAATTTTAATTAGAAGGCAGCATCTGTGAACCTTTTACTGAAACCACTGCTTTTCCCCCCACCCCGATAAATCATCCCAGCTCTGTGGCCCGTTATCCCCCTCCCACCATGTCAGAGATTAGAAAACCAGCCTCTCCTCCCCTAATAATACTCCTGTAACAGTCAGATGGAGATTTCTCTGCTTAATGTTTAACAAGCAACTGATACTGATTTCAAGAAATTGAGAAATATTTAATTTAGAGCCACTTCTTTCTTTATAGATTCTCTTGGCTTCCCTGTTTTCCTTCCAATCCCTTATTTCCAGAAACTGTGTGACTCAAAGCTGGGTATGGTCTGCTGTGGTGTCCATCAGCTCCTTAATCCCTACCTGAGACCGTCCTCTGCTGTTGAAAACAATATAATCCACCCCAGCAGCCAATTTGGGAAACCATGGGTGAAGATTATTTTATTTCCAGTGGGAGCTATTTTATCAGGTGCAAATGATAATACCCCTGGCCAGCAACAATGGCCTGATGCTCTCCTTTTCTGTGCTGAGTCAGGTAAGACTTGAGCAGGGCAAGCTGTGAGGTGGCACCACAGACAGTAGTGCCAGGGGGCAGAGATGTCTGAGGATGGCGAGAGTCTGAGCAATCAATGTTCACAGATGGGAGGTTAGCTGAAGGTGGAGGACTAATAAATGCAAGTGGGATATTAGGATCTAGGACCCAGGGGTGTGTGGAAGCAGAAATAAGCATGTGAGAAGCTGGATGCGAAGACCAGCTCAGTCTGAGCCCTTGAAATGTGCACAAAGGAGTAAAAAGAGGTGGTCAGTCCCCGAGCTTCTAGTTTTAAGAACCAGGAATCAAGGATGGCAAGCGTATAGAGATGAATACCACAGGACTGGACAAGAAGAAATATCTGGAGCAAGTAGAGAGGATAGATTAGAGAGGCTGAGTCACAGGATCTCAGGGTTATTATTAAATAGGTTTTATGGGTTGAGCTGTGTCTCCCTAAAGAAATTGAAGTTCTAACACTCAGTACCTATGGACTGTGACCTTCTTTTGCATATTATCAAATTGTCAAAGATGAGGTCATTAGGTCATTTGGATGCGCAGACAGACGCAAGGAGAACATCTTGTGAAGATAAACACAGAGATCGGAGTGATGCGTCTACAAGTGAAGGTGCACCAAAAATTGTTACCAAACTCCCAGCAGCTGGGGGAGCAGCACAGGACAAGTTCTGTTTTGAGCTCCTGGGAGGGGCCGAGCACACTGACACCTTAATCTCAGGCTTCCGCCCCAGAACTGTGAGATCATGCATTCTGTTGCCGGAGCCATCCAGTTTGTGGGACTTTGTTACAGCAGCCCCATAAAACTAATACAGTGATATCACACCCATGGGGCAAATAAGGTTAGCTCCCCAATATCCTGTCTCCGTTCTTCCTTAGTGAAAGAATCTCAACCTGTAACTGGTTTCTGTGTCATCTGAAATATTGCCTATATTCCCAGCCTTCTTTGCAGTTGGCTGGGCCAATAAAAGGTACTATGAAAAGTTGTTGCTTTAATCATTTAACTTTAAAAGACTTTAAAAATAACTTTAAAAAGACTTCTTTAAATGGGGGAATAGTAAGGCATTTTTGTTTTCCTTTTTTCTTTAAATTTCAGCTTTAAACATTTTTTTCAGGTATAACTGATAATTTCTTTCTTTTCTTCTTATTTCTATGCTACTCTGCTCCCTAATTCTTCTGGAATTCAATTCACTTATAAGAACTGGAGCTCCAGAAGTCATGGAAACCAGAGCTAGAAGAGTAGGGAAGATGATGGAAGGAACTAGGTTCTCTGCAGCTGATGAAGCTGCCATATCTACCCTGTCCTACCTTCCTCCATTTTTCTTGGCTATGAGAGAAAAACAAAGCTCTCTTTAGCTTAAGATGGTTGCATGAAGCTTATTGTGATAAGCCATGTAACCTATGTCTAACCAACACACAGCAGTTGTACATGTGAGCAGACTTGGGTTCAGGGACACAATATGACTCCCCGATGACCATACAGCCCCAGTGCTTGTGTTGGAAGGTGGATTTCAAATTTTATTTTGTTGAAGTATAGCTGATGTACAATGTTGTGTTAGATCAGTCTCTGGAATTTGACCCTGGCAACCTCCATTTTAATCAGCAACTAAATTGATTCTTAAGTAGATAAAATATTAAGAACATTCCCCAAGTTAGGCCACCTCATACTCAGGGACTGTATCTAGGCTGCACATTTGAGGACCCAGAGGCAATGGTAACCTCATTCCCCAAATCACCATCTTATAATCCACCAGCTGGAGGGTGCTATTGAAGTGACCTCTTCAGTAGCTGGTAAACAGGGACCAGAGCCACCTGCTGCCTTTGCCTTCTTAAAAGCTCGCAAGTTAAGGGACTCCTTCATGTTGGGGAGGCAACGTTCAAAGAGGATGAATGGGAAGAGTGTCATTGACTGAGTAAGATCAGTTTGCGGGCAGTGGCAGGGGTAGAAGCAGACTTCAGGAGATGACAAGGCAAGAGGAAACGTTGATGGGGGACCTCTCCGGCTTGGGCATGTTGCTTGCAGTAGGCTGAAGCTAAGTCACACAGAAAGAGTAATGGCATAGGACTGCGGGTAAGAGAGAAAATAATGATTAAAGCAAAATGGCTGAGCATTCGTCCACCCAGTAGGACACCAGGGTCTGCTGTTGATGTCAGTCAGCCTTCTCCCTACTGCTGCTCTTACGTGGATGTTCTCCTCACTTTCTCCCTAAGACTCTAATCTTTGAGGCTCTAGGCTTGTCTATATAGCCCTCTCTTTGTCCCCATGTCAAACGTGTACTATTCTCTTTGTCACTCCTCCTTAATCGCTGAAAACTTGGGCAACTTCTCTACAGTCTCCCTTTCCATCTCAGTTCCTTCCCTTTAACCAAAGACCATCCTAACCTCTCATCTTGACATTGTTTTTTCCAACGATCTCATCTCCCTACCTGAGCCACTCACTTCCATTCTCACACCCTGAGCCTAATAGCTAATAGCAGAAACTACACCATTTCTGAAATCACCAATAGAAATTTCTAGACATTTCCCCAAGGTAACTCTTTAACCTCCAAGTGCCTCTGCTCAAGTATCTCTACTACAACACCATCACACCTGGAGTGTCAATCTTGATCCCTCCACATTCTCTCCATCAATCAGCTTCTCTTTTATCCAGTTTGCATGCATCCAGCTTAGAACATCTGCTCCACTGAGGCAGACAATCTTTGGTAATTATGCTTATCTTTCTTCCCTCTTTGTCCATTCAGCAAGAGCATAATCCCAACCCAAGTGAACCCAATCACTCTCATTCTCCATCTCAGTTCAGTTCAGTCCCTCAGTCGTGTCTGACTATTTGCTACCCCGTGGACTGCAGCATGCCAGGATTCCCTGTCCATCACCAACTTTCAGAGCTTGCTCAAACCCATGTCCATCAAGTCAGTGATGCCATCCAGCCATCTCATCTTCTGTCGTCCCCTTCTCCTCCCTCCTTCAATCTTTCCCACCATCAGAGTCTTTTCCAATGAGTCAGTTCTTCACATTGGGTGGCCAAAGTATGGGAGTTTTAGCTTCAGCATCAGTCCTTCCAATGAATATTCAGGACTGATTTCCTTTAGGATGGACTGGTTGGATATCCTTGCAGTCTAAGGGACTCTCAAGAGTTTTCTCCAACACCACAGTTCAAAAGCATCAATTCTTCAAGGCTCTACCTACTGGGGTGGGTAGCCTTTTCCTTCTCCAGGGGGTCTTCCCCACCCAGGGATCAAACCTGGGTCTCCCGCATTGCAGGTGGATTCTTTACCAGCTAAGCCATGAGGGAAGCCCAAGGAAACTGGAGTGTGCAGCCTATCCCTTCTCCAGCGGATATTCCCAACCCAGGAATCAAACCAGGGTCTCCTGCATCACAGGCAGATTCTTTACCAGCTGATCTACCAAGGAATCCTTGGGTGGAACTGTGCTTGTCTCAAAGGTGGAGGCAGGTAATGAATAACTAGACAATAGCCAAAGGAAGAGTATATAATTCTCTTACAGGGAATGGGGAGGGAAAGATGTGGGTACAGTGTTACTATCTTCTACAATTGTTTGAATCCCTTGACCCTTTCTTTTTCTCTTATCCTTTCCCATATGTTGCTTTCACTCCTATTTTCTCGGCCTTCATATCAAGGCAGTAATCTACTAATTCTTGTCCACTTGACTGTTTGCCATTTCCAACTTGCAGGTTAGTTTCCTCTGTGCTTTTTTTTTTCTAGTTTTATTGTGTGTGTGTGTGTGTGTGTGTGTGTGTGCATTGATAAACAATGGGGAAGAGAAAAAAATGTTTATTGGGTCACTACGTGGCTATAACTTTATGGGGTAGTCACTGCTATCATCTTCCTTCCATAGTCTATTGGCATCACAGTGCCTGTTACAGTGACTATTAAAGCAACTTCCACTCTTCTTTCCATCTGTGTCTCTCCCACAATGAATGTCTTCATTTTTGGTGGATAAACTGGTCTTTGGTTCATGAAGGTTTTTCAAGCCATGTGGCTTGAGTTACATCAATTGTCTTCTTTACTATCTCCAAATATCAATTCATATCCCCCCTGTCTTACTCTTGTTCATCCTTCACAGCACAAGAAGTGTCCCTCTCTCTGGAAACATCCCATTCTTCTCCCTTATTTTCCACTGGTGACAATATTATAACCTTATCGTATTCCATTTAGTGCTATTTGCTAAGAATGCCTTAATGACTGGTCTATGGAAAATACAAATAAATAACGTGACTTTATTTTCCCAAAGACAGCCGGGGTTACATATGTGTCAAATAGAATATAATAGATAGGGATTTATTCCTCCATTAGCTTTTTAGGTTTGCTTATCTTTCAGAGTAATTTAAATTGAAATGGAAGACAAATTCTTATTTGATTGTTAGGCAATTCAGTGCTATTTGTTTTGTTCTACTTGGTGTGGGATCTAAGTGCCCTGTTGTTAAAAGGCTATTTAATGTCACATAGCGGGCCGATTAATTTTTTCGATAAATTGCCAACATATCCAGTCAATTGCATACATTTAATTGGGAGAGTCCATTCTTCTAAAGTCTGTCTCTATACTTTGTGGTAATGGTGCCATAGTTTACATGCTCTTAGACATACAAAGACACTGCCTCTTGTTATCAAAAGTCTGTAGATAAATCTCAAAGCAAATGTGTGGTTCTGTTAAAAGAGGATCAAAGGGTGACGTGAATTAAGTAGCACAGTGTGCAGTCAAGAGGCAGAGCATGGTGGGGACTGTTTTTTAAATTTTTTGGGATGATTTGTTTTGTATTGGTAATGAAAGGTATGATCACTGATGTTGAAGTTTAACATGTTGGCAAGGAAGCATATTTATTTAAGCTTAAACTAGGATCTTATCTTGGAGAAGGCAATGACAACCCACTCCAGTACTCTTGCCTGGAAAATCCCATGGATGGAGGAGCCTGGTGGGCTGCAGTCCATGGGATCGCTGAGAGTCTGAAACGACTGAGCGACTCCACTTTCACTTTTCACTTTCATGCATTGGAGAAGGAAATGGCAACCCACTCCAGTGTTCTTGCCTGGAGAATCCCAGAGACAGAGAGACCTAATGGGCTGCATCTATGGGATCGTACAGAGTTGGACATGACTGAAGCGACTTAGCAGTAGTAGCAGCAGGATCTTATCTTGGGTATCATTTTCTTACTTGGTCTGAAAGATGAAAACATAGAAAGTTCCTCTCATTTTCTTGCCTACAATGATCATATAATGCTAATTTAATTAGCTAATTAATGTTTATTCCTGGGATGCATGAATTCCCTGTTGAGAACAGAGAGAATAGGGAAGGAAGGGACAAGATTACCATAAAGCTCAAATACAATCATAAATTTACAAGTAATATTTTTTCTCATATTAGTTATTGACAAACTATGTTAGGTAGTATACAAATAAGGTCTGTACAATCAAAAGGTTTATGTTTTTGTTTGTAATTATTTCTATAGAATCTAATATAATATATAGCATATAGTACAGTTAATACAAATTTGTCAAATCAATGAATGAATGGAAAAATAAAGGTATGATTAAGAAATACAAATGGCAGTGGTGATTTTAAAATAGTAAAGGTGTCTTTCCTTTTTTCTATCTAAATATCACAACATTTAAGAATATGAAAACTTTGAAAAAATATATTGTTATGAAATAACAACAACAATAACAGTAATAATTGACTTTAATTAAGTTGTGGTCCTTTAAAAAAAAAAATCAAGAAGGGGTTTAGGTATTCAGGGAAGATATGGCCAGGCAATAGGAAGAGGTAAAACATTCATCTGGCAAACTCTGGGACTGACGTGAAGAAAAAGATAATAAACTATCACAGAAAGGAGGGTCACATTGCCAAGAATATAAAGGAAAAGAGGTCTTTTTGAAAGTATAAAAAGTGGTAGCTGATTAAAATAAATAAACAAAATAAAAGAAAAATTTAGAAAAAAGAGTTAAAAGGCCTAGGGAGACAATAAGAAGAAAAGAAGAAGATCCAGTTCATGTATTATTGGTACTTCCAAGATAGAAAGCTGAGTTTATGAAGCAAATGAAAATTATTTTAAAAAATATATTTTTAATTCTGTAAATAAAATAACACCTGGAGCTATAGATTTAAGAAATAGTTAGTGTCTAGGGGAAAAAATTAACAGAATAATGCAACAGTAAGATATATACTGCTAAACTTATTGCATTTCAAGGGTAAAAAAATATCCTTTGGAAAACCAGTTAAAAATATCTAATACCTAAAAAGGACTAAAGTCACACTGGCCTAAGAGTTCTTATTCTCTTTCCATCTATCTCTCAAACCCCTCATTGCTCATACAAAAATGTAATATAAATTTAAGACTTTTTATCATATAGGTATATATGATATGCATAACAGGAGATTAGAGTAGAGGTTACAATATCATCAAGAAAAAAGAAAACGTGATTACATAATTTTATACCCAAGCAAAGTACTATTAAAGCTCCCCTGGTGGCTGCTTGGCAAAGAATCCACCTGCCAAAGCTGGTGATGCCGGTGTGATCCCTGGGTCGGGAAGATCCCCTGGAGAAGGAAATGGCAACCCACTCCAGTATTCTTGCCTGGAGAATCCCATGGACAGAGGAGCCTGGCAGGTTACAGTCCATGGAGTAGGTCTGACACAACTTGGTGACTAAAGAACAACGAAGTACTATTACTGCATGAATGTAATGGAAAAACACTTTCAAACACGCAAGAATTCAGAAAATGGACTTACTGTGAGCCTGGTTTACAGAAAAAAAATTCTAGGATATCATTTAGAAGACATAAATAGAATTTTCAGAAAAAATATTTTCAAAGGAAATAATGGAGAACTAGCCACGCTAGACATCACACTTATTATCTTCAGAAATCATAATAATTAGGGCAGTGTGAAGAACAGAAAGTTTGGCAGTAGCTGAAATGCATATAGGAATTTCATGTAATGAAGTCTGTGTTAGTGAACAAAATACAAATGACTGAATAAAGAGTGAAGGCTAATCTGGAGTAAAAGGAAAAGGCTGGAGTCGCATCTTATACTTCATACCAAAATAGATTCTAGATACATAAGAATTTTAAGAGTAGATACTAAAACCATAAAATGCTGAAAACAACATGGGGAATTTATTTTTATGATACAGGGGAGGTTCTTCTAAGAATGATAAAATCCCAGATTTTAGAAAAAAACAATAAATGCAAACAAATAAAAGTCAAAAGTTACTACATCAAATGAAAATAATATAAGACCAGCAAAAGAAAATAGAAACCACAAAAGTGGAAAATAAATATTTGCAATTCATAACAGACTCAAAGCTGCCTTTCTTAACGTATTATGTCCTCTGGGTTATCAAAAGTGAAACACCAAGAACCTAAGGGTAAGACTTAGATTAAAAATGCAAGACTTAAACAACCAACAGAAAATGAAGTGCCGACGACTATTAGACCTATGGAGAGTTGCTCAGACAATAACTCGTATCATAAGAAAAATGCAAATTAAAACTACGGGAAAACTTTTACTAGGTATAAGATTTGCAAAGATCAGAAATTTCGAGGTTGAAGAAGGTCAAGGAACACACACTCAGGTGATGGAAACAAAAAGTGGTACACGTATAAGAGGCAAACTGAGTGAAATCTGTTCAGTTCTATATTTGGATATACTCCTTGATCCAGGAATTTGACTTCTTGAAATTTATACTACTGACAAAAGCGCAAAGGAATTTATATAGGTACAAAGATATTTACAGAAGTGATGGGTTAGGTGCGTGTCTATACAAGTCTGTAAAAATATAAGATAGCTATAAATCAAGGACTTTAAACAAATTATGACATATTCATACAGTTGAAAACTAGGCAAGAAAAGAAAAAGATAAAGAAAAAGGCAGTTCTAGATTAAGTATTATAGAAGGAACTTCAAGAGATATTATTAAATGAAAGAGAGGTGTTGGTATAAAGCATCCTGTTTCTTGTTTTTGCTTTTCTTTTTAAAGGCCATTCATAATGTGTGCATGTTCAGAGATACCTGTGAAGTTTAAATAAGAAACCGGTACCAGCCTCCGGTGAGGAAAATGAGGGAACCAAGAAAGGTTATGAGAACCACTTAGATTTCCTTGATTCAATCTTGCAGTTTGAAGAAATTGTTGAAAAAACACATGGAGATGCATTTAGATTCATTTCTAGTTCATCTGCAAAGACTCTGATCATAAATCTCCCTTTTCATTAACGATTTCGAGTAGAAGCGTTTAACTCCTACTCTGGTGGCGAATCTCACCAGGGTTGCACATAGGTTTTTGACCCTTGCTTAGAAATGGTCTGGACCTAACAGAAGCAGAAGATATTAAGAAGAGATGGCAAGAACACACAGAAGAACTGTACGAAAGCGATCTTCACAACCTGCATAATCACAATGGTGTGATCACTCATCTAGAACCAGACATCTTGGAATGTGAAGTCAAGTGGGCCTTAGAAAGCATCACTACGGACAAAGCTGGTGGAGGTGATGGAATTCCAGTAGAACTATTTCAAATCCTGAAAGATGATGCTGTCAAAGTGCTGCACTCAATATGCCAGCAAATTTGGAAAACTCAGCAGTGGCCACAGGACTGGAAAAGGTCAGTTTTCATTCCAATCCCAAAGGAAGGCAATGCCAAAGAATGCTCAAACTACTGCACAATTGCACTCATCTCACATGCTAGTAAAGTAATACTCAAAATTCTCCAAGCCAGGCCTTAGCAATACGTGAACCGTGAACCCCCTGATGTTTAAGCTGGTTTTAGAAAAGGCAGAGGAACCAGAGATCAAATTGCCAACATCCGCTGGATCATCAAAAAAGCAAGAGAGTTTCAGAAAAACATCTATTTCTGCTTTATTGACTATGCCAAAGCCTTTGACTGTGTGGATCACAATAAACTGTGAAAAATTCTGAAAGAGATGGGAATACCAGACCGCCTAACCTGCCTCTTGAGAAATCTGTATGCAGGCCAGGAAGCAACAGTTAGAACTGGACATGGAACAACAGACTGGTTCCAAATAGGAAAAGGAGTACGTCAAGGCTATATATTGTCACCTTGCTTATTTAACTTCTATGCAGAGTACATCATGAGAAACGCTGGACTGGAAGAAACACAAGCTGGAATCAAGATTGCCGGGAGAAATATCAATAACCTCAGACATGCAGATGACACCACCCTTATGGCAGAAAGTGAAGAGGAACTAAAAGCCTCTTGATGCAAGTGAAAGAGGAGAGTGAAAAAGTTGGCTTAAAGCTCAACATTCAGAAAACAAAGATCATGGCATCTGGTCCTATCACTTCATGGGAAATAGATGGGGAAACAGTGAAAACAGTGTCAGACTTTATTTTTCTGGGCTCCAAAATCACTGCAGATGGTGATTGCAGCCATGAAATTAAAAGACACTACTCCTTGGAAGAAAAGTTATGACCAACCTAGATAGCATATTCAAAAGCAGAGACATTACTTTGCCGACTAAGGTCCGTCTAGTCAAGGCTATGATTTTTCCAGTGGTCATGTATGGATGTGAGAATTGGACTGTGAAGAAAGCTGAGCGCCGAAGAATTGATGCTTTTGAACAGTGGTGTTGAAGAAGACTCTGGAGAGTCCCTTGGAGTCCATTCTGAAGGAGATAAACCCTGGGATTTCTTTGGAAGGAATGATGCTGAAGCTGAACCTCCAGTACTTTGGCCACCTCATGCGAAGAGTTGAATCACTGGAAGGGACTCTGATGCTGGGAGGGATTGGGGGCAGGAGGAGTAGGGGACGACCAAGGATGAGATGGTTGGATGGCATCACTGGCTCGATGGACGTGAGTCTGAGTGAACGCCGGGAGTTGGTGATGGACAGGGAGGCCTGGCATTCATGGGGTTGCAAAGAGTCGAACACAACTGAGCAAATGAACTGAACTGAACTGAACTGAACTGAACTAGGCATCTGTTGCTTCCTTGGTGCTGGAAGGTGTTTACTCCATTGGTGTTTCTCTCTTCAGGGCAAGAAAGAACTGACTGTGGTAGCGGGGGATTAAGGAGCGGTATTCAGTGTTGCAATTTTTGCGCCTCCCTCAGAGCCTGCTGTTTGCCTGATGCCCAGATGGGGCAACGATATTTTCCTTGGCTTCCACCACCTGCACCCCTTCCCATTTCCTTTGGAAGCGGCTCAGCCTCAAGACTGAGAGGGTAAGAATGTAGCAGTTATATCTGTTCGGTCTGCATCTTTCCCTTGTTGCAAAGTGCATTTCTTAGCTGCCGATTCACCTCAACCACCCCCACCACCATCTCCTTAGAAGGTCACTTGGCTGGAGGAGCTGTGGTCATCCCTCAGCTCTAGCCATGTTGTGTCTTCCTGAGAGTGGAGTCTGGTTTCTAAGCTGCTGCTGGAATCTTTGAAATTCAAAGGGAAATTGCAGGAAGTTCTCCTGGTCCATAACGGATTAACAACATTCTCCTTCCATACCCACAGCTGGCCTGTTTTGATCCTGGGGTTTCCTACAGGGTGGAAGGAGAGGCAGAGGAAGTAGATGACCCTCTCCACACCCGGGATCCCCTCTGCGCCATTAGCCCCCTGGCCTGTCTGGCACCCCTGTTCCTACCACCTTTATGGATGTCTATTTTGGACCTCTTCTCAGAAATGTTTCAGAGACAGCTTTGTCCTGGAGCCTTTACCCAAGGAGACTGGCTGTTAGAAGTTTCTGCTTTGGTCTCCTATTAATCTGATGGTATGAGCCTGTAAATGAAGCTTTAGTGGAATACGGCTACATTTATGAATTGCCTGTGGTTGCTTTCATGCTACGGTGATAGAATTGAGCGGTTACAACAGAGGCTATATGGTCATCAAATCTAGAATATTTATAAAGCTTGCTGACCTCTGCTCTAGATAATTTAAAGTCTATAATAATTGTGCAACTCTGGTGTAGCCGGAGACACCTGTTTTTCTGAGTCCTACCCACATCCTTAGCCCCCTTCCAAAGATAGCTTTTCACAGTCTAGTTTTTCTTTCTCTGCTGAGATAAATAACCCTCAAGAAGGAAAGGATTCCAGCAGGCAGGGAAGAGAGAGGAGTGGATATTATGACCCAGTCTCTGGATGTTGTCTTGATTCCATCACCTCCTATCTGAATGATCTTGCACAAATTCCATAGCCTCTCTCTGCCTCAGTTTCCTCATCTGCAAAAGACAAAGTAAGTACATATTTCATGGGTTTGTGATGAAGTTCAAATGAGAGTTTACACTTCAAGCACTTAGCTCACTGGTACATAGCCTGCATGATCAGTTAATGTTACTTATTATCATTGTTCCTTGGACACCAATAGTCATGTTATTTACTAGATGCCACAACATCTTGGCTGACCTTTGAGGACCAAAGAGAAACCCTTAATCCAAGGGCAATAGGCTCGATCAATGGACCGTAAGGATTCAATGAAGTGGCTGGGACCAGAGTCTTCATCTATCCAGTGTGGCTGATAGTTGAGGAGATTGCAGATATCCAAGTTTACCCGGGAAGATTCTGATGTATCCATGTTATCTTGGCAGAATTAATAGCTCTCCTTTTCACTCTTAGAGTGTTCCAATTCGGATAATAAGCTATGTGGTCACTGTATCCCTACTGAATGGTGACTGTCTAAAGCAGAGAGCGTCAAGGAGCTGATACAGGGAGTTGACGTAAGAGATCCACAGAAATGCCAACAAGCCAAGACTTTTAGCCTAAGTGTCTACGCAGATGCTGAGACTCCCTGTGATAGACTGTAAAGACACTCGGGAGAGACTCCGCTGTAATGCCTAATCTGAGCTAAGACTTGTGCTATATGTGTGGCTGTGGTTTGACACAGAGCAACAAAAGGAGGCTTGTCAAATCCAAGCAGAGAGAAGGGGAATTGCAAGGCTGGTCTGAGGTCAAAGTTTCCTTGCATTAACGAGGACCTGAGGGGACCTCGACCAGGGATGGGCTTATCAAAGTAAGTCACGAAGCTAGGGGCTGTTTATGTCAGGGCTGCTGGGACCCCAGGACAGGGGTCTCCCTCATTACAGATCCCCTTATCTCTTGCAGAAGTGTCAATTCCTAGGCACTTTTGACTGTAAATGAACCAGTATGATAATAGATTGGGGGGGTGAGCAGGAGGGGAGGTTGGCGGTGTGGAAAAACAAAAGTAAAAAATGGAGACAAAACAGCTTAATAATGAGATGAATTCTGATTTGAGAAATGTTGTAAAAATGTATGTGTCTTAGATTTATGAAAGTCTGGTTTTAGGAACTGAGGTGATATGGCTCCAAAACATCAGGAGGCTTGTGGGAGGAAGATTCTGGGATGAAGCTCATGGTCTGTGCCTGAAGTGGTGGGACCTGAGGGCTCAGGGGCAAGGTCTGGCTCCCAGGACCCAGCTGGACTAGCTGGTGTCCATTAAAGTACAGTAATTCGAAGCATGGTGTCAATGAGACATTCGTGGATATTCTGGGGCAGACCCAGCAACGGTGAGCCAGATAATGGTCACCCAGGACATCGGCCACATTCAGCATGAGCCTCAAAGTCAGGCTGAAGCTCAGGAGTGCACTCAGTCCTTCAGGGGTGAGGATAGTCTTGGAAAAAGTGAGAACCTGTCTATCCTCTTTCCTTGTGAACTTAGGCAAAGAAAGGACTGGATTGACACTGATATTTTCAGGTAAATAGCAATGTGAGCGGAGAAGGCAATGGCACCCCACTCCAGTACTCTTGCTTGGAAAATCCCATGGACGGAGGAACCTGGTAGGCTGTAATCCATGGGGTTGCTAAGAGTCAGACACAACTGAGCGACTTTCCTTTCACTTTTCACCTTCATGCATTGGAGTAGGAAATGGCAACCCACTCCAGTGTTCTTGCCTGGAGAATCCCAGGGACGGGGGAGGCTGGTGGGCTTCCATCTATGGGGTCGCACAGAGTCGGACACGACTGAAGTGATTTAGCAGCAGCAGCAGCAATGTGAGATCACATTAAGCTGCAAGAAGTCATGGAAAGACCTGGGAATGATGTTTTTAGATTATCCCATATAGTTTAATAGAGAGCATCCTTTGGGACCAGAAAGGAACATGACTTGCCTCTCAAGAGTTGCTACTTTTCTACAGGGTCAAAAAAAGAAGACAGAGAGAAAAAGAGAAAAGAGAAGGAAGACAAAAGAGGAGAAAGAGGAAGAGGAGGGAGTGGAAGAATGAAAGGAGGGAGGAAAAAAGAAAAATGATGTTGAATGATATAAAAAATTCAAGGCCGCAATACAACTTAACAATAAAGTTAATTTGATGTTTATTGTATCAGATGGAGTTCCATCAGAGAAGCAGGGCTTGTATTAGAGGCACATCTATGAAGAGATTTATTGCATGGAATTGGCTTATGCTATTGATGGAGCTGGCCAGGCTAGTTTGAAATCTGAATGGCTGGCAGTCAGGAAGACCAGGCAGGAAATTCCTCTCAAAGAGCTATCTCCACAGTCACAGGCTGACTTTCTTCTTCCCCAGGGAGAACATTTTGTCCTTAAAGACTTTCAAGTGATAGGATCAGTTATACCTACATTATCCAAGATGAACTCCTTGACATAAAGTCAGCTGGTTAGAGATATTAATCACATCTGCAAAATACCTGCACAGCTACATCTAGATAAGAGTTTCATTGCATAACTGGGATTACAGCCTAGTCAAATTGATATACAAAATGATCATATATATCTAGTGATCTCTAAAATGACATCCATTGTATTTAAAAATTAGAAATAAGTGCTTCTCAAGTATGGACTCATCTATTATTCTTGTGCAGAAACGTTTACATTTTTAATACATTGTGTCGAATGCAGAAGAGCAATGTTGGGCATTTTTCTAGACCAGGGGTGTTCCATCATCCCCAGCAGTTCCCTACCATATCCAAAAATGTCCAGCCTGGTCCCAACTTCCCATCCCCAACCCCCTTTTCTTTACTCCATGCCACCTGGTTTCAGCTGTGCAAAACATTTGGTTTATGAGAGCGGATGCCGTGTTCTTCCATGGCATGTTCAGGGCATGCTTTTGTGCCAGCCTAGAATAGAGGAGAAAGACCGAATAAACCAGAGACAGAATGAGGGAACAGGAGTAGGTGAGCAGAAGCACAGGTCCTATGCAAGGTGCTATGCCAGAGGCTCTTCACCACTGTGAAGAGCACGTGAACCCTGAGGTCCTCGAGGACAATCGTGCTTTCTCTCCCTGTGATTTATTCCAGGTCAGGCCCCTGGATCCTCATGGTCTACACAGCACGCTGCTGCCACATACCCTCAGAACTCCTGCTTGGGACCCCAGTGCTCCACGCGGTCCACGGACAAAGTCAGTGTTAGGGCTCCTGGCTGCTGCAGAGGAGCTTCAGCATCCCAAACAGCAGTTGGTTAAGCAGAGAATGGGCGGCAACGGCGCTGTTGAGAAAGCCCTCCTGGGGGAGGGAGGAGAGAGTTCACTCCCTCTTGCCACAAGCTTGTAGCCTGAGCAGAGAGCGTGCGGTGACATCTTCTGTCTGTGCTCTCTGTCCCCAAGGTGTAGGGAGACCTGCCCCAAGCTTCCTCTTAGGAGGTTAGAGACTTACTTAAGGCAGGAGAAATAGTGCCTCTTCTCTCCT